>NC_080833.1:87737604-88362604 GCF_030435755.1 Ochotona princeps
GGAAATACACTGCTCATTTTGTAACTTACAGATGCCTCTTCAAGAATAATTTTTGTAAAGTGGCCCCTGAATTAATTATTGTTTAAGAAGAAAAATGTCACTTGAAAATGTTAATAAACATAATGTCAAGACTAGTAGAAAAGTCGGTCAAAGTGTCATCCATTAACTGAATATATAAATGGCCCAGAAATGGAGGCCATCTTTATAAAGTATGCAAAGTGGTGCTTCTTGAGAACTACTTTTATTCTTCAGCATTTCTCTATCATAGATTTGGTCCACTTTTATTAAAAAAAAAATAAATGTTGACCATCATGTTAGCAATCTCAGCAAACACTGCATTTGTTATCAGAAACATCCTATTTTCAACTGATTTCTCATTAATTGAGCAAAGGCAAAGATGAGGTGTCTTTGCAAGGCTGGATTAGATTGTAGAGTCAGCACCATTTCACCTGCTGATCCCGGGCACTCAAAACGACAGTTCTGTGAAACTCACTACAAATTGCTGACAAGCTTTAAAATTTACTTTTAAAATTTATCAGCTTTTTGCAAGGCATATTGATTTCATTGCCAGAGGTCACATATTATTTTAATTATTAAAAATGACTTGGATGATTGGATTTTGGTTAGTATTTGATTATACAAACACTCATTAAAAATTAATCATCCATCTTGACACTATTACAATGTGGTTATTAGCTATTCCAGATTTCCAGGTACTATCTATAGTAACTAATAAAACAATTGATTAAAAAAATCTACAAGTTCTTGAGATAAAACACTTAGATTAACTGTAGTCAAGTACATGAAACACAAAACTGAAGCCAATGTAAACATGTGTTGATGGAAATAACACTTAACCTTTTTTTCCTAAACCAATAATTGAAAGATTTAATCAGTATGTTTTGACTTACAAGTTATAATTTAGATTTTCAAAGTAAAATAATGTAGTTATGGAAAATCACTAATTTTCTTTAAACCATTTGCCTCTAAGAAAATTTCTGCCTCCTTTTTTCTTCCGAATTTAAGTTAAGCATTGATGCATTCATTTTATTTTAAGATAGGATCTTTTAAAAATTATCTTTGAGTTTAGCAACTGCACCAAACCACTGTACCTCAGTGAAATCACTGAATCATAATATGATGTTGGAATATAATATATTTAGAAACTATTGTGAAATCCTACTCATTATTTTAACTACAATTCTGCAGGCTAGTATTAAAAGTGGACACCAGGTTTATTTTTCCCTTATGTGCACATTTTAGGCTTCAGATCCTATGCTTTAATTTTAAGCATTTGTATGTTACTATTTCCTTTTTGAAGTTTATTGGGCAACGCTTACAGTAGCAGGTTTATGTAAATATGTAGCCATTCACTAAGCAATAAACATTAAGCTTTTTATTAAAAAAAATCTTACAAGTCTCTTAACTGTCATGTATCTTTCAAAATATCTCATCAGAAATGAAAAACAGAAATTCAACAACATCTGACTTTATATTTTAGTATTTCTCATGTTACATGAATTCACAAAAAGAGGGAAAGTTATTATGCATTCTTTATTCAAGGTAGTATCGAAAAGTTTGTTTAAAATTATTTCAGGTATGTAGCTAAAGTGAAAAGAGAAAATTATGCTTTAGAAGTACAGAAATTTTATTTTTATGATATTCTTACAGATTTATAGGAAGGCCAATGTGGAAAAGAAATCGCAATTCATTTGGTGAATTTATACAATGGTATCTTTTGAACTCAAATGTGTCTCTGTCTTTACTAAAGGGTTTCTCAAACTCTGTATATTTTTAATAACTACCGTTACAATATTTCTGTGTAGATTTCTATGTGGCACGCTGAAAACCGACTAAATGTTTTTCCAGCATCACTGTGGAGAGAAGGAATATGAGGTCTAACACTGCAAGCAGATGCCCGAATTCCACATAATCCATAAAACCAGCAGAGGGCAGAACGGCTGACAAAATGGACCAATGCAACAGGCGACCAGGTACCAAAGGTACAACGCAAGCTTTTTGATGGGGTCTCTTCCACAGCTGCTCGGTTTTTCATGCTCGAAAACGTGGAAATAAAGCAATACACATACTCTACATAACTTATTTCAAAATTCAATTACACTCCGAATGAGGCTCCTGATTGTTCACCAGAAGTCCCAGGCAGAAGTAACGCTGCGCTGCCTGTGGCTCCGAACAGGAAAGCCACCGAGCCTGTGGAACGAAGGGACACCCAGGCGCAACCGTCACCTCCTCGCCCCAGAGCCGGGCTCAGATTTTGGCTGAAGCCTCCGCAGATCATATTGACGTGTTTGTTTTTCCTCCCTGATCCTGACTTCCCCGCCCTCCCCCACACTCCCCGGAGTCTCTCTGAACTCCTGGCAAAGTGGGCTTTTGCCGGACGGTGCTGAGGCGCCCCCAGTTCCAGAAGGGCGTCGGCCTTCCAGCCGAGTCTGCAGCACCTAACGGACCTTTGCTGCCAGATGCCTGTGCCGGCCAGGGCGGGGCGCGCCGAGGCTGGCGGCGAGGGGAGGAGTGAAGTCGCTCTCCCTCCGCGGGTACTGACGGGGCTGCCGTCTGCCAAGCAGGTCTGGCCATTGAATATTTGGTGGTGCCACGTAGGAACTTTTCCTTACCTCTCTCCTCCCACCGCACCCCAGCGCCACCCCTCTTCCCTCCCAGTCCTTATTCCGCCCCCCAACCCTATTTGCTGGGCGACTTTCATCATTCTCCAAGAGAACTGCACGTCCAACCTGCAAGAAGTGGGGTGAGGGGGGACGGCTCAGGGAAGAGGGGACCCAGCTTCAGGGGAGAAGTGTGCTCCCTACTATGAACATTCTCCTCAAAAAAAAGAAAGAAGAGAAAAAGGAAAAAAGGTCCACCGAAATTCTCCTCAGAATGCCCCCAACTCACACTGAGAGAACTCTGAATCTTCTAGATTCCCCCGTCCCCCGGCCTCCCGGTTACTCTTATACCCCTCAAAGTAAAACAGCCTGTTTCTCACTTGGTGGCAGACAAAGAACTTTATCAAGGTTCACTTTATACCCGTTCTCTATATTTTCTCCTCAACTCACCCTCTCAAAAGATATTCCCATTAGTTAGAATCTGAGGAAAGCAGATTTGTTCAAAGGACAGGCTAAATGCTATTTCTGAAACAAAAGCTTTGTACAACTACCCCTTGTGCTCAAAGGTAATATTTTCCCTTCTTTTAAAGGGGCTGGGACGTGAGGCAGGGCACTTCAAGCCTCCTCGGTGCCTGACAGATCTTTTTCTCAGCTACCCACCTCCTCTCCCATTACTGTCCCACCCTCAGCCTTCTCTCCTCCCCAGTTTCTACTTCTAACCATGTGGCAGCGACAGTCTGGATTTTACTGAAGGGAATCGCCCCCTACCCATTCCACTCCCTCACCCAATGTGGAAGGGGGAGGGAAGGAAAGGGGAAAGGGGGAGGGGCACCGAAGGAAAAAGACCGACGGCAACCTCCCACCTTCCCAAATCCATGCATTCTTACCTGCTCTGATCCCTCTGGCTTGGAAGAGAAAAGTCAGCGCCAGGGTGGTCACGGTGAAATCCCAGAGCCACCGCTTCGTCTTCCACCTAGAGGACCACGGCTCCATCTCCGAGCCCCCTACTCAAAACTGTGATTTGGAACCACGAGATCCCGAATACGGACCAACTTAGTCCTTCCAGGGTATCTCCGGAGCTGTTTGCTACAGGGCCATTGGGGAAGGCCGGTGGAGGAAAAAAGTCAAAGGATTTTTTTTCTCCTTTTCAATGTGATGGTTTGGTTCCTTCCTGTCTGTCGCCCCCTTCTCTCCCTCTCTTTTGCCTCAGCCTGGAGCCCCTCCGACCGGTCTTCAGCCAGGCCCTATCTTCAGACTGAAGGCGGATGAGGGGCTTCAACCAAAGAGGCGAGAGCACTGCGTGCCCCTAAAGGCTTCATGCCGTCAGTGGGCCGGACGAGAGGCTCAGGGCAGCCCCCTCCTCCGCCCACTGCCCCCTCCCTGCTTCACCCCCCCCCCCCCCCCAGCCCGCCCCCGGCCCGGGCCAAACTGACAAGCAGGCTGCGGGTCGCACCCAATCACACGCCTCTGGGGCGTCCGAGCCCGCCCCTTCTCTCTCTCTCACTCTCTCTGCAGGAGAATCAGGATTCTGTGCAGGCCCAGCCTACCCCGACCCCCTCCCACGTCCCACTCATCCCCCTCCTTCCTCTTCTGTGCAAACCCCCAGAAGAAATGGGAGGGCGTTACACGGAACGCGTGCTTGGCTCCAGCTCTTTGGGAATGAAAGGAATTGCAGGGGAGCCCCGGAGCACACGGAGTTTTCAACGAGCTTCTGTATTCAATAAAAAAAAGCAGCTACTTGTCTCTTTGCACCCTGTCTGTTAGCCTCGGTCGTTGGCAGGGGAGGGGAGGAGCTCGCAGTCTGAGCCTCCACACCGCTGGAGTCCTGGGCTGGCAGTTGTAACCTTATCCCTGTGCAGAAATCTGCTTCGTGTGGCAAACGTGGAACCAACGGGTTCCTTGTACTGTCTGCTCTTGGAAAGTGTTTATACATTCTTTTTTAAAATCAGAGATTTAAAGTTAGGAGAAACCCCGGAGACCAATCACCCACCCCTAAGTTCTAAGGGAAGCAAGCCCTGCTTGGGGAACTGGGACTAGTAAATGTTTTAACTCAGAACTAAATTCATTCCCGAGGTTTGCCTCTTAAAGAACACAACTGTACTCTGAGAGAGGAGGAGAAATTAATTTATGGAAGCTGACATTAGAAGGGGGTGAGTAAGTTAAATTTTCCAGCTGATTCTGCCCTGATCCCCGAATGAGGTGGGGGCAGAAGAGGGAAGAGAAAAGGCAAGCAAAGCATAACTCCAAGGGGCAAGGCCGAAACTGCAGGAAGTTCTCTCCATAGCCCTGGCCCTGCCTCTGTGCAGTCCTGGGAGCTCAGCCCCTGCCCGGTCCTGGCTTGGGGCCTGAAGCTCAGCCCCAGGCTCTGAAAGCTTGCTGAGTGCACAGAGTCACCAGGACCAGGTTTCTGAACTCCCTTTTACCAGTCCTCAAAGAAATCCCATTAGTCTGGAATATCTATTCCTTGGTTATTTTTTTCCCCCAACATTTAAATTATTCCATCCTACTGACTCCTTTTTGTTCCTTAAAATTTCCTAAAATATCTTTCACAGATTTTGTGGAACAATGCAAATGAGGATACCAGCATACTCCTATTAGCCACTCAGTAGGAAATGTGTTAAATAAGCAACGTTCTGTTGATCAATACTGAAAGACTTGCCCAGGGCCTGTTCTTTAAGACCATCAGATGCTTAAAAGTCCTCAACTAAGTCAAAGAGGTATGCATAATCAATCCTACATTTTCCACTCATTTTTAGGATCTTTTATTTTTAATAACTTTCAGACTATGTCTCATAACCTATCAGATTATTCCAAATCACAGATTCCACATGGCCCCAAGAAGGAAATAAGCGCAGAAAGTAATAAAAAAAGAGAACATCACCTCGAAATGCCTTCACTATGAAAATTACTTTGCGATGAAGAACCACTGCAGAGAAATACAGTGAAGCCATACTTCAGATCACAAACTCAAGTTTTAATATAATTTAGCAAAGTAATTTACTCTCATGCTGCATCTGACTCTGGAGTGTGTAACTACAGAACAACTTTGCTGTGGAAATATCGATCAGTTTACTGTATTTGTTACCTTCATGTTCTCACAAGCAGAAAATATGTATTTCTAACTTCTAAACTTTTTGAAACTTGATTTTTGTTTACTTAGTTTGTGCATTTAAAAAAGTATTTTCTAAGTCTTCCCTTATACATAAACAGATCACAGTGACCACATATATGGTAACACATACATGTGGTACCACTGCTGTCCCATTAGATGCAGTCCTCGACTGCCCCATTTCCATTCTGTCACCCTGCTAGTGCACCTGAGGAAGCAGTGGAGAATGGCCCAGCTCAAGTGCTTGGGATCTTCCATCCCTACTGGAGACCTAGAAAAAACCTGTGGCTCATGGCTCTGACCTGACTCTGGCCTGGCCATTGGAGCCATTTAGGGAGTGAATCTGTGGATGGAAAATTTCTCTATCTGCCCTCCTCTTTCTGAAACTCTACTCTAAAACATATACATAAATCCTTATTAAATACTTAAAAGAGCAAACATGTATATAAAAGTCTGCCAGAATCCCAAATCATGTCAGTAACTTGAGAGTTACAATGCTTGCAACAACATGTAAAAGTGTTGTTCCAAATTGCGTTTCTCCTCAGTTTTTCAAAGTTCCATGGCCTGATGCTATTCTAAGAAGGTTGAGAAAGGATGCAGTCAATCTAACAGGCCCTACCTCTGGTCACATCGCAAACATTCTCACTGCTGTGAAAGGGTCCTTTCAGGCAAAATGTCTGAGGTGAATAGAGTTATTACTACCTTATGTTCTCTGTACTCTGTGGTCTGAATTCCTCTGGCCACTGCCCAGCTAGGCGTAAGCTGAGTCTGAATGCATGCCCCTAGAAGGGAATACAGTAGATTGATGGTAAGGAATACTTACCGTAAACCCCTACACCATGCAGCTGGTTAGTGTATCTAGAGCCTCCTAGGGATCTGCCCTTGGATTTTCAGTGGTTGAACTCAATGAAAGAATGTATACTACCAAAAAATAAAGGGAGCAAAAGAAAATCAGAGGACAGTGGTGACACCTACCTTCTTCATGCTGGAAAACTCTAGTAACATTGTTTCCTGGATTATCTTTTAGGCAGAGTTTGCTAATGGTTTAAAGGTTCAACATGTAATAGAATGTGACAATTTCCCAACATACATCATTAGTTTGAATCATGATTATTGATTTATTTCCTACTTTGTCACACAGGCAAAATTTAGAGACATTTATTGAACCCTGTGAAATTGGTTCTGATTTTCAAGCCTGTCAAATTCAAGAAGCGAGGAAGAGAGGGAGAGGAGACAGAGATTAAGATGTTGATGGTAATTATGACTTCCTCTGTAGTAATATTGTAAATTAATCATTTGTTCAATTGATAAGTCAAAAAACAAAGCAAAAAAAAAACCCCTTAGATAATTATTTTAATTGATTGAGAGATCAAATTAGGGAGCCTTAAATGTTCTAAAATATCTTCATCATCCATACGGCTTTGTTTTAACGTGTTTTAATTATTTTTATTTCAAAGGCAAATTTACAGAGTGAAGGAGGGACACAGAGAGAATCTTCTATCCACTGGTTCACTCCCCTAAGGCTGCAAGGCAGATCTGGATGATCTGAAGCCAGGAGGCTGGAACTTCTTCCAGGTCTCCCTTGTGGGTACAGGGACAAAAAGATTTGGGTCATGTTCCTCTCCTTTGCCAGAAGCATTAGCAGGGAACTTGATCAGAAGTGGAACAACTAGCTCCCATATGGGACTTTGGCACTACAAGTAGAGGCTTAATCTACTACACCATGGTACGAGATAGCTTTCTTAGGATTTGTGAAAAGCTCAGAGATACCCTAACATCTTCACAAATCCCTGGGACTCAAGAGAGCTGGATTCAAAGGTAGTGTTTGAAATACTGAAGTTCCTGTAACCAAAAGGAGATTGAAGGTGCCTTGTCCAAAGCCTGTTGTCAACCAATACAACTGATTGTCAGGGGTAAATTGAGTTTTGCAATAATCTTTATATTAGAATTAGATGAAAATAATCTAGTTAACATGAGCATAGAAATTATACATTATCTTTTAAATCACTTGACATTCATTCCCCCTTTCCCACATTAATAGTTTGCTTTTCCTATTTTTGATACCTAGATTTGTGCCAATTGGTCATGAATTCAAACAACTCCAAATTTAAAATATTCAGGCAAAAAAAATCACAAGTGTATTGAACGCATACAGCTATGTTTTTGTCATTGTTTTCTAAACAAAAGATAGAACTACATTTACATAGCATTTATGTTATTTTAGCTATGGTAGGAAATGCTGACATTTAAGGTATAAGGGAGATTGTGTATATATCATAAGCAAATATTGCACTATTTAATATAGGAGATGGGGGTCCAAGGGCTTTCCCATCTTGACAAGACATATCTCGAAACTGGCTGCATCAAACTACGTTACTATATGAGAATCATTGGGAAGGGGACTCCTGTACACTCCAGAAATACATAACATGTTTCAGATGAAATTGTTTTTTGAATCTATCCTTCCCTTCAGTACCTAATGACTTATCCTTCTTTTACTTTTCTGAAGTTCAGGTCAATTATTTTAAGAAATGATATTCAAGTCAATTATTTTAGAAAACACATTGACATTCATTTTAGTTTTCCTCATACATGAGAGCTGGAAATTTATCTTAATTTAAAAGTGGAGTTCACTCACAGATGGGCCATTGTGTAGTAGAAATTGGGGGTGGAAAGGGACACAGAAGTTTGTTCCTAATATCTAGCCTAGCTCAGAAGAACCCCACAGTGATGACTGGGTATTTTTGGCAAAGTACTCTGAAATAACTTACAGAACTTCAGAGGAATCCAAATTTAGCCCAATTTCCATGATACAACAGAATCTTCAGAAGAAAATTTTGTTGAAGGCTTGAAAGAGCCAGCTCAAAGATGACAGACCTACTCTGTTTAAAAAGGACCTAAAATAAAAACAGATCTAAATGAATCCCTGAAGAGCAACAAATGTGACATTGTACGTTCATGTTTTGTTCTTTAAAATATTCTTTAGTTAGCTGCACTCATAGTAAGTGATCAGAGTTCCTTTTTGTAATTACCCAAAAATAAAAGGGAAGAACAGAAAATAATGAATCGAGATAAAAGCATAGGCAATTTTTAGACTTTTGTCAAGACATTTTTGCCCTCTGCATTTTTTTCTTTTTTTGTGTAACCAGGTTTGGTAATTACTAAAATCAAGGGATATTCTCAAAATGTATATGTCAGCAAAAGTATAACACATTTTGCAAAGCGTTGTAGCATAGCATCTACAGAACTAAATGTTAGAGATGGAGCAACAAATTTTAAACAGTTTAGTAAAGCACATGCCGTAGCTAAAGAACCTACCACATTAATAATAAATAATAACACTGTGATGTTGCATATGGTATTGCAACTATAGTGCATTGAGTACTACTGTCCTGATTCACATTGGTTGTTTCCAATAAAATTAAGTTGCTGAACATACAGAGTTCAAATCTTTGAAAAGATCACTCAAAATTATATTCATACCAATTGCAAATTTTTGAAAATTTTCGCGGTGATTAAAAAATTAAAATATGCAAATAATTTTCTTTTGCCACTACTTGATTACATAAATTACAACAGGGAAATAGATTCCAGTGTATCACTGCACCTGCTACAATTAGTAACCTCTTTTCTATATGATCCCTATCAACAGCCTTTCATATCATTGTTAACTTAAAGTCAATATTATTTCCACACAGCTAATTAGAGGTTTGTGCCACCACTAATCAGATCAACTCATTTAATTCCAAAACAAAAACATGTCCTTCAAAAAATCTAAAAAGGCACATAAAGCAGATTTCTGAATAGCTAAGTGAATGATTTCAGGCTGGTGAATATGGTTAAATATCAAAATAAGCCTGATTTTTAAAACATCTGCACAGAATAACTGCAATTTAATTTTCTTACAGATTCCCAATGTTTAAGAATCCACTCACTAATATATTCTTTGCCAGTGTTTGCATGGTCAAATTATTGCACATTCAAGTGCTGACCAAACAATAGATACTATTTTAAAGTCCATTATTCAGTCTTCAAGGACAAAAAGGCCTTGAAGCTCATTATAAATAACTGTAAAACAATATTTAATATAAGAATATTTTGTTAAAGTTGAGAGTCACTTTTTAATTTAAGACACAGAATAGGTCTTTTAATCTTTATAATGTGTTCACCAGGTAGTGATGTGGCAATGTGAATAAGGTACGGTGTGGGAGACTTAGCATTCAAAACAGGACTACAGAACAAAATGAAGTATACATACATGAAAACATTTCTATTTGATGAGTCTTCTAGTTATGAACTCTATCCTTGTAAGTGACACATTTTTAGAATACATAAAGGGTATTAGAAAACTTCATAGAAAATGAATATTTTAAAAATTAGGACTGTATATCAGTATTTTGAACCAAAATAAACATAATTGTGTTTTCCATGGACTTCCTAATGTCTCTTCACATTTCATATATTTGTAGCTTAAATATTAGAGTGAATGTACTCTGTAGTGTTATATATCTTTTTTAAAGACTTATTTATATTGCAAAATCAAATATACAGAGAAGAGGAGAGACAGAGAGAAAGATCTTCCCTTCTTTGATTCACTCCCCAAATAACTGCAACAGCCAGAGTTGTGCTGATCTGAAGCCAAGAGTCTGGAGCCTCTTCTGGGTCTCCCACGTGGGTGCAGGGTCCCAAGGCTTCGGGCCATTCTCAACTGCTTTCCCAGACCTCAAGCAGGGAGCTGGATGCGAAGCAGGTCGGGCCAGGTTAGGACCGACACCCATATGGGATCCCGGTGTGTGCAAGGTGAGAACTTTAGCCACTAGGCCACCATTCTGGGCTTCTATTATATATCTTAAAGCAAACATAATGCCATGATCATATTTAGAACCTTAGAGCTACCTATGGATCTAATGTAAATGTCACATATATAGTCACATTTGTATTAAAATAATAAAATCTCTTTTACAAGATAGGTATTGGGGGTAGGTGTTTGGCCTAGCCATTAAGATGCCTTGCATCACATATTAAGAAGGAAGAGTTTGGATCTTGACTTCCCTACCAATTCTAGTCTCCTGGTAATACCTCACAAAGAAATACACAAATGAATACAGAAATGTTCCAAAAAAGTATAAGGTAATTTTACACAAATTCCAATGCAGATTCTATTCCCTCCTGCTTTTTAAATCATTGTATAGCTTTTATAACCTTATATGCTTTGTAAAATTTATTTGTTTAAAAGAGACAGTTACATAGAAGAAAAAAGAGAGCAAAAGAGATTCCATCACTGGTTTACTCCCCAAATGTCTGAAAATGCCAGGGCTTGGACAAGCCAAAGGCAGGAGTTAGGAGTTCCATCACTGTTTCCAATGTGGGTGGCACCAAGCTCTTTCACTATCTTCCATTGCTTTTCCAGGCATTCTATTATGGAGCTTTCTTGGAAATGAAGCAGCTAAAATTCAAACTGATGCTGATATTGGTTGTGGTGTCTGATACTATGGTTTAACTTACTGTGTCACAATGCCATCTATACTTTCTATACTTCTATGGAAGAAAGTCCCCAAAAGTCACTTCATACTTTCCAAGAAACATAATTTAAATGGAATCAGTAGAAATATCATATTAACATTTTGGAAATACCTGGGACATTCTGGAAGTCCAAGCCCTACGCAAAAATTGTTAGGCAAAAACATAAAATTTTTGAGATAGATTATACATTAATCTTTAAATAACTATTGACTGCTGGATAGTACATTTCTGGAGAGCAGAAATTCAGATTCTATACTGATTTTCAATTATTTAATTTCCCATTTTCATTGTGTTATATATGATATTGCTGATGATACTTAACATAATTGCTCACTATAATTCTGCTTTTCCTCAGAATAGAGCCAATCTTAGTATTTGCCCAGTATTTTAAAGCTTTAATCTTTAGATGTGGATCACTGTTCTTTGGATTAAGCCCCAGGATACAACTAGCAGTACAATAAGATTCCTACAAACCAAAAACAAACCCTTTGAAAATCACGTTTTGACTTTAAGTAATCAAAATTTGACATATTCCATATAGCACAGCTATTTTGAACATTTAACTAAATCAAGGTTTAAAACTTCAGAGAGCTTGGTTTTACTGGTAAGGATCTCTTCAGCTTTAAATCTCATCTTTCAACAGCCTCATGATACTAGTGATCATACATACTTTGTTGAATTTCATGTGAACTTAGTATAGACAATAACATGATTCCTTTAATCGCCACTATCCTGTTGTTGTTATTTCTGCTAAGCCTCAACTAACATACAAGATAAATTTTGACAAATGACTAAAAACTGAAGGAATAAAGTATCAGAATTCATATTAGAATTAAAATTTTGGAGATTACGAACAATAGTACAAATGCAGCTATGCCTATTTTTAAAAAATATTTATTTATTTATTTATTTATTAATAACATTGCATTATGTGACACAGTTTTATAGGTACTGGGATTCCCCCATCCCCTCCCCAAACCCTCCCCCCATGATGGATTCCTCCACCTTGTTGCATTATCACAGTTCAAGATCAGTTGAGATTCTTTCATTGCAAGCATATACCAGGCATAGATTCCAGCATCTTATTGTCCAGACAAATTCAATGGCTTGTTGGAGAGACCATCTCTGGTCTGAAGGTAGAACCAGCTGAGTATCATCCTGATCAATTAAAAGCCCCAACCTAACATCAGCAGCAATTTATAATGTTATGGGACTAACTGACACAGAACTGAGTAACCAACATGTTTAAAAAATAAAAAATGCAAGTTCTTTACCACATCTTGTGACATTTCAATTTTAGTTTATACACGAACGGGTTCTATACACCTTAAAATGGCTATAGATTACTATTCAGCTGAACTTGGCTTTTTTTTTTTTTCCGGGTAGTCTAGACTGGTTTAAAACTCTGGCAAGACATTTGTCAACAGTTTTAGGAGGGGCGTGCAGAGAAATCCTCAGTACCCTAGTGAGGAGTAACCAATCTTTGTGTCCCACCTAGTATGGTATAAGTGAATCCCCGCTGACCATTGGAAAGTCAGATATACAGACAGGAGGAGAGTCAGAGAGGAAGAATTTCTGTCTGTTGATTCGCTCCAAGTGTCCCCAACAGCCAGAACTTAGCTGATCTGAAGCCAGGAGCCAGGAGCTTCTTCCAGTTCTCCCACATGGGTGCAAAGTCTCAACAACTTGGAGCCATCCTCAACTGCTTTTTAAGGCCACAAACAGGGAGATGGATGGGAAGTGAATCAGCTGGGACTTGTATTATATGGGTTCCAGTGCTTTGCAAGAGGAGGATTAGCCAACTGAGCCATTGCGCTGGACCCAACCCTGGTTTTTACAGACATTTTGGAAATGAACCAGTGAATGGATAATTCCTTTATCTCTCTCTCTTTCTCTGTCATTCTTCCTTCCAAAATAACTAACCAGTTAATTAACTAAATAAATATTTAAAAAGCAATAGGACAGAAATAATTCCTATTGCTTTTATATATTTATATATATATATATATATATATATATATATATATATATATATATATATCTGGTTTAATCTCTTGTCCATTTGCATTCGTCACTATCTTGAAGATATTCACTAGGAATCCCTGTCCAGCACTATAGGCTCATAAGTTACATATGGCTTTGATATCATTTGCATTCTATATCTACAAAAAGAGATGTTTCTAAATTTGGTATTGACAGAAATGTGTTTCTCAAAATCTCAAGGAAATAGGACAGGAATAAAAGGGAAAAGTTTTTGCTTAAGAGAAGCAGCAGCATAGACATAAATTGCATCATTAAATGGATAAATCATAGGCCTTTGGTGGTAAAAAGATGAGGAGAAGCACATGGAAGCAGAAAGCATTTAGCAGTCTTTATAAACGATAAATATTGAAACAACAGACAGTTGTCTAAAAAAGTATTTTGATACATTGGTACCCTCATTCTTTCACTTCTAAAAGAAACATTTAATTGCTAAGTCGATTGGATCCTTGGAATCGGATCTTCCTCATGACACAGATAACCTCAAATAAAATTGTATGTATATTATATTATTCCATAACCTAAGTAGTGGCATAAGAATATCAATAGATGTATAAGTGAAAAAATTTCAAGGTCCTAGTGCATTAAAAAGGAAAGAAGGAAGGAAGGAAGGAAGGAAGGAAGGAAGGAAGGAAGGAAGGAAGGAAGGAAGGAAGGAAAGAAAGAAAGAAAGAAAGAAAGAAAGAAAGAAAGAAAGAAAATTAGTTCCAATAAACATCAACATCCCGTGTCATTTATCTAACAATTCTGATAAACCAAACAAAAAACTTAGGGGTTATAACAACCACAAAAAATCTTAGGGATGCATTGTGATGTCAACTGGAGTCATTCAATGCTATTCCAACAATTTCAGGAACTTGTCTAGCACTGAAAATAAAGACTGAATTCATTCCTGTTCAGTGCCACAGCTGAGGTGACTGGAAATCGACAGGACCCTTTTCACTAGCGGGTTAAACAAGGTTCCTAAACAACAGTTTATGGCTCCAAGAGACAGTCAGAAGCCTCTTGAAGACTAAACTCAGAAATAAAAAAAAGTCAACACCAATGGATTCCACAGATTACCACTAATAACAAGACAATTCTAGAATCAATGGGAAGAAAAGAGCAACATACAAGTACAAGTATAACAGCATGTTTACTACATCAATTCACATTCTGGCCTACCATTCGGAGTATGTTCAATTCCTTATAATTGCCTAAAACTGTTTCAATTGCATTAGTGATCTCAAAGTACACTATTTCATGATCAAAATAAGATCCAGCTGTAGATAAAGCCCAGAGTTGCATCTTTTCTTAATCTGGAAACCTTTGAACTTAAAAAAAATTATTTGTCTCACAAAACATATACAATAAATTAAAGGAGAGTTTGGCCAGGAATGGAAAGCACTAGTCCATTAGAGATACGAAATTCAGCTGAGTATGTGGCAGCTAACTCTCCCTGGGAGCCAGAAATATTTTTTATTTACAGGCCATTTACACTATCTGAAAGTCGTTTGGTTTGTTATTTTCTACAGGTCTTAAAACAAAACAGCTCTCTCAGTTCCGTTCATTCCCCCACACTGAGATATACCTTTTTCAATACATATCTATGCTTACAGTTCAGTAGTATGCTAAAATTGCTTCCAGTCCACACAAAGTTGAGACTCTTTATGACTGTTAAGGAAAATTATCTGTATTTATGACTTCGGTCAGCTGGTGTAATATTGCTATTAAAGATTTTGTTAAACCTTTGTGAATTTCCTATTAATCTTATCGGTATTCATTTGGCTTACTGAAAGTCATCTTCATTACATTGAGGAAGACTTTTATCTAATTTGGACAATTCCATTTTCTGGAACAGTCCCCTTAGAAATATTTTAGGTGAGCTGAGATGTTAGAACATGTATGAGGTTTTTCAGTTTTTCAGGTACATGTTCATGCTTGATTGGGTCTTGACTTACTGAAAGGTTCACACCATTGACATATCAGTGATTTCACTTAACTCAGAAGTCTTCCTTCTAGCTTGAAAAAAAAATGTTTTTTTAGTATAGGTAGACATTTATCATTTTCTCTGAATCTTGTTTGAGATTAACCAGTCTACTAATCTATATCTTTTCTTTACATATATTACTGACAGTAAAATATTGGAAACAAATAGTGTGGTTAAGAAAATCTCATAGATAATTATGATATTGTGAAATATTTACTTGAATAACATTCCCACTACCTGGCCGAGTGTGTATTAAAATCTTTGGGATGATTGGTACCTGAACTGTATCAGGAAGCATGATCTCTCTCATGATCTTGAGTTCTTAAACTCTTGGATCATATTCCCATTAACAAGAAAAAGTATCAGAATTGAATTAAATTATATAACGGGACACTTAGTTGCTGTTTGCTGGATAACTAACTGCCTTCTTGGGGTGAAGAGAATTAAACCCATAGATCTGCCATCAGCTGTGTAGGGTAGTGTTGAGATGGAAAAGTCATTTTTTCCTCTCTGTCTTTCTCACTGATTTTTTTTTAAATTTTTGAATTACTGCAGGTAATCTTCCACCACCACACAACATTGACTGCATTTTCTCAAGCTTTATTCATCATCATTATAAGTCTATAAATAATTTTGGTACTATCTTTTCATTTTTTAGCTAACAGATCCTACAGTCAATGCGATATACTTTAAGGCTTTATTAACCACCGCCCATCACTTCTCCAAAGAGCAGTGAAAAAAATCAACCTTACTTATAGAAAATAATTTCAGAAACATTTCAGATCGCCTTCTCATTCTGATTTCCATCTTTAAAACCAGAGAGATGTACAAGAGCTCTGAGCAGAGGTAGAGGGAGAAGGAGCAGTACCAAAGTAAACTGGATGCCCTGCTCCCTCTAAAATGTTTTCCATCTTCAGACTTGAGCAGAATAAATTGGTTCAGAGTTTTGAGTTTTAACATTATACCTGGCTAGGTTTGTTAAATGAAAATCAAAAACTGAACTTATGAAGATTTTCCAAAGAAGTATGCTTCAAGTAGAGTATATTCTTAAAAGTTTTTGAGTAAAAAAAGGCTAACTTGGCCACATAGCTCCATCCTATCAAGTCTTTCTTACTAATAGGATTAGATTAATCGCTGGTAAACTCTGCATATGCTAAATATGAGATAGAAAAAATACACAAAACATGTTACTTGCTGGAGGATACAGTTATATTTCCCTCAAATTTCAATGCATTTTACTTTACTTTTTGCAAATTAAAAGTCCAATAATATAGATATCATATTTAACTGTGTATACAACCCTATTGCAGTTCTTTTTTTCTGTTTCTACGATTTTTTTGCAACTTCACTAAACAAATTCTAGTCTAATAAATTAGTTAAGCAAATTTGCACAGTTAAAGATCAGCATACAAAAGTACCATCAATTAACTGAAACAAGGAAAATTAACAAAAATATTTTAGTGTATCCAGAAGGATTAGATATATATGAATAAATTTGACTAAAATGATACATTTGCATATTGAAAATAGAAAATTTTTGCGAACAGATTAAAGAACTGATAAATAGGAAGACATAATATGTACATGCACTAGTAACATAAATGTTGTGAACATTGCAATATTATTTGATATGATCTATAGATTCAATGCAACTTTCATCAAAATTATAAGGTCCTCTTCCACAGAAATGGGAGAGTTGTTCCTCAAATTTATACTGAGGTGTAATTGATCCTTAACAGTCAAAAAATATTGAAAAACAGCACTGGGAGACCTAATTGCATCAGTTTCAAAAATATTTTTAAGAAAATAAGACAAAATTTGTTACTTTTACTTACATCTAAATCATTTAATGAATTTACCATGTATATATTTTTAAGTGATCTTAAATATACTCTAGAAATTTAGAGCATGATTTTAAAGAATGAAAAAAAAAATGTTGCTTCTTCCTTATCCCACAGAAATTGCACAGGAGATCCGGTAAGTTGTAAACTGATTCTGGGTCAAAGTCTTCATATAATTTCAAATATACTGAAGAAAGGGTAACTTGAAGTTGGCATTCACTGTCATGAATAGGATCAAATGCTAATAAAGTGGCACTACAGCTCAGCTCTAGAAAGAACTTTGGGAGGACACGCCAAAGAACAACTTTAGAGCCTTTCTGGGATTCACACCTCTTTATTCTTGCAGTGCAACTGGGAGTTCACGCACAACTACTTTCCACATGGTGGCAATCAAGAAACCCACAGCAAAGAGGCTCAGATCCAGATCTTGTCTATTTCTCATCCATGTTTTACTGTCAACAGAGGCTGGTAGCTAAGAAGTTACATGACAAGATGAGGATCAAATTACCCATCAAATGATATACAGTTCTGTTCTTCTGGGACTCCTTTCCCTACGAGTCTCTCCACATGTCTTGAGCCTTATAGGGCAGACACACAACTGTCAAATGTCCTGTATGCTATGCCACTAATAAGCTAGTTATGCCCCAATAGGTGGCATAGCTGATGTATGAAAATATCAATGAGGGAAAGCTCATTGACAGCAATCAGCTATACTTTGACAATTACCTGATTCCTACCAAATTGTCTTGGTGAAAGGCCAAAAGGATACCACAGCCCATTGGGAAAGATGTCCTCTGCTAGACCCTACTGTGCACCATGTATGCACAAGTGTCAGTGGAGTCCTATCCTGGTAGGGACGACGTATTGGTTCCATGGTACATGAGGCCTCAGGATGCATACCGTCAGTCAAATAAGTCAAATAATTCATCCTGAAGTCAGTTTGTATTCAGAACTTCCCACTTTCTTTTTTTTTTAAAGATTTATTTATTTTTATTGGAAAGTCAGATATACAGAGAGGAGGAGAGACAGAGAGAAAGATCTTCCATCCGTTGATTCACTCCCCAAGTGACCGCAACGGCCGGTGCTGTGCCAATCCTAAGCCAAGAGCCAGGAGCTCTTCTGGGTCTCCTACACGGGTGTAGGGTCCCCAGGCTTTGGGCCATCCTGCTTTCCCAGACCACAAGAAGGGAGCTGGATGGGAAGTGGAGCCGCCGGGATTAGAACCGGTACCTATATGGGAACCCAGTGTATGCAAGCTGAGGACTTCAACCACTAGGCTATCGCACCAGGCCTAGAACTTCCCACTTTTGCCAGTAGTCTTCTCATTTTGTCCATGATGGCATTTGTACTGTACTGTTCCAGCCTCTTTCCAGCCAGAATTAAGTTTTAAGGTGTATTCAATAGTAGGTCAGGGCTTGTTATGCTTTCAGTAGCTATCAGTGTGGTGTGTACTGTAGCAAGTTGTTTTTTGATTAAGGAATATCAAACCTCTAATCATTTCCACAGTTAGGACGATAACACAAAAGGTTGTAAAGGCCGTGAACAAACCCTTCTGCTGGAACATGCATGCTGAGCTAATATTGGTGGCATGCCTGAGTAGCCTGTACATTTCATTTAACCATTGTGATGGTCGTTTTTTAAAATTAACTTATTTTTCTTGGAAAGGCAGATCAGATTTAGGGATCGAAGGAGAGCTATTGGTTAACTCCCCAAATGGGTACAATGGTCAGAGCTGAGCCCATCTGAAGACAGGAGCCTGGAGCTTCTTCTGGTTCTCCCATATAGGTACAGAATTCCCAAGGCCTTGGACCATCTTTACTGCTTTCCCTAGCCATAAGCAGGCAGCTGAATGGGAAGTGGGAGCAGCTAGAAAATCAAACAGTGTCCACATTGGATCCTGGTGCTTGCAAGGGGAGGATTTAGCCATTGAGAAATCACAGCATGCCCAGGGAATTTGCTTTTGCTCGCTGCATTTCCATCCAATGCCCTTCTTTACCACACAATATAAAATTTTCAGAATCTGTGCCAAATGCAGAATGTGCTTAAAAATTCTCAACAATCTTACAAACTCTTATGTAAGTGGGGACGGAAAGGCCTGACTCTTAACTGTCTCAGAAATGTTCTTGATCTTACTCAACCAGACAGCTCCCAAGAATTTGAGAGTCCTTGTGCCTGCATTTGAGAAACATTGATCAACCAGTCACTTATTTAAATGTCTCAGGAACAGAATGTGATTGTCTTAATATGTAAGAGAATCAAGGTTACAAGAGAATGATCTTTATTTTTTCCATATTACAGGCAATCTTCAGCTGTTGCCACTGACTGGACACAGAGATATCAACTGTTTCATTTTCAGTTTCAAGAGCAAAGTCTTACCCACATCTACATTAAATTTACATACTAGATCTGTCAGAGAATATGGGCAGAACATGCATATTTTCTCACCTGGTGGAACACTTCAGCTGTGCTTAAACCTCCTGGAGTTGTTGGTCAAGACTCTCCACTGGACCCTTCTCCTGGGTTAGCCACGTTTGCTCCTCCTTTTTCTACTCCCAACTGCGCTATTCCATTGTCACCTACTACACCAGTGGTTTCTGGACTTAACTCTCTAACAGGCCAGTCTTTACATTCCTTTCCCAGAATGGGTATAGGCGTGACCTCGAGATGAAGCTCACCATTACCGTTTCCAATGACGTGATGTTTCTCCCATTTTTTTTTCTCTTCAGTGTTTATCAAGCTCAGTTCTTCATATACTTTTTCGCCTTCTGCCAGGCGCCTGCAAGGCCCTGTTTCTGGACTTCAGCATGCAATCTAGCATTGCTTTCTGCTCATAAGAAGGTTAAAAAGGCATACCCAACAGTTGCTGATGTTGTCTGGTGTCCCCCGATCAGATATCCCTCTGAGGGTATTTAATGCCTTTTCTGTACTAGCAAACTAGTTATGCACTTTATCCCACTCCTGGGGGGACACCTTTTGCTCCCAAAACAACATCCACCAACCATTTACATATGCCTGTCTTTGAATTTTATCAATCAAGGGTACAAAAGCCTCCATAATGGCCAAGATTGAATCTTGCCAACTTTGCCAAATGTATCCCAGAAACTCAATCTCAGGAACAGTTTTGGAGTTAAGCATGCCAAAGGACAACTTCAGAGTCTTATGATAATTCATACATCTTTATTCTTACAGCAGTGGCTGAGGTTTCAAATGTATGCACTTGGCTTGTGGTGAAAGATGGGCCTCCTCTGGGTCTCCCATGTGGGTGCAAGGTCCCACGGCCTTGGGCCATCCTTGACTGCATTCCCAGGCTGCAAGCAGGGACCTGGATGGGAAGTGGGGCCACTGGACTAGAACCAGTGCTCATTTGGGATTCTGGCATGTGCAAGGCAAGGACTTTAACCACTAGGGGAACACACCGGGCCAGAAAAATCAGTGTTCATATATGGGATACTGGGTTCTAATGGTGGCTTAATCTATTGCATCGTAACTCCAACCCTCACACACTATTTTCTTTTGTATTTTTGGGAAACATACCACTCTTGTTTATTCCAGGAGTCCAAATTTGGTTGCTCTTTGAAATAGTACTCTGAGCTCTGACTGATGGAAGCCTGTAATTTCTTATTGCTTTAGTAATTGAAATATCCAATATCTTCTGACTGATCTCTGCTGTCTGATGTGAGTATAACCTTCAGTAGCATACATGTTTTTTATATGATTACTTATTAAAGTATTTTGACACATTGTTTCACAGAAGACCAGATGGTTCAAAAATTTGTTTCACTTAACATGAGTTATACCCCCAGGATCCATCTTAGCATCATTTCCTTGTGTTCTTTCTGAGTTCCAGAGGAATCTGATGATGTACGAGTTTCTGGTTCCCTGAATTAGATTCAGCTAAGTACTGTATCATTGTCTCATTTTCCCAGAAAAGGCCTTGATGGAATATTAGATTTCTCAGGTAGAATAGTCAATCTCCTCTGAAATTCTGTCAAATACGTGTAACTATGTGCTGACTGTTGCACTGTTGTTTTGGTCATGAATGTGGAAAAGATGAAATGAACCACTTTATTATTTTTTAAAGATTTATTTTATTTTTATTGGAAAGGTGAGACAGAGAAAATGTTCCGTCTACTGATTCACTCTCCAAGTAGCCTTGGGCTGTCCTCGACTGCCTTCCCAGGCCACAGGCAGGGAGCTGGATGGGAAGCCGAGCCACTGGGATTAGAACTGGCACCCATAAGGGATCCTACCGTATGCAAGGTGAGGACCTTGGCTGCTAAGCTACTGCGTCAGGCCCGGAACCACTTTCTTTATTGCCAAAGAGACCATTTGGTTCTAACGAATAGTCTTATTGGTAATTGATCATGTATACATACACATCACATTTTCAATGGATACCTGAACCTGCTAGGAAAACCTATGAGACTTCACTGAAAAGAGAGACATGAGTAGAACGCCTAGAATTGTTTTTGTGTGAGGGATACACCATGCATTTATTTCTTTGAGTGCACTTTTTTTTTTTTTTTGCAATGAGTATCTCATGTGGTTCTTCCTGATTTCATTTTAAAATTTATAATTTATACTTGCCTTTTTAAAAAAATCTCTGACCTTGTGTTTGGTTTTTCAGATTAGCAATCATCTGGGATTTTATCAGTAAATTCAGTTAATAGGTTATGTACTCTTTCAACATGCCTAATTTATGATTTGTTACTCATATTATCTAACCTTCTTATTTTGCAATTATATCAAATTAGTAATTTCTGATTATTATAGACTTACAAATAACTTTGTGTTCACCATTCAACTAGCTATACTTATTGATAAATTTTCAGTTAACAAGATTGAAGTTTACAGTTACCATGGTTAATTTTCCATTCTTAAAGAAAATATAAATATCTAGTTTAAAAGCCAAGGTTCTTGGACAAAATTTAGACTGATAAATAATACAGGTAATTTGCACTTAGTAATAAATCTAAAAAAAGGGCAATGGCATTTTCTCTATGGTTATATACTGGGCAAGGCATTAGGATTACAGGTGATACCTGAAAGAAGAAGGAATGGTGGGACCTTGGCAACATAGTGGTGTATGGGGACTGGAATAATGTGAGACATTATGCTATTTAGCTGTGGTGGAAATACTTAAGGGACTTTAAAGAGACAAGTGTGTCTAACACTCAGTTTTGCCATGAAAAATTCAGTATTTCATAAAACATTAATGGTCATAGTAGGTGATGATGTAGTTGGTGTCTGTTGTGGAAAAGTAGGCAGGAGCAGAGGGAAAAAGCCACAGGGCTGAATATCTAGACAGAAAACAGGAAATTTCAGCCAGTATTTTGAGAGAGTGACTAAATAAGAGAGCCATCTCTGGTCTTGTCTACCTATGTACTGGAGAGAAGTCTCTTTTCTACTGACGATGGCAGTCTTATTAAATATTTAAATAGTGAATCACTCCTGTAGGACTTGAGGAGTTTGAATTATTAAGATAATTTTGAATATATTTGCTGAAAAGTAACTGATATATAATAAGCAAAATCATTACATATCTCCACAAATCTTTAATCAAAACAAGGTAAGATTTCAAAACTGCTTTCTGGGAGATCACACTCATCAAATCTTAAATAAGGAGATAACAATATTTCTAATTTGAGGAAATTTTAATTTTTCAGAAATTATAATTTCTACCATTTAGAAGTATATTTTCTTTCTCTTTTTTTCCCTTCGGGGAGAGCGTGAATGCAGTCCCCCACTACCACAAATAATGCAGTTGAGTTTCCCACACTGGGAAAATCTCAGGGGCTATCACATCCTGTCCTGCGAAAACCACCTTCGTGAGCATGGTATCTCCTCCTGCCAGGTAAGTATAGAAGTATATTTTCAAAAACTTTCAGCTTACTTTTAATTTTTAAAATTTTATTTAATAATATAACTCCTTAGTCTTTGGAATTTCCCCTCGCTTCCTCCCTCCCCAAATCTTCTCCTACACTGATTCCCCCTATATTCTTACAACAGTATAGTCCTTCATAAACAGTCTTAAATCCATCATTCTTCTGTTTAAGTGTATCTTGACATTGTAGAGAATGGCAGAGAGTTCAGCACTCCATTGTCAAGATATATTTAACAGTTTCGCTTTAGTCTGTCTTTGATTTGGAAGTAGAGATGCATACTGCATTGTATCTTCACACCTGGATATGATAGTCCCTATTACACAGTTCCTCCAGGTGACTGACTATATTTGCATGCATGGTTATGTATACAGCTATTGATCTTGTATTTTGCATGAAAGTTGCCTTATATCAGAGAGAGGATATGATATTTGTCCTTTTGAGATTGGCTTATTTCAATCCATTGCCTCCCTATGGTATATTTGGCATTATCACTTTTCTTTTCATTTAATTATTATTGTTATTATAATTTTATGATACAGTTCCATAGGCTCCTTGGATTTCCCTTATCCCCTCCCCAATTCCTTCCCCCTCCGCCAGGTTAATATGAAGTTGGTACTTCCTAAACACCCTTGAACAAAATCTTAACCTACACACAGCAACATTATGAGTATCTTCCACTTCTTTTGCCAATGTTTGATGAGGAAATGAAAAACAAGTCGTGGAGATAATCAGCAGTGTAGACACACACTGAGTGATAGATATGACTCTTCATATATAACATACTGACTGCTGGAGCTACCATATCATGCTTGTATTCTATTGTGCTAATGAACAAAATTCTTTTCTTTCACGCATTTACCTTGGCAAATTCATTGAAGTCTCTTGGACTGAAAAGGTTGCGAAACACCATTTATTGTCAGGGGAGAAAATAGCTAAAACAACTACAATGTGATTTCCTTAAAAGGTTTGTTTTCATGAAGCCATGGGGTAACCATTATTTACATAAAATAAATTCACGTCTTTATTTCTTTAACCAGTATATGTACTTTTATGTGTGTATCTAAGTTAACTTTGCATTTGGTCTGGTAGATTGTCAAACACAAAAGGAAGGGTTTTCATGTGGTACAGTGTTTGGTTTTAAAGAGAGTTCAGTTTTAACTGAAGTTCAGCATTTTACATTGCCACACAGTGCATATGTACCATTAACTAAACTGATGCATGATCTTCCATGCAGAATAAGTTAACTGAGTTTTTAAAAATTCAAATATTCCCTTAAATTCTGATATACTGTGAAAATAGTCTTTTGTATTTCCAGTAGCTATTAGTACCATGACAGTAAAATACTGTATTCTTAAATTTTCACTTTAAAAAACTGGAGAGCAGGTACCATGGTATAGCAAGCTAAGCCTCCATGTACAAATGCCGGGATCCTATATGAGAACTAATTTGCATCCTGATTAATTCACTTACAATCCAGCTCCTTGGTTATGGCCTATAAAAGCACAGAGGATGACTCAAATCCTTGGGCCTCTGAACCCATGTGGAAGACCTGAAGGAAGCTACAGCTCGAACTGCTGCAACAGTTTGGGGAGTGAGCCAGGTAATGGAGGTTTTGTGTGTGTGTGTCCAGCCTCTCTCTCTCAAATATAAGATTTTTTAAAAACAAATGTTTAAAAACTATGAAACTTTAAAAATGAATCATCTAAACACTCATAAGCCAATAGTTGTAGTGCTACCATAAGCTACATTCTGGCCACTTCCCACAGATAGAAAAAATAGTAATTATATACATATATATATATATATATTTAGATATAAATAGTTATATATAGTTATATATAGCTATATATAAAACTGTATATATATTTCCCTTAATAAATTCAGCTTCTTGATATTCTACTTGTTAATTCTCTATATTCATAACCTCCTTGTCAAAATACATCACAAAAGAAAATATTATTAAAGCATAGATTTTCAGTGGAAAATGTATTCAGTTTCAAAAGTAAATGTACTCTTGTTAATGAGTAATTTGGAATTAACAGTAGCATCATTACCAATAACTAGAATCTAAGCAGGTAAAGGGATGTGGAAAATTCCACGCAGGATTCAGCGAGACTGCAGACTCAGTTCTGAGGCTTCAAGGATCAGTTATTATGGGGCAGCTTAAATTTGGGGGAAGAATTCTGATCGTGAAACCAAACTAACTCCTTTCTTTGTGACCAATAATCTATTTCTGGAAAATATGCATTTCAAAGCACCACAAAAAGTTGAAATTATGAAAGAGGAATTCAAAGGCTTGGTAGCTCAGCTGCTTTGAGGTGAGGAAAAGAATGTGAGGTTTTTAGACACCAAAGTAAATTACGCTAAGCATGAACCCTGGGAAATCAAGGACTGTACCCTAGAACGACCCTTTTCAAGTTCAAAATGCACTGAATATTTGTATTTCTGATTCCAAAACTCCAACTGCATATATATATATATATATACATATATATATATATATATATACATACATATACACACATATATATTTGTTGTTGTTCATAAGTTTCGAATCTCTTATATGAAGTCCTCATTGGATGTAAATATTTCATTTAAAAAAAGTTCTTCATTTTCAAAAAGCAAAGTTATTATAATTTACTATTAACAAAACTTAATTCTATTTAGAATTTACATCATACAGAAACATACTGTAAGCAGCTTCAGTAAGTTCAAGGGAAAGTGGAATTTAAAGATAAGTTTATTTTGTTGCAAGAGTTGAAGTCCATGCTTTGCTTGTTCATACTCCCCACTTTCCGAGAATGCTATGAATACTCTTTACAATATATTTTAAAAAACTGAAGCAACCAACACTTTTCAAAGAAGGGCATTTTAAACATATGACAGAGCTCTTGAATCCCCAACTGAAGTTTATTAGTATGTTAGAATTTTGTTGAAATTTGGAACATATATACACACTTACATTCATATTTTTCCCTCAGATATTTTTAAAAATAGAAAATACATCTCCACAGAAAATCTTACTTTGGATGCTTTATCTTCAGTAAGACAAATATTTTCAATAATGTACCAGGAGTCAAAACTCCTGCCTAATTTACATCAGCGTCATTAAAGCTATCATTTCTGTCAGAAAAAAAACTAAAGTTAGAACTTGCACAAGGCAATTTAGCTGGCCAAGTTCTGCTGTCTGCAGGCAGTCTGCCCAAACAAACAAAGAGTAAATAAATAAAATAATTAATGTCACTTTCAGCTATTTGTGCTGAAGCACAGTGTTACTCTTTGCTTGAATGGTGCTAGTGGAAGGAGTTCAAAAACAGGAAATGGACGGGAAAGAAAGAGGCTCTTTCATGAATTACTGAACCGCCCTTACTTCTGAAGTTTCTGGTTGGAGAGATGCTAATTCACCTTTACTCTGGACAAATAATTTTTAAAAATTATAAATTAATTATAATCCATAACTTAATATGTAAAATCAGTTTACTTGTTTGTTTATTTTGGTAACCTCTCCTTTCCTGGTTTGTCTGTCTGGACAGAGAGGCTCTGAAAAAATTGGACTTCTTTTTAACCATCCATCCATTAAAAACCAACTAACAAACAAAAGCAAACAAACAACAACTACAAAAAATGCTCTACTTCTCAGAGACAAAAGTAGCCTAATTTGACATACAGGTAAAACAATCTTATTTTCTAAGGGCTCTAGTATTCTAGTATATAACAACAACAACAAAAAAGGAAAAAATGGTTATAAAACTGGCATCTTGGGCTTCTCATTTCCATGAAGTTTCTTAATTTTTTAAAATTATGTTCCTTAAATGGAAGAAAACATGCATTTTTGTTTATGAGATGTTCTTAATTTTTTCCACCCTACTGCAGTTGACTAAAAGCATAAGAGAGAAAAGCTTAGAAGTATTTTTCACTAACTGTACTGTAGCAAGGGAGTGGTGTTAGTGGTTAAAGAGCAGGATTCATAGCTCAGTTTCCTGAGTTCTATTTCTGGCTTAATCCCTGGCAAACCTTGTGGCTTTTATGACAGTTGCTTATATGGTCATATATGAGCATACTTATCTGGAAACTGGATTTTAGAAATGTTTTGTGGTTCTAAGGAGGAGTGTTAGATTCTTGCATTCAGATTCCTCCACAGGGAAGGACTTCTGGCATAGTAGTTAAAACACTAGCTGGGAAACACACATGGGGTTAGATTTCAGTCCAACTTAAAATTAATGTATGTCCTCGGAGGCACCAGGTAATGGCTCACGCTGCTGAGTTGCTGCCACCCATAGAGGGGCTCTAGCTGAGTTTCTGATTCCTGGATTTGGCCTAGCTTAGCCTGCTCACTTGTTCCTTTCCCTCCTCTGTCTCCCTCCCTCCTTCCTTGGCTGTCTTTCTGTCAAACAAAATGATTTTTAAGCCCTATGCATTTGGAATTCTTTGTATTTTAATCTTTTTTATTAATTACATTGCATTATTATAATCTTCAAATTTTTCATTTACATGTATTTCCTCACAATGTTCTTTTGTATTTATCATGTGCAGCAGTCCCAATATATTGAAATTATTCTGGTCCTTCCAGCTTGAGCCTATTTTTGCATTGTATTCTAGTTACTAAATTTCATCTGATTATGAGAAATAGGCATCTCCTCTGAATAGCTTAGAGCACAAACCAATTTCTCTGAAAGGTTTCCTCAGTATGTCTCAGAATCCAAAGGGAAACTGATCTCCAAACATTAAGAGGCCTTGAGATTAGTGTAGATTTTGAAACTTATCAGAAAGGATTCACAAATTGTTCCATTGGAGTACTGCCAATAAAAGGTTGTGATTCTGTGATTCTACGGGTTATTTTCACCCACTTTAATCTTCCAAATTCCAGGAGAAGGACATTAATAAGTTCTTTATGGCCTGGGATTAAGAAAGATCGGTTGATTGATTGATTGATTGATTGGCTGTAACTGTGTTAAAGCAAAGATCGTTTTCTTAGTCTTAGAAATAAATCTATAGATCTCTACCAAGCTTCCCATCCATTCACTCAAGTAGCACATACCTTAACTTTCAGTTAGGTACCAAGCACTATCATGTGGGCTTAGAACACCACAGTGAAAACGGACACCAAAGAATGCTTGCTCTACTTGGTCAGAAAGGCAAATAAGAACAGATTGTACATATATAATACAAAACAGGTGTGGGAAGAAATGGTATGGAATAGAAACTTAAAGGAATGAGCAATCAACTCTTCATGAAAATAAAAAATGTTTCAAGCAGTTTTACTCCAAATCTCTTTTTTTTAATTATTATATCAGCATATTCTCTAATGGCAAACTGAAAAACAAATGACATGTTCAACTAAATCAATAGTGGAGTTAACAAAAGGATATCCCAGTGTAGAATTCAACAGATCTTAGTAGGTGGCTAAAAAAAAATGCTAAAACCTTACTGTTTAAAAACATTTGATTAGGGGCTCGGCAGCGTGGCCTAGTGGCTAAGGTCCTCGCCTTGATCCCATATGGCCGCTGGTTCTAATCCCTGCAGCTCCACTTCCTCTCTGTCTCTCCTCCTTTCAGTATATCTGACTTTGTAATAAAAATAAAATAAATCTTTAAAAACAAAAACAAAAAACATTTGATTAGCAGTTAGGGATAACTTTGAAAAACAGCATACAAATTGATTAACTACCTCAGCCAATCATCGGCAGTGAAGATCTGGGCAGACGGACACACTAAGGTGGACTATAGCAGCCAGTGGATGCGGGAGAGATTTCATCGTGACTGGAGTGGCAGGTTGACCAGCAATTCAGGACTGCTGAACTATCAAAACCACTTGAGAAATTCGTGGTGTTGTTAATTTCTATTTTTCTTCCTGTTGTTGATTTTGTATTGTGGCTTTTCTTTAAGAGGGACGTGTGGTGACTGTCATGGAGACGATCATGTCCAGATGTGAGGATGCAGTGCAGTGTACATCTCTACTTTTCAAAGATGGACTCCCAATGAGACTATTCGCTGTATCTTGGAAATGGGAGGCTGGACACTCTGCCATTGTCCATGTCCACAATGATGAACATGTGACTGACTATGAAGAGCTATGCTATAGTAATAATATAGGGGAATTCAATCGGGGTTAGGGGAAATAAAAAAACAAATAAATAGATAAATAGACAAATTTCAATAACAAAGAATACTGCAGCTGCTTAATTAAGGAAAGTTTTTTTTTCTTTAAACAATATGGTACATTTTCTAAAGGTTTATCATTGTTAATATCAGGTCAACAGTTTGATACATGAAGTAAAAATCTCTTGCTAATAGCCACAAGGTAACTGCAAGAACTCAGCCTAGAAGTAGACTAAACTTATTTCTTTATATTAAGAAAGCAAAAGAGAGCCAAAGGCATAAATATGGCTTACAGAAAGAAATGGGTTCCATGTTACCTTAAGAGACCATGCCATTAACACCTCACACAAGGCAACCCTAGACTATGTTTTCATTTTTTTTAAGATTTTTATTTATTTATTTATTTTTAAGATTTATTCATTTTTATTGGAAAGGCGGATATACAGAGAGGAGAGGAGAGACAGAGATGAAGATCTTCTGTCCAGTGATTCACTCCCCAAGTGACCGCAACGGCCAGTGCTGCGCTGATCCGAAGCCAGGAGCCAGGAGCCAGGAAGTTCCTCCTGGTCTCCCACCTGCGTGCAGGGTCCCAAAGCTTTGGGCCGTCCTCAACTGCCTTCCCAGACCACAAGCAGGGAGCTGAATGGGAAGTGGAGCTGCTGGGATTAGAACCGGCGCCCAAATGGGATTCCGGGGCATTCAAGGCAAGGACTTTAGCCGCTAGGCCACGCCGCCGGGCCCTAGACTCTGTTTTTAGACCAAATGATTCCTCACACTGTTTCTGGAGCAGGCATTTAGTCAAGTGGGTAAGAAGCTGATGTCCCACATTAGAGTGCCTGGATTCAATCCCAGGCTTTAGTTCCCAACTCGTGGCTTTTTGCAGATTCAGAGCTTGTCGGACAGTGATGATGCCACAGTGATTGTATTCCTGCCACTGATGCAGAAGACTTGACCTGCATGCTGTGTTCCTGGCCTTTGTGATTATTTAGAGTGAACCAGCAAATGAGAAAGCTCTGTTTGTCTCTCTCCCCTTTTCTCTCTCATGCTCTATCTCTCTGGTATTTATATAAATTTTTAAAAAAATTATTTATCTTCAAGCCTTGCATGCTGTTTACCTATCTATACTTCTTATCCTCCGATTATTTTCTAGGCTATATTCACATTAGTGATTTGTTGACCTTAACTATTTCTTTGCATGAACTTCAACTGCTGTCTTCTTCATTATACTCCTTGTGCAATGCCTTATGCATCTTATTTTTCTGATACAGAATTCTGCCTCCTCCTCAGTGTCTTCTAAAAACACATTCATTGCCTGAATAAAATTGGGTTTCAGATATTTCCACATGTTAAGGCTAAAGATGAGTCTAATTTTTTCTTTATGTCTCACCCACTGTTGGATATTAATTCCAGATTTTACTCACTACACTTGAAGTGTTTGTCTTTTGAGCTTTTTTGTCCTCTACAGTTTATCATTGTTTTGCTGCTACACACCAAGTAATAATGAAGATTTCTGTATTAATTTAGAATTTCCTTCCCACTTTGGCCTCTGTCTCCACCTCAGGATTATCGCAAAACTCAAATACATTCCCGGTACAATTCAAAATACATTCCCTAGACAATTGTACCTGGTTATATTGTACCTGGGCAAGTGTTACTCTGCTGGGAGAAAATCAGCCAACAGCTGGCAACATTCTGGGCCTGGTTAAGTAAATTTTGTGCTAGCTATACCAGTATGTCAACACACTTGCCAATTTTGTATAAATTACATATCTGGGGAGAAAGGCATGTAGTTCTCTTCTTCTGGGTGCATGCCATTCAGGGCCATCTCAGCACAGGAGTGAACACTGCTAGCTGCTGGGGGACTGGGAATGGGTCAGAATGGGTGGCACTCAGGAACTTACTTGATGCATGTAAAAGTATTCCTAGGAGCGTCCATGGACTGGGCCACTGCATACACAGATAATTGAGGGAGCTGAGACAGGATGGACCAGAAGTTGAATTTCATATGCCTCCTTAGATCAGGCCAAAACACATCCCCACACACTTCAGAGCCAGAGCTGGGACTGACTGGGCCTGGTTAGGCTGCAGCACACACTGGCCAGTGTGTGAGCTCTCTGGGTATCACTATTTGTAATTTGGTATTCAACATGAATTTTGGTGAAATTCTCAGTCATGATTGTGTGAACTATCTCTTCTGTTTTCCACTCTCACCTCTTTCCTCCTGATCATTCCATCGTCCATGTGTTCCACCCTTTGCAGCTACCCCACTATTCTTCTCTTCATACTCTTTTTTTTTTTTTTTTTTACAGTATTGTTTCTCCTTCACAGTTTTGGATGTTTTATTCTCAAGTCTTGCAACTCAGGGTGTCTTCCTTCAATGCCAAGGCTACTAATGAGCCCACAAAAGGTGTTCTTTCTACCTACAATTTTGTTCCTGATTTCTCACACTTCTTTTTGATTCTTTGTCATGCCTTTTGTCCCTCTGTCAACATCAGCTTTTCTTGTCAGTGTCTATTTTTTCACTGGAACTTTGTTGGGTGATGAAAATGGAATGGGAGAAACAATTGAACTGCAGAAGTCTCTTGAAAGTAAAATGGCTTCTTCAAACCAAATACTGTATAGCTTTAAAAAAAATAGCATTAGAGCTGTTGTTTTAATACATTAGTGATGGAACTGGTATTATGACACAGTAGGTTGAGATGACACTTGGGTTGCCAGCATACCAAATCTGAGCACTTAGGCTCAAGTTCCAACTTTGCTTATAATCCAGATCACATTTAATGTGACTGGAAAGCAGCAGATGGTGGTCAATGTACCTGGACTTCTGCCACCCGTGTGGAAAACAGTGGCTCCTGACTGCTGCCTACCCAGTGCAGGCTTTTAGGGAATGAATCAGTAGATGAACACAGTCTCTGTGCCTCTCAAAATGTGTTTCAAAGAAATGTTTAAATACTTTAAATTATAAAAAAAAAATACTGCTGCTGCCGCTGTGGCATAGCAAATGAGACTTGCTCTTGCACTGCTAGCATCTCATAAGGGTGCTAGTCTGTACCGCAGCAGCTCCACTGTGGAGGCAACTATTGGCTGATTCCCTGGTGAAAGCAGCACTGTGAGCCCTGCCACTGATGAGGAAGACCTGGGTGAAGTTATCAACTCCTGCCTTCAGTCTGGTCCCTTGCTACCAATATGGCCATCTGGGTCTCCTTCTCTCTCTATCCTCCATCACTTTATCTCTTTTTCCAAATTAAGTAAGTTAATTACATTTTAAAAATATATTTAAAAAGCAAATTACCCTGAATCTCTTCTTTTTTTTACCATAATTAACTATGTAAAGATTGTCAACAAAAATACAATAAAAATATATATATAAAAAGCAAATTAAAATAGAGTACTGCAAATTTTAACTTAATCATTATTAAAATGGATTTTCTAAAAGTTCGTACATACATGTATATATATATATTTACACACATGCACCTAACCAATGTTCCACTTTTCATTTTTAGTAAAGATTTATTTTTATTTGACAGGTGGATTCTACCAAAAGAAAAGGACAGACTGAAAGAGAAGTTCTTCCATCCACTTGTTTACTTGCGAAACGACCACGATGGCCTGGGTTAAGCCAATTCAAAGCCAGGAGTCAGGAGCTTCTTCCAGGTCTGCTACATGAGTGCAGAGTCCCAAGCACTTAAGTCATACCCTGCTGCTTTCCCAGGCCATAAGCAGAAGCTGGAGCTGAAGCAGCACATCCAGGATTGGAACTGGTGCCCATATGGGATTCTGGAACAGCAGGATGGAGGAGTAATCTGATGCGCTACCACACTGGCTCCAAAGTTTTCCTTTTGATGATTGTGTTGTTCCAAGTTAATAGAATGATTTAAAGTTATTTATTTGAGTGATAAACACAAATTTTATTTGTGATCTAATGAGTCCAATTTCCATGAGGTATGCTCAAAGTTTTCATGTATTTGTGTATTTTATAAAAAGGGGTATAATAGCATATGAAAGATTTTAAGAAAACATTTTGATATTTTCAACATTTCCCTTATTATTAACTTCATAGCCTAAATCAGCATTCAAATAATTATCCAATTCATTCATTCTACATGTGTATTAATAAAAATTACAGTACAGTGGGTCCCGGCATGATGGAAGTCCTTGGCTTCAATGAGCCGGGATCCCAAATGGCCACTGGTTCATGTCCTGGCTGCCTCATTTCCCCTCCACCTCCCTGTCTGTGGCCTAGGAAAGCAGCTGAGGGCGGCCCAAAGCCTTGGGACCCTGCACCCGTTTGGGAGACCTGGAGAAAGTTCCTGGCTCCTTGTTTCTGATTGGCACAGCTCTGGCCATTGTGGTCACTTGGGGAGTGAACCATGAGGTGGAAGATCTTCCTCTCTGTCTCTCCTCCTCTCTGTATATCCGACTTTGCAATGAAAATAAATAAATCTTTTAAGAAACAGAATTATAGTAAAGCCCAAATGGGTAATATGAGCAATTTGATAGTCACCCTAGTTTTCTTAATGATAAAATGCATGGAAACCATTGATAAACCATTGTATGCCATTTATAATTGATACATAAACCATTTATGAAACATTTACTTTTTTATTTATCAATAATACAAGTAGGTTTTAAAGCAAGAGTTTTTGGTAATTAAAAAAAATGCTTTACTCATTTTCTTGGAAAGCAAAGAGACAGAGATTGAGAAAGAAAAACCACTGGTCACTGGTTCACTCCCCAAATCTCAACAACAGCTGGGGGCTTGGGCAAACCAAAATGAAAATTCAAGAATCTTGTCCTTGTTTCCTCTGCCAGAAAAAAATGGTCTCAACCCTAGGACCCACTGCTTCCTTTCCTGGGTAAATTAGCAGACAGTTGGAGCAGAGTTGGAGTAGTTGAACTCAAACTGGTACTGAAATGTTGAGTACAGGAAGCTGAAGTGGTGGTTTAACTTGTTATACTACATCAGCTCCATTCTGCAATTCTAAAAATTTAATGTATTGCATAAACAAAACAAGCCAAAATATTTACAGCACAAGAATTCTTTTGAAAAAAAAAAGGTTTATTTATTTTTATTGGAAAGGCAGATACTGGAATTATATTTTATCAGTTATTAATTATGGTATACTTCATCAGAATCATGAACTTTTAAATTTGAATCATTGACTAGTCATGATCTGGCCCAACTGGTTATGTGCAGATTAGGCTAAATTAATGACACTGATTTGAGTAATCATGTCCTGATTATTTTTATGGCTTTTTCTCAAATGATTCCCCATTATAAACTGTTATTTGTCTCTACAATTTCTGTGTAACAGATCTGATTTGCTATTCCTTCCATTAGGAAGGAACAATTTATCATTAATCAACATCAAACCTGAAGTTGATTTCAAACACTTGATTTTGGAGTTTTCTATGTGCTTACAGTTATATGCAGTTTTTCCTTCCTTGATGTGTGTGTGTGTGTGTTTGCATTTCAATTTTTTGGCAACAAAATAAAATTATAATTTAACTTCATTTTTCTTTGAACTTTTTGAAGTATCCTCAGTCTTATTTGAGCACTTTCTTTTTACCTTGTTCTGTGTTAAGAACTAACCCACAGACAACCACAGGTGAATGTGGCCACTTCTATTGTTCTAAAAAGTAACATACAAGGAAAGCTAAACATTACTTTGCTCTGTTTTTTTCCTTTAAACAGGGCCCCATAATGAGGTGGTATTCATGATTCCTTTATTACTAAAAGATGGGTAAACTCTCTGGGCTCTTCTTTTCTGGTAGGAATTAAAGCCAGTGATCCCAAGAGCTTCTCGGGAAACCCAGAATACTTCCCTGAGCAACAAGAGGGCTTGTTTTCTTTTTGGGAAAAACTTTCCATCAGAAACCTTAGAAATTAGCCTGTACTGTAAGGGAATCAGCAGAAAGTCATCATTCCTGGCACAATCTGTTTGGAACATGCATTTTGGATGACCCCACACAGCTCACAAACTATATTATAAAATCTAACGACCTTTTGAAAAACGGTAGTTTTAGAAGCATCCTGGTGATTTCATAGGAAAAAAAATCCTTGACAAGAAATATTGGCTTCTATGATATTTGGATTAAGGGTCAGCAGTGGAAGAATTTGCTAGGAGGAGTCTGGATTTGTTTCGAGCCAACCATAAGATGACTTTAGCATTCATCCAGATACATCTACAGAGTGAGCCACTCCATCATGGAAGAAGTAAAACTGAAGACTTAAAAACTCCTTCCAGATTAAAAAATAGTCTTGCTAACATTGATGCCACTTGGATGGCCATATTTACAAGGTGGAAGAAGAGAATAACTGGGTAGACTCGCGTCAATTTCTAGATTCTCAATATTCTGAAAGAGGGACACAGACAAAAGAATAATAACTAACACTCAAATTGAGTGACAATGCCTATTGATTATGTATGTTTTATATGTGTACACACACACACACATACATGTAAAACTTTGGGTGGAATAAAAACAAAACCTTATTTTTTGCATTACCCTGTGTTTAAAACTCATTCAAAATAGTCTACATAACAGGGCCCTGAGTTTGAGTTACATATTTTTGGATAAAACGTTTATTTTGGTTTTTTTTTCAAGATTTATTTATTATTTGAAAAAGACAGTTGCAGGGAGAGGAAATCAAGGCAAACAGATCTTTCATCCAGTCTATTACTCCCCAAACTATTGCAATTTCTGGATTAGACCAGACTAAAGGTAAAAACCAGGAGCTTCATGAGTTTTGACAGGGGTTCAGAGGCCCAAGAGCTTCAGCTATCCTCCCCTGATTTCCTGGTAGCAATAGTAGGTAGCTGGGTTGGAAGTAGAGCAGCTGACATTTGAACTTACTCCCATACTGGATGCTGGCTTTGCAGGAGCAGCTTAACTTGCTAAACCACAGCATCGCTTCTTGAGTTATTGTTTAGTAAGTGGGCTGGTTAAATAAAATGCACAACACAATCTAAAATTAGACACAAGAAAAAATAGTTTTGTCAACAATATCACTTTGGGAGAATGCTGTACTATCTATGGGTTTTCCTGCTTGTAATATAGTATCTCTGTTACTGAATAAAGCATCCTTAATTTGTTGGGGGTATGTGGAAAAATTAATTACATTCATAACAAGAGTTTTAGAGATTTATAGACATGCTTGTCCACTTTGGATGCATACAAACAGTATACAGGTAAATATCACAAACATAACTAAATGTTATAAAATAGGCTAGAAATATCAATTATTTAAAAAAATTTTTTTTACTGGAAAGGCAAATATCTATATAGAGAAGGAGATACAGAGAGAAAAATCTTCCATCCAATGGTTGACTCCCCAAGTGGCCACAACAGCTGGAGCTGAGCCAATGTGAAGCCAGGAGCCAGGAACTTTTTCTGGCTCTCCCAGGTGGGTTCAGGGTCCCAAGGCCTTGGCCCATCCTCTGGTGTTTCCCAGGACACAAGCAGGGAGCTAGATGTGAAGGGTGCAGCAGGATACAAACTGGCGCCCAATTGGGAACCTGGCAAACGCAAGGTGAGGATTTAGCCACTTGGCTATCTCACTGGGCCCAGAAATGTTAATTCTTTCCAAGTAACATTATATGAAAATATTTAATTCAAGCTCACTGTCAACTTTTGCTTGTGGTAGAACACAGGATAATCATTCTCATTCTGTGTTATTTGATACTTGACACTTTTCCAATCCGTATGATGTTAATACCGCAATTAGTCTTTTCTAAACTACAGATATGTAAATCAATTAATAATACAGTGATAGCTGCTAATGTAACATTTCATAGTGCAGATGAACATTTGTAATATTTAATATTTAAGCATAAAATAATTGGGCATGCAAAGATCACATATCAGCAAAGGCATTGGGATACATTGTTTAACCTGACTACAAAGTAGCTACACTGTATTAATACTGATTCAGGTCTGGATTACTCCATTCCTTTTTTTTTTTTAAGATTTATTTTATTTATTTTTATCGGAAAGGCAGATATACAGAGAGGAGGACAGACAGAGAGGATAATCTTCCGTCCTATGATTCATTCCCCAAGTGACAGCAACGGTCAGTGCTGCGCTGATCCGAAGCCAGGAGCCAGGAACTTCCTCTAGGTCTCCTATGTGGGTGCATGGTCCCAAGGCATTGGTCTGTCCTCGACTGCTTTTCCAGGCCACAAGCAGGGAGCTGGATGGGAAGTGGAGCTGCCGGGAAATGAAGCGGTGGCCATATGGGATCCTAGTGTGTTCAAGGCGAGGACGTTAGCTGCTAGGCCACCGCGACTGCTCCATTTCCAATTCAACTGCTAGTTAATGTGCCTGGGAAAGCAGCTGAACAAGCCCAATTATCTGGAGCACCTGCCATCCAAATGGCAGACCCAGATACAGTTTCTGGTTCCTAACTTCAACCCTAGCTATTACAACCATTTGGAAAACAAAGCAGTGGAAGATTCTCTTTCTCCCCCTACTTATTATTCATCCTTACCAATACTACATATAGTTAATCTTCACAATTTTGACCATTTTACTCTTTATTGCTTTAACTTTCATTGGTACCCCAGGCCACCTGACCCATGACCTGCTAGATCCCACAACTACAACTCTAGGGCTCATGGACCCAACATCCCCGAACACATCTATAAGAAAAAAAAAATAGAATAAGGTAGGCAACTATTCTGGCACACTGGTATATTTAACACAGATTTGGCATTAACCAGACCCAGGATTCCCACCAGCTATTACATGAGTTTTCCTCAACAGTGTGACACTTGCCTAGGTACAATGCAGTCTAAGCCACTGCCCACAGCTAGGGAAGTCATCTGTAAGATGATAGAATTACGCTTTTTAGGAAAGCTTTTGTTTGCTTGCTTGCTTGTTTGTTTGAAAGTGGGAGTTACAGAAAGAGTCAGATTGAGAGACAGTGAGCTCTTCTGTTTTCATCTGGTTCACTTCTCAGGTAATCACAGCAGCCAGTGCTGGGCCAGTCAAAGCCCAAGAGTCAGAGGGTAATTTTTTTTAACATTTATTTATTTTTTTATTGGAAAGTTAGATTTATATAGTGAGAAAGAGAAACAGAGAGAAAGATCTTCCATTCACTGGTGCATTCCCCAAGTGACCACAGTGGCTGGAGCTGTGATGTTCCAAAGCCAGGATCCAGGAGCTTCTTCTGGGTCTCCCTGGCAAGTGCAGAGTCTAAGGTTTTGGGCCATCCTTGACTGCTTTCCCAGGACAGAACAGGGAGCTGAATGGAAAGTAGAGCAGCCGGGACATGAACTGGTGCCCATATGGGATACTACCACGTACAAGTTAGGGATTTAGCCACTGAGCAATTGTGCTTGACCCAAGAGCCCAAGATTAATCCAGATTTCCTACAAAGGGTTTCAGGGACCTAAGCACCTGAGTTATCTCCTGTTTTCCAAGGCCATTAACAGGATCTTGATACTAAATGGAACAGATAGGACAGAATCAATGCCTATATGGGATATCAGCATCAAAGGTGGCAGGCAGCTTTAGGCATTATGCCAAACAACCAAAAGCCCCCAAACCATGCTGTTTTATGCTGCTGAGTTTATGATGATTTCTTCTGTTTTTATTTTTATTCTATTTGAAAGTCAATATAGGGGAAAAAGAGAATATTTGAAAGAGATGATAGAGGACAGAGAGACATCTTCCATTTATTGGTTCACTTCCCTACAATGCACAAGAACAATGGCTCAGCTATGCCAAAGCCAGGCGCCAGAGATCAGTTCAAATCTTCCGCATGGGTGGCATAAACCTGGTCACTTGAGCTGCCACCTACTGCTTTCTAGTGTGGAACTGACAAGACGTCAGAGTCAGCAGAGAAGACAGGATTGAACCCAGACACTCTGACATGGGATGCTGACATCCCCAGAGCTGTTTCATGTTACTGTGTCAAACATCTGCTCTGCTACTGCTGCTAGTCTGCTACATAGAAATGGAACACAAACGAGGCCAATTTCCTGAATCAGCTCTTTCAACTCTTCTTTGTTGTAATTTAACTTTGTTTTCCCTTAAATTTTGAAGACTGTGCTAACTAGCTTAGTCTGTATTCCATTGTTTTTGACAAAATGTCTAACAACGTTGCCTATGTTCCTTTTGTGTGTCTTTTCACCTATAAATTCTATGAATATTTCCTCTTTGCCACTGCTTCAGATCCACTTCAATAGGATGAACATTAACACAGTTTTCTTTCTGTTTCTCATACTTGTGAGCATTGTGTTTTCTTTCATGGGTATATCTTAAGTATGGAATATTTGAGGCTATTCCATTCTCAAATATTTGGTAACTTTTTTTTTTTCCCTCTAGGTGGGTAATTATTCAATCATTTGGGAGCGTCGTTTTCCTATATCTAATTTTAACTTTTTCCTTCTTTTATTATTTTTACTTATTCAAGACAGGTGAAAAGGAACCAGACAGGGAGCTCCCATTCACTGACACTTTTTATTTGATTGCCACAGCCATGGGTCTGAAACATGAAGCCGGGAATTCAACTCAAACCCTGGATGTGAATGGTGGAACCCCAGCCGCTTTTGTCATCATCATTGCCTTGCAGGGTCTGTATTACCAGCGACCTAGAGTTAAACACTGGAGCTGGGAAGTGGCACAGGCGCTGCAATGAGGAATGAAAGCATGTAACCTAGTAATGCAATTGCTTGGCTAAACACCTACACATAAAGTGTCTGTTTTCACTACTGCCAGTTCTTTGATAATTTCATTGGCAATGTCTAGTCTGCTACAAATGCTTATCAGTGTTGTGTAAAGCAAACATTTTCTTTTAGATCAGCTTTGGGTTGATAAAAAGAAAAGCTATGAAGACAATACATAGCGTTATCCTAAATCTCAACCTTAGATAGCAAGTAATGCTAACATATAATAAACTTGATATACTGATCAAACTAATAAACCTGTATTTTCTAATTATTATTAATTAAATCTATAATTTGTTAAAATTCCATTGCTTTTACTTAATGCCCCTTTCCTATTCCAAGAACCTTACCCATGACAGTATTATATTTCTTTCCGTTTATTTAAATATTAATAGTTCTCAGATTTTTCCTGACATTGTCACTCTTAAGGGGTTTGATAAAATACTGGTTCTGCATTTTCTAGAAGGCCTGGCAAATTTCTTTCTTTTTTCGCTTAGTTAGAGATTGTGGGATTGATTATAAAACACCTAAAAATAGCCTTTACTTGCTACTTTATATCAAGGTTGTTTAACATTGAATCCTATGCATGCTAACATTAACCATGCATTAAGTGACTGACAGAGCATATGACAGGCTTCTATAATTTAACACTAATCCCCAACCCTTTTACGGGCTGTCCTGTTTGGAAGGAAGTCACTATGTGCAGCCAGCATTTAAAAGGTGAGTGTGCTCTGTCTTCTTCAAATAGGAATATTCTCATAAGACACTCAGAATTATCCTGCAGAGTATATTTTTCTATTCTCACTGGCATTTATTTATTTATTTAGTCAATCATGTATTTCTTTTTTTTTTTTAAAGATTTATTCATTTTATTACAGCCAGATATACACAGAGGAGGAGAGACAGAGAGGAAGATCTTCCGTCCGATGATTCACTCCCCAAGTGAGCCGCAACGGGCCGATGCGCGCCGATCCGAAGCCAGGAACCTGGAACCTCTTCCGGGTCTCCCACGCGGGTGCAGTGTCCCAATGCATTGGGCCGTCCTCAACTGCTTTCCCAGGCCACAAGCAGGGAGCTGGATGGGAAGTGGAGCTGCCGGGATTAGAACCGGCACCCATATGGGATCCCGGGGCTTTCAAGGCGAGGACTTCAGCCGCTAGACCACGCCGCCGGGCCCCAATCATGTATTTCTTATACTTTAGCTCACAGGTTTTTACCTTAGACTTGGAATTACACATCAGTGTTATACACTGTATTTCACTGGTACAGTTGGTCAGCTTTGTCCATTTGGGATTCTGTCTGTTCGTTCCTGTTTCCCTTTGACAGACACGCATCATTACATCTATTTTTTGTCATTCTTCTGTTTTCTGACATCATTGCACGTTTGAAAACTTACTTTGTAGAGTACCTGCTAGCCGTAGAAGTAACCATTATTTTAAGAATCTCTGGCTCCATTTAATCTAGAATAATGATTGCTTATGAAGGACTATAATATTTTGATAATATGGGGAAAATCACCTGAGGGAGGGAATTTAGGGGAGGAGGTAGGGAAATCCCAGACACTATTGGAATTATAACATAAGGAGTTACGGGTGAAGGTTCTTATGGGTTGAAATTGGTACTGAGAGGTTTTGGTTGGTCAATGGAGCTCATGATCTTCCTTGAGTTGATCAGTGATGTTGAGCTCTTTAAGGAACTTGTGATGGCCAGGAGTGCTCCAGCTGGTCTGAGAATACATGATGCAGCCCTTACATGACCCAGGCCTGTATTCCCCTGCATAAATCCTCCAGGACAACACTGGCTGTCAAAGTGCTTATCTACTGGAGAAACAAGGTAGGGGCAGCTGGATCACTCCTTAAGTCTGTGAATTCCTTTTGATAAAAGGCAGGCAAGAACACCTTTTGCTAAGAGACATGCAGGTGGCTGGATCCTGCTCTTATATTATGGGGGTGCAGTTTCAGTGCTTGGAATATTTGCCCATAATAAGAAATCTGCCCAGGATAGGCAATACGGCACAGAGGTAGAAGCTGCCACCTCTGATGCTAACATTTTATATTTGTAAACAAGTTGGAGCACTGGCTGCTCCACTTCCAACACACTCTCTGCTAATGAGCCTAGGAAGGCACCAGAATATAGCTTGAGCCTCTGTTACCTATGTAGAAGACTCAGGTGGAATTCTGGGAAACTGGCTTCAACTTGACCCAGGGCCAGCAGTTCCAGCCATATGGGGAGTATACTAGTTGATGGAGCTGTCCTCCCAAAAAAACACGCAACTATTTTTTTGGCACTCAAGTAATTACTTGTCTGAGGTGTATATACTCAGTCAGGACCTGCACATTTACCAAGGTGCAGGAGACACTGGTGATGCTTTCATGGGATTTCAGCTTTGCTAGAGAAAAGAGATTCTCTAAAACAACACTTTATTTAAGTGTTTGAAAAGAGATATGGCTATTTTAACAATAGCTAAAACTACAAATATTTGAATTGGCAGGAGTAGACATGCATCAAAAGTGGTATCTGAATTAAAATGCAAGATAGGAGTTGATGCCACCTAGGTAAAGGGAACAAAACTGAGAATTCTAGGAAGGGAGAGCACATGTAGTAAGAAAGAGTAAAGAGCATAGAATCAGAAAAGTTGGGTCCAGCATGGTAGCCTATTGGCTAAAGTCCTTGCCTTACAAGCACCGGGATCCCATATGCATGTCGGTTCTAATCCTGGTGGCTCTGCTTCCCATCCAGCTCCCTGCTTGTGGCCTTGGAAAGCGGTCAAGGACAGGTCAAAGTCTCGGGACCCTGCACCCATGTGGGAGACCCAGAAGCAGCTCCCGGCTCCTGGCTCCTGGATTCAGATCGGCACAGCTGCTGCCTTTGCAGCTGCTTGGGGAGTGAATCATAGGATGGAAGATCTTCCTCTCTGTCTCTCCTCTTCTCTGTATTTCTGACTTTCCAATAAAAGTAAAATAAATCTTAAAAAAAAATCATAAAACTTGTAAACCTGGACTGGATGAGAGAAGGGATTTATACAGCAATAAGGTTTTGTTGGTTATGAATTATATGAGAGCCCTAGGTTAAGTTATTATTAGAATAATGGAAATGAATATAAGTTTCTATGTGTGACAGTTGAAGATTTATTTGAAGAGCATAGTGACAGACCAAAAGGGAGAAATAGAGAAATAAAAAAAAATCTTCCATATGCTTATTTCCTCCCCAAGGGCCACAAAAGCCAGGGTTGTTTCAGAGCAAAAGCAGTAGCCTGGAAACTAAATCTATGTCTCCTGTATGGGTGGCAGGGGCCCACATGCTTGAACCATCTTGAACTGTTTTCTCAGGCACACTACCAGGATGTTGAGCCAGAAGTGGAACAGCTGGAATTTGAAGCAGTGCTTCATATGGGTTACTGCCATTGCAAGCGACAACTTAATTGCTGCTCCACAAAGTTGGGTTTAGCAAAATTATTTCACAAAGGTATAAATACAATTAAATTTCCATTACAAAACTTTGGTCTGGATAAGATTTGAAGAAAAGGTTGTAACATAAATAAAATGATTTTTTATGCTTTGAGACTCTTTAAGGAAAAATTTAATATACATGTCAGAGATAATGTGAACTTGTGAATGAGTGGTGGTGAAGATGGATATACATGGATTCAAGAGATACCTTGAAGGCAAAATCGACAGTTTTAAATTACTCTCTATTCACAAGTCAGTGAGACTGTTGACAGAAGAGCTGCATAATATAGTTTACGCCCTTTGGAGTAAATCTTTGTGAGATTATAGGTTTTCCAGAATATACGTTTTTTGGTAATTCATATGGAATGGAGAACTTTAGATGTATAATGTGGAACCAATGTAAGTTTTTCCAAACCAAATGCATATGTAATTTGGGAGATATATACAAAATATGTGGAACAATATGATAGATACGGAGAGAAGTTATGGAGAAGTGTTAATACAGTTTTTTGAAAAATAAAACATTATATAGTAGTAGATTTAAATTTAAGACTCGGAATCAAGTTCTCCTTTAGCACATTCTTGCTCTAAACTTTTGCACAGGCCATCTGACATCCAGATATTCATTCAGAAGCACTATGGGGCAGGGACTAGGGAGATGGGTTCTGCAGTCAGAGATTTTGTGAATAGTATTGGTAACACAAAATCATTTAGGACCTTATTGTGATCTTAGTATATCTAACTTATCTAACTCTAAGACTGGTGACTAGGAACCTGCTTAATTACTCAGAGTTTATCAGTATAAATCAGGTACAGACTTAATGCCTTTAGAGCATAGTGTTTGAGGATGTGGATTTATCAATAATTCTACTTTACCTTTCATTTCATCTTTACCATTTTTTCACCATAATGTTACAGTGCATCCTTGCTTTCAAGAGGTAATTTGTTATGACTCTCTTGGCTCAATTTTGTTTTGCAGTTGTATGCAGTAAAGAATGCAGCTGTTTCATTAGCATTTATACTTTATTGCCATTTTGACCTCTATTCCGGTGTAACCCGCAGAATTTGGTGGTATGAAACTTTTCTTTTTCTCTTTTTTTTGGTGGGGGGCTAGAACCCCAGACTGGACACATGTTAGAGTTAGTCTCTTTCCTGGGAAGACTGGGCTCTCCAATGGGAAGGTAAACATTTCTATGAGTAACATGCCTGGTTGAAAACTAGATTTATCCTAAGGTATTTTTCTTACATTTATCCTGTGCCTAGACAGACATGACTCAAATATAGGTTTAGCTAGAACTACCAACCTTTAAGTGGCCTTTTCCTATAACATGAGCTTTCTAATAGCATATCAAACTAAAAATAGTCGGACTCTTCCTAATGGTACAGTTATCCAAGAAAGATACATATATAATATTTTACTAGGCATCACAAAATCACTGTAGCATCTTAATATGAAGAAAATGAAATTAAAGCAAAAATCAAACCAGCCAATTTGAGTAAGAGTGAGGTCAAGAATTTTACTCAGCATCACATGACAATAACTTTATCTTGAAGAGTAAATAATTGTGGTCAGTGTAAAGATTCAGAAAAAATAGATATTTGCATCACAAGGTCTTCAATGCAAAGTAAACAACTTTTTTTTTTTTTTTTTTACCAGAGGAAGGAAGACTGTGGTAAAGGGATAACCCCCCTAGAGTCACAGCTGTGAGATCTGCTTCAGCAAACCTGGAACCTGAATGACTATAAAAATCACTTGTAATGTCCTGGAAAATAAACTTCCAAAAACGTGATGGGGTAAAGTGATGTTAAATTATTTTTTTCTTCTGGAAATTGGTATAAATGAGAAGAGGAAACCAAATAGGCATAAAACCACAAAGACTAAGAGAAATGCAGTAGATTTAACAACAGACATGCGCTGTCAATAAAATTCTAGCTGCCCCAAATGAATGGAAAGTGGTGTTTCATTTTGAAGACTGGGGAAAAAATTAAAATCTATGTCTGTAGAGAGGAAACCAATGATCTAAGCTTTCATGCCAGTTAATCCACTGAATTTTAAGACTTAGAGACACTGGGCATCTCTGATGAGGGGACATTGACAAATTTGGAAGTCTGTGAGGAATGTTAAGACTCCCTGAACTTTTTTTCCTACTTGAAATAAACTTCAACTCCTGGCAAAAGAAAGTGGGAAAATTGAATAAGACAATAGTTGTATTTAGAGATGAAAGCAAAGTCTGAGAGTGGGCATAAAGCACTTTTCTTAATAAAAATAAAGCAGCAGCAGCAACAACAATAAACAGTGTGGTGGTGGAGAGGGGTGTGATAGGAGTATGGTGTGCATTTTGTTCACTGGTAAGATACCTCTTGAGATAAATAAACCTTACATCAAAGCACTTGGGTTCACAGCCTGGCTCCTCTACTGTTTCTGTCCGCCTGCTAGTGTGTTGCCTTGGGCAGAAGGTGACAGTCTAGCACTTCCATCCTTACCACCTACAAGGGTGACTCAGATTGAGTCCCAGGCTTTGGGCTTTCACCTGTCCTCATCTGGCTCTGCTTCTAGTGGATGGAAGATCTCTTCCCGCCTCTCTGTCTCTGTGCTTCTCAAGTAAAACAGTAAAATAAAATAAAAATGCTTGGCTAAGTAAATAATGGTCCCTTCTATGTTTATAGTTGCAGCATCTCTAATTGTAGTGCTTGTGTGGACTGAGGTTTGGGGCACTTGCACAAAAAGATGATGCGTTTCTTGCTACTGCTGTTGCTTTGAGTAATAAATAATCTTTCTTTCCAACATACTACCTTATGTGCCAGTATTCATGAAAGAGTTAGGCATCTTAATGCTTTAACCTGACATTATTACATAAAATATGCCACAATTCTCGACAAACACAATTTTATAAATTAGAAAACAGAGCTCAGTGAGGTTAGGTGATATGTCCAAGAATATGCAACTAAGAGATTAAAGCCTGAATATGAACTTGTCTAGGAGACGCCTACTCAAAGAACAGATATTCTGTTTGAGTTAGTACAGTTGAGAAGGGAATGTACTATTAAAAAGTTTTAAGGAAGGTTAACATCTGTGTACACTATTGGAATTTCATTGGGATGGCTATTAATAATAATTACATATATATTTCCAGTGTAACTTGTACCTTTCATTGTGGTAAGTGAAGAGTGAGTGGGTGCACAGTTGTTAAGGCACTGCGTAGAATGCCTGGATTCTGGATCACAGTGTTTCACATCCCAGTTCCATTCCTAATTCCACCTCCCTGCTGATGTGCACCCTGGAAGAAAGCAAGTGATGGCTTAAGTATTTGGGTCCCTGCCATCCACATGGGAGACTTGGAGAGTGTCCCTGGCTGATTTTGGCATTTGGGGTGTGAACTGGTGAGTAGAAAAATCACTGTCCATATGTCTGTAGTTGTTTGTTTCTCTTTGCCTTTTAAATAACATAAAAGTAAGTTAATAAATAAAAGTCAAATCCAACTGAACTCTTAAGGATGACCTCTTTAAAAAAGTTCAGTAAACCTTAGAACTGCAAGTTTGTCCTGAGGGTAGTTACAATACATTCTTTCTTTTTGGAAATTTCTGAATAACATTCATTCTAGCAACGAGATTTAAAGCAACGTGATGTTAAGAAATCATTCCCTTTCTTAAACTTAGTTTCACAAGCGTGGCAAGTGTGTAGGGCAAAGAGACAATAAAAATGAAACTGAAAAAAAATCACAATATGATTTCAAACATGTGAAGCTGTGAAGCCACTGCAGCAGGACGGCGGTGAGCTCCAACCAACATCTGTCTTTCCCACTTCTTCTGATTTCCTTCCAACTACTGAACCACAGGAATTGACTGCAGGCAAACAAAGCCCTGGACATGTGATAGTAATCTTTGTTACAAAATAAATGAGTCTCACCTTCAGAAAGATACTTTCGCTTTTACTAATATCTTGCAACCTTTTCCTGAGCTACCTGCTAAGTAGAACTCGGGGGAGGTCATGTAACAGGTAACAAGAGAGTAGAGAATTAAAACACTGGCTAGTAAAACTAAAACATGTTTTATTCAGTGCTCTACCTCCCCCATCCCTTTTCTTTTTCCAGCTGGTAGCTACTGCTATAAGAATATTGATAACTAAAATCCTACCCACGTTTCATAGCTTCTCAGATCACATGAGGGAGGATGACACTAGAAATAGATATCAAGATATTTAGTGTAAGTGGTAGATTTAAGATTCAAACCTAGGCTATCTTCACCCCGGCAATATCCCAAGTTCCTACTGTTACGTAAGCAATAGACCATTAACTTGAGACTGTACTTTGAGTTACTACATAAACAACTGCAACTCTATTTCATACAAAATAAACAAAACCCTGATATGTGTGTGTGTGTGTGTGTGTGTGTGTGTGTTTCGTTTTGTTTCTTGGTTTTTGTTTTGGTGGGATTTTTTTGGTTTTTTATTTGTTTGTTTGCTTTTGTTTTTTTGGTAACAAATAGTTGGATTTCAGCTAGTCACAAAATCCCAGCTTTAATTCAGCACAACGAGTGAGCTGATCAAACTTAGCCTAAACAAAGACAGATTTGGCCCAGTGACCGCCATCAGTCGGTTCTCTACTTTGTTCCTACATTTGGCTAACGGAATATCCCTGCTTGTAATTCTGGACATCTGGATATGACAGATGTCATATCCATCAATCATTCAAACATTCTTGCTTCAGTAAATTCTATTAAGTTTATTCATTTTTCTTTCTTTTGACACGATTATACCTTTCCACTAGAAAATGTCTGAGAGATAAGAACACAAAACAATAAACTGTTAATAATCAACACCAAGCCCCTATTATTTGAGTTTTTCATAAGCAGACATATATGGTCCTCAAAAGTAGAATCAAATGTAAAATGAAATCAAAAAGTATTTAAAAATAAATTAGGATCCAATCAGAAACTTCAATATGACAATTTTAGCTGAGCTTTTTTTAAAACTATTTTTCTGATGGGGTCTCAAGGCTTTTGCCCAGCCTCTGTTGCTTTCCCAGGCCACAGCAGAAAGCTGGATGGGAAGTGGATCAACTGGGACATGAAGTGGCACCCATATGAGATCCTGCCACGTGCAAGGCTAGGATTTAACCACTAGGTTACCACGCCAGACCCAAAATAAATATATTTATAAAAAATGAAATAGATGAGATTTAAAAACATTCTGGAGTACATGTAGTTTAGATGGTTAAGCCTCCATGTGGAATATCTGTAGACTTTATAGGACTCTTAGCTAGGAGTTCCCCCCTCTACCTTCTGCTCCAGCTTCCTGCCATTGCACCTAAATGCTACAAATGATGATTGCAGTAATTGGGTCCTTGTCTCACACCTGGCAGACCTGGATGGATTTTTAGCTACAGACTTCTTCAACATTGGTCAGCTACAGCTGTAGCAGACATTCGGGAGTGAACCACATAGGTACAATCAGCATTTGCAATTTAAGTCATCTCTTTAAAAACTACTGTTATTTCATGTAGCCCAGTTATTTTATATAATCTCATGCTCCCCCTTATTTTTAAACAAGTAAAACTTAAATGTCCAACTAATGGAATGGAAATTTGAAAAAGTTCTTATTTCCTGAAACATATTGTAATGTAACATATCAATTTCTTGACTCAAAAGGGTCTGACTCAATAATCTAGTGGCTAAATCCTTGCTTTGCATCCACTGCCGGGATCACATATGAACACCGGTTTGTACACCAGATGTCCTACTTCCCATCCAACTCCCTGCTCATGGCCTGGGAAAGTAGTTGAAGATGACCTAAACCCTTGGGACCCTACACCCATGTGGGAGACCTGGAAGAAGCTCCTGGCTCCAGGCTTTGGTTCGGCTCAGCTCTGACCATTACAGCCTCTTGGGGATTGAACCAGCAGATTTAAGATCTTTCTTTGTCTTTCGTTCTCACTATATATCTTTCTTTCCATTAAAAAAAAAAAGATTGGACTTATTGGACTTAAAAGGGCTTAAAACCTTCAGTCAAGGAAAGGAGAAAACACCATAAATTAGATCTGTTTTCTTAGTAAATGAATCAACAGAAGATGACGTTGTTTCAACTCAGTGGATATGTTTAGCACATTTAATTATTGAATTCAATTTTATTTAAGAATATTTTTCCTAGTTTTTCCTTTAAATAATATAGTTGATTAAATAGAAGAAAAGCGTATAGGAAAAAGAATTCAAGTTTCCAACCAAAAGAGGATAGATCTTCACAGTACTTTATGACTTCTTCTATGCTCGATCATTTCTCAACAATTATTCAAGTCAAAACTAAATGATCCTGTGAAGACTTGGGCAACAGAAAAGAACATATATTTTTCAAAAGAATAAATTAAAATGGCTAATAGACATATAAAAATGCTCAGGCTTCTCAGCTATCAGGGAATGACAAATGAAAACCACAATAATGTTTCACCTAACTCCAGTGAGCTCAGCCTACATTCAGAACTTTACTAACAATACCTGCTGGAACAGATATGGGAAGAAAGGTACCCTCCTTCACTGTTGGTGGGAGTGTAGGCTAGTACAACCACTAAGGGATTCAATATGCAGAGTGCTAACAGAACTGAGAATAAACCTGTTGTATGATCCAGCTATCCCACTGCTGGAAATATATCCAAAGGAAATGAAATCTCTGTGTGAGAAAGGGATCTCTAAATCTGCATTTACAGCAGTGCAATCTACAATAGCAAAGACATGGAAATAACCCAGATGTCCATAGAAAGAGGAGTGGGTAAAGGAACTGTGTGTCTACTCTGTGGAATACTACCCAGACATTAAAAATAATGAAATTCTATCATTTCCAACAAAATGGCCCCAACTAGAGACCATTAGGTTCAATGAAATAAACCAATCCCAGAGAGTAAGTTCTCTCTGATATAAGGCAACTTTCATATAAAATACAAGATCAATAGCTGTATAGGCAACCGTGCATGCACATATAGTCACCTGGAGGAACTGTATAATAGGAACTATCATATCCAGATGTGAAGATGCAATGTAGCATGCATCTCTACTTCCAAATCAAAGACAGACTCCAATGAAACTGTTAAATATATCTTGACAATAGAGTGCTGGACTCTTTGCCATTCTCTATACCTACAATGTCAGCATGCACCTAAATAGCAGAATGATGGACTTATGACTCACTGAAGAACTGTACTATTATAAGGATATAGGGGGAATCAGTATGGGGAGAGGATTTGGGGAGTGGCAAGAGGAGAAATCCCCGAGCCTATGCAACTGTCTCATAAACCTGATTAATTTTAAAAAGCTATATGATGGTCTGCTACTTTAACTTGTGTTGTTCTGAAGTGACACTAAAACAAAATGAAATATTATACATCATATTCATTTGTACTACAAATATTTTGAAAGTACCTGGACATCTGGATGCATGGTATACTCAAGGATCATTTAAATACGGTCACTGGGTCATCAGGAATGTTACCAGTACTGAGTTTTAACTCTTAGTTAATAACATAGTGTTGCATTGTAAAATGTGTAACAGAAGCTCAGTTCTTCAGTGTCCAGTTACTGCTGAAAGACATAACTTCTGCTGAGCAAAAGCAAGTAAGGCCAAATGCAAAGGTGCCAGAACCCTGTGACTGCTGCCATGGGAGAGCTCGTGGTGCATGCAACCCAGGTTAGGGACAGGCAGGAATGGGAACCGCTAAGAGATTAACTGGGGCCCCTGGGAACTAATTTGAGGTATAGAAAATGGCTGCTAATGTCTTCCAAAGACAAGATCACTGTACCTGCCACTGCATGTGCTGGTGAGTTGGGAGAACACAGTGAGTTTGAGGGAGATAAGAGGGTCTCCCAAGGCTGGGCTGTTGCTAATAGCATGAAAACCAGATTTAGGCGTTGGTAAGGTACTAGAGGTCTCCTGGACCAGACCACTGTACCCACTGATACTTATGACAAATGAGGCTGGAAATTTTCCAGAGAAAGCTACTTTAATAAACTGCCAGGGCCCGTGAGAACTGGAGCTTGGGATAGACCAGTGTGGTCTGGCCAGGAGTGAGCTGACTGAACTGCATGAGTTCCTGAGTCTCACAGGATGCACGAACTCAAGGAACTTCACACAGCGGTGCATTGCAGCCTGGAAGCACATGTTGCTGAACTGGGCCACCTCTTTTGCTGACTCTCATACACTGATGATGAACATACCCAGAGGCAAACAAAAGATAAGACAGCCAGCTAAATCTAATTAAACAGAAGATCTCCAATACCTCTTCAAGGGGTGGAAAGAAAAGCAAGTAGAACAACATTTCAGGCCAAGTTCTACAGCGAGTACCTAAGCCTGTGGACATTCTGAAGTAGACATGGACATCCAGCAGGCCTTAGAATTTATACTAAGAGAACAATAAAGATTCTGTGTGAGAACAAATGGGGCAAAATCAATAGCTTCTCAGATCAATCAAAATAACGTGAGAGACCTGATATGATGACTCAATGGCTAAATCCTTCCTTGAAAGCGCTCTCTGTCTCTCTCTCTGTAAATCAGTCCCCTGATCGTAAGCTAGTCTGACAATTAGGAATGAGACATCCTCTTCACCTCTCCCACCTCAAGGATATAGGAGGAAAGGCCGAAACATTTCTCTCATTGATCTTGCCCACTGACTCTTCATCCCACTCTGTGGCACACATGAGTTTGCAATCCTCTCACTTCCATAATAAACATTTTAAAAAAACTAAATTAAAAAGGCAAATACAACTTTGTAATACAGGCATTACTGAATTGTGGAAAAACAAGGAGTTATTTCAGTTTAAGCTAAGTTTGTTTATAATGAACGCATATACATACATGTACTGTGCATACAGGTACACATATTTATACACATCAAAATCAGACCACAGCGATACTTTGATAGATTTTTAACTTGAGAAATTGACCTGTTTGACTACACCCTCAGCTCAGCTGCTCTGACTACTGAAGCAAGTATGCAGAACGCTGCAATTCACTCCTTACAGCCCTGAAATGATTCATTTTACACCCTCAAAACAAACCCTTTCTGCTAGTCAGTTGTGGCTTTCCACGTGTGAATACAGTCCATGGCTGAGCAGGGACTGCATAATTTAGGTGCAAAAGTATGACTATTATGGTCTTTAGATCCTTTATCATTACATGGCATTTCCTGTGCTTATTTAACAGTAGATGGTAACCCTGCTGTTATAACACTTTACCAAAATAGAGCCTTGAAAGGTGTTAATTGCAAACCTAGATGTTTGGTTTTGTATGTGAAGATTGTAGTGGTTTACTAGAAATCTTCATGCTTTGGTGATTAATACATAGAGCCTGTCCCATGTGTAATCATTAATTAGATGAAATGTTGCATTCATGTTTTTACACTAAATTTCCTCAAAGTAATTCCATTCCTGATATTCCAAATGAAACATCTTTGCTTGTACACAACATAAAATAATTTTGACATATTAATTCGTATATAAAAATATCAACACCACAAATAACATATTCCAAACTTGACTTCATATGTTCACAGAGGAAATACAAACGAAATAAAAATTTCATATACATGTTGACTATACTATTTGTAATAATCTAGGAAAAACAGTGGTGTGTAGGGGGGTGGAAACCTCTGAGCATATGGATCTGTATCATGAAAAATTTAAAAAATCATTTTGTATGATACAGAAATAAATTTTGTTTTTAGATTTGAGTTTCATAGCCAACAATTCATCTAACTTAGTGTATGTAAATATTCAAAATCTGAAAAAAAGATTCCAAACACTTTTGGATTGAAGCATTTTAGGAAAGGAAAACCCAACATGTGTGTCCCCAGGAACAAGTATATTTGATCATTAGAATGACTGACTATGACAATTAAAGGCTTCATCCCTATTTTCTTTAGCTTCTGCTTGAAAAGAAAAATATTTTGTTTTTGCTTTTCCATGTTTAGGAAACAAAATGCATGCTTAGAATCAACAAAGCTTACCCTTTTTATTTACTGCTATAGATCATATCTCCACTCGAAACAATAGAAACTAACAAAGGTGTGCTGTAATTAAACAGATTATTTCACTTTATAATGAAGAAACAATTCCATTTAGTGATAGAAATAGAGATGAACTTTGTGAGAAACCCTTTCCTAGAGTGTGGGGTTGTTGAAACTCTGGTCTAGAATTTCCCTTTTTCCCATGAGTGTCTATATCACATGTGGGCCTCAGTCCATTCATTCAACTCTCTCTCACTGGGTGCCTTTGAGGCACTGCCACGGTTCCCATTGGACCCTTCTTCTCTTAACCCCACAGCAGTCAGTGGATTTTAATCATTTCTCAAAGTCTCCTTTTAAATATATATTTGCTATTTTTGCCACAGATGTGTAAAGTTAATATCTATGCTCATGAGACTTGTTAGGAAAACTTTAAGAGTCAATGGAACTATGCATGTGCCACTGATAAAGGAATAACAAAAGAAGAAAAATGAAAGTTAGAATTTACATCTCTTACATTCTAGAAGCCAAAGAGAAAATACAAATAAATTTAATCAATAAGCTAATTTTATATGCATATACATAAACATGTGCACATAATAGTGAGTTAAAGTTGTGATGATTGGTCAGTGAAGGCCTTGCTAAGTTGGTGGCAACTGAGAGAAATTTCGAAAATGAGACAGCAGGCCTTGCAGACAACCAAGGGAAGAGAAGCCTGGGCAGAGGAAACTGTCCTAAAATGGGAGTATGCCTAAGCAGAACTGAAAGAAGCTTCGGGAAAACAAAAAACAATGAGGAAAGAAAACAGAAAAAAAAGTGACTCAGCTTCAGGCTGTCTCCTGAAGGCCAATGTAAAAAACACTCTTTTTTGTTACTATAATCCTTGGTTTTTGAAAAAAACAGAATTTAAGAATTACAAGAGCAGTGTCACAGTACATTTTCTGTAGCTGCAACAAAATGCTTTAGGTTGAGTAAATTATATAAAGTGGAAGTTTATTCAACCCAACATTCTGGAGGCTGGCTAGTACAAGAACATGAAGTGAACACCAAGGAAGATAGTTTTTGCTACACGAAAACATGGTGGAAAGGCAAATAACCACACAATATAGAGAAGAAATAGGGCCAAAATTCATCCTTCATGCCAGCAGCTCATTCCTACTATAATTAACCCACTTTCCTGATTGCATTAGCTATCTTTGCAGATCCCTCAAGATCCAATCCTGTTTTAAAGGCCAACCTCTTAATACTGTCACTTTAGCGATATGTTGAGAAACATATTCAAGCAACAACAGGAAGAAAAAGAAGAAACCAAACAGGTAAAAAATATACATATCCTCAGTGGCCAGTACTGGGCCTATCTGAAGCTTGGAATCAGGAGCTTTATCTGAGTCTCCTATGTGGAGATTTTTCTGGGCCTCCCATATGGGTACAGGGATGCTATAGCCCACTCTGGCATGACCCACCTCACCTTGACATTTGCCAATGGGTGCCATAGCCTGGGCTGGTCTGCTCCCAGTTCCAGCTCATGCTGGTGGGTTTTCTGCCTAGCCCAGTCCAGCCGGACCCCAGGCCTGGCCCTAATGTGAACTAGTTGATGTTGCAGCCTCACCCAGCATCAGCTGCACCCTATCTTGGTTCCCAGATCTACCAGTGGGTGTTATGAACTTGCCTAGCCTGCTCCATCACCAGACCTGACCCATGCATATGCCAGAGAATCCTATAACCTGGCTTGATCTGGGCTGTTCCCAGCCTTACTTCTTGTGCTCACCTGCCAGGATTGTGTTATTACAGAGGAGTTCCCCAAGCTCGTTCAGATCTCGTGCACATTGGTGAATCCTCGGTTCAGACCTATTTAATCCACCACCTATCCTGACCTTGCCCAACTGGCCCACATACATACTGGTTCTTATTGTTGAGTGCTATAGTCCAGACACACTTTCTCCACATCCAGACACAGCTCCCATGTGGTTCAGCAGGTGCAGAGACCTAACCCAATCTATCTTATACTTACCATGGCTCTCATGAGCACCAGTTGGTGCTGGAGTCTAGCCCAGTTTGGTACAACCCAGACTCAATCTATACTCATACCAAGGGAGATTGCAGTCATGTCCAGACCAGATTTCCAGTCCATTCTGACTCTTGTGCTCATCACTGGGAAGCACAACCCAGCTGGGGTGGCCTCTTAGCTCTCCAACCAGGCCTGTTTCCTGCCACTAATCTTGTGTGTACCAATGGTTGTTCTCTACCAGCTCAGCATAGTTCATTCCTCATCTTGGCCTTTGCCATAAGATGCTGCATCCTGGCCTGGCACTGCCCTCCTCCACTGCCAACACTCACTGGTGGGTGCTTCAGGCTAGCCCTACCCATCTGCTCCCATATCTTGCTCATGCAAAGTGGTAGGTATGATAGCCTAACCCAGTGTGACCCACACTCCATCCTGGCTCCTGTACTTGCCAGTGGGCTAAGGTTGGCCTGACCCTGCCCAGTGCACCACCTCCAGTGGTTCCACACACCTGCTGATGGGTGGAGCTACCTTACCCAGTTTGACCAACATCCATGCCTGAATCACATGCTCACTAGCAGGAGCTATGGTACACTAGGGGAGTTTCCTAAGTTCCCATACCAGGCCCACTCCCAGACCCAGATCTCACATGTGCCAGTGAGTGGTAGGAACTTACTCAACATAGCCTGCCTCCTCTGTTCTGGCCTTTGTATGAGCCGATGGGTGCCGTGGCCTGTCCAGCTCCACACCCTACTCTCGGGTATGCATGTGTATGCGACAGCCTGGACCAGCCCAGCCTGCTTCTAAACCCAGTACCCATGAGTATTGGAGGGTTCCACGTTCATGCCTAGCTCAGCCTGTCACCACTCCCAGCTCTTAAGCAAACCCGTGGAAATCGTGGTTCCACAAGGACGGGCCCACGTATTCCCCCATGGAATCTACTCCAAGACCTGATTCTCTTGTGTGCAGGTTAGTGTCATGTCACAGCCTAACATTACCTGTCCCCTGTTCCAAATTTCGCTGGCAGGTACTGTGATCTAGCCCTGCTAGATAGGCCCTGTGAATTAGCTTTAGTGTGTTCTGATGAATAGTGGTTTTAGGTGGTGATCCATGCTAACTAGCCCAGCTCAGGGTTACCACATGGGCTGCTGCATCAGTCTGACCCATAAAGGTCTTCCAGCTCCCCCTGTCCCAAACTGCTTAGTCTCAATCCCCTCACTTCTTTGGCAGTACAGTGGCCTTGTGGATGGAAATCCATCAGAAATCATTCCTCATTTCCAACATACTCCCTCAATGGTCTTCCCTCTTCTACATCCCCTTGCCTCTTTCTCTGAGCAATCTATAGCCCCTGCACCCGTGAATACATGTGTTCTGCAGCCCAGCCTTCCAAAGCCCAGTGTTCCAGTGGGGTGGTGTCCTGGTGGAGCCCTGCCTGCCCAATAGGGACCCAGGCTCCTGGCAGGTGTGCTGGCCTAGGACCTTATCTCCCCCCCCCCACACACACACACAGTGAAGATCCAAATCCACAGTTCTCTAAGCCCGGGCCACCAGTTCACTGGGACAGCATTCTAACCTAGTGTTCTCCCCTTTCCTCCCTCCATCCTGCCCTGGACCAAGGATGTGCGGAAGTTCCCAGGCTCATTCTGCCTGCCTGGATGTGAGTCCCCACGTTTCTGTCTACCCATGCCAGTGCCATCCCCCAGACCCTTTCATACCTACACCACAAGGCCCCCATGAGCCCACTGCTCTCAGCATGTATCTCTGATCTCTTATATAGCTGAATACGTGACTGTGAATTTCTTTTTCATCTTATCAGTTTGTTCATATTTTTAACTGATTTGATGCATATACTGAGGTAGCGAACAAGGAGCAGCTGAGGCCACTAGCACTTCCATACAGAGTCGCCAACACTTCTCTACACAATCCCTACCATCCACGTGGTAGGAAGCCAGTTTCTGCAGTTTTGCAACCCAGAACTGTCATTTGCTAAAAATTTCATGGTTGGGGATTGCATTCTAGCATAGTGTATAAAGCTGCTGTCTGCCACATGGGTGACCCATTCACGTCCTGGTTGCTCCCTTTCAGATCCAGATCCCTGATAATGTGCCTGGGAAAATAGCTGAGAATGGCCTGAGTTTGGAACCTTTCCTCCACATGGAAGACAGGAGGAAGCTCTGGGTTAACTTTATCCAGTCTTGGTTGCTGTGGGCATTTGGGGAGGGAAGCAGCATATAGTAGATTTTTGTTCCTTCTTTCTCTATAAATCAGATAGAATCAATAGTTTTAAAAATTGTGCTTTCTGGCTGTATCCTTCAGATGAACTCTAGCTTATTACAGTACAATTACCAAGGCCAACATTCCCACTCTAATTATGTACTTAATACCATGATATTTCCACAATTTAGAAAAGGGCAAGGCAATGGGCTATCTGAAATCCCAAACTCTGCTCTTTCTAAATGTTCAAGCAAAGCCTACACCCATATACGATTTCCTATGCCTCGAGATCACACAAAAGGATGGACCCAAACTGTGCTGAATATAGATTTCTCTCTTGAGCACATTGAGATTGTCTCCCCTAAGTCTTACTTTCACAGTAAACCTATATCTTATCCTCAGATTCTTTTCATGCTGTACAGTCAGGAACCTGGACCCAAACAACTAAGAACAATACGCACATTCCAAAATAATTTAGTCCACTTGTTATGTTTGGCTTCATTTCAGCATCATGTATAAGGGGTGTGTGTGTGTGTGTGTGCTTATCATGATGTCTAATCATGCCATATTAAATTTTTCCATTATCACATAGATATTTTGGATTTCTCCCAATGGTTTGGGCCTCCAAGTAATTCTGCAACTAATCTGCTTCATTTGAAATATATTGCCAGAGGATTATTACAGAATATATTTAGAACTAAAATTGTTTGAATGTATTGTGTGCATAGTCAACTTCACAAAATGTTTTTAATTTTTTAATTGGATTATTATTTATATTACAGCAAAAATATACCTGAATTCCTGTTATTCACATTATTCTAAATACATAATATTGGATGATTTTGTAATCTGTGACCATGCCATTGGGTACAAAATTATATCCATTGCTGCTTAATTTAAATTCTTATGATTATGTTCATTAATATGTATCATTTCTCCATTCAAATAGTGTTCAGATTATTATTTATTCTGAACATTAAATTTTTGTTGGTTAAATGATTTACAGTTAACTGGCAGCAATGGCCAGAGCTGAGTCGATCTGAAGCCAGGAGCCAGGAACTACTTCCCAGTCTCTCACACAGGTGCAGGGTCCCAAGGCTTTGGACCATCCTGTTTTCCCAGGCCACAGGCAGGGAGTTGGATGGGAAGCAGGGCTGCCAGGATTAGAACTGGCACCCATATGGGATCCTGGTGTATTCAAGGCAAGGACTTTAGCTGCTAGGCTACCAAGAAAGGCCCAGATGTATTTATTTTATTAAGAAATTAGAATTACAGAGTGAGAAGAGGGAGAGACAGAGAGAAAGAGAGAGCTTCCATCTGCTGCTTCACCCCCTCCCCCATAGTACCTTAATAGCCAGAGCTGGACCAATCTGAAGTTGGGAATAAGGAGTCTTTCAAGTTTCCCTCGTGACTACAGGGGTCCAAGGACTTAGGCCAACTTCTGCTGCTTTTCCAGTCCATTTGCAGGGAGCTGGGTTGAAATTGAAGTTGCTGGTACTAGAACTGGTGTACATATGTGATGCCATCACTCTGGGACAATGATTAGACTGCTGAGCCAAGGCACTAGCCCCATTTTATGATAATTTTAAGGAAAAAAGTTAAGGAAGTTCTTAAAGGATAAAAGACCCTTTCAAAAATTAAAAAAAAAAAAGTCAGAATTGTGTTTGGAAATGGAATTCACTTTCAAGCTTTGCTCGTTGGGCATAATTTAGAGCTAACCAATTCTAGAAATTATACATTTTATTTTTATAATATTTTTGCTTGTTTAGGTTAAGGCTGGATCCAACTAGCTATTTTTTTGCATATTTGACACATTAGTTTAGATTCAAGAGTATTTTGAATAAAGGTGTCCTTAGGGATGTCTAATTGTCAGCTAAGTAAATAAAATCACAATTTTATCATTGGGTTTGCATATGAGCTATGGAAAGATATTTTGTAATATTCTACAAAAAATTGATCTTCCTTTCAATGAGTGTCAGTAATATGTCATTTAGGGGAGCATTTAAGTACAAAATCAGTAGAGAAAATCAATCAAAGATAAGCTGGCTAATATACTAAACTAGCCCCATATTTTCACCAAATTCTTTTTCAATTGAAACAGAAAGAGCCCAAATTAATTTCTACAATTAAAATACAGTTTTCTAAAGTTGGAATTTTGCACTATTGCTAAGTTTTTGGTGCCATGGTTTGTTATGTACTCCAAAACAAATAAAAAGGATGTGTGTGCACAAGTGGCAAAACAATATGAGAGCTCGCATGGAACTCTGTGGTATGTTTACAGTTGTTTCTGTGGTTTTTTCATATGGTCAGCAGCTGGGACTTATGCAACATCAAAACCATGAAATGTTGTTCTACATAATTTCCAGTGCCCTCCTTATTCAAAATCGTAACAGTAGCAAAATTATGAATCCAAGCCTAAAGTGAATCCTACATTGTAATGTATTCTAAGAGAAATGCCTTGAATATTCCATAGCCACACCAAAACACAGAAAATATTTCCTAGAACTCTAAAATTTACTAACAAATTCCAAAAGTGCAAAGAGATGAGGGATACAAATCGACATAATAAATTGTAGGGGAAAATACTGATTTGACAGTAGATTTAAATTTATGTTCCAATATTTTTCCTCCTAATATTTGTGTATCACATTGCCACATTTAAAATAGGACCAGTCAGACTAGTCCAAGCTAGGTTTCAAGAACAAAAAACCCCTAGACCTTAGTGACAATTCAAAGAACAATTGTTTCTTTCCCAGGCTTTCTATGAGTTGGCTGGCCTTTATGTGTGTTATCTATCTATTCACAGACAGAAAAGCCATTGTATTAAAAACTGTGATGAGTGCTTGCAGAAGAATTCCCACAAAAAGCACTTCAATCCAAAAGTGACAGAAGTAACTTCCTGCAGTTATCATGCATTGACCGTCCTTGGTCACGTGACCACACCCAGCCTCAGAGTCAACTAAAAGAATATTCTTACCATATGCCTGGAGAGCAAATATCCAGAAACATCAGGCATGCTGTGGAAGACTGCCACAGGGAGGCTGTAATTTTCTACTTGTATACATGAACTTTCTAGCACAGTTTATACCATGTGGTAAATATCTGCAAATAGTCTTCATCAAGTACTGTTATTCTGGAACATGGAGTATTGCTGTTAAGAAGTAAAATAGAATAGACATCACATGCGAGCAGATTTTGTTTACATTTTATATGAATAATATGTCTTAAATGTCTTACGTGAATGCATTTTAAAATTATGGATATCATGCCCATTTCATTAAAAAATATATAAAATGATATTACAATAACTTACGATTTTCTTAACTAATGAAAATGTAGAAATTTATCCAGATCAAGTAATTTATGAATTTTCATACATTCTTTGCTGTTTTCAAAATTAACTGAATGTTATACGAAAAATTATTTAGCAAACTACTTACTAACGAGTGAAGAGATTCAAACAAGATACTTTATGTTTCAACTTTTAATTATTTTTGAGGCAAATAGGCTCAAAAAAGTAATTTTATTACTGAAATATACATAATAACTTGCTTATGGTGTAAGAGGAAAGACCTCCTATAGGATGTCTTGAGAGACATAAAGGACTACGAACATTTTTTATTTACAAAATTTCTATAATTTCCAGATTGTTCCACACAGAATAGTGTAATAGTTTCTACAACATTATAGTTTCTACATTACAACAATTCTTCTGAAAGTTTATACAATGCATATATGATATTCCTATACTTTCAAAAGTTTATAATTCTTAAGATTCACCTTTTAATTCCATTCATTTTTGGCAATAATTGCCTGGAGTGAAATATTATAATACATCTTAGAAAGTAAGTCCTTAACGCCTTAACAGACTGTGTATTCTGTTGTTGACTTTCTCCAAGAGGAATAACTCACCATCTACAAAAGATAATCAGGTATTATCATGTTACTTTGAATATAAATCTATCATCATGAACCAATTATCATATCCCAAGTTGAACCTTCCTCATAAATATAATTCATTATACCTTAAATTGAATCCTAAAGTTACGAAATAAAAAGGGATTTGACCAGAACCAAGGAATTGCATTAGTTTCTTGCTGAGTATAGTGTATTTTACAATAGCTAAATTTTAATACTTACTGCTCACTTACCTAAATCGCATATTTTCTCTTTTGTAAGATTTTTTTTTATAGGAAAGTCATATATACAGAGAGAAGGAGACACATGGAGGAAGATCTTCCATCCGCTGGTTAATTCCCCAAATAGCCACAATGGTCATGCTGAGCCAAACCAAAGCCAGGACCCAGGAGCTTCTTCTGGGTCTCTCACTGGAGTGCACGGTCGCAAGGCTTTGGGCCGTCCTCAACAAGGGATCTGGAATCAAAGTGGAAAAGCAAGGACATGAATTGGCGCCCACATGACATCCTGGCGTGTGCCACATGACGACTTTACCCACTAGGCTACCGTGCCAGGCTATATATATACATTTTAAGATTTATTTTTATTGGAAAGGCAGATGTACAGACAGGAGAGAGACAGAGAGGAAGATCTTCCGTTCAACGGTTCACTCCCCAAGAGGCCACAACGGCCAGTGCTACACCGATCCGAAGCCGGGAGCCTGGAACTTCTTCCAGGTCTCCCATGCAGGTGCAGGGTCCCAAGGCTTTGTGCTGTCCTCAACTGCCTTCCCAGGCCACAAGCAGGGAGCTGGATGGGAAGTGGAGCTGCCGGGATTAGAACCGGCGCCCATATGGGATCCCGGTGCGCTCAAGGCAAGGACCTTAATCGCAACGGGCACCCATATATTTTTTGTTAATCATAAATGAACATATACCAATTAAAAAAATACTGGACCCAGCATGGTAGCCTAGTGGTAGCCTAGCCATGCCTTGCACGTGCTGGGATCCCATATGGGTGCCGGTTCTAATTCCAGCAATTTGGAAGTACATACATGAAAAATTCATGCCAAGTTGTAAAGGTTGGCTATGTAGAAAGGAAATGTGGTTTAAGGATACCCCAACACCAGTCCAAAGAAAATAACATGAACAGATATACCATTTACAGCAATGTTAGGTTAAAAAAGCTGGTTAAAGCAAAATAATTCTGAGTCTAGACAAAGATTTGCTTGCTTGCAAATCAGATGTGCTGTGTATATTTGACATTTAATTCAGTGTCAATTTTTTTAAAAGGTAGCAGATTTCATGCAGTGATTACATGAGAAGAATATTTTTGTTCTTATAGCTTCTTCTAGATATTTTATGGTTTCATCAGAAACCATAATATTATTAAATATGATGAATAAATTAAGTCACATTAATGCAAAGTTTGCATGATGTTTTTTCTACACACACTGGAGTCTGAACCTGAGTTCATGTGTTTAGTAAACAGAAAAAACGGCAACTGAGATTTTCTGCTTCTAAATTCAGTAGCCTCACAATTGTTTCATGCGTAATTCTTAAAAAGTATTCTATAGGTTTGCCATGACTATTTTCCTTGCAATATAAAATATGATTATTTATGGTGAATATTATAAAATATAATCACTTAAAAAGACTATATCCATTTTGACATAATCAGATGTGTAAGGTTTAATTTCCAAAAAATATTAAGTACACAGAAAAATCGTATCTTTAATGAAGCCTAGATAAACTACTTTGTAATCCAAGAATGCATTCATACATGAACACGTATGACCTGTACAACTGCATTTGACATTTGAATACAGCAGTATCTAAGTACAGCATAGCATTTTCTTTCTTTTTTTTTTTTAAGATTTATTTTTATTACAAAGTCAGATATACAGAGAGGAGGAGAGACAGAGAGGAAGACCTTCCATCCGATGATTCACTCCCCAAGTGAGCCGCAACGGGCCGGTGCGCACCGATCCGATGCCGGGTACCAGGAACCTCTTCCAGGTCTCCCACGCTGGTGCAGAGTCCCAAAGCTTTGGGCCATCCTCGACTGCTTTCCCAGGCCACAGCAGGGAGCTGGATGGGAAGTGGAGCTGCCGGGATTAGAACCAGCGCCCATATGGGATCCCGGCGCGTTCAAGGCGAGGACTTTAGCCGCTAGGCCACGCCACCGGGCCCCAGCATTTTCTTTTATATAGTAATTAAAAGAATTCATATCAAAGTGGACAACCGATGGTATTTTTTTAAGTGAAGATGTTGGAAGAAGTATGTGTGATCATTGCCAGCCTTCCCAGGTAGAGTTAAGCAAAAAAAAAAAAAAGAAAGAAAGAAAGAAAGAAAATATTCAGGAAAACGGCATTAATTCAAAAAGTATTCTTACAACATTTTTTAAAAAGCTAATTGAATGTGGAACACTACAGGTTATTATGTGATGGAAATGGTAATTCATTAAAATATGAAATATGATAAAATGCTGATGTGTTCCTACATTTAAAAAATAGAAACTAAAATGGTCAAAAATGTACTCCTCAAATCAGTAATCTTCCCATGTTTATTTCAGTTTAGTTCCTACATAACCTTTGACATTTTCTAATTCTCCCACATCTTAAAACTATGACCTTTCAGAGAATGTAGCAGCTTCAGAAGTCACTGCCACAGTTTAGGGGATAATCAAGTATGATTTGGAAAAACATCAAGGTGAACTTCCACTGACTGGAAAACAGGGCTCAGGGCTTCTTCAAGTTGTTCAACTTCTAGGGTATGAAAGTAAGGCCATTTGCATTATTCAATAAACAAAGGAGTATTTTTCAATCCAAATATACTTTCTAAATCCCAAGCATTAATTGAATCTAAATGTAAATAAATCCAATTATCCACAATTTCAAATTCAGAAATTCAAAGAATTATAAATTTATCATTAGATAAATTTTATTTACTTTCTCTCTACTGTTCAAATCACTATGTTCAGTCACAATTTTTCTTCATAAAAATAATTTACTAGCTGACAAGCAACTGAATCAAGAAATAAAAATGATCCTAAAATTGAAAAATAACTGATTAAGGGTATTAGTAGATCACAGGAAATAAGTTGACCCACACATTCTTCACATAAAGTGTGTAGGATTAGCTTGAGAACATGGATTTTACAGAAAGATAAATGTGGGTTTAAGTTGCGTCTCTTTCAAGTACCTGCCTGAAATAATGATAATTCATTTTTCATCTCTAATTATCAGTCTCTTCAACGGTGAAAGTGGACAATAAAACTGCTTTCATGACAAGTTCATTAGGTTTCGAGTAGTCTAATCTGTGAACACTGTTTTACAAAGAATCTAGAGCCAAAAAAACAGTTAATTAATCATAGTTATTTTTAACCTCCTAAGAAGATAGAATATTTTTGTGGGGTATGTATTGGCAGAAGGGACAATGAGTTCACTCCGGCGAACCTGCTGTGTATTTTGTTGGTTGTTACGTTTGGACAGCAATCTGGGCTATTTGGGAGAAACATAACTGTGGAGACCAATCTAATTATTTTATTTATTTAATTTAATTTAATTTAATTTAATTTTTTACTTATTTTTATTGGGAAGTCAGATATACAGAGAGGAGGAGACACAGAGAGGAAGATCTTCCGTCTGATAATTCCGCCCCAAGTGACTGCAATGGCTAGTGCTGCGCCGATCTGACGCCAGGAGCTCGGAACTTCTCCAGGTCTCCCACGCGGTGCAGGGTCCCAATGCATTGGGCCATCCTCCACTGCTTTCCCAGGCCACAAGCAGGGAGCTGGATGGGAAGTGGAGCTGCCGGGATTAGAACCGGCACCCATATGGGATCCCGGGGCGTTCAAGGCGAGGACTTTAGCCACTAGGCCACAGCGCTGGGCCCTAATGATTTTATTGAAAGAATTAGCAATTCATTTGCAAATGCATCTGTATTTCTATAAATGTCTATTTGTGAGTATTTAGCTATGACATGATTTTTTTTTTTACTGTATAAAAGTTGGAGCAAATTAGATGGAAAAGGACAACTCTAAGGGATTTGTTAGGCAAAAAGACTATTGCAGGTATAATCATAGTGTGAAAATTAGTACACTATACTTGTGGAAAATACGTACTTACGGAAGGCCAGACAGTGTATTCAATACAACAGAGTTTATGACTTGTTTTCTTTTTTCATGAGAACTTACTATGCTATTAAATTGTTGACCAAATCCTGATTATTAATGAGTATAATGAATTTTGAAAGCTTATTTCACAACTTTTAATCTCTTCCATCTGAATTCCCTTATCTGCAGGATGATGAGGTTAATGATAACTACCCTAAAGACTTTGGGTGAGGACAAAATGAAGCAATGTTTGTGGAAAATCATTTGGTGAACTAGAATACTTGGTATATACGTTAATCATCAATAGGTTGGATAGAACTCTAAGAAGGAAGAAAATTTATGCGTTGATATTGATAAAAGATTTTTTAACTGAGCCATTTGTCTATTTTTTAAAAGAGTTATTTTACTTTTTTTTTTTAATTAAGAAGGCAGATATACAGAGAGGAGTAGAAACAAAGAGGAAAATCTTTTGTCCAATCATTCACTCCCCAAGTGCTATAACAGCCAGAGCTGCACTGATCTGAAGCCAGAAACCAGGAGCCTCTTTCCAGTCTCCAATGCAGGATCCCTAGGCTTTGGGCTGTCCTCTACTGCTTTCCCAGGCTGCAAGCAGGGAGCAGGACGGGAAGCATAGCACGTGCCAGGATTAGAACCGGTGCCCATACGGGATCCTGGCACGTGCTATGCTACCATGCTGGACCCCAATTGTCTATTTTATAGCTTTATAGCACTTTAGTACTTCAACAGGAGATATGAATTATGGTATTTATATCATGATGAAACCCAAAACTCCTGGGTATACGTATATACTTGAATACATTTAATATCTAATTAAATGCTTATATATATTTAATATCTAATTTTATTTCTGTATAATTGGAGTAAATCCCCTGAAAAGAAGTTAAAAGTTAAAGTCTGTGCATAGTAGAAAATAAAAATCAGAAAAGAAAAACATTAATAGCAGCTTAAATCTTTTTCTACGATTAAGACATAACTAAATCAGATTCATTCAAAATGTTAAAATTACTTCTTTGTAATTCATAATTTAGTTCTTGAATACTTTTCACATATATTGTATGAAAAGCAACAAAAAGTCAGGTTCTTCTATACTGTCATTCTATACTTTCTTTTCAAATTCTTTGTCTTTTATTAAATCAAATATTTAAAAATGGAAGAAATATTTCACTTTTATTAAAAAAGCTGATTGTTCTAACTGAAAAACTGTCACTTGCGGAAGTCTGTTTACTGTGTTTTCCTTACACTGAAACACAGTAAAAATCACAAGGCTGGTTTTTGTTCTATCATTTTTGGGGGAAATTTTATTTCAAAATGTTGAAACATGGCTCATTGCCAGGCATCCAGATCTAGTGCTAGGTACCCCTATATCTTATAAAATTCCAAGATGATTACAAACAATTCCTAGGGCTGGTTTTGATGCACAGTAAGTTGAGTCTGCTTGTGATGCCTGGATCCCACATCAGAATGCCAGTTTAAGTCCCTGCTGCTCCATTTTTGATATCACTACCTCTTAATTGCCTGGGAAAATGCAGTGGAGTATGACCGTGGTGCCTCTGGACCTGCCAACTCATGGCAGAATTGAGGGAGCTTCTGGCTCCTGCCATCAGCCTGTGGAGCACTAGAAACTGTAGCCACTTAGAGGACTGAACCAGCAGAGGGGAGCTCTCTTTCTGTCTCTCTCTCTCACTGCATATTTCAAACAAATAAATCTTTTTTAAAAAATAAGATCAGAAATTTATTTATTCATTAAAGAAACATCTTGTGTACCAAAAGCAATCTTATGTATGCTTTGAATTTTAGGCATGATTCAGCTACTAATTTGGATAATGTGAAATTTCAATTTGCTTAGTATTCTTAACCTCAGTTTCTATATTTGCATAATAAGTTGGATGGAAACCATTTAACTATATAATTTTTTTCTGATTATTCAATCTGTAAATCCTCACTTTATATTACTTACAGGCAGTATTTGATTATAAATCAAGCCAAATCCTTCCCCCCCCACACACACAAAACACTTTTGTACTCATAGGTTATTTAAAACAGAATTTATTTTCTCTCTTCAAGTGCACATCAAATATATTTTTCTGAATTATGTTGTTTTCACTGAAATCTTCCTAAACCTTCCTCTATTTCCTTTGTCACAACCTTCTCCAATCCCATTTTCCCTCTTCATTTTAAAGAGAAATAAAAATGGGTTAGAATTGTAAGCTCACATTGTTTTCATTTCCTGAAATTACAACTTTTTTTTCTCATGAGGTTTAGTTATAACAATTCAATATCTATCTTTGTTAAAAAATGATGGTTAAATATGAAAAATTGCTTCCTCCTACTTTTAAATGTTTTAGCAGAGAAATACGTATCAACAGAAAAACAATGTTGTCCTGACCATCACATTGTTGATATTTTGTTTGGGAAAATATGAGTTTCAGAGGGCAAAGATTTAGCAAACAATAAAACCCCACACACAGTTGATGAGTCAATAAGTATTTATGGAGTGTCTAAGAAGTAGCTCACCAACCGCTTAGCTGTGTGGTCCAGATGAGGGCTGCAGGAGTTTAGAGCAGAGAACACCTATGTGATCTACTGTGCTTTCAAAAATTTTTGTTTTAAACATTATGTGCTCCTGTGAAGAATGTTTGGTATGTTGGCTAGTGATCAAATTAGTCAATTGCTGTGAAGACAAATAGGCCTCCAGCATGGACTCCTAATAAAGGCAGACAGTTCAGAATGGAGCAAAACCAGAGATAATGAGACTCATTAAATGAGACCTCACTCAATGTCCGGATTACTCCTTGCACCTATAGAACTTTACAACACGAAAGATGTAAGCCTGCTCAATTCCAAAAGGAATTATAGCATTTGAAGGAAGGAATATCATTTGATCGCAGCTTCAATAAGCACATCAGATCTATTGCTGCAACATTTTTTTGTGGTTTTACAATGTTTTTAAATAAAACCACAAATAATTTTGAAATGTATGTTTATTAAACCATTTTGGATTAAAATATTTTGTTAAAGTTGATCTTTCCATTGCTTTATGCTTAGCTGCTGACATTACACAAATACCAAATAAGCTAATATTAGATGTTACATAATGAGTTTATCTTCTAGTGCTTTATATTCCATTTTACTGATTTATTGAGCAGACAATTTCTAATGTTCAGGGTCAATCACTGAGCTCATAATTGCTTCAATATTCTTTCTTATTTTCCAAAGTCTTATACTATGGAATCAGAGACAAAGAGAGGAGAAACAGAAAGAGAGAAATCGAGAGAGAGAAGGAGATTCACAGAGAAAAATCTTTCATGCACTGATTCACTCCCAAAACACCTATAATAGCTAACACTGAACAAGATCAAATCCAGAAGTCAGGAATTCCAAACACATTTCCCATAGGGTGGCAAGTACCCACGTACTTGGCCCGCTGTTTGCTGGATCCCAGGCTCACTAGATATGAAGCAGACGAAAGCAAAGTACACAGAAACAGGACTCAGTTCCAGAATGTGAACCAAGAATCTGGGAATATACTAGGTGATAGCTTACTATTTGACCTCAAGGTAGTGTGTTAGGATCATATTTTTCTGTGAGTTATACCAGAGTGATATATTCAAACTGTTTTGCATATAGATTATCAGACTGCTTTAGTCTCAAGAGTTTGCTTCAGCCTTCCATCTTTCATGCAACTATCAGAATTACATTTTTTTAATTCATTAATTACATTGTATTATGTGACACAGTTTCATAGGTACTTGGGTTCTCCCTACCCCTCCCCAAACCCTCCCACCATGGTGGATTCCTCCACCTTGTTGCATAAACACAGCTCAAGTTCAGTTGAGATTCCCCCATTGCAAGCATATACCAAACATAGAGTCCAGCATCTTATTGTCCAGTCAAGTTCAACGGCTTCTTAGGTATACCCTCTCTGGTCTGAAGACAGAGCCAGCAGAGTATCATCCCGATCAATTAAAAGCTCCAACATACCATCAACAAAAATTTACATCATTATGGAATTAATTGACATAGTAATGAGTAACCAATATGTTAAAAGTAAATGCGAGTTCTTAACCACCTTGTGTGACCACCTCATTGACATTTCAATTTTAGTTTATACACAACATATAACATACATAACATGTTATATATAACATCATATCCTCTTAAATTAAGGCAAACATGTGGTATTTAACCTTTTGGGATTGGCTCATTTCCCTTAGCACTATGGTTTCCAGTTTGGCCCATTTGGCCACAAAGAACTGCATTTTGTTTTTTTTTAATAGCTGAGTAGTATTCCATGGAGTAGATGAACCATAGCTTTCTTATCCAATCCTCTGTTGATGGGCATTTTGGCTGCTTCCATGTTTTTGCAATTACTGATTGTGCTGCTATGAACATAGGAGTGCATGTTGGCTTCTCATAAAACAAGTGTTCTGGATATATTCCTAGGAGTGCTATTGCTAGATCATACGGTATGTTGATTTCGAGTTGTTTGAATGTTCTCCATACTGATTTCCATAGAGGCTGTACCAGCCTGCAACCCCACCAGCAGTGGAGTAGGGTTCCCTTTTCCCCGCAACCTCGCCAACAAGTGTTGTTGGCGCTTTTATTCATGTGGGCCAGTCTTACTGGCGTTAGGTGGTACCTCATTGATGTTTTAATTTGGATTTCCCTTATTTCCAGGGAACTTGAGCATTTTTTCATATGTTTATCTGCCATTTGGGTTTGTTCCTTTGTGAAGTGTTTGCCCATTTCCCATGCCCATTTCTAAACACCAGAAGGGAACCCACACAAATACAGCCAAATAATCTTTGACAAAAAGACAAACGACAATCCAGGCAAATGGGAAGGTCTGTTCAATAAATGCTGTTGGGACAACTGGTTGATAGCCTGCAGAAACAAAAAGATAGACCCACATCTCTCACCATACACTAAGATCAAATCTAAATGGATAAAAAATCTAAATCTACATCCAGAAACCTTCAAACTTTTGGAAGAAAATGTTGGAAATACTCTGCAAGATCTAGGGGTAGGTCCCTACTTCCTAAGAAGGACACCAAAAGCAATAGAAATCAAGACCAGAATAAACAAATGGGACCTCATCAAACTAAGAAGCTTCTGTACAGCAAGGGACATAATCAACAAAGTAAAAAAGCAACCCACAGAATGGGAGAAGATCTTCGCGCACTACGTAGGTGATAGAGGGCTAATCTCCAGAATATACAAAGAGCTACAAAATAACCAAAATGTCAAGACAGAATTACAATTTTACAAAGTAGATTTCCTTTCAGTTATTTAGTTTGTCACTCTTATTTTCCATTCAAAAAAATCTATGTATTCGTTTCTGTAGACTATATTTGACTTCTTTTTCCTTCTTTAGGTTGCCTGCTTTAGATGTGATACACACTTATAGTTAACTAAGCAAATATTTAATTCATTAGAAAATGCATTCATTCACAAGCTTCATCACTCATTCCATTTTGTATATACTTTCTTGCTTACTACTTCTATCTCATTATAGTTAAGTTTTAAAATCACAATCACGATTAAATTTCTTCACAAAGTGAAATGCAGGTGAATTCATCTAGACACATATCCAGAGTTGATCTTAGTGGCTTCCACAATTTTACGTTCCTCATCAATAGGAAAATAGAGCACAAATACATTGGCAGAGCTGGCTTGTCTGGTTTCTATAATGCTTCATCTTCAGATTCCGTCACTCGGCATCCAGGAACACTGCTGAGGATTCAGGGAATAAGTTCTACCATTTCAACTTCCCTTGACTTTGTATTAATGGTAGTATTTTCTAAAATGTTCTGTCCTGGGTCTAGTGCAGTGGCTCAGTCACTTCCATTTTTTAGGCATCTGCTATTACTATGTGTTGGGAAAGCTTCAACTTTCTTCCTTCTAGTTCTTCATAAAATACATAATAAATCTGGCCCAGAGTTGTGGCACAACTAATTAAACTGCTGCTTGATTGTCTTGTGAGACACATCTGCTCTGCTTTGGGTCTAGTCCTCTGCTAATGCTCCTGGAAAAGCAGAGGAGGATGGCCAAATACTTAGATCACTGCCATCCATAAGAGAGACCGAGATGGAGTTACTGACTCTTGGCTTTGCCCTACCCCGAACCCAGCAGCTGTGGCTATTTGGAGAGTGAACCAGTAGATTGAAGGTATCTTCTCTCCCTGCCTTTCCAACAAAAATAAATAACAATTCTTTGTGTGTGTGAGTGTGTATAAGTTTCTGATATGATTTTAAAAATAAAGATATATTTCCTTATGTGAAAGGCAGAGTTATAGAAAAAAGACAGAGAAACACAGATTGAGAGAGGCAAAGAGAGACAGAGACGGAGGTTTTAACTGTTGGCTCAGTCTTCAAATAACCAAAATGATTAAAACTTGGCCAAATTGAAGTCAGGAGACTGCATCCCGAGCTGGGTTTTCCTTATGAGTGGCTGAAGTAGTTGAGTAATCTTCCAATACTTTCACGGGCACTCTTTCAGAAAGCAGATCAGAAATGGAACTAGAAATAGTGCTCATAGGGGATGCCAGTGAAAGCAGGTGGCAGCAGATCCAGATTGGCCAAATGTACCATTGGGTCACCCCCCAAAACCCCCCCCTTTTTTTTAAATCCAGTACTGATAAAACATTGAAATACATTGGCTTATGTTACTGCCTTTTTTTTTTTTAAAGATTTATCTTATTTTGATTGGAAAGGCAGCTATAGAGGTATAGAGACAGAGAGGAAGATCTTCCATCTGATGATTCACTCCCCAAGTGACTGCAATGGCTAGAGCTGAACTAATCTTAAGCCTAGAGCCAGGAGTTTCTTCTGGAAGTCTCTTACAGATCTGTAATGCCAGAATTAGAATACACATCTAGTCACAATGTATTTATGTAGACACATTGTATTATTATTTTAACAAGCCATGACGCTCATCTAGATTCTGAGAAATTTCAAAGAAGCAAGCCTTAGTCATCAATATGTACAAATTGCTGATACATAGACAATTTTTACAAGTCAGTATACGTGAATAAATAACCATTTGAATAACTCCATACTAAGTGATAAGAGATCATTGTTATGGAGTAATTATGGGCCAGTTAGAACAATATAATCAGGATCATCAAAATAGCCAAATTCCAATTGTATTATTTGTATCAGTCTTATATCTAAGGCATGCACTAATGTAAACTAATATGCACATGAAATTACAGGAAAAAATTCCAAGTTTTTAACCACTACCACTTACTATGTCAAGTTTTTTTTCTAAATATTCTTCTTTAATCAGATTTTCTTGAAATAGTTTATCATTGAAAAACAGCAACAACATCAATACTTCGCCCCTTTGTGATCTTGGGTATGTGCCAAATTTCTCCTAAATTTATAACTCAGGTATACTTACAGATTCAATACAGAGAAATGTCTATGAAATATGCAATTAGACATCTTTTAAAGAAGATACAGAAAAGCTGAATTTAACGTTTGACTGCTTTGATAACTTCTTAAGGATTTCAGTGTGGACTTGAAATGTGGTTTGGGTACATTGAAAATTTTCATTTTCAAAGTGATTGCTTTTTTTTTAAAGATTTATTCATTTTATTACAGCCAGATATACACAGAGGAGGAGAGACAGAGAGGAAGATCTTCCGTCCAATGATTCACTCCCCAAGTGAGCCGCAACGGGCCGGTGCGTGCCGATCCAAAGCCGGGAACCTGGAACCTCTTCCAGGTCTCCCACGCAGGTGCAGGGTCCCAATGCATTGGGCCGTCCTCGACTGCTTTCCCAGGCCACAAGCAGGGAGCTGGATGGGAAGTGGAGCTGCCGGGATTAGAACCGGCGCCCATATGGGATCCCGGGATGTTCAAGGACTTTAGCCGCTAGGCCACGCCACCGGACCCCAAAGTGATTGTTTTTATAGTAACATATAAACACTTGCTTAGTTGTTCTTAATGCAAAGAAAACCATTTAAAAAGTGAGATTTGAAATTTGTACAAATTTTTAACAAAAGACAACCCATGTGTTGAAATCAAATGTTTATTCTTCTGGGATTGGTTTCCCAAATTTATTTCCACATAGTTACCAAAAAATACGTAAAAAAAAAAAAGTATCTATTCTAGTCTACAAGCATGCATTTTAATAATGTACTGTTAACATCTCAACTGAAAACATTTTTAGAAAAGTATGAAGTTAAATTAATGAATGTTTTCAATTGTGCTAATGTCCATAAAAATAAGTCTAACTTTAGAAAAATGTTCAGAAAAATAATCCCCGGATTTAGTTTTCAGAACCTGGTAATTCAGAGAAGCAAGGTGGAGGAATAGGGTAAAGATATGTTTAAACAGATGGAGAAATATTAGCCAGTGTGAATCAAAAGGGCACATTCCAGGAAATAGGAGATGACAGAACAACAGCAGAGGGGTACCTGGAGGCTGACAGACACAGGAAAGCAGTAGACACAACAGTGTGGTGTTACTCTAGCCACATTCAGCAAATGGTGATCCAAATTGCACCAACAGCCAGAGAACTACACAAGCAATAATGTGGGAAGGGACTTTCACTGAGAGACTCAGGCAGTGAACTCAAAGAACTGCCCATCCTGCTGGTCTGTTTCATTTGATCAGGAGCAGAGATAGAGTAGCAGGACCCAGATGGGTAGTGTGGGAACAGAGGGGTATCATAGTCCAGTCTACCCCATAGAGCCATATCGGGTGCCATTTTGTCTAAGGAGACAAGGGCTATGGGACAGTGCTATGCATGCACACACTGAGCTGGGAGTGAACTCATTTCCGGCTCAGCGAACGGCAACAACGTGGCATTCTACAGGTTCCACCCAAGATAGGTTCAGGAAGCCCTCAGACCTGACAGCCAACAGATCAAGATCTCTAGTAGTGGAACATCAGTAACCATTTTGTACAGTGTGGCAAATAATTTAATACTGCAGGGACAACAATGAGCTGCACATGGACTGAGCTTGGCGAGAACTCACTCAGCTCAGTGCACATGCACTGGTCCCACAGGAAAATAATAACAACTATGGTATTGTATGGGACAAAATAAATCAGTGTGTCCCTCAGACCTAACGGCCAACAGGTTCTGGCAAGATCAGTACCAACAACAACCTAGCTATATAGGACACCTGGTGTCTCCCTAATCCTGGGACCTGCTTCAACCAGAAGTGGGAGAGAGATTTGTACAGAAAATGGTGCAGCATCAGCATGGTATGCAAGGAGGTGGAGACTGATGAGCCAGGAGCTGGGGCTATGGAGACCATGGTGGAAATCCAACAGAAGAAACCTGACTTGGAAGTCACTGGAGGGTGTGGCACAACTGACTGCAAACAAAGAGACATGTGCCAACTGCAATAAGTAGACCTGTGGGTGACAGAGCCTAGAAACCTGCCCCAAGGAGAAGAATCTGCTAACCAGAAGTATAATGACCAAGAACAAAAGAAGAGACAGAGGCACAATGCATATTACTGAAGACTCCCCTGCAAAGGAACAAACACCTTTGCCAACATCAGAGTTCACTGAGGAAGACATTGAGAAAATAGGGGATACAGAATTCAAAACACTTATTATAAAGCTTCTTATTAACAACGGGAAGCATGTTAAGCAGGCATTCAAGGAATTGAAGGAATATGTCACACTGAAAATGAATCAAATGAAAGCTGATATATCAGAAATGAAAAATGCAGTGGAGCAAATTAAAAGTACAATGAAGAGTCTCCAAAATAGAATGAAAGAGGCAGAAGAAAGAATCTCAAAATTAGAAGGAATTTCCTGTCACCAGGGGGAAACAAACACAAGGTGGAAACAGCTGGATCAGGCTGAAAAGAAAGTATTCAAGAATTGAAAGACACTATTAAAAAGCCAAACATAAGAGTTATGGGAGTCCCAGAAGGTGCACAAGGAGAAGCTGGGTTTACAAAAGTATTTAATGAAATAATAAGGGGAAATATTCCTAACCTAAAGAAAGAATTGGGAAACAACATCCAAGAGGGGCACAGGACTTCCAACAGGGTTGACCAAAAATGGTCATCACAACAGCAAATGATAATAGAGTTCTCTTCAATTGAACATAAGGAAAAGATCCTTAAATGTGCACGTGAAAGAAAAAACTTAACTACAGAAAAAGGAATGCCTATTAATCTTGCAGGAGACCTCTCACAGAAAACTCTACAGGACAGAAGAGAATGGAGTGACATATTCCAGATTCTAAAAGAAAACGTACCCAGCAAAACTTTGCTTTGTCTTTGAAAATGGAATAAAATGCTTCCACAGTCAAAAAGAGTTAAAAGATTATGCCTCTTCCAAATCTGCCCTACAAATGATACTGAAAGATGTGCTCTTGACAGAGAAAAGCAACAGTGCTAACCAAAACCAAAGGCAAATGCCAAGAACATCTCAGTAAAATAACAACAGAAGACAAAATCAATGAAAAACCCACTGCTAAAATGATAGGACCAAATTATCACCCATTCATATTAACCCTGAATGTAAATGGCTTAAACTCATCAGTCAAATGTCATGGATTAGTAGACTGGATTAAAAAAAAAAAAAAAACCATCTATTTGTTGCCTATAGGAGACACATTTTACCAGCAAAGAGGAGCAGAAACTGTATCTCACGGATTTGATTATTATTTATTAGTTTCATCTGTTCAAACACTTTCTTATTAAATTCTTCAATGACTCATAGATCATACAGTAGCAACAGTTTCTTCAAGAAGGTTCTTTATTTTCTTTTTCATTTCTTCAGTGACACATTAGTCATTCAGTAGCATGTTATTTAACTTCATGGTGCTGTTAAATTCTTTTTATTTTCTTCCTGTTTTTGATTTTGTTTTGTGGCTTTTCATTTAAGGGGATGTGCAGTAACTGTGTAAAGCAGACTATCATATTCAGATGTGCAGATATAATGCAATATACATCTCTACTTCCAGACAAAGATGGACTCCCAATGAAACTGCTTACTGTATCTTGACAAAAGGATGCTGGACTCTCTGCCATTATCCAGGTATGCAATGATGGACATATGACTGTGTATGGAGAACAATAATATAGTAATGATATAGGGGAACTCAGTGAGGGGGTAGGGAATTGGGGAGGGGATAAGGAAAATCTCTAAGCCTTTGGCACTGTATCATAAAATGATAATGATAGAAAGAATCAGTTAAAAAACAAAATTGGTACTTTATTTTCTCTCACAGATATTTGAAAATGGCACATTATCCTTTGAAGGTGTGTACAGATATTCTCAACTGTCATATACTAACAATTTTATACACCATTTTGTTGTTTCCCTAAATACTAAATTATCTGACTTTGGTTTTAAAAGTTTCTTATTTTTTGTAGTCCACAGAATTCAAGTTATAAAAGAGCTTTGTATACATTAGGCTGATTTAGCTACGTCAGTTTTGTATATTTTGTTACTCCAAGTTTATTTAAATATTCAGTGAAACTACTTTAAAAATTGTGAAACTCAACAAAAGGCTATCGTGAAGATTGTATTAAAGAAGATAATTTAATTTGGACTAGGTAAATGAGTTAAAGAGCTAAATGTGGAGATTTCTATATGAGCAGAAGAGACTTCAAATGATTTTCAGAGTCAAATTCTTTGGGTCAGAAAATATGTGGTATAGGGCATCCCAAAAGTGACTGACTTGTATATCTTTAATATTATTGCATTTGTGATATTTTACTTACGAGAAATGGTAGCCAATATATAACAAAGAAGCTACAGACGAGAGGAGAAAGTCACATTCCTTGGCATAAATGCATATCTCCTTGGCCTGACTCCTAGAGTAACGTGAAAGAAGCTTGCGGAAATTTGCTGGTAGCACTCCTTCCCTCCACCCTGATTGATGCTTTTGCTTTTTGGGATTTTTGCTAGTACAGGGAACCACCTGCACATAGCTGTAAGGTAGAAGAGGTCCCTGGTGGTATTCCCAGCAGCAGACAATAGGCCACTGACTTAGATCTAGCTCCGGTTCTCTATCATCCAACACAGAGTGTTTGGCTTTCCTTGGTTTTGATTCATTGGTTCTAACTAACCAAAAACTCTCGTGTTTTCCCAAGAAAAGGCTTGCAATTCAATTCTAGTCAAGTATTCTGTTGTTAATTTAATTGCCATCCCATGTCACAGGGAATTATATTGTTGGATTCTTGAGTTTTCTAATTCTTTTTCTTATTCTGATTCTATTATAGTTTAACTTTGAACTTTTTAGAACTAAATAATTAAATATTTTCCCTTCATCTCGGTGGATACTCATACAGCTATGTACTTCCTGCTCCATTAGTGATGATGCTTTGAATTGGCTCCTTTAGAAACCATATTTTTTTTTATATTTACTATTGAAGGGAACTTCTCACAAATTACATCTGTGCATTTAAGTTTTAGCTCATTTCTGAGTGAATGTTTGTAAACTCTCTGGGGATTTTTATTTTTACAAGAACTATATTGATGACAGCTGATTATTTAGGGTGTCTTCCTCTTACTCAACAGTTCTATTTCTAGGTCCTTGTACACTATCTCTGTCAGTTTTCTTTGTTTTTCATTAATACCATAATAGCATCATCTAATTTGAAACAGGCATGCTGCTGTATTCAGCTATAAGCAGTTTGTGGGTTAAGTATACAAGATAGAAATAGCTGTGCAAATGTGGATTATTAAGACTAGACATTCCAAATAGTCCTTTGAAACCAGGAATGTGCTTGAGTCTGGGCAGAAATTATAAACTTCAGCTATTTTAAAGAAATAGTCAATGTGTGTGAAGCCAGAATTTAGATGTTCAGCTACTTAATTTTTATTAAAGATTGTGATTGAAGAAGAGTGGAGTTGGTAGCTCTTGTATTAAGAGAATCCAAGCACAAAAATTGTCAGTGTGTGACATCACTCAGACACAACAAAAACAAATGCGGCTCAACTTCCTCCATCCTTGTGTAGTTACTAGTCTCTGATATCAATTACTGCATTTTAGTAGGTAAGGAAATTAGCAATCAGAGTAATTTGATGCACACATTCATTTATATAAGAAATCTCTGAAATAGGATGCACATGCTATGGTTAATAACAGCAAAACAGCTCCAGGTTTACAATTCCTGCCCAGACTAACTTGCATTCCTATCTGAACAGCCTTGTTGGAATGTCTCATACCAGTAGCCCTGCAGGCAGAAGTGATGAACATTGACAGAAGAATGGCTTCCACATGCTTTCAATATGGTCGAGGGTTCAGGTGACAGATTAATTCAATTGGTCACTCAGAAGACTTGGGTGGAGCACCATACAAGATAGAGTCTTCATGCACATATGTGCTTTAGGAAAAAGAAGGTCAAATAGAAGTCAGGAGCATGTATAAATTCCAAGCAACAGTAAAAGCAAAGATGAATGAGACAAATTAACTAGTGTAGAAATAAATCTCTACAGCCACTCCCTCCATGGCTGAGTGATGTTTTCCAAATCATATACTGAATATTTTAGATAATAACATGCTCCGATATGCAGAACTAAGATTTATATTGTTCTGTCTCACAGAAACAAACGGCTTAATATAAAATGCTCAGCTTCATGAGTCAAACTGCATTTCAAACTAAGTGTTGCCTTGATTCTCCAATCATTGCAAGTAGTGTGACTAGATTTAGAATCCTGGAATTAAAAGAAGTCTACTAGCTAACTGCATCTCATCAACTCCTTGAAAAATTAAGCACTGTGCCCCAAGATCGCACGTTCAAGTGTGAATCTGACATGCAAATTCAGAATATTTTCCGCAGTCCTTTTCCTCCTATTCCAATTATTCCCACTCAATCCCACCTCAGCCTGACCATTCTGAGGAAAATCACATCTATTGTTGGGATTCTCAGCTGTGCTCAAAAGCCCTGTTTTGTCACATGGACACCCTGAAGTTCACTCAAAAAACAATGACTTGAGAGGCAGAGGAAGAGCAAGCTCTTGCATATTATGCTTCACTCCTCAAATGGCTGAAATAGCCTCCACTTGAGCTGAGGCTGCAGCCAGCTGCGAGCAAAGCACTCCAAGTCGGCCTCGTGTGTGGTGACAACCTACTTACCTGAGCCGTCTGCCATAGCTGCCTCCCAGGTCTACACTAGCAGGAAGCTGAGTTCATGGGCAAAAGAAGGAATCAAAACCAGGAACTCCACTCGAGATGGAAGGTAACTGTCCTAACTGCTGAAAAAAACACCATGTCCTGAGATGCAGCTTCAAATTCTGGGATTTGGGGCCCAGCATGATAGCGTAGCAGTTAAAGTCCTCGCCTTGAACACACCGGGATCCCACATGGGCGCCGGTTCTAATCCCAGCAGTTCCATTTCCCATCCAGCTCCCTGCTTGTGGCCTGGGAAAGCAGTCGAGGATGGCCCAAAGCCTTGGGACCCTGCACCTGCGTGGGAGACCCGGAGGAGGTTCCTGGCTCCTGGCTTCAGATTGGCTCAGCTCTAGCCATTGCGGTCACTTGGGGAGTGAATCATTGGACGGAAGATCTTCCTCTCTGTCTCTCTTCCTCTCTGTATATGTGCCTTTCCAATAAAAATAAAATAAATCTTTAAAAAAAATTCTGGGATCTTATTTATTCCTAAAATTCTAGCCTATACGATTTGTTTTCGGCCCATGAAATAAAAGTGATCAAGGAGTTTTGTATATCCTCAGGGAATTCACAAACAAAATATAGCGATAAATAATAAAATGAACAATTAAAATGTGTCACCTTAATGCATGTTATTACTGAAAATCAAAAATAAAATTCTAAATAAAATTAATACCTAATATGTGGCCTGAAAGAATAGGCAATGTCAGTCATTACAAACAGAATAAAGACAAAAAGAAAATGCTTAAACAGAGAATGGATATATTGACAGAGCCAGGCATCACCTCTCATGTCTCTCTTTTACTCACCATAATGTGACAACCCAGGGGCCTCATCACAGCAATGTGATAAGCACGCCCAACTCCTTATAAAGCAATGATACTATATATATTTAATTTTGCACATTTTTACTTGAAAGGCACATTTACAGAGCCAAGAGAAACGGGGAAAGCAAGATTTTCCATCTGCTGGTTCACTCCCCAAATGGCCTCAACCACCAGAGTTGAGCTAAACTGAATCCAGAAACCTGGAGATTCTTCTAGATCTCCAACTTGGGTTCAGGAGCCTAAGGACTTGGGCCATGCCCTGCTGCTTTCCCAGGCACGCTAGTAAGGAGCTAGCTTGGAACCAGAGCAGTCGGAACTTGAATAGTGTTCACAGGGAAATCTGGCATGGCAGGCAGTGGCTTAATCTACTATGCCAGATTGTCAGACAAAATGATACATGTTAATTAAAATGCTCCTATTTTATAAAATAATATTCAAAGGATCTGTGTTACTTAAAAATAAGATTTGGAAAATACTTCTACCTTTGTTCCTGTGTTTCTGAACTATATGTCAACAAAGAGAAATCAATCTGTCAATGCATTATTTTTTTTAAATGCTTGTGTGTAGGTAAATATATAATAAAGCTATCCCCAAATGAAGCATTTTTATCATATAGAAAAAATTTCTAAAATATTCTGAATATGAATTTTCAAGTAGTTTTGTTTATGCATCCGAAGTTTCTTTCCAAATGCTGCAGAAGTTTGAATATTACCAATATTACTGAGATGTATTCCCTTTCACAGGACTGCAGAGCCTACTCATTTTCAGTACAATACTTTGAAGAACAAGCCACACCTCACCAACTGTGGACCAGTGGGTCTCTAAAACGAAGGAACGATGCAGTGACTATTCGAGCTCTGTCCCCACTACATTAGTGAATAGCCCATAATCCTGGATTATCTTTGATTAATGTCTAATTTTTACATATCTAGTAACGGTTGAAGCTGAAGTTGTAAGATGGGCATGTGAAAGCTGGTATGTTGTGATACTGCTGTTTAACAAGCTAGCAGACAAGCATGGAAAATAGGATTATCAAAATAATATCCCCAAATACATAATAAGTGCAATAAACACCATCTATATATCACAAATACTATGAGAACTTTTTTCTAAAAAACATATAGCTTTTTGTTTTTATTGGAAAGGCAGATTTACAGAGAAAAGGAAAGACAAATATCTCCTGTCCACTGATTCATTCCCCAGGTAGCTGCCATGGCAGAGCTGAGCTGATCTGTAACCAGGAGCCAGGAGCTTCTTCTAGGTCTCCCATGCAGGTACAGCTCCCCAAGGCTTTGGCCATCCTTGACTGCTTTCCTTTGCCAAAGCCTGGGGGAGTTGGATGGGAAGTGGAGCAGTCAGGATGCAATCCTGCTCCCAGTGGGAACCCAGGCACATGCAAGTTTAGGATTTAGCCACTAGGCTATCGTGTTGGGCCCTACATTCATTATTTTTAACAGCAACAGTGGTATAAAATTGTAGTATCATTACAGAATTTTTTCTGATATTTAAGCTTTTAGGAAGCACTGTACAAAGAATGTGAGAAATCATTAGTGCAGATTGCACATGAATTCAAAGATGTAATCCCCTATATTTTGACATCTCACATTATCAGTCTATAATTCTTTACCTACGTGTATATGTATTTTCAAATTATATCTTGTAAGATAGGATTTTTTTAATTTCAAAAGTAAAACTGTACTTTAACTTATTTAAGAAAAAAGTGATTTTTTTTTTTAGCTAGCGATACGCTACATCAAATTCTGTCGTTTTTGACACTGGAAAATAAAGTCAGTACCTTTTGAGTGCTGAAAGCATACTTTCTTTTAAAGCTATAAAGCTTCTGTATTAATAGAATCCCACACATTCCATAGTGGTGGCTCAACAGGCTGAAATATGAGTTCAGAAAGCCCATTTTGATCCAAATTGTTTACTCTGATTTTCTGCAGGGGATACTGAACAAGTGTCTACAGTTCAGTTCTTGAAACTGTGGTCCAGTTAGGGAACCACAGGGAGGTTAACTGGCAACATTCAGAATGCCATGGAGACAGGGCAAGGGGCTGTTCCTGACATTTTTCAAAGGAATTTCTGAACAGAACTCTTCTATTAAAGTTTCTGGAAGTGAAATTCAGTAGCTACGGAGTAAGATTCAGAGGTGGGAGGTTGCTATTAACCATGTATAGAAATGCATTTGGTGAGAAGAACCAAGCCAAGGCAAAGGCAGGGAGAAAAGAAAGGCAGAGAGCAGTGAAACAACGTTATATGTTGTTTCTTTTAAAGATTTAGTTATTTTCATTTCAAAGGCAGATTTTGTAGATATAGAAGGAGACAGAAAGAGTTGTCTTCTATCCACTGGTTCCAGTCCCCAAACTAACATAGTGTCTAGAGCTGAGCTGATCTGAAGCTGGGAGCCAGGAGCTTCTTTCGGATCTCCCACATGGGCATAGGGCCCCAAGGAGTTGGACTTTCTTCCAACCTTTTCCCAGAACATAAGCAAAGAGCTGGATCCAAAGTGAAGCAGCTGGGACACATATAGAATTCTGAAACTTTCAGGCAGAGGGCTAGTGTGCTCTGTCACACTGCCGGTCTCACAAATATCATTTTTCACTGAAATATTTTGCTTGGTAGTTTATATGGAAATGCTTAAAAATACCATATTAATGCAATGCATTTTCTGCGATACAAGTGAAAGCTAGGCCACTGCACCAAATATTAAATTGTACCTATAGAAGCGGCGAACATTTGTGGCAATATGAGAAGCAGCTATATTTAACAACAGCTTCAGAAGGTCACAGCAGTGTGGAAAAACTGCTCTGTTAATTATCCCTGAAGAATACTTGAAAACAATCTTTTGGTTACAAAATTTTTGAAGTATCTGTTTATGTGTTCAGGGAAGTTTTTCATAGAAATAACTACGTCTACAGAAATCACCAATTCTTTGACCAGCAACAGGCATTTGTTCCGGTTCTCAGTACCTTCGGTTTTGTGGAGATTATGTATCTATCCCATCCACAAGAAGGAACGTTCCTTTGGAGAATCTCTTGTCCATGATCCACATTCGATATCCTGGCATGTCCCACATGCGTGATATGCAACACACAGTAAGAACTCCTCTAGTTTCTGTGAGCAAAAAAGGCCTGTGCAGACAGAAAAGAAATTATTTCATACAATGCCCAGCGTCATGGAAATGAGATTCAACACCTTTTTTAAAGTACAGAAAAACTGATTTAAACAGAGTTCTTTCAGGGTTCTTTCTAGACAATGCCTTTCTTCACAGATATTTCAAGTGTTATGGTGTTTAACCTGAGAGAAACCAAAAATGAAACATGTCACTAATCCAACCATGGAAAGCAAACATTGCAATCGGGTTTGAGAAACTGGACTCTTTCCTCTATCTGAGCAATGCAGTGTTATCAGCTGACATTCTCATTACTGTTTGGGTATCAACTTACTGCAGCAAATGAAAATTTCATGAATGCCTAACAAGTTTCTAGAGATTTAAAACATATTACGTGCAAGGTTCTTGTTTCTTATTACAAACGCTTTTGCTTGACTGGCGTGAACTGAAGCAATTGCTATGCTTTTGCCCTTTGTTATTTAGACCACTATTCACTACAAAATAGTTCATCTTTTTAAGTCATTGCCAATTTTGATAAGGTGCAAATATTTATGTGGTACAGGAGGAATGGAGCAGAATGACTATTTTCATATTACATCAGTGTGGCCTAGTGGCTAAAGTCCTCGCCTTGATCCCATATGGCTGCTGGTTCTAATCCCGGCAGCTCCACTTCCTCTCTATCTCTCCTCCTCTCAGTATATCTGACTTTGTAATAAAAAAAAATAAATAAAATAAATCTTTAAAAAAAAAATAGAAACTGAATTTTTAAAACAAGCAAAAATGAATTCAGGGGTCCAGTGTGGTGGCCTAGCAGCGAAAGTCCTCGCCTTGAAAGTGCCAGGATCCTATATGGGCACCGATTCTAATCACGGCAGCTCCACTTCCCATCCAGCTCCCTGCTTGTGGCCTGAGAAAGCAGTCGAGGACGGCCCAAACCCTTAGGACCCTGCACCCGTGTGGGAGACCCGGAGGAGGTTTCTGGCTCCTGGCTTTGGATCAGCGCAGCGCTGGCTATTGCGGTCACTTGGGGAGTGAATTATCGGACGGAAGATCTGCCTGTTTCTTCCTCCTCTCTGTATATCTGACTTTGCAATAAAAAAATAAATAAATCTTTTAAAAAAGAATTTAGAATAATATTATAAAATATTCTACACTGAATTTTAATACATGACCTGTATTTTGTAATTACTTATTCAACAAAAGAAAAGGACATTATTTTTGTCATTAATTTTTGCAAACTTGCCTGAGAGGAATAGGCACAGAGTGAGACTGAGTCAGACATACCAGTAGAATGCACACGTAATGATTCATTCCCCAAGTGCCCCCAACAGCTATAGGTGGTCAGGCCTGGAGTCGAGAACCAGGAACTCACTCCATCCAGGTCTCCATCAAGTACATAAAGAATCTGGTTACTCATCGTCTCCATTGGTGGAAAACTGGAATTGGAAGCCAGAGTCCAAAATTGAATCCAGACACTCCAGTATGGACTGCAGGTATCTTAAATGTAATTCTAAACATCTGCTCTGTTCTTCTCATTTTCAAGTAAAGATTGAAAATATGAGGAGGGAGGACTGGCATGTGGCACAGCACTTAAGGCACTGCTTGAGAGCTTTGAGAAATCTTCCAAACATTTGTCAAAACGATATAAATGAATGTATAATAATACTTTCCATGAAGTTTATGAACAACTGTTGTTTGTTTTGTCAGCTCCTAACAAGATAAAGAAATATGATTTTCTACTTTTTTTATTATTTCTTATGTATATACACAATTTTTGAGAAAGGAAAGTTTGAAGGGTTGAGGATGCAACAGAAGATTGTTGATACATTTCAACGACCATGAAATACAAGTAGTTCTGAACTCTAAAATTTGATAAGCACATGGAACACAGCCTTTAATAAAAATTGACCTAATTGCTTATAGTTCAAAATTAGCAAGACATCAGCTCCTATCAAATGTCTCCTATCCATAGGGTCAGGAATGTGGTGTAGCAGATTATGCTACCACCTGAGATGCTGATACCACATACAGCTGCTCCACTTCTGATCCAGCTCCCTTTTCCTAACATACTTGGAAAAGCAGTAGATGAAGGCCTAGGTCTTTGGGCCTCTGAACCTGCATGGCGATGTGTTGGATGCTCCTGACCCCTGGCTTGGGCCTGGCTCAGTCCCCACCATGGCAGCCCTCTGAGGCCTGAACTAGAGGAGGAAAATCTGTTTCTGTGTCTTTCCTCCTTTCCGTAACTATGCTTGTTGAATAAATAAATGTTTTTTTAAATTCTTCTTTCTAATCTTTATATTATATTTTGTGGACCAATGTGATAAACAAGGAAATGACACATCCCTAATGCAGATAGAACATTTCTGTAGTTGATGGCACTTAGTTGACAGCAATCCTATTCAACAGAAGGGACTCACAAAATAAAACTAAGATTGCAACAGTGATTTCAGATTATACTAGGAAATAATATTTTAAAATTTAATTTAATTTACAAAAGTTTGATATTTGAATTAAATGAATTAAATTTCTATTAATTAAATGGAAATGAATGGAATTCACACTAAAGAAGTACATCCATCTGTATTTTTTAAAAAGCTAGTAACCAAATAATCCTAAATGTAGCTTAGCTATAATTCATATTTAACAGTATTTCTACATTTAAAATGTAAATGTTATTAATTATATATTATATAATTCAATGTAATCAGTAACAAATTTATTACACAGATCAACAGAATGGAAATGAGATCCCAGAAAATAATCTGAGTACATATAGTCAAGTTATTTTTAGCAAGTGAGGCCCGAACATGCATTAGAAAAAGGATAACCTTTTCAATAAACAAAAATTTCACAGCCAAATGTGTGAATAGATACATATACATGAATGAAATAAGAACTCCAGCTCACAACATGTGTCATAATCAACTCAAGATGTATCCACAAGCTAAAATTGATGTGTGAAACTATGTAACTGTCACAATAAAACGTAAGGGAAGACGTTGATGTAGATGATGACTTCCTGGATAAAACTCTCAAAGTGCAGGCAGCAAACGCAAAACCAGGCAAATGGGATTATACCAAACTCAAAAGCTCTGCACAGCAAAACCAGCAATCAATACAGCATAAAGATCCCTCTAAGAACAAGAGAAAATATTTTTGAGTTACTTTTTGTTTTTGACAATGAATTCAGAGTATACCAAGGATTCAAAAAGTCAAAAACAATATCAACCAATAATGAACCAGTTTAAAAACAAGCAAAAGATCTGAATAGTTTTCAAAAGAACAAATTTAAATGGTTAGCAAATATATTAAAAAAAAAAGTCCAGTACCATTAGACATAACAACAATGCAAATCAAAATCACAACGGCCACAATGAGCTATCACCTCATCCCCACCCAAATGGCCATTGTCCAAGACAGGCACAAATGGTGGAGAGATTGTGGAGAAAGGGAAACTGCTTTATGCTATGGATGGGAATGTAAACTAGCATTGCCACTGTGACAAATATATTTTGTTAAATCTGCAAACAGACCTATCATATGACCCAAAAATCCTACTACTGGGTAAAAAGTCAGAAGACATGAACTCAAATTTTATCATAGACAACTGTTCCATGATTTGTGTAGTAACACAGTTCATATTAGCTAAAATATGGAACCAATCATGGAATTAGCCGTGATGTCCATTATGGATGGAATGGATAAAGGAACACACCAATAGCTAGAAGAATAAAAATCTCATCAATTTCAGAAAAAACATTTGCAACTGGGGGAACAAACTGCTGACTGAAAGAAACCAAGTACAGAAGTCAAATGTCACATGCTCTCCCTTAAATGTAAAAACTTAGATTAAAACCAAAAAAATTAATGCCCATGTGTATGAGTTTTGCTGAAAAGCTGGTGTTCTGTCAAACTTTGCTTTAAATCTTTGTCAATTTGATAGAAACTATATACTAGTATGGTCTTAATGATTTTATAACTTATTTAACAACTTTTAAAAGATTTCTTTTACTTTTATTGCAAAGTCAGATAATACAGAGAGGAGGAGAGAGAGGAAAATCTTCCGTCAATTGGTTCAGTTCCCAAGTGGCGCAATAGCTGGAGCTGCGCCAATCTGAAGCTAGGAGCCCGAAGCCTCTTCCAGGTCTCCCATGCTGGTGCAGGATCCCAACCAAGGCTTTGGGCCATCCTCGACTACTTTCCCAGGCCACAAGCAGGGAGCTGGATGGGAAGTGGGGCCACCAGGAAACGAACCAGTGCCCATATGAGATCCTGGGAGTGCAAGACAAGTACCTTAGTTGCTAGGCTACCGTGCCGGATCCTTTATTTAACAATTTTTAAAAGATTTATTTAATTTCTATTTGAAGGGCAGATTTAAAGAGAAGGACCGAAAGAGAGAAAGAAAGGGAGAGAGATTAAAAAAAAAAACAAAACTTTCATCTGATGGTTTACTTTCCAAACAGCTATAACAGTCAGAGTTCAGCCAGTCTGAATCCAGGAGCCAGGAGCTTCTTCCGGATGCTTCACATAGGGTGCAGGGGCCTTAAAGACCTGAGCAATCTTCCACTGCTTTCCCAGGTCATAATCAGGCAAAGCTCTTCAGAGTGGAGCAATCTGAATATGAACTAGTGCTCCTATGGAAGGTCAGTGTTGAAATTTGATGATTAGACTGTTGAGCCACTGTGTCAGCCCCTTGATTTTATAACTTTTAAAATTAGTATATATAAAAGTATAATGAAATTTGTTATATTTGTAAGTGAATAAACTCTCTTGTTCTCCTCCATCATGACAGTCACAATAATGCTAAATTGCTTCCATAATCATTGCGTTCTAGTGTTCACACCTGTATGTGATTCCCTAGCTGCTAAAGTCCTCGCCTTGAAAGCCCCGGGATCCCATATGGGCGCCGGTTCTAATCCCGGCAGCTCCACTTCCCATCCAGCTCTCTGCTTGTGGCCTGGGAAAGCAGTTGAGGACGGCCCAAAGCCTTGGGACACTGCACCAGCGTGGGAGACCTGGAGGAGGTTCCAGGTTGCCGGCTTCGGATCTGCGCGCACCAGCCCGTTGCGGCTCACTTGGGGAGTGAAACATTGGATGGAGGATCTTCCTCTCTGTCTCTCCTCCTCTCTGTATATCCGGCTTTCCAGTAATAATAAAATCTAAAAAAAAAAAAATGTAAACAGGACCTGTGATTGCTTTTGAACAATAACATCAGTGAAGCTAGCGAAATGCTACTCCTCTGAAGACATTGTAATGTTCAGAAGGCATTGTAATACATAAAAATCTACTGTGGGTATAGACACAACATACAGAACCTCCATACCTCCTCAATAAAGTTTGAGACTGTATTCACAGTGCTTACGTGAGAAGGAGCTACAGGATGCTGTTTTGATTGTAAGAGGCCTCTAACGTTCAGGAGGAGGTCAGAGCTGCTAAGTTCCACCCACCAGGAATTCTGCAAACCATCTGATTGAGTTTGGGAGCAGATTACTTCCCTGAAAGATTGCAGGGCTGAGGAATCTGAGCCAAACAAGCTGACTCAGAACAACTGAAATGCCTGAAAGAAGCTTTTACATAGTACCTGTATGGCTCTAAGCTGTAAGTCTGTGATCATTTGATAAGCAGCAATAAAGGACTATGAATTAACTGTTCTGCAGTACCTGTCTTAAAGTCTAAGCATGTGTAGTGATAGCTACATATTGTTAATTGTTTTTGTACCCAACTATCCATATCTACTCATATCTACTCATATTTTACTCTCAGGGACATGGCAATAATAAAAAGACAAAATTCTTATTAGTGTCATGGGGGAAATTTTAATAATAACCGAACTCATCATAGAATACTTCCACCGTTACTTTTGTGTTAAGTGAATTACAAAGAAACAGGAACATCAGAAAAGCTCCTTCAGAGATTTGCTAATAGACATTTGTTAAACACACACACACACATACCTCTTGAAAGTAAGAAGAAAATCAATCTTACTTAGTAACATTTGCCTGTTTCTATCACATAAAAATACCCAAGCACAGTAAATTTTAACATGAAAGAGAGATCATTTAACCATAGGTTGGAAATAAGTATCATCGACCTTTGCAAACTAGTTCAGGCAGGCCTCTAACAACATTAAGCTTCAAGTTGCATTAAAGTTTAGCGCTAAATGAACAGTGGTGATCATTTAAAACACAAAAAGTCTGGAAAAACGTATGGAATATCAAAGGTCTTGAACCTGATAGTTTCTGTTTTTGAAGAAATAAAACAGAATATAGCTACAACTCAAAGAACAAAGTGTCAGAAATTTAAAAGGGGAGAGTGGAGTCCACTAGGATGGACTGTGTAGAAACATAAGGGGGCAGACTTTTTTTTTTTCTAAAGCAATGTTAAGAATTGTAGCTTGGCCTAACCGTGAAAAGAGATCATTGTATTATCACTGGCAAGAAAATACCAACTTATACATGCAAATAATAACTATTCTTCAGAAAAAATACTTTTGAATAAGCACATAGCTGCTTATGGGGAAACCAGAGTTTATTATTCACCCATGTGTCAATGTAACTGCACTGTGATTATTTTGAAGCTAGTTGAATATATAGAAATTATCAAATCTGTTAGAATGTAGTAACTCAAGAAATTTTTGTGATTTCTTTTTCTTCTTTTATTTATTTATTTAGAGATTTATTTTATTTTTATTGCAAAGTCAGGTATACAGAGTGAAAGAGAGACAGAGTGGAAGATCTTCCATCCAAGGATTCACTCCCCAAGTGACCACAATGACCAGGGCTGTGCCAATCAGAAACAAGGAGCCAGGAACTTTCTCCAGGTCTCCCAAACGGGTGCAGGGTCCACAGGCTTTGGGCCGTGCTTGGCTGCTTTCCTAGACCACAAACAGGGAGGTGGATGGAAAGCAGGGCGTCCAGGACATGAACCGGTGGTCATATGGGATCCAGCACTCAAGGTGAGGACTTTAGCCACTACGCCACTGCGCCAGGTCCTTCTTTTATTTTTTATTACTGTTATACAAAGGAAAAGAGTTTGTGATACAGATAAAAACTCAGAAATTATCGCCATATAAATGTTGTTTAAAGTTATAAAAGACAATTTTGCTAGGAGATAATGAGGTTAATAAGGAAACAGTACTCAGGTCAAAGTCCCATGTGGAGTGCCAAAATGCAAATACTGAGTAGAATTAAAGGAGCCTTCTTTCTCCAGAAAGAAGCTTCTGCCAGAAAATTTATGTCATAAAATAAAGGAATGACAAGTTCTGTCTTCAGGACAGATGTTGAACTCGCACCTGGATTACGGAACTCATTTCTAAGGTCATCATTATTAGAAGTATGTAGAAAAGCTGGATAGAGTTCAGGGAAAAGTAATGAGAATGATTAAAGATGATGTTGATATATTTATGAGAAAAGATTAAAAACTAGAACTTGGTGCAACAAAGACCATAGGGAATTCCAAATAAAATCTCAAAAAAATAAAAAAATAAAAAGAGATTAACAACAACAAAAAGACCATAGGGAAATAGGTATAATTGCTCTCCTAGAGTTTCAAAAAAGGGATTAAATATGAAGGAGAAAATAGATATTTTTGTCAGTTGAAAAATAATAGAAAAATGATAATAGAAAATAGTAGTCTCTTACCAAAATAATAGAATATAATAGAAAAGGGAGCCCTGACATTGAAAACATTTAATTTGTGGAAAGCCTCTATGTTCAGATTACCTAGAATCTCCATGAGGTCAGAGAATTCTTTAAATTTTTCATTTATATAAACAAATTTTATGATTTCATAAAACAAATTTAGGAATATAATAACCATAAGGTTTTATGCATGAATATTAATTTGGCTCATGATACAAAATTTCAAAATCAGACATATGAAGACAACATTTTGTGTATATATTTATATATCTCATTATAGTCTAGTTTATTCCAATGTCATATAATCACTTTATGCACTTTTTTTACTTATGCTTATATTATGGGTAATTCTAGCATATTTGAAATTTTACAGAAATAGAAATACTATAATCATCAGCTAAAGTCCTCGCCTTGAATGCACCGGGATCCCATATGGGTGCCAGTTCTAATCCTGGCAGTCCTGCTTCCCATCCAACTCCTTGCTTCCTTAAAAAAAAAAGTGCAGACTTTTTCAGTTTTAATTTTATTTACTTATATTCAAAAACATTGTACTCTCTTATTAGAATAATTTTAGAATGGGAAACAAATTCGGAATTTTTTTCAAATTAAATATGATCTTTTTTTAAGATTTATATACATTTACTGGAAAGGTATATCTACAGAGAGAAGGAGACAGAGAGATTTTCCATTCGCAATTCACTCCCCAAGTGGCTAAAACAGCCAGTACTGAGCTGACCTGAAATCAGTAACCAGGAACTTCTTCCAGGTCTCCCACAAGTGTATAAGCTCCCAAGACTTTGGGCCATCCTCTATTGCTTCTCAAGCCACAAGCAGGGAGCTGGAAGAGAAGCAGGAGACAAACCAGCACCCAATGGGATCCTGGTGTTTGCAAGGTGAGAATTTACCCATTTTGCCATCACACTGGGCCCAAATCTGATTATTATTGATCTTTAATGAACCATGTGTAATATGGACTATATAGTATCTTTCTAATAAGTTTTAGTAAGTTAAAATGTACCTCTCATGTTAAAAAATAATCTCTAGTGCCTATTTGACACAACAATTTACTGTTACTTTTTTTTTTGAAGCACCCATTTACTTAAGAGATGCAGGAATAGATGCCATCTTCTGGGTCCATTTGCCAAGAAATCACAATAGCTCAAAAATCATACATACTGTTTCTGCCACCACCATTACCTGTCAAAATCTGAAGCAGTAGGAAATTGGAGTCTGAAGCCAGGACCAGGAATTGAACCTAAGCACTCCAGCATGGGACATAAGCAGTCTTACTTTACATTAAAGGGCACACTCCAATGTCATCTACTTATTGAATTACTAGCTTGTTGTTGATGTTGTATTTCTTCTCATTGATCATTACAATAAATGGGCCACAGCTGGCTGTTGTCTTGGGGACAGAACCAGCAAACAGAACACTGAACTCCTTTTCTTGCCTTCCCTCCTATTTGCCTTCCTTCCTCTGTTTCTCTGTAATTCTGGCTTTTAAATAAGTAAATAAAGCTTTAAAAAATAAATATCAACAAAGTTAATTAAATGAATTTGTAAGCTGTTAGCTAGTTCATCAAATTAAGACAACTCCAAGCCACCAGGCAATTATAAAATTGTTATTGTACCTCGTCATCCTTCTGACAAAAGATTCCTTTGATGGGCATAGCTTCATTTCAGACCTTAATTTACATAAAAAGTAATTTATAATTAAGACACCTATGTTAGAACTTTTCAAAGTTCATTTTTTAAAGGGAATATGAGAAATGACAATTACATTCATTTAGTGCTTTTCACTAAGCATACAATTTAGATTTCATCTTTTGGGAATTGTGAGAACAGTGTGAAAAATAATAGTGTGACAGAGTAAAGAAAAAATCAAGCCGGGTGATACAGGGCAAGGAGAAAAGATCACAGGATTATCATATGTTAACATTTGCCCAATTTTAAATATCATATTCATATACTTTATTCCATTTACTTCTCATGCTAGTGCGCATGTGTCAGTCCCACTTCATATGAAGACTCAGAGTCATGAAGATAAGTGATCACAGCCTCACCTACTTGTAAGAACCATGACTGAAATAAAACAAAAATAAAGGATGCATATTTATACTTCAAGTTCAGTTCCCCTTTCCCTTTCTACTGGAAAAGATCTAATGTTGCACTTTCAAATCAATGTTATTTAAAACATAAAACATAGTTACAGGAACAAGTCACTGATGAGCAGGTAAAATCTTTAGAATTACCAGAAAAGAAAAAACATAATTTCTCAACAATATTGGCAGCAAGGCTATGTTGTTATGGAGGACTCTTTCTTGGGATGCTAACAATGACCACTTGCATTTCCCTCTACTTATTCTGAAAGAACGTCCTGTGCCAGTTTCATGCAAAATAGCCAAGTTGTCACTAGAACTGCCAGGGTGCTTCCTACTGACACCCCGCAGGGATTCCGTTGCAATGGGTGGGTCCATTGCTGAGGGAGGAGTCAGAGTGGGGAATGGTGGGACACAGTTGAGTGATTTCCTTTCCTAAACATATGTGTAAAGGGACTTTTTATAGTTCATGGTAAATACAATTTTAAAATGCTTATTTGCTGTAACAATGCTTTGAAATTCTTGCTGTTTTTTTCACATTAACTTTTATGAATTTTATTGGCCTCCCATGTGTTTGTGTCTGTGTATTTTCTCATTGGATGATCACAACTGAATTATTTCATATGCATTTATATATTTTTATATGTTATATTATTTATTATATTTTACACATTTGTATTCATGTATTTCTATACGATTTAAACATTGTTGGAAAATCATCTACATGTACATATATATATGTATATAATATTTTATATGGGGCTATAACTTTTGGTAAAGTAGTTAGATTCCTGCATATCACGTAAAAGTGCCTGGATTAAAGCCCCAACTCGGTTTCTGATTTCAGTTTCCCCAAAATGTGCAATGCGGAAGGCAACAGATGATGTCCCATGTATCAGGGTCCCTGCCAGCTATGCAGGAGATGCAAATGGAGGTCTTGCTTTGGCTTAGTCCATGTTCCATTTCTTGCAGGCATTTTGGGGGAGAAGCAGATTTCTCTCTCTTTTCTGTCCCTTCCTTTCTTTTTCTTTCTACCTCTTGAAGTTAAATATAACTTGGCATTCCAGAATTTCTCTGATTTTACCTCTGAAAGGACACAGCAGCAGTGATTCCCTGTTTTAAGCAACACATAACATTGTAGTGTGATGGAGGACCTGGAATAGAGATGACGTCACAGCATACACCTGTAACATTGGTTGATGTTAAATCCTCATCACCACGAGTTTGAAAGGGAAATTTTTTTTTTTAAAAAATTGCCTGAGTTATCAGAAGGTGACTTCATTGAAAATAACAAAATTAGAGTTGACCTGACTCCTTTGATTAGCTAGAGTGTGAGCAGGCCCAGCTGCAACTGGGAAGAGGGCAGACGATAAATCTGGGAGCCAAAGGGTGGCATAGCCAGTTTAGGCTGAACACACAGTGAGAAACTGAAACACATTTGTGCTTATCTTGGCTGAACTCAATGTAAGTACTGTATGAAAACCCAAAGAAAGCTTTCTGCTCTGATGGGCCTTTGTCTGTCTATACCTTGGGACTTGGCAGGATGCTCTTGGGACCACAAAAGGTAACTGTTAGGCTTGAGCAAAAATTCACAAGAAAAAAAAAAATAAAGCAAAGACACACCACTAAATACCGTTCATTGGATTTTTCTTGTTAGTTTTAAGTTGGGATTAAAACAATCACATTGAATTCCTACCATAAAGTTTCTTGGCATCATGCAGAATTTTGTAACAACTTAAACAACCAATGCAACAACACAAAATTTTAACATATACTAAATTAAGTAGCTCTTGATTGTTCATTGCTGGATCATTTTAATTCATTATTGGAAATGTTTTATTTTCAGTCTTCAGTATCATAATTTTCTATGATCATTAAGAAATGAACACTATTTTACAAGCTTTTACTTTTTTATTCTGTGTAAAAATGAGAGAACTTCAAACTGTGATAGTCAAAATTTTCCCTAGAACTAATACTATCTTAATATAAAAGTATTCTTATTATATGAAAAAACATTAAGTTATTTAAAAATTAACTTTTTACATTTTGCATTACAGAATATAATGATAGCATATACATGATGTTACTAAGATTCTACAGATCATGTTTTTTGAGGAATGGCATGTGTAGCACAGTAGGTTAACCAATATTTGTAACACTGGCACACTTTATCAAAGCACCAGTTCAACTCCTAGCTGCCTAAGTTCCAGACCAGCTACCTGGTAACACACTAGGGAAAGTGGAGGCAAATGGCCTGCATACTTACATCTTGGCCACCCTTGAGACAGATTCTTGCTCTTGACTTTGCCTTGGCTCAGCCCTGACTTTTGTGGCCATCTGGGGAGAGTTGGTCAATGGACAAGGCTCTCTTTCTCTGTTTCTCTCCCTCTGTCTCAGTGTGTGTGTCGTTCTGTCTTTCAAATAAATAAAACAGTTCTCAAAAAAATAAGCCCATAAGACACTGGACTACATGTGAAATGTTGGGTAATATGTGTCTCACACAACAAAGATTAGTTATTATTAAGATAAAAGCATATTATCTAAAGCAAAGCAGATTAATTCAGATTGTTTTGGAATGGAGAGTAAATGTTTGGACTGGGGAATATAGTTCTCATGTCAAGAAAGCAAAGATACAGATCTTATTTTGGACTTCTATCAAGTCTAGAAAAACTCTTATCACAGTGTTGGGAATCATTAACCATGGATGACTGCGATCTTCCTCTTGCCTTGGACAAGGCTTTGGCAGAGCAGAATATTAGTGAAACAACAGCTTATTGTTTACTTGTCTCATTATTAGTCAAAAACATTGTATCACAATTTGAAATAATATGTCTTGGGTCTAAGTTCTTCAATGTACTGGGTTTAACTTCTGGGGATTTGGGGCATGAGAGTTACTTTTGCCATATGTAAAATGATGATGATATCTAAGTCTCTTAACTATGTCAGAGTTAAATGACATAATATATGTTATTATCATAATAAACTAGATACAATCTTTGTTAACAAAAATAGGATTTTGAATCTATCAAAAAGATTATTTCTCTAAAATACAATTCATAAATACCTATTCTAGGATGGAGCAAATGAGTTTATAGTAAATATTGAATTAACATAGGGACATGACAACTGTCAAAAAGCAGACAATAGTAGGTGTTTCTGAGCACATAAAGAGATTGGAACATTTCTGCGTGGTTAGTGGGAATGTAAAATGATAGAACAATTGTGGAAAATAGTGTGTCAGTTCCTGAAAAAGTTAAGAATAACATTAGATTTCCACATGAATCAATAATTCTACTTCTGACTATATACTCAAAAAATTGCAAGTCTCAAAAAGATTACACAGCTGTGTCCACAGCAGTTTAAGGTACAGATAGGTAAAAGATGGGAGAAACCAAATTGTCCAATCATCATGGGTGATCGGATAACCAAAATGTGATCATATACAATGGGATGTGATTCAACATTTAAAAAGGAAAAACAAAACAAAACATAGATGAAATAATTGGTTAGGTAAAATAAGTCCCTATGAAAATAAGAAATGCCTGTAAAAGGAAAACCCCATGAAAACTTTTCAAATGGCCAGTTTGCCTGGGATGTTAGTGACCATCTAGAAGACCTAGATCTTGCTAATAACCTAGCCTATGGAACCCTACCACCAGCAGGAGTAAGCCCATCTCCCTGACACTCAAATATTACAATGTGAGGGAAAACTCTAGTTTTGGCCAAAAAAAAATCACTATTCCAATTCCAATTACATTGAAGGTGATGTGAGGTGTGTTGGACATGGCAGAACTAGGCCTATTTGATTACATTTTCTTTTGCTAGGAAAATGACAAATACAGAAAGGCAGAAAATGAGTGATTTGTAACTACCAATATTTCTCGGAGGTACTACTGTAGGTTTTTTTCTATAGTTTTCTAACATTAGTTACAGTAGCTAGAGATGAGTTCTGTCATTTTTTTTTTATTGAGACGTCCCTACATTTCTGGTTCTATGCAGTCTTTCAGCTAATAATTGACATATGTTCTTGATATGCTTGCCTCAGAGATGAGCTGTAGACTAAACAGAGAATCAGTCTGGAACCATGGAATCAGTCTGGAACCATCAAAACGAAGGCTTAGGGTTTTGGAAAATCATCCACGAGATTAAAAAAGATACAATATCTTGCTATGCACTCTGGTTCCTATGTTTAATCTGAGATGGTGAGAACAGCACACTGACAAGTTTGAACTTTGAAGGAATGAAAAACTATCACTACAGAACGATAGCCTGAGCTGTATTCCTTCCACTCATGGTTTGAACATAAGAACGTTTAGGGCTTAACTCAAAAAAAAAGAAATTGAAGGTTTTCCTTCATGATCTTCTTCCCTTTTTGTCACTACTGCAGAAATTCCTACTTGCCTATAACATGTCAGGAAGAAATTACATCAAATTAGAAACTAGCTATGCATGCTTTTTCGGCTTCTCCCCTTTTCATTCTGTATAGCGGTTTTGTGGGTGGGTGTGTTTATGTAAATATTCATTTATTTTACAAAAATAAATCCCTTAGTAATAAACTAAAGGCAACCATCTCTAACTGTTTGTATCCAGCATAATATTTTCTGCTCTGGATAATCCTTATAAATGCGAGGAGTCTTTAGGAACTTTGTGGAAAGTGTGTATTATGAAAATTCTGATACCACGGAAGTCCACATGGAGGATGACTCTCAAGAGTTATTTGTTCTCTTCATAATGAGATCTTGTGATGTAATTCATCAATCAACCATACATAAGCAACTGATTGGCTGTAATCACCTGAGATTGTTAATGTCTCCTTTATCGCTGTTATTGCAACTGCCCATAAGTAACGATGATCTAGCCCTTATCGTACTTTCATTAGAGCCACACACTTTCATTAGAGCCACACAGGACACACACTTGGATTTATTCCTATGTGTAGATGCTGGACAGTCTTTTTTTTTTTTTTTGCCATCCTAGCATTATACTGATACCTTTGTTACCTGTTCATCAACTTCATGTGGATCAAAGTTCACTACTTATTCTCTACGTGGTGTATGCATAATGGAAGGGCAGCAGAAATTAATATGATCATAAGTGGAAACAGAGAGAAGTATGTTTCTATGCGTGTAGAACAAGGATGGACTCACAGAAAAATGGCTGATAATGTCCTACATTGCTGGGAGACATCTCAGTGGCAGGATGATGAACTTAAGAAGATTCATGTAAGACATCCATTGTAAAACTAGAAAGGAGATGAGTGGGGAGGGGAGGGAATTTAGGAAAGGGGAGGGGTTACCCCAGTACATATTACACAGTGTCATAAAATAAAAAATGATTTAGGAAAAAAATTAATTACCTTTAATATATATGTATAAGATACATATAAAACATTAAAAAATCAAGTCTAGTCTTATGTATTACTTTCCAGAGAATCACATTATATGTGTATAAATATTACTAAAATTATGGTAACTGAGTCCCTTCTGATCTAATGCATTTATAATTTTTAAAACCTATTTAATATATCTGCTTGAAAGATGGAGGGATACTCAAGAAAATAGATCTGCTTTGTACTACTTTGTTCCCCCAGATAACAGCCAGAAAGTGGGAATACAATCCATATTTCTCATATGGGTGACACAGGATCAACTGCTTCAGCCATAACTTTCTGAGTCATTACTTGAAAAAAGACATCCTGTTATGGGGTACAAAATGTACCAGGTGGCCTATTTTTGCTATGGCAAATTCCTTACTCATTGAAGCATTTCGAATAATGCATACTTATACTGTATTTGCAATACTAATAACTAGAAGCAATGCACATTGGGAAAAATGGATTGATAGCCATAAAATGATGGTATTCCATTATAATTAAACAAGTTAATGACCCAAGTAATCATGAAAGATATAAGGTGTACATTAAAAACTTCAAAATAATATAATCATTAATTTGTACTTTGTTTAAAAAGCAAACATACTATGTGGAAGTAGGATAATACAGATTTTCAGTTTTAATTTAAGGTCTGTGCATAAATTTTTGGTATTCTGTCTTGCAATTTTCATTACAGATAACAGTATATGTCTACCAAGAGATATGTTAATGACCTACCTTTCTTTACTTTTTCTTTCTCTCTCTTTCTTTCTTTCTTTCTTTCTTTCTTTCTTTCTTTCTTTCTTTCTTTCTTTCTTTCTCTTTTCTCCTTCCTTCCTTCCTTCCTTCCTTTCTCTTTCTTTCTGGAAGATTTATTTATTTTTATTTCAAAGGTAGATTTATGCAGCAAAAACACACAGAGAGATCTAATATCCACTGGTTCACTCCACAAATGGCCACAACAGCTGAAGCTGAACCCGTCCAAAGCCAATTCACTCCCATGTGAGTGCAGGGCCTTAAGGTCTTGAGTCATCCTCTTCTGCTTTCTTAGGCCACAGACAGGGAGCTGGATCAGAAATGGGGCAGCCAGGACACAAACCAGCTCCTATTTGGGATTTTGGCAGTTGAGGTGGAGGTTTAGCTTACTACAACACCACATCTGTCCCAACCTTTATTTCTATAAAATTGTGCTAACAATTGTAGAACAAATGTGAACTCAAATCAGAGAGGAAATGACATGAAAAGATATAAAGTAGGACAGAAACGACACAAAATGAGGGTGGTAACTGGAACAGAAACAAAGGACCAAATGCATGGAATAATGGGTAGGGCAGTAAGAAGGCGCAGACAAAATATACTTGAATTTAACTGAAAATCAATGTAAAGGATCAAAGATACATAAAAGCATTTCAGTATAAACAACAGGAAGAGTTTAAAGACATACTAAATTTCTCTTAGCTGTTAGACGTTCCCTTTCAGCATGCAGATTCATGCAGCCCTGTATTGTACTCAGTGACTATTGTGGCGCCAGGCTAGTAGCTCCTTTAACTATTCACATATAGTATGTGTGGGAAAATGGAACAGTATGGAGATTTTCCAAACAAGTAATACTGTTTTACAATGTATATTAAATTATACATTAGTACTTCAAGTCACTAACTACACACTAGAACATCAATCAAGTCCTTCTCTATAAAGTCTTCTTGGAGTCACTTGACTTCTCCATGGCTGAGTCTATTTATTTCTGAACTTCATGGAATTATGATGAAGGCTAAAATTGTTAATATTTCAAAATAATTTGTACCTGGCCTGCTGAAAGCTAAATGCTACATAAAAAACATTTGCCAAACACATAAACATAGTTGGACTAATCCTGTTGAGGCATCGAACTGGGCAGAGGTTGATTCTATCACACTGGTCCCTCTGAGACAAAAGACAAGTATTGAATAGATACAGGAAAAAAAATCAGAGTGCAAGTCAAGACAACGAATGTCTCCAAGGAAGGTAATTCACAGACAAGGTGCTATTTGGAGATGAAGGGCTGAGACTGAGGTCAAATGCTTGGACTGAGAATGAGGAAAAGCTCTCAAAGAGTTACACATACCTTGACAATATGAAACTAGACTTTTTTTAACCTTTGCCTTTACTTACGTTGATATAATATATTTAAATAGCAGAATGCTAAACTTGAAACCAATGCTAAAGGACTATACCACTGTGATAATATGGAGGGAAATTTTGGGAGGGGAAAATGGTGAAGAAGGCAATGGAAAGGGAGGGAGGAATCCCCGTAATTACAAAACTATTTAGTGGAAAATAACAGTAATAAAATATGCATGCAAAAATAAATCTAGATTGTACAAATTAGGTTTCTTTTATTTTTTAACTTCTATTAGCTACAAATGTACTTTGCAGTGGGAAAACCACATAAATTGCCTATCCTTATATGGCAATCATTAAAACATACTCTTTAACTGACATGTTCTCTCTTTGAAAAAATTGTGAACACAAAGAAATTACAGAAATTAGCTGGATAAATGGTACTAACAACAACAGCAGCAGCAGCAAACAGTATTTGTCAGGATGTTTTTCTGAATTCCTGTTTCAAATTCCTTTTGACAAATATGCCAGTTTAAGAGAACCTTTAAAATATTACAACAACTTTAATTATATTATAATTATATAATCATGTCTGATTTTTGTGCTTTTAAATTTTTCAAATTGCTTGCTTCACAACTTTACTAAAAATAAATGACTTTTAAGAAGTAAAGTATCCACAAGAAAGAAAAAAACATATTTAGTTATTGATATGTTAAACACATCTTACTAATTTTATAATCTTGAATCGGCATGAATTGCATTAAGTAGATCTTCAGCAAAGTTGCTTATTGAAAAATAGCCATTGCAATTAGTGGAAACAGAATTTAATGCCTATGTAATGATTATGACGTCTCCTTAGGGCCATCAAGAAGTACAGTACGCAAAATTGAATATAATGATCTATAGCATAAAATTCAATATTTAAGTTAAATTAACTAAGCATTGAAATTCAGAATATCCCCAAGCAAACAAAGATTAACCTTGTGCTGTAAAACTCTAAGCATTGAAATCTAAAATAATAAATAAATCCAAACACAAAGAACTTTCCAGTGTATGTGTGTGCTTAGACAAGAACTAGCAATTTCCTTTTCAGCAGTGAGTATATAAAAACTGAAGGGAGAATACCAGGGAAGATTTGTAGGAATTTCTATTTTTAAACAAATGCTATTTTCCACTAAATAGCATCTGAGTTAAATATACATATTTAAAATTTTCCTTCTATAAGTTTAAGATATCAATCATTTAATTTCAATAGGATTATTTCAATAAAAAGCTCTACATTTTGTCCTAAGTCAATAAAATCTGTGTAGGTATAAAAAAATCTCACAAGGCAAAATAAAACTAAATCTTAAAAAATAATCTATCATTTCCATGAAGAAAGACATAATTTGTAATATAAAGCTGTCTTAAATAAACCTATTTTGCTTACGTATTCCATAAACAGTGGAAATTAAAAACTAGCCATGAACTCCTGTGGTAAAAGAATACAAATTTGACATTTTTAATTATTGACATTCTTAATTTAGGCTAAGGTGAGCTAATCTAAAGTCGGAAATGGCCTTGGACATTCACAGAAACCTTCTACACTGTGTTTCAATATGTCAGATAATGACTGCGCTAGAGGCATATGATCTGAGTCACAAAGGAAAGGTCAACGTTGAGAATTTTCTTTTTTTTTTTTTTTTTTTCAGTTTTAAAGTAAGATTTATTAGAAAAGCTAAGAAAGGAGACTCCCGCCCTAGTGACCGGAGGGGGTTCTGAGATAGAAAAGACCCGTGAATGGGGGGTGTTGGGACCCTTTTAAAGCTTTAGTTCGAAGAGGGGGTTTTCCAAGGGCAAAGGAATTTCCTGGTCTCCAGGTATCTGCCTTTGGGACAAAAAGACCAGAGAGGTGCTAGACAGGACATTCCAGGCCTTAGGCATCTGCGTATTACTTCCTCCTGTCCTCCTTTCAATGATAAGGAGATAGGCTTGGGACCCTCCTACACAATGGCCAAAACTGAACACTGAAAATTGAAGTTTCCTGAGGCAAATTATTAGCCCAAAGGTACATATTTCTTCCATATATGCTATAAAAATAGTAATAGATAGAAAACTGAACCAAACAATCAAACTGAGTAGTAGTGAAGAAAAAGTGTTAGAAAAAAAAATTTCTAGCATTAATACAATTTTTTCCAGGACAGAAAACATTAGGAATGCCTGGGATTTCCCAATCAGTATATTAACTACTTGATGTGTTTTGTTGAGTGTGTGTGTGTGTGTGTGTGAGAGAGAGATAGACAGAGAGAGAGAAAAAGAGAGATGATGTGTAGGTTTATTATATATTGTAGAAGCACGTGATATTTCAAGGACTCACATAATAAAATTTGGTTGCATGGAAAAGCTATTATAGGGCCCGGCGGCGTGGCCTAGCAGCTAAAGTCCTCACCTTGAAAGCCCCGGGATCCCATATGGACGCCGGTTCTAATCCCGGCAGCTCCACTTCCCATCCAGCTCCCTGCTTGTGGCCTGGGAAAGCAGTTGAGGACGGCCCAATGCTTTGGGACACTGCACCCGTGTGGGAGACCTGGAGGAGGTTCCTGGTTCCTGGCATCGGATTGGCGCGCACCGGCCCGTTGTGGCTCACTTGGGGGGTGAAACATCGGATGGAGGATCTTCCTTTCTGTCTCTCCTCCTCTCTGTATATACGACTTTCCAATAATAATAAAATCTTTAAAAAAAAAAAAAGAAAGAAAAGCTATTATAAAATAGAAGAACAAAGGAGTAAGAGCCATTGTCATATTTCTTCTTTCTTTTCTTACATTTATATTTTCTTAAATAACACAAACTAATTAAGGGAATTTTCATGTCTGCCATGTTCTTAAATTCGTAGAATATACATCATCAAAGGAAGACCATATTCTCTGCCTCTCCTTTGCTCTGCAAATATGCCTTTCCAATACAAATAAATAAATCTTTAGGGAAAAAAAGAATACGCCTCCATACGTTTCACCTTATACAAAACTCAACTCTAAAAGAATGAAGAATCTAAACATAAAACTTGACACCATTAAATTAGTAGTAGGAAACATTAGGAGCACTCTGCAAGAAGTAGGCATAGGCAAAGACTTCTTAGGGAAGACTCTAAAAGCACAGAAAATTAAACATAAATAAATGGGACCACATCAAGCTAAGCTTCCGTACCGCAAGAGAAAACTGTCAATAAATTGAAGAGACAACCAGCAGAATGGGAGAAAATATTTATAAATTACACAACACATAGAGGACTAAATCTAAGATTTATAACTATATACAGAAATCGACAAACAGCAACTAAAGACAAAGATGTTAGAGGAAAGGTACTGCAATCCACTGATGGTGAAAATGTAAATTAGCATAACCACTATGGAAATCAGTTTGGAGAGTTCTCAGACAATTAAAATTGACCTGATATATGACCCAGTCAGGCCACTCCTGAGAATATATCCAAATGAAATGAAATCTGCATTTGAGATAGCAGCCTGCAACCCTATGTTTAGAGCAGCATACTGCACAATAATGAAGACATAGAAATAACCTGAAGCCAGTCAAAAGAGGAGTGGATAAAGAAATCATGGTATATTTACTTTACAATGTACTACTGAGTCATGAAAATAATATCATTTGCAACAAAATGGTCCCAGCTGGAAAATGTTATGCTTAGTGAGGTAAACCAGTCCCCAAAGCACAAATATATGTTCTCTCTGATATAACAGCCACTATGCAAATAATATATATACAAACTGTACAAGGGAAATGAGCATACCAGGAAATGAAGGTACTATATGGTATGAGCCTCTACTTCCGAATAAAAGCAGAACTCCCAATGAAATTTGTAAATATATCTTAACATCATGATGCTAGGCTTTCTACCTTTGCCTATACTTACCATTTCATGATACATTTAAATATCAAAAAACTAAACTTATACTAAGTGACAATACTGCTATGATTACATGCGGACAAATGGGATATGAGAAATGAAAAGGGAGCCAGAGGAGAGGAGAAAGGAATCCCTGTATCCACAGAAATGTGGCGTGGAAAACAATAAATTAAAACATTAAACATTAAAATTTAAAAATGCAAATGAGGAAAAAGGCAAAAGAATAGACCAATATTCGACAAATTTAAGCCATCACTTTGAATTGACATATACTTACCATTCATCATTGCTAAAAGTAATGAATACTTTGTTTCTTCTTCCAAAAGCCATCAGGTTGTTTCCATTATTCCATCAGTTACTAAAACACTGTCCATCAACTATGTTATGGAAAATGACCATGTGGGCCCAGTGCAATAGCCTAGTGGCTAAAGTCCTCACCTTGCACATGCCAGGATCCCATATGGGTATCGGTTCTTGTCCCAGCTGTTCCACTTCCCATCCGGCTCCCTGCCTGTTGCCTGACAGAGTAGAAGAGGATGGCCCAAAGCCTTAGGACCCTGAACCTCTGTGGGAGACCTGGAAGGAGCTCCTGGCTCCTGGCCTTTGATCAATTTAGATCTGGATGTTGGGACCACTTGGGGAATGTCCAATGTATGGAAGATCTTTCTCTCTGTCCCTCTTTCTCTATATCTGCCTTTTCAATAACAATAAATAAATCTTTTAAAAAGAAATAAGTACTTATGAGAAGTACATATTTTATTCCCTGAATTTGCCTAACTCTTAAATATCTTCCTTGGAGGAAAAAATATTTGTCATATCTCTGAAACAATTATATACTCTTCAAAATTAGAAAAGATAAGTTTACTCTTGTAATAGCCTCTATAGTACTAAGATGTGCATGCTGTGTCATGTTTATATTTAGCAAATATTTGAAGGATGAATATTGAATATAGTAATATCATGCGAATAACAACAAAACTGCCTTTTTTTTTTTTCAGGAAAACTCTATTTTGAACAACTGTAAACTTACTTGTTCATTCACAAAAGTCCTGACCAACGATAGCTTGACATGGCTCATGTGACTCTCTAAGGATGAGCAAACATAATTCCAACTACTTTTTTATATAGCCTGAAAGTTGCAAAAATTTTATTATAGAAGAATGGGATAGTTTTACCCTTTTCAAAAGGTAGATTTAAACAATAGAGAATGTTGTTTCCTACATAGGCTCATGAAATTTGGATCCTAAGATTGAGTTCCTGTCGGCTACAAGAAGGGTTGCTGAAGTGAGTGCCAGGTCCCAAGCATTTGGAGTCATCAATGGGTAGGATTACTCTCTCTTGCCATTTGTCTCAATCTTAGCTCTCAACTAACTGAATAAACAGTAGAAGCTCTTTTCACTTGCCTTCCTCCATAATCTAAACTTTTACTTATTAAATTTGGGCAACTACTTAAAATTTAAATGTCAATGAACTGTAGAAAGAAAACTTTGTTCCCTTCCACTAAATCATGTGTTTAGTATTAGGACTTCAGCAATAGGGTTTGTGATAGTAGTGGTTGATTTCTCCACTCAAAATTTCTTTAACCTGATAAGACACTTACTTAATAAATGGGCTCACAACCCCTTCTTTCTCAATGCAAGTATAATTCTAGGAAAAAGAATGACAATAAGCTCCAGGCAAAACTTCTTGATTTATTCACTTGACAAGTATTATTTGAGTGTCCACTTTTGCTATGCACTTGGATGATGTTAAGGGCATACTAATGGTCAAGGACAACTTTCCACTCACAGGTGACTTTACTAATGATGGCAGCAATGATGATAAAATAATTTGACAGGACAAAAAAATAGTATGAAGTACAGGATAATAAGATAAAGGGCGTTTTCACTATCAAGACTTTTAGTCTGGATGGGTAAAGAAGGTGTCTCTAAGGGGGCAGTATTGTGACATAAACAGACCACTGCCTGCATTGCTGGCAACCCTTTCTGTCACCAGTTCTAGGACCAGTCCCAGCTGTTCCTGGTCTGATGGAGCTCCCTTCTAGTATGCCTGGGAAGGCAGCAGATGATAACTCAACACGTGGGGCCATTACACCCAGGCGGGAAATGTGGACGAAGCTCCTGGCTTCAACATGATTCCACTCCAGCTCTTGTGATCATTTGGGGAGTGAACCATCAGGATAAAAAAAAAACTTCTTTGTTTCCCTCCTCAATCTCTGTAACTATGCTTTTCAAATAATGGGTTTTTTTAAAATTTTTTAGATTTATTCATTTTATTACAGCCAGATATACACAGAGGAGGAGAGACAGAGAGGAAGATCCTCCATCCGATGTTTCACTCCCCAAGTGAGCCGCAACGGGCCGGTGCACGCCGATCTGAAGCCGGGAACCAGGAACCTCTTCCGGGTATCCCACGCTGGTGCAGGGTCCCAAAGCATTGGGCCGTCCTCGACTGCTTTCCCAGGCCACAAGCAGGGAGCTGGATGGGAAGTGGAGCTGCCGGGATTAGAACCGGCGCCCATATGGGATCCCGGGGCTTTCAAGGTGAGGACTTTAGCCACTAGGCCACGCCGCCGGGCCCCAAATAATGTTTTTTAAAATCTTTTTTAAAGATGGTATTCCTGGGGCTGGTGCCATGTTGTAACAAGCTACACCATGCTGCTCTGCCTGCAGCTGAAGCATCCCATATGGGCACCAATTCGAATCCTGCCAACTCCACTACTAATCCAACTCCATGCAAATAACCTGGGAAGAAGGGAGAAGATGGCCTAGTCCTTGGATGCTGAACCCACATAGCAGACCAAAAAGGATCTCCTGGTTCGTGGCTTCAGATCGGCTCAGCTCTGGATACTGTGGCCTTTGGGGAGTGAATCAGCAGGTGGAATCTCCCTTCGCCCCTGCTATTTCTCTTTCTCCTGTAACACTACTTCTCAAATAAAAAATAAATAAATCATAAAAAATAAAATAGAATGGTATCCTAAAGTAGTTATTGCCAGCTGTGATTTGAATTAGGAGTTAGTTATTTGATCCAAATATCTGTTCTCCTGCCACTAATGTGAGAGAAGCAACCCAGCCCCAACTGTTGCAGCTTGAGAGTGAACCAGCAGATGGACAATTCCTCTCTCTCTTTGTCTCTAACTTTCTCTCTCTCCCTTCTTCCCTCCCTCCCTCCTTAACTTTCCTCTCTCCATCCTTCTCTTAGCAATTCTTCCTTTTAAATAAATTAAATCTTAAAAGAAATAAAAATATTCTTATATCTGGAAAAAATCAGAAATCAGAATATATGTGGAGAGAGGGAGATCAAATAGATGAGATTTGTAATGTTCCATGAAAAAGATGAGTGGTTTGGACTAGGGCATAAACAAGATATATTTCAGGGATAAAGAGTTTAAAGGTTTAGTGCTACATTAGTGCTTTAAAATTAGAAAAATAGTAATATTAATATATAGGCATTTGATGATCATGTGATTTATTACAATGAACGAAATTAATGGACCTTAATTTTTTCTTATATTCATCTTAATGCTCTCCTTTCCTCCTTTCCCAGCCAACTCTGAGAACTTATTTCTCTTTTGGAGATAGAAGTTGGTCATAATTGACATACAGTTTCACATCTCCATGACTTTCCAAGTACTCTCCTTCTCTTCATGGTGCTCCTCCACCATCCATTATGAAAACTGGAAAGTATAGTAAATTGTCATAATGATCTTCCCAATAAATGATAATGTACAACATGTATACCTGTGTGGACTTTTTCTCACTTAGACTAGGAGATTGCCTCAGAAACTGTTCCATCCAGTGGATGGTTGAAAATCAAATGAAAGAGAAGTCTGGCTGGGATTATGCAAAGGAGTTAATCTGGATATGATGAGTATTAAATATGAGTAGGAGGGAAGAAGGACATAGATGATGTTGTAGAGTTGGCAATTAGGAAGAAATATCACCATAGACGTCTCAGGTTTCCAAATGCTGCAATGTAATGGCTAAAAGTTGTGACCTCAGCAAACAGAAATTGTAATTTAAATTCTAACCTTTTCATTTGTTAGCCTGTGATTTAGGAAAATAGCTTCCTAAATTTAGTTTACTCATGTCTTATAAAAAATAAAGCATGCATTTTTTAAAAAAGTTCCTGGAAATGCACATATTAAAATTTAAAAAATGCAGTAAACCAAAATAAATTTCTGCATTAATTCTACCTTCCCATGAATTGCCTTCACATGTACCTCATACAATCACCATCGTTACTGAAGAATTAATTCCAACAAAGCCTTTATCCAAGTGTGTTAATACAGTAAAAGCCCAGTATTCTAATACTTGATTGTTATAATTTGTGATTTCTATATTGGTATTTTTACTACTATTCTTATTAAAGTGCTATAAACTTGTGTTTTCTTCCCATATGCACTCAACAAAGTTAACATTTGGATATTGTGACTTTCCTAACTTCTTATAACACTTTTGACTTTTCAAAAGAATAAAGCTGTGCCATGAAAACTAATAAATTTTAAAACATGAAAATATTTTACTCAATTTGTGGTGTTCTCAATATTTTCTTCCAATCCAGTATTATATAAATGTCATGCATTACTTATCTAATGTCAACAATATGAATGACATTTTAGGAAAAACACTCGTGCAAATTCAGATTTTCTATTAGCACAGAAAGTACTACATAAATGTGAATTCTGTATATGATGCTTTCTGCCTTTCTCATATTGGTACCAGCTACTGCAGTATTTTAACATGCTCAGGAAGTAATACAACCAGGAAAAGAAGCGTGATCTCCTCTTGTCAGTGGTGTTTCTTAGCCTGATGTCTCAGAGTTACAGTCCTTTGTAACAAGCAACTTAATAAAATGTCAAAAAATCAAAGGGAAAATGGTCATGTCAAAAATTATGCATGATATTTTGTTTTTTTCACATTCCTCTTACATGTTTTAGGTGTTCAGTGTTTTCAAGTTTCTCAAATTTCAATGTCCTAAAGTTTCACATAACAATAACATTATTTAACTTATAAAAGCTTGAACACTGGCTGGAAACAGGCCTGGTTGGGGAGCTAAGGGGACATCCTAGCTTGGTGGAGGTTCTCACTAAGGGGCGGATGAGCTGGCCTGGAATGGGGGCTGCGTTCTGATCAGGATACAGTTGTAGTCTCCCTTGGCACTAGTGTGGGCTGGGACTGGACGCACCAGGCCGGGCCAGACTGCAACACCTTCTGGTATTCTGGAGGACCAGGATAGCTGTGGAATGGACTAGGCTAGGTCTCAACCCCCTACTGAGCCATGTGTGAGCTGTATGTGGGTATGGACTAGCCATGGCTGGGCTGAAACATTAAACAACAAGAACCAGAATGGGGTGAAAGCCAGCCAAGAAAAGCCACTGTTCCTGCTAGGACAGGAGGTGAACTGAGTAGGGTTGGCTCATGGACCCCCTGGTATGCACGAAACCTGGCACTTGGAGGGGTTCTGATGGAGGAACTTGGGCAACTCCTCTGGCAGGACACAGACCCTGCAGGTAAGCGCAAGAAGCATGGAAGGAAACAGTCCAGAAGAGGTCATGGAAAGTGTCCCACTGGCACACATTCAGTATGGGTCGGGGGCAGAACAGGCTGAATCAGTTCACGTCATCCACTGGCAAATCTGAACGCCAGAACAGAGTGTGGGTTGAGCCAGGTTCGGTCGCGACAAAAGCAGTGCACAACACGGAATGCCAAGGTGAGGTTGCCTGTGCCAGATGTGACTGCAGCACCCAACCAGCACACCTGAGAATCAGGAAGGGAGGGGGCAGAGCCAGCAGGGGAATAAAGGGTGGTTCCCTTGCTGGACAGCTACTCCCACTGGAGAGCATGAGCTGGGATGGGGGCAGACCAGACTAGGCAGGGCTACAGCACCTGTATGCCTCATGCGGACCAGATCAGGGAAAAACCAGGCTGGGCTGATTATTCCTATTGGTGCAATCTACAATTAGAGTGGGTGAGGGTTGTTGGGGCTTAGCTGCAGAATCAGCTGGCAGAAGCTGGCACTGAGGGCTAATTCTGTCAAGTCAAACCACAGAACCACCTGGAGAGTGCATAATCCGGGAGTGGGAGTGGCCTGGGAGGGAAATAGTGGGCTCCTCCCTCTTGGTTTACCACCCCCAACAGAAGGGCACCAAAACTAGGACAGGGGCTGGGGTGACTTGAGAGACACCCAGCAACATCTGTGAGGGCTGGATAGTTGAGCTGGTTAGATGGAACAAGATTTTAATACCCACTGACATGTATGAGAGCAGAAGGGGATGTGGGACAGACTGGACTAGTCTGCCACACATACTGGCCAACCAGGGCAGGGGGCGGGCCTGGTGGGGGTTATTGTGGGTCACTCTGACTAGGCTGCAGCCCACATTGGTTTGTGTGAGGGCAGAGTATGTGCAGGGCAGAACCAGGCTGGACTGCAAACACCCATTGTTTCCAGTGGAAGACAGGGATGGAAAAAGAACAAACCCAGCAACTGCAACCACCAGCTGATTGGGGCAATGGACTGTGGCGGGCCCTGTGCTTGCTAGTACATACAAGAATCTGGTCTGGGAACACCTCAAAATTTCTTTGGGGATCCCCCCAATCGAGCTTCTGGACTCAGAACCCTAACCATGAAAAGACAGAGGACAGAACAAGTCAATCAACCACCTCAGCTATATGTTGGCAGTGAAAAACTGGGCAAACGGAGACTCTATGATGGACTATGTCAGTCAGTGGATTCTTCAACGACATCATTGTACTTGGAGTGGTGAGAGTGACAGCAATTCAGAACTGTTGAACTATCAAAACCACTTGAGCAAGACCCTCGGAGCATGCCCCACATCAGGGACCTGGGGTAGGTGGGAGACTGGGTGGGGCTTCTCCCTTAAAATCCCCTTTTACATCATATATATGAAGGAAACAATATGGAATTAGTTGTCTTGCCCATCTTCCTGTAATGCTTGAACCTTTTTACCCTAATTATGTCAAGATTGTAAAAAAAAAAAAAAATTAAAAAGAAAAGTTTTTCTTAAGGTGATTTCTCTTAGTTTCTCTTACAGATTTTCCCAAGGTCATAATTCTCCTGGATTGCTCATCAAATTAAGTATCATGCTCCCAAAAGAGCCCACATCTACAAGTTGCATCCATTGAAAGTAAATTTTAAAAATGAAAACAAGTCTCAATTGAGGATAAGTCACATATGACATTTGGAAAAAAAGAAGACAAAGAATATTAAATTTTCCACCAAACCACATGAATCAGAAATATTTTGATCCAAGGTTCAGGCATGTCTTCAAATGCAGAAAGTACATTCCATGGTGCTAAATACTGGAATGCAAATTGTCAACAAATACAAAACAGATTGTCAAGCTTTGAACTATGTCAAGTCATGTGATAAAAGTGATTTATCATATGATAAATCAATTTATTAATCAAGGATTTTAAAATCACTTGCAAGAACATTTTACATATGATGGAATTAAATCAGTTAAATAAACTCAGATTCATTAAAAACAAAAGCACTAACTCCAAAGTCTAATTTGAAATCCACATTGTTGTTTGCTTATGAACCTCAGTGAAAACATCAAAGTCTATAAATTTCTTTTGGATTTTCATTCGGATAATTATGAATGTAGTATAATAAAAACACAAAACCTCTGTCAAAACTAACAGTATGCCTAATGTGATTATGTGTCATTTCCACACATTATCAGTTGGACCAATCTCCCAAACACGCACACATTGTAATGCAGAATTATATTGTATAAATTCTTGAAAAAGGAAAAGATACCAAAAATTGTAGACTTCTTTATGATTAGGTTGTAGTAAAACTGGATTGAAATTAAATCCCATGCATGCACTTTAAGCTCATAGTGCGTTTTCATCTATTACTAAGTTCAATATTCTCAGTCATTGAATTGTTTTGGAAGTAAAATGTCATGTATAAAGTTATTGCAAAATCTGGAAGTGTCTATGTGGTCAACATATTTGGAAAATTTCAGAAGTAGTAGGATTATTCTCATGTTTACTGTTTCTAATGAAATTACTTTTTTATATAGAAGTTTTTATTTCTGCTCCTGTACCTTACATAACAGACATTTCAATATAGAGTAATGAAATTTAACCTTACAGAATCTACTGTTAAAGAATAATTTTTTAATCTTTTTGATTAAATCCAATATTATTTTATTGATGCAGAAAATAAGATCTAAGAATAAATTTAAACTAACTCATTGAATAACAAATTGAACACATAAGGAAAATTTTTGCATTGTTAACACTTTAAAAATTTTAAAATGCATATATGGCTTTGATACTACTGAAATTCATTTCATCGTCCATGATTATGCAAATTTTCACTTGAAAGAATATTGAAAAAAGTGTGGACAAGAAGAATTTTACAATATATAATAAACAATAAAAAGAACATGATAAGAATGCCAAAAATCGATAATAATAATAATAATAATAATAATAAATCTATAAAAAAACAGGGTAAAGAACAGCAAATATCTAAAGAAATTCACGTGGCCTAAACACCTGTGAAAACACACTCAGATGTTATAGTATTTGGGGAAATGCTAATTAAACAAGAAACTATTTTTCATTTATAAGAAAGGTAAAAATTTTGATGACAACCAAGTAAAAGTCTTTGTAATATAATACTACTACTAGCGAGAAACAATAGACATGTATACCTTCTAAGAGCAATTTGCATAACATTAATTTATGTATGTGTGTGCTTTAAAGTACACCGATGTTTGTTTAAACAACAGATGTATTTCCCAATTGTACAGAGACATGTCTATACATTTTGCAATAGTATTCTACATAACAGTAAAATCTGGAAATGTCATACATTTTCATTATATTGGAAAACAGTTCAGCTAAACAGATTTAGTCAAAACCTACTATGTTTACCTACGCCGTAATGCATCTATCTTTATAAACCAACCTTTGCAAACTAGACAACTGTAAACAAATTTATCCTTTATATATACATTTGCTGAAGTTAACTATAACCATTGTTTAGACCTTTTTCTATTACTGAGGTCGGTATGTTAAAAGGCTTCCTTATATTTGTGTATTTCCATATTATTACTTCTATTGTGTTGGTTCTATGTATTTCAAACCAGAATTATGAGTAACTACAGATAATTTTTAATTTTAGAGTCAGAGAATTAAACTTTGCCTTTTCTTATGAGGAAGAGACAAGAATGGAGATAGAAAACAGAGGAATTTATTTTCTTAGATTTACTTATTTATTTGAAAGTCAGAGTTACCCAGAGAGAGGGAAAGACAGATATCTTCCAACGTCTGGTTCACTTTCCAGATGGCTGTAACACACAGGGCTGGGCAGAGCTAACCTCAGCTTCATCTGACCTCTCCAATGTGGAGGAAAGTGATCCCCAAACATGGGACATTTTCTACTGCTTTTTCCAGACCATCATTGGAGAGTGGCATCAGAAATACAGTAAACAGAAATCATTTTATTTATTCTTTTGTGAGTTGGATTCTTTTTATTTCTCTTTATTTTTGAATATTCCATCTAGAACTTCCACTACTATGTTGAATAGGAGTAGTTACTAAAAAAAAAATTCTCAGCCTTTTTTCCTTCTTTTTAAAAAAGAGGGAAAGAGAATGAGGGAGAGAAAGAGAGGTCCTCCTTTTCTGGTTCACTCCCTTAGATGGCTGCAACAGCTGGAGTTGGGCAGGTCTAAGCCATGGACCAGGATAATCTTTTAGGTCTTCCACTTACAGGGACCCAAACACTTGCACCATCCTCCACTGACTTCCCAAGCCATTAGCAAGTAGCTGGATCAGAAATGGAGCAGCTGGACTAAAAGTGGTGCCATCTAAGGGAGTGAACCAGAAAAGGAGGACCTCTCTTTCTCTCCCTCATTCTCTTTCCCTAACTCTTCTGAATCACTCCTTTTTCTCTGTCTCTCCTTCTCTCTATAGATCTGCCTTTCCAATAAAAATACATAAACTTAAAAAAAAAAGAAATATAAGTGGCTCACAGTTTTCAAGCACTGCAGGATTTCACCAATGGCTGATTCTTGGATGCATATCATTAGCGGATGGAAAGAAATGGCAAGAGTGTGCACCAGCGATCATAGCTCAAATTATTTGCTGAAAGATCAGGGTGTTTCTAGGCTCACTTCTTTTGCAACAGTCTTATTTTTAGAAAATTGGTAGGAATACTGGAAAGACTTAGAATCATAACCAAATAAACAGAAGTCAATTTCACTTAAACATAGTAAACTTAAAAAATAACTATGGATCATTAAAGCTATGTTTGCATATCTCTTCTAATTTTAACAGCAAAGTTTACTTCAACACAAATTTACTGAATAGATTTTAAAATTATGTTTGATCATTCTTTTTTGCATGATATTAAATCTACTGCATCAAATTCTATGCCAGTGATTTTCTTTGATCCTTTTCAATGATGTGCACAAGATTTTATGCAAGCAATTTCTTCTGATCCCAGAGACCATTCATTCATCCATTTTAGTTCATGAATTTCCTTCCAGTGTACACTACATGCTAGGTCCTCTCATAAGTGTTTCATTTAAGATGACTACTTCCATTTCTTAGTAATGATTGTCTTATTACCAGACAAGCCAAGGCAGTTTAAAAATACAGATAAAGTTCAGATGACTTGAGCTTTATCTGGCTAGTGATATATTAACAATTGCTAAGGGAAAAATCCCTGGCTAAACTGTTAAGAAAATCCAGCCTCTTCAGTGAAAGGAAACTTTGTCAGCTGGTTTCCAGCAGCAAAACAGTCTACCAGACCTACATTTTTCATTTGTTTTACTGTTTCTGAACTTTGATTTCTGTAAGAACTAGAAATACCTTTCATCTCCAGCTGGCAAGCAAGCAGTACCCCATTCTGCAAGTTGGATTGCTGTAATCCTCCTTAATGAGTCTACCATAGCTCACTCCCCAGAGCCTCCAGCTGAAGCAGAAAATCATTCTGAGCCAGAAGAGCAACAGAATGCCACCGTCCTGTCTCTTCATCCTGATGTCAGGCTTTTTTTTTTTTTTTTTTTACAATAGTTGCTATTTTATTTCTGTTCCCCAAGAGAAGTTGTTTTGAAAGATTAAGTGAAAGATGATCCTTGAAAACCCATGATTCTTATTTTTTCTCTTGTCAGAATAAAAATATTCACTCTGCTTCAAAAGAGGAAATATGAAACATCCCATAATACTGGTTTGGCATGTCACAAAACAAAAACTGCATTTTACAGATTGCATCACATAATGTGTTCACTGAGTAGACCAATATTTTTTATCTCAAATACTAAAATTAGTAATAAGTAAATTATCGAATGAAAAAGTGGTGATTAGATGAGTTGAAATCTCTGAGATATTGTAGCATCTGTTATTCTAGGAACAATTAACCTATGATTAAAAGGTTTCTTTCATGCTATCAATAGTCTTGCATTCCATGTAAAAAATGTTTGGCATGAACAATGTTCAAAAATAGACTGTGAAAGTCATTAAAATAAGTGTCTTGTGAAAGTCGAGTTAAAATAGGTTCACATAGCTTCACTTCAAGAAAAAAAGGACAGTGTCAAAATTTCTTTACATTTATCATAACTGAGTGAATATTTCCATTCAGTTAATAATAGTAGAAGAAATGAAGTTACATATTCTTTCCATAAAATCATATCTTCCCTGAAACACCCTCAGTATAACTGACTATTGTAAAGAAAAGCCTTTGCAGAGCTTGTCAAAGCTAAATGACTACGAAGAAAGGATCCAAAATGGTAGGTAACAGCATGTCACTGATGTGCACAAGGGATTTCTTCTTGGCATGTTTTGCAAGGTTTATACTTTTTCAGTAAGTATTACAACAGGAGTGGTGGTATAACAAGTTAATCCTTAGACTGCAACACCAACATTCCACATGGGCACTGGTTTGTATCCCATATGCTCAACTTCTGATCCAGCTCTCTATTGATGACTTGGTAAAGCTGTGGAAAATGGCCCAAATCCTTGGACCCCTGTATTCTTGTGGGAAAACCAGAAGAAGTTCCTGGTACTTGGCTTTGGATCGGCTCAGCTCTGGCCATTTTAGCCATTTGGGGAGTAATCTAACCAATGGAAGTTCTCTCTCTATCTCTTCTTTCTGAAATCTGCCTTTTAATTAAAAATAAATAAATCTTTTTTAAAAAGGGTGTCTGCTTTTTTCTACATAAAGATCAAAATTATATGGAAACTGAATGTGATTATGATGCCTTTGAAAATAAAGAAGTTGTAAGATAATGCTTTTACATTATTTAGGCTTGGGATCTGAACAGTCCAAACTTACCTTGGAAAAAAGTACACAGTCCCAACATTTGATTCTTTAATTAAGCTTGATTAAACTCAAATTATTTACTAATGAAAACAAAATAAGCAAATAAATATACTCAAAATTCATCTTAATTTCATATGAAATTCAAGGGAAATGGTAAAGGAAAGTTCTCAAAACGCTGATTTGTAAGTTTAGTTCAAATCCTTCAAAATCTTAGAATTTAAGGCCTGGCACAGTAGCCTAATGACTAAAGTCCTCACCTTGCACTTGCCAGGATCCCATATGTGTGCCAGTTCTAAGCCCAGCAGTCAGGCTTACTATCCAGCTCCCTGCTTGTGGCCTGGGAAGGCAGTCGAGGACAGCCCAAAGCCTTGGGACCCTGCACCCATTTGGGAGACCTAGAAGAAGTTTCTGGCTCCTGGCTTCAGAGAGGCCCAACTCTGGTTATTTCAGCCATTTGGTTAGTGAAAAAGCAGAAGCAGGACCTTTCTCTCTCTTTCCTTCTCTCTATTAATCTAATATGACTTTCCAACAAAAATAAATAGGTCTTAAAGAAATAAATAAAGAAGCCCAGTCCAGCTTTTGGTGAAAAACAGCCTATTAGATATCCAAGATTCATGTCAAGTGATTTTATTTTGAGGCTACATAATTTCTAGCCAGTAAGGTGTGTTAGGCTTCTTTCTAATAGCCTTGGAGTAAAAATGGTACACTAGAGGAGTATTTAAAAACAAGGAAAACAGAAAAGGCAAAACAGGAACAACAAAAAAGAATGAAAGAAGGATGGAAGGAAACAAGGAAGAAAGACATGGAGGTGGGGAAAGAAGGAAGGAAGACAGGAAGGAGAAAAGGAGAAGAAGACAGGGAGAAGAAAAGGAAATAAAACAGGATGGGCTAGAACGTTCTGAGATCCTTGTGGACAAGAATCAAGTTAATTGATGCATCACAAATCTGGCAGTGGTTTACCAGGGCCCATATATGTGATGAAGAAGAAAGAAGGAGAATAATAGAGGTACAAGACAATCTTATCATTGGACCTTGTCTTTCTTTGTCTCCTTGCTGTTGTCTTTTGTTTCCCTGTCTCTGTCTCCATGCATTGTTTCTGAGTGTGTGGGTTCCTGTTTACATCTCTCTGTACAGCAGTCTGTCCATCTAATAACCGCAATGGCAATTTCTGGTGAGATCAATTTCCCTATGCAGAAGGTTTTGTAATTTATTTTTTAGTTAGAAGCTCACATTCCTTGGATCTTTGTGGGAATTCTTTGAGGCCTGGGTAAAGGCTGTGTTCCTCTGAAAGGTTACAACAGACTGTTTCCGCAGGCGTAACCTTGGTCATAATAATGTGGGAACTGCCAAGAAACCAGTTGACTAATCTGTTAAGTAGTGCCTTACATGGCTTGTATTTAAAGAACCACTAGTATGTTTTTTGGCATTTGTCCTACTGGTCAGTGATCCTTATTAAAAGTCCAGAATTTAGCTTGTTCAATAGTTTTTGGAGGTGGAAACAAAAACTATTAGGCAAGTTGCCAAAATTCATTTTCTGATCTTACATGGTATTTGTCTAGCTAAAACCTTCCATACATTTATTACATTTTCCAGCCAGTGTGACTTTTCAAACTGAACAAATTTAATTTCTAATTAATTTCCTCAAATTGTATCTCAGAAACCATAAATTCATATTGTATCTTCTTTTGAGAAGCAAAAATCTTAAACCTTATCTTTTGGCAAAGCTATGTAAATTTTTATATAGGCTATATATTGATTAAAAATTGCTGGGTCATATAGTATTCACAGCAAAACATTTCCAAAACAGTTGCGCAAATTTGCATTGCTGCAGCCATCAACATTTGTATTTTTTAGTCTTTTTCATTTTAGCCTTTCTGGCCTATATAGTATTGTATCATACCTTTAATTTGTATTTCCTTGAGAATTATGGGGTTTGTCATCACCCTTAATATGTTTATTAGCCTTTAAATTACTTCACTTTAAAATGGTAGCTTATTTCACATGGTACCAACTGTATAAACGTTGCAATTTTGCAGCTGATTTTGACTAACAAAAAAATTGAGTTTTATTTTAGACTTATTGACTTATATTTAAGTGTATAGAAAAGGTAATTGTATATTTTATGAAAAATACACACCCATTTTACCCAAGATCATTAAAAAAAATACTACACCGATCTTCTGACTCTTTGTTCAGTAAGACATTGTTTCCTGTTTGCATCATTTCTTTTCTTTTCTATTTGTATATCTGCACCAATATCACAATTACCTAACTCTAATTTGAGGGTACTATGATACATATCTTGCAAGACATCCCAATTATTGTGTCAGATCAGATGGTCCTTACATTTGAATATACATTCTGGAATTTTGTTATCAATGTTTGTTATGACTTATTGTTGCTTATTTATTAGTAATAATATTTAATAAAGAGGCAGAAGAGAGAAAAACAGAGACAGAGAGATAATGGGTGTTTAACGGGCAAACAATTACACAGAGCTCCTTATCCCCATAATTTCATAAATGCCTGGAATGTCCAGAACTCGAGTTAGGAACTTGAAATGCCAGAACTTGAGTGTCCAGGAACTTCGAATGCAGCCCCAAATTTCCCACACAACTGGCCGAGATTCAACTATTTCAGTCCTCACTGCTACTTCTTGGGCTCTCCAGTGTGACAAACTGGATTCTGGAACTGGATTCCAGAGGCAAATCAATGCATTTTTACACAGGATACAGGCCTTTCAAACGTTCGGCTTAAGCAACCCCACTCTACATGGAATTTTGATGGAAATTATATTGAATCTATAGATCAATTTTGATAGAATTTGTATCTATGGAATACTAACCTTGCATAATTAAAATATTGTGTTAATTTCAATAAAATACCATTTTTTAGCTTAGAAATCTTGTGTCTTTTTAAAAACAGTTTCAGCATACTTGCTTCCTAATGCATTTGTTAGTTCAACATATTTTTAAAATCTTGTTTTCTAAATGATTGTTTTCAATATATGAAAATATGATTGATTTAAAAAATTATTAGAAAGAACAGATTTTATGAATTTCATAGCTATACTTCTAGGTAAAAATTATTACCTTCCGACACCCTCTCATCTCCCTCTTTCCTTCCGTTTTTTAATTTCTGCAAAAATGAAGTTTGGATCCCTTCTACGGTCACAGGTTTAAGTCTCTACTTTCCATAATATTTAAATGTAAAGATGAGAGACTGCAGTTTCACAGGAGTACAAACAATGGCTAAAAGTAAAAATTAGATTTCAATATGTCCATCTGATTCCTATACATTTTAACGTTATATTAACTGCCACACTAGTTAAATGCAAGATAATTATATTTTAAGAACCAGCTTATTTCATTAAGCATAGAAATTTCCATTTCCATACAATATGTGACAAAAGGGGAGGTTTAATTCTTTCTATGACTGAGTAGTATTTCAAAGTATGTATGTATGTGTATATACACACACATATATATGTATATATACACAACATTTTCTTTATCCAGCCATCTGATGGATATTTGGGTTGATTCCATACCTTAAATATTATGAATTAAGCTTCAATGAACATAGTAGAGTCACATAATGCATTCATATGCTGTTTTCATTTTGTTTGCATAAATTCCCAGAATGGTTGCAGCAATCTACATTTCTACAGGGTCAGAAATCTTAAATCTAACATCTAGTGATGTTGTTCAGATATGAATTATAGCAGCTTAATAAAATTTTTAAATTTTCAATAAAACACATGAAAGTTGTCTGCCAAAAACACAAAATTAGAATTTCTTTTTCCCCTATTCTTAGACTTATTTACTTGTTTTATAATCATGAAATGTGCTAGATGATATAAAATTGTTTTTTTATTAAGATAATTAGATTTTAGTTGTCTAGCAATTAACGTGGTAAAGTGATTGACACCTACAAGGACCACCTTTTAAAACATCAAAGGACCACCTCGTAAAACAACATCTATCATCTATCACCTATTTTCTCTACAGTGCCTGAAGTCATGAAGAATATACTTTTCAAAAATGATAATGGGGAGTACTCTTGCAATACTAGAAGCAAAATCCATCTTCTTCAGTCTCAGAATGTACACTTAAGCTTCTTAGCTTACAGATGAAATGAATTTTGTAGAATGCATACTATCTAGCCAGCATCAACCACAGCTTTCTTGGAAGCCTTCAACCTTTGCTTAAGTTCACATTCCCAAAGTATAAGATCTCTTTGAACAACTATATATGAAATTATTCACGAGATTTTTAAATTGAGTGTACGTTTTTCTTGAACTTTATTTCACCCATATCCTGAAATTTTCATATGGTCCTCATATATCTTTTATATTTTATTTCCTCTTTGGCTTCTAATGTTATAGCACTTTGTGTTCATTTAATTTTTTCTGATTGAAATCTCTTATTTCTCCAACACTAACCATTAAGATCCTTTGTGTATTATGTGCTACATTTATATAGACCTACCTCTGATTACTATAATATAGTGTAGATATTTCACACTCAGCTTGCATTTCAAAATTATGCCAGTCTCCCCAGAGTATAGTAGGTGCCTGCATTAACATGTACTCCAAATTATTTATGTAGTATTCATTTTAACAGACTTCCTAGTTCACTACTAAAAGTAGAATTTGAGAAGTTAAAGGAACTCTATCCAGATATTTTGTTCCATTTGACATATGCAAGTAGTGCAGCAATCTCTTAGTTATATTCCTAGTAACTGTATGTATTTTTTAGGTTAAATCTTTATTATATTTAACATAATCTTCGTAATTTATGCCCTACATTCTACTACATCTATTTTGAAGATATATGCTAAAGTTTACATTAGGACTATAAAAACTAATACAATTGAGAAAGTTAATATTAAAATATCATCTGGCAAGAAACTTCAGATGACTCAAAGAGACTTTGAGACTTTTTAAAGTTTTTTTCAAAGAAATTCCTAATCTCTTTATTGCAGCCAAGACTTCCAATCCCTAGGATTTTTTTTTTTTCTCTCTAATTCTCTTACTCACCAAGAATGCACACAACTCCTTGGGCCTAATGCACCCTGGAGAAGAGCTGGAAGGGCTCGGCCTACTGAGCTTTTTGGAAGGGCTGTGGTTCACAGAAAATACCTGTTCTGTGACACAGACCTCTTCATATCGAATCTGACAAAAAGTAGTCCATTCCAATAAAATATCGTTTTGTTGGCAAGCAGTGATGAATTGAAGATTATTTACATGGATTCTAAAGTTAATGTTCTGCCTCCTGAGAGGGTCATCTCACTGCCCTCTTCGGGTATATAACATTGGTGCTTTGATCCTACGTTCAGTTCTCAGTCCAACAACATCAGTAGTTCAATGTCTTCTACTTCTAACCCTGATTCATTTACCAGGCTCTTTAGAATCTTTTGCAAAGATAGGGAATGTAGATTTTTACATATATAGATTTGATTTCCATATTTTTACGTTTTAAATAATGGCACAAATTTGCATTTTGACTTGATTTATAGATGTAATTTGTGCATTCATATTTTCATCATCTTTATTTTAAATGTATGTATGGTATGGAAGATATGTATAATTCATATAAACATGTATTCATAGTCAATATTAGGAAAATATGCAAGCACAGGAAATGTGAAACTAAGCAGAATAACACTGAAGCATCAGATACTAAGCAAGATGGATGATAATAAAATTTAGCACTTATATTAGACTTTCTTGGCTTCCTACTTTGTTGATTAATAATAAAAATGTTGTAATTTGGGCAGTAAATTATATGGCATAACATCTGCATTCATTATTCTCAATACTCTAGAGATTAGCTGTGAATTTTTTGTTGTTATTTTTCTTTTGTGAAATATTATCCATCTGAACTGCAGATCTTTAATATAGATGGGTGGTGAGATTCAGTTATGTGCATGCTAGGAAAGAGTAATTTCCTCTCTACCACCATTCCTAGGATTTCCTTTGTAAAATCTCTGTTGTTTAGAATTTTTACTGATATGTCATTATCTAAACATTTGTATTTTTAAAAGACTTTTATTTTATTTTTAATTGGAAAGTCAGATATACAGAGAGAAGGAGAGAAAGAGAGGAAGATCGTCCCTCCGTTGATTCACTCCCAAAACAGCCACAGTGGCTGGAGCTGAGTTGATCCGAAGCCAGGAGCCAGGAGTTTCTTCTGGGTCTATCTCGTGGGTGCACAGTCCCAAGGTTTGGGTCATCCTCAACTGCCTTTCCAGGCCACAAGCACAGAGCTGGATGGGAAGCAGGGCCACCAGGACAAGAACAGATGTCCAAGAACAGATGGCCATATGGGATCTCAGTACTTGCAAGGCAAGGACTGTAACTGCTAGGCTATAGTGCTGGGCACTAAACATTTGTGTTTATAAAACTTATGTATATAAAAACTTGATGTTTTATATATTTATTGTTAAATGGTCACAAGTTTAGCTAATTGATATATCTATCGCTGTTGCATCATTACAATTATGTCTGAATATAATGAAGATGTGATTTCAGTTGTATAATGTAAGAATATTACAGTAAACCCAAATTTGTACTTTTTATTAATACCCAAATGGATATTCACTTCAGATCAATAATCAAGAGTCGTTAACTTTTTCATTGCAATTCAATGCTTTTCTTTCCCTGGTGATTCTGCTCTTGGAGTGTATTGGAATGGAGAATTCAATTTTTTCTCAGTCTCAATCAAATGATCTTAGTTCTGATTGTGCCTTGACTGGTGTAAACCAGTAAGTGATGATGTTACCATACAAGAGTAACCAATGAGGGATTGTCCAGCTGCTCGTTCCTTCCCCAGTTGATCATAACATCTGGGATTAAGCCAGGCCTAAATCAGCAGTGAAATCTGGGTCTCTCATTTGTGTGGGTGGGATCTGGATAATTTTCTGTTGGTTTCTCAGAAGCATTATGGGGAAGTAGGATTGGAAGTGGAGCAGGTGGGATCTGGAATCAACACTCATGCTGATGTCATGAGCATTGGTTTAACACCACCATGCTGATCCTCTGTCTGTGAGTCCTAGGAAGAGAGGGATCCCTTCGAATTAGCAAAGGTGATAATGAAAGCCTAGAACATCTTCCAGTCTGACAATGGAGCCACTTTGTGGAAAGTCATTGAAAGATATGCAGTAAGCAGCAGCAGTTGATACCTGTTTTAGGTCACACTTCAAAATAATATATTCATTTCTATTTAATATAGCATTTATCAATCCTAGGTGATTTTGCCCTAAGGAAATGTTTGAAAATTCTTACACTTTTCATTATTACACTAAGGAGTTGGGGGTAAAAGCTACTGAATACCCACAGGTAGAGGTTTATTGTGTTACTAAACTTGCAACAATTCCCAGACTAAGCTTATTGGGCAAAAGATAACTTGACCCTAAATATTAATTAATATTAAGGCTGAAAAATTCTTGCTTTACTCAGTCTGTGAAAGACTGTCATTTTCTCATATTAAACATTCTGACTGATGCAGAAACCTTTCCTAGGAAAAGTCTCACCTGCAAACCACAGATTCCATACACTTTGATTTTCAATAATCAATTCTAATGAAATTCTTTGTTCTAGAACCCCCAAGGGTTTCTCATTCTTTTCACATGAAACCTAAAATCTTTGCCAACGCTGATATCAAAAATTAACAAACTTTTGCTGTAAAATGCTAAATACTAAGTATTTTCCTAATAATGACCAAACTTTGTCCCTATTGGGTGAAAATAGTCACATATAAAACAACAGAAAGGCATGTGGCATTCTGATAAAATATTATTTGTACACTCTGAAATTTGAATTTTGTACAATTACCATGTGCCATTAATTTTATTTTACTTTGAAGTTTTATTCAAAACATTAAAATTACAAAAGAGACGTTAGCTTGAAAACCCATGAAAAACACACAGTGAGGGGCCAGCACTGTGGCACAGCAAGCTAAAGCTCTGCCTGTGGCCCCAGCATTCCATATGGGCACTAATTAGAGTTCTGGATGCTCCACTTACAATACAGCTCCCTGCTAATGGCCTAGAAATGCAGTGGAGAATGTCCAAAGTCCTCAGTGTCCTGTATCCATGGGGGAGACCCAGAAGAAGCTCTTGGATCCTGGTTTTGGACTGGTGCAGCTGTGCCCATTGCATCCATGTAAAGCATGAACTACAGATATAAAATCTCTCTTTTTCTCTCTTCTCTCTGTAAATCTGCCTTCCAAATTTTAAATAAAAATTAAAATTAAAATCAAGAAACGCACAGTGGCTGTAAAGCAGTATGCATTGGCTAGGCCTGCTCTATTTAATCCATACCTCCAACCCCTAGATGTAATGCATTCTCCTGCGCTTTCTTTCTTCATGGATTTGCTTTTTCTGATTACCTGTTTTTCAATCCGTGGACATGTAAAGGACATTCTAATCTCAGTGGCTTTGCACAAGATGTTCCTGTTGCCTAAAATGCATTTTTTCCTAGTCTTAATAACCGATCTCATCCACCTTGTGCTACTATTTGTTCTCTTATAAAATCCAGAACAATGTTCCCTGCACATTAATGCTTTATTATTATATAATGTTTTGCACTTCCTCTAGTGAATATCATCACCTGAACTATCCAGTCCACCCTAGGCAATCAAGATGAATTGGTTCATGTGCTTACTTAGGCAGCACATACACTACATTTCTTAGATAAAATGGTTAGCATATGTATATTTTCTCACATATTTAAGGTTATCAGTGGATAACTGACAATACCTGATACAATGTAAATTGTGTGTAGTTTTATATTTATTATTTAGGATATAGTCACAAGACAAAAAGGTCTGTACATCCTCAGTGAAGGTGCAGTTTATACAAAATAGTTTTAATTTTCACTTGATCGAGTCCTCAGATGCAGAGATTACCCAGAGAGAGCACCAACTAGGCATTTGATTTGTTTACATCTGAATTGATCTCACTAGAATGTTAGCCTGATGAGAAAAGACAATGTTTATGTTTATTTCACAAATGTATCAATGACGGTGCCTGGCACAAAATATGTATTTAAGAAGATATTTCCATAAAAAGATTATTGCTGTTGATATTTTAAAATGCCTGTTTCTTGGCCTTCATCTACAATATCATTTTAGAATCCTGTGTTGTTTGGAGCAGGCAATGATCTGTCAATTCTGTTCATTTCAGAACTCTTTAAGGTCTTATATTAATTTCTATTACTTTCATGTTGTTTTTTCATATTTTTATTGTTACTATTTTCCATGATATAATTTTGTAGGTATAGAGTGAAGCCATTAAACTTGAACCACATTTTTGTTCACAGGGATTAAATTGTTGGCTCAATCTTTATCTTGGTTATAGTGCTATTAAGTTCTTTAATTAACCCAGGATTCAGTTTTGATAAATTGTATCCAAAAATCTATCCATTTCTTCTAGGTCTTGTGATTTGTTGGCATAAGTTACTTGCAATAGCCTGTGATTATTCTATATGTGCCTGAGGCATCCTTTGCTATATTTCCTTTTTCATGATTCTATTGATCCGTATCTTCTCCCTCCTCATTTTGGTTAGTTGGGCTAGTGGAGAATTTATTTTATTGATTTTTCTTAAAGAAGCTGCTCTTTCCAGTTCTTTGATTCATTCATTTTATGCATTGCTCTTCCGGTGTCTATTTGGTTTGCTTCCTCCCTTATTTGATTATTTCTTTTCTCTATTATAAATTGCTTCGCTGTTGTTTCTCCAGCTCCTTCAGAGGTATGATCATCCCGTTTACCTGGTGTCTTTCGAATTTCTTGACATAAGTGAACTTATGTCAAGTGAAGTGAACTTTCCTTTTAACAATGCCTTGACTGTGTCCCACAAGTTTTGACAAGTTATGCTGAAGTCTTTGTTCATTTCAAGCAATTTTTTGCTTCCTCTGTGATTTGTTCTGTAACCCATTGTTCAGTTGGCAGCATATTATTCAGTCTGCAAGTGTTTGCAAATCTGGGGTATTTTGACTTGTTATTTTCCAGCTTCACTCCATGATGCTCTGAGAAGTTGCTTGGTATAATTTTACTTTTTTTTTTTTTTAAATCTGCTGAGGCTTGTTTTCTGGCCTATAATGTGATTAATCCTGAAGAAGGCCCCATGTATAGCTGAAAAAAAAGTATAGTTTGCATCTGTAGGATGAAATCTTCTCAAAGTCCTCAATTCCAGTTGAAAAAATTATCAACAATATCCCAATTAAGGTATATTCTGGAAAATATCTGAGTCCTCAATGCTATCAAAGTCATCAAAAACGAGGATATCTGGGGCTAGCACAGTGGTGTAGTAGGCTAAGCTTCTGTCTGTGGCATCAGCATTGCTTCTAGGTTCAGTTCATGTTTCAGTTGCTTCACTTCATATCCGGCTCTTTGCTTATCGCCTGGGAGAGCAGCAGAGGATGACGCAAGTCTTCTTGCCCCTGCACCGACAAGGAGACTGGATCAGCTCAGCTCCAACCACTGTGCCCATTTGTGTAGTGAATCAGTAGATAGAGGGTGACTCTGTGCCCCTCCTTCTCCCTGTAAGTCAGCCTTTTAGATTGTTATATATATATGAACATCTGAACAACCGCTCGCCTAAGTGTATGGGTTCACTAGGGAATAGAGTTTAACGGAATTAGAAACTAACAGTTCCTGAGAATTTGTGTTCCACCATGCCTACCTTTAGGGCATAATAGCCTTTTTTCCTAATATTTATTTATTTTTATTTGAAAAGTACATGTACACAAGGAGGTGCAGAGAGACAGAAGATCTTTCACCTGCTGGTTCACTCCCCAAACGTCTGCAAGCGCTGCAGCTAAGCCCATGTGAAGCTTAGAGCCAGGAGCTTCTTCCAGGTTTCCCATATGGCTGCTGGAGCTTAAGGACTTGAGCTATCCTCCACTGCTATCCCAAGCCACAGCATGAAGTCAGATTGGAAGTGGATCAGCTGGGACTAAAGGTGGCACCCATGTGGAATGCTGCTGATGCGGTAGCAGGTTTAGCCTGTTGAGTCACCATGCAGACCTCAGGCACAGTATCTTTTAACCAGCTCACTTTTCATCATGTCATAAAAATTCCCATTTTGAACCCATTTAAAAAAGAAATGACACGGCCAAAAACGTTACGGAAGAAACACTGCACTGCAGTCACTAATAAAGGCATATTTCTTATATTAGGGATTTACTACTCCACATTCAGAATCCAGAGCAGCAACAGGAAAAACAGTAGAATCTCACTTAGTATCTATTGAACAAATCAGTGAAAATAAATTACCTTGTCAAAAACTATAATGTTACAATTAGACTGGATGAAATTCAAAGTTCTTACTGATGTGTACAAAGTCCTGCCATGCGTTCATCTCATGACAGGTGTTTTCTAGATTACATTAAAGGACAGGCCCTAAAAGAAAACCATATGCTTAGGAAGCTATAAACAGCCAGTACAATGCCCTGGTTTCATACCAATGAAATCTCCAGTCTTTCTTAGAATCACTCTAATTCAAATTACAATGCTCAGAAGAATTACAGATGGAAATTCCTCTGGGTAGTTTTTTGGAATTGATTGTATCCATTTATTGCATGCTTTTCTCATTCACCACATTGTATAGTTTCGTTTGTCATTAGATTTTATTTGTTTTTATTAGAGAGTCAGACATACAGAGAGGAGAGACAGATAGGAAGATCTTCTGTCCAGTGATTCACTCCCTAGGGGCCATGACAGCCAGAGCGGAACTGACCCAAAGACTGGATTCAGGAGCTTCCTCCAGGTCTCCTACATGAATGCACGGTCCCAAGATTTTGGACCACCCGCGACTGCCTTCCAAAGCCACAGCAGGTAGCTGAATGGGAAGTGGGGCCATTAGGATTAGAACCGGTACCCATATGGGATCACAGCGTGTGCAAAGAGAGGACTTTAGCTGCTAGGCTACCACACCAGACCTAGCAGATTGTTTAGTTTTTAATGCAGACTGCAACAAACACACGCATACACATACACACATGTACACACAAAATTACAAAGCATCATGCTATGAAGTGACTTCATTTACAAACAGCTTTAAGGGAAATGTAAAAATAGAATTTTAAGTGCAGACATATTTTGAAGCAATATTACATAATTACCAGTGAGCATAAAAAGGAGATGGGGTCTTTGATCTACACTAAACAACAAAAAGCCAAGTTTTGTCTGGAAAACCCATTTTATTGTGCAATGAACTCTACGGGACATGAGTAGATTGTAAATATCAAGCAAAGACACAAATGCTACAGAAATGGAATTTTCATTACTGTGAAATCACTGCTTTAGCACTTGCATACTGTAACCAAAAAAGGCAAAAATCACAATATTCAAACTTAGTCATTTTTAACTCCTCAAATTCCCCTTTGGTTTTGCATTGATGTTTGATTTAATATACTTTTAAATTATTAAGTTTGTATGAATTTTATTGCTTTCAAAATATGAATCTAATTTATTGTCAGTGTCAGAACTGTTCCTACTCTTTGGAAATTAAAAAAAAAGGTATTCAGTGAGTATCTTATTCTACCAACACACACTAGAGTTGGTAATGTTGTGCTTAAGCCAGCCTGCAAGGGATTAAATTAACTAAAGTGGATATCACCATGTTTAAATTCCTTGTGATCTTAGTACTTTTTTGTTATTTTAATTATTTGCAGTTTACAATGGGAGATTTCTTTCTTGACCTTTCTGGATTCAAAGCCAATATGGTCAATTACACAGGCTGATTTTTTTTTTGTCTTGTTTTATTAAAGCTGACCAGATGCCTTAAACTATTCAAAAAAGTTCTCCTTGCTTTCTTCTTGTGCCACTGAACTTGACATTCGTGGTGACAGAATGTATAGAATACATGAAGTGACCTGTCACAGTTCATTATGTCCAAGGAAGTAAAATAGGCTTTTGTTTCTCTATTTTCATGTCAGTTAATTTTGTATCTATTAACCCATAAGCAAATTAGAGAGGTATTAAAGGAAAACATTTTTGCCGCTGATTAGCTGAAATTGGAAAGAGAAATCATTTTTTGGACGTATAACACAACTCATAATCTTGAAAAAGAGGTCATCTATGAACAAATCTGTATCCATAAATCTTGAAAAAATGCAAAAACTGGAGGTATGTACTTAATTTAGAAAAAGATCATTCCATAGGGTTACAGGCAGAAGGAGGCACTCAGCAGTCATCTGTTCCTGTACTCAGCAGGAGCTGTCCTATGCCACTCACCTCACTGTGGGGAGAGTCACTCTAAATTTCAAGTTATTACACAGATAATACACCAGTGGAAAAAAATGTAGAATACTAAAATAAGTAACAAAATGGAAGAGTAACAGCAAAAATGACAATGATGGCATCAGAAATAGTGTTAAATATAATTTTAATACCTATCGGATATAATGATTTTAATTTTATTGTTTTCCATCAAACATTAGGGAAAATAAGTAAACATTAAACCATGAGGCAAAAAAAAAATTCAAATAATTTACAAAAGATAAGAAAACCCATCAGAACTAGGATTTGAATCTCAATTTGCCTTAGTCTAAATCCCAGCCCTTAAACTTTCTTTCTTGGATTTTCAGAAATAGTCAACATTTTGGAATGGGAAACAAACTCTAAGTAAATATTGCAAGTTTTATTGATGGAAATATACTATGTTGAGGAAGGATGACATTTACACACCAGCATCCCTAGCAGCACTGTGGTTAATACCAAAAAGTCTAGAGTCAGAAAATCTTGAGCTTAAAAAACCTAACTCCACTAGCAAACTGCAACCCATATCAATTACTCAATCCTTCTAGGCCTCAGTTGTCTTATCTACAAGACAGACTGTAATAATACTTGCTTCTTTGCGGTGACCTAGCAGCTAAAGTCCTCGCCTTGAATGTGCTGAGATCCCATATTAGCGCTGGTTGATATCCCGGCAGCCACATTTCCCATCAGCTCCCTGTTTGTGGCCTGGGAAAGCAGTCAAGGATGGCCCAAAGCCTTGGGACCCTGCACTTATGTGGGAGACCCAAAAGAGGCTTCGGGCTCTTGGCTTGAGATTGCTGCAGCTCCAGTCATTGCAGTCACTTGGGGAGTGAATCAACACATGAAAGATCTTCCTCTCTGTCTCTCCTCCTCTCTAATGTATCTGAATTTGCAATAAATAAGTAAGTCTTAAAAAAAAAAAAAAAAAAGAATTAGGGGCCAGGCACAATGGCCTAGCGGCTAAAGTCCTCTCCTTGAACGCACTGGGATCCCATATGGCCACTGTTCTAATCCTGGCAGCTCCACTTCCCATCCAGCTCCCTGTTTGTGGCCTGGAAAAGCAGTCGAGGATGGCCCAAAGCCTTGGGACCCTGCACCTGTATGGAAAACCTGGACGAAGTTCCTGGCTCCTGGCTTCAGATCAGCACAGCACTGGCCATTGCACTCACTTGGGGAGTGAGTCATGGGACGGAAGATCTTCCTCTCTGTCTCTCTTGCTCTTTGTATATCTGACTTTGCAATAAAAATAAATAAATCTTCGCAAAAAATTAGATGACACATGCAGTGTGCATATAACAGTGCTAAACTGTCAGCAACTAATGATTATCATTGTCATCATTAATCTAAACTCAATTGAAACAAAGCTAATATAAGCACTCCACTTTTAAGGATCTGAAACAGTTTTTTAAAGAAATATTTATTTTTATTGGAAAGCCAGATATACAGAGAGGAGGAGAGACAGAGAGGAAGATCTTCCATCTCATGGTTCATTCCCCAAGTGGCCACATGGCTGGTGCTGAGTCAATTCGAAGCCCGGAGCCTCTTCTGGGTCTCCCACGTGGGTGCAGAGTCCCAAGGCTTTGGACCATCCTCAACTGCTTCCCCAGGCCACAAGCAGGGAGCTGGATGGGAAGCAGGGCCGCCGGGATTAGAACTGGTGATTATATGGGATCCTGGTGCGTGCAAGGTGAGGACTTTAACCACTATGCTATCACGCCAGGCCCAGATACAGTTTTTTTTTTTTTTTTAATCTTAAATTCCATCTTTCTGTAAGAGATAGATACTTCAATAAATTTTTGGAGAAGATAAAATAGCAGAGACATCTACTATGGTGCAAGAATGCTTGAAATTCATGCTTACTTTTTGCTGTCACATGCCTCTTCCACACATTTTCTTAAGTACCTTTGTAGTCCTTTGCTGTCTTCACTTTCTTAATTTCAGTAAATATTGGTCACTTGTATATTTGTCTCCTTTGTCATGCAATGACTTCTCTATATACTTTCTATTGTTATCCTTCTCGTATTGTTCTTCAATCTGCATTTTCACTCATTTTCCTTTCTTTTTCTCCACTTAAAGTTTTTAAATTGATTTGTAAGTTACTTTACAATTTATAAATGATTTTGCCTAACATTGACTTTACACTACAACTCTTTCCATTCAGTTAGTGTTTTATCATGTTTCTTCTTTTCTTTGGGGTATTAGTGCAGCCTCTCACAATATTGTACTCACAGGCTAATGACACTCATTTGTTGATACAGTAAATAGCACTGTTTACTACTGTTGTGTGTCTGCATGTTTCTTAGAATAAATAGGCTAAGTAGGAAGCGAATAACTTCCTATGATTTTAACTATTTTATTTTTAGATTCAGAATTTTTTGCAAGAGCTTCATACTGTAGTATGTCATATCATACTAATCACAGTATATATTTTCTCATTTTAGAAAGCATTTGCTTTGATTGTGTTCAACCTCTCCATTTTCAAATCTCTTTCACTATACTTTGGATGCAATGAAAATGAACATTTTCTGAACTATAATCCAGTGCCAATGTGGAGTGGCTTCTTTTGACCACTACATTGTTATAAACAAAACTCACACAGCAATTTTTCCCCAAATGACATCACAGGATCATCTATCCAGAACATGAATATCTTTGGATCAGGGAGTCAACCAGAATGAAAATAGATGTTGGAAAATTACATATTACACTTTGTTATGTTTGTATTCAGCATAATTTTGAGCCAACATCTATCCCTTAGATGTAGGCACAAAGCTCTATGAATCTTTAATGTCTAGCTATCCACTCACTAATTCAAAACAGTTAATTTAAATCAAAATCTCTTAAAGCTCCATAGGAGGGAAAATTGCCTCAGATGCGATCAGCCTATCACAATTTTACTTTCAAAGTGTAATAAAAGTGTATTCAGGGGTCAGTGTTATGGTGGTTAAACCACTGCACCTATTTAATCACCCATGGTCCACTTCTTATTCATCCCCATGCCAATGTAAGTGAGACAGCAGCTGAGGCTCCTATCAACCATATGGAGAGCCAGATGTTGTCATGGGCTGCTGGCTTCAGCCTGTCCCAGCCCTGGTCATTGCAGTCACTTGTGGAGGGAAAAGGTGGAAGGAACATCTCTCTCTTACCTCTCTTACCCTCTCTCTCATCTGTTCTTTGCTTTTCATATAAATCAATAAATTTTTTCTTTTTTAAAAAGATTATTCAGTGTACCACATGGAAAACACCATCTGTCAAAATCAGGATTGAGGACATAGCGTGAAGGCTCATGGCTAAATCCTCACTTTGCAACTGCTTGGGTCCCATGTGGGTGCTGGTTCATGTCCCAGCTCTACACCCAGCTTCCCATTTATGGCCTGGGAGGGCAGCGGAGTATGGCCCAAAGCCTTGAGACTCTGCATCCATGCGGGAGACCTGGAGAAAATTCCTGGCTCTTGTCTTTGGATTGGCTGGGCCCGTACCATTGTGGCCACATTGGAAGTAAACTGGTGGATGGACAATCTTTCTCTGTATCTCCTCTCTATAGATCTGCCTTTCCAATAAAAATAAATGAACCTTTAAAAAAATCAACATTGAAATCTTCTGTAAGATAATTCACAAGCGTCAGCTGTAATGTCATGTTATGACTATTAGCTATGCTAATAGTCTAAAAACTAAAAGAAAACAAAACCAAAGAGTGCAGTCTCCCAAGGCTCTCTTGTTGGTACTGGCATTGGAATGAAATACTGCCGTCTCCTTTTGACCAGCAATGCTCGAATATCATGAGCTCAAGCATCAACTTTGACCTAAGAGATATGAGTTGAGGTTGTATGTGTCTTCATTTTAAATTTTTGCTTATTTTATTTTTTGAGGAGATACATAAAAAGAGAGATATATTCCGTCTGATGGTTCACAGTTCAGAAGCTCACAAATAGCCAGGGCTGCATAGGTCAAAGACAGCAGCTGGGAACTCATTTCAGGTCTACAATTCGGTTGGTAGGGATCCAACTAGCATTAGTTGATCCCTAGCATTAGGGATCCCCAATAGCATTTGCTATTCCCCAGGGCATATAATGACAAGAAACTAGAATGTAGTAGAGCCAGACCTTTAATAAGGATACCCTGTTATGAGATGCGGCATTCCATAGTGTTTATTAAAAGACTTGAAAAGGACAACTATCATATTTTCTCTCTGATATATCTTCTCTCTCATGCAAAATACAAAACAGATAGACATATAGGTAAATATATGTATATACTTATGTGTATATATATATATATATATGTATATACACACATATTTTCTCATAGATAGACTATATAATGGAGACTACCATGCTAGGAAATGAAGACATGTTGTGGTAGACATTTTTACTCCAGATAAAAAGGAGGACTTTCAATGGAACCTTGACAACATGATACTAGATTTTCTACCATTGTCTATACCTACAATACCACGATACACTTTAACAGCAGAATGTTGGACTTGTTATTGTTGCTGAAGGATCATAGTATTGTAATAATATGAGGGATTATGGTGTTGGGGGGAGGGAAGAATGGGGCAGAAGGAAGAGAAGTGAAGGAGGGAATCCTAATGCCTACAAAAGTGTATCATGGAAAATAATAACAGTAAAAATGTACTATTCCAAATGCCCTTCCCAAGAGTCCACACTTATAGTAATCTTTCAGATGGCATTGAAGCTGCTAGGCCCACGGCCCATGATTCAGTAGCAAATGTTCTATAAAACTAATGGATACTACTATGAATGCTAAATTTTAATAGCTTACCAACATGATGTTGTTCTATGACAACACAAACTTTGTGTGCATGTTGTGAAGTAGTTGAAAATACCAAATATTTCTTGAATACACATTTATAAAATAAAATTCAGGAGTAAAAAAATTCTTATGGGAGGAAATATTTGAAGAACTGATAAAGTTTTCTGATTTAGATAGCTACAAAAAATTTTAGAAGTGTAAAAACCAATACATACAGAAAAAACCGTAAGTTTTTTACACAATGCAAAGCAAACGTAGGTTTTAATTAGTATTTTATTTTGATGATCTTTACATAGTTAATTACGGCACAAAGGGTCAAGGGCTACAGGAAAGCGGGCAAGACCATTGTTTCCATATTTCTCTCTCTCTCTCTCTCTCTTTTTCTGTATCCGGGGTAAGGAGACAGATAAAGGGAGAAGCCCCAACCAGCCTCCCACCCACCACAGGTCCTGATATGAAGCATGCTCTGAGGGTACTGTTCAGGTGTTTCTGGTAGTTTAACACTTCTGAATTGCTGCCAATCTTGTCATTCCAAGCACAATGAAATCTCTCCAGAATCCACTGACTGACAGAGTTCACCTTAGAGTCTCCATTTGCCCAGATTTTCACTGCCAACACATGACTGGGGTAGACATCGATTTGTTCTGTCCTCCCTCCTCTGTTGTGGTACCAGGTAATAAACTGCCATATCCCCCATGAGCACTTGAATCTGCTATCCATTGTTCCATCTAAGCCACTGAGGAGGCCCAGCTTCGACACCTGCACTCCATGGTCAGACCATGGAACCTGCACTTCTCTTCAGGGTTGGGGTTCTGAGATCACCAGTTCTGTTGGAGGGATCCCCAAAGAAATTTCATCTGATTTGGTCTCAGGCCTAATTCTTGTGTGTGCTTGCCAGTACAGGGTCTGGCACAATCCATAGCCCCAATAGGCTTATGCATATGCTGATGGTTGCAATTGCTGGGTCAATTCTGTTTCCAGCCCTGTCTTCCACATGAACCAATGGGTGTTGCAGTCCAGCCTGATTCTGCCCACCACACACCTGACCCTCCACCAAACCAGTGGGAGCAACTCCCACCAGGCCCGCCTCTGCACTGGTTCCCATGATTGCCAGTATGTACAGCAGACTGGTCCAGTCTGTCCCACATCCCATTCGGCTCTCATACATGTCAACGGGCATTAAAGACTAGTTCAACCAAATCAGCCCTACTATCCAGCCCACATACCTGCTGGTGGGTGCTATTCTGTTTAGCCACCCCTGCCCCAGTCCTGGTTTTCATGCTGTCCAGTGATAACCCAAGAAGGAGGTATCCATTATTTCCCTACTGGGCCACTCCCACTCTCAGAACATGCATTCTCCAGGTGGTTCTGCAGTTTAGCTTGACAGAATTAGCCCCCAGTGCCAGCCTCCGCCAGCTGATGCTGCGGCTAAGCCCAACAATCTTTCATCCACACTGATTTATTCTTGTACCAGTAGGAACAGCCAGCCCAAACTGGCTTTTTCCTGATCTAGCTCACATGAAGCCCACAAGTGTTGTAGCTCTTACTGGCCTGGTCTACCCCCATCCCAGCTCATGCTCTCCAGTGGAAGTGATGGTCCAGCAGCAGAGCTCTCTGCATTCCCCCTACTGGCTTTATCCCCTCCACGCTGGTTCTCACATGTGCTGGTTGGGTGTTGTGGCCCAGTCTGGCATGGCCCACCATGCCCTGGCATTTGTCAATGGGTGCTGTAGCCTGACCTGGCCCTGCCTACCCCCAATTCCAGATCAGATTGGTGGGAGCTAAAGCCTAGCCCAGCCTAGCCAGCACCCAGTCCCAGTTGTAATGTATATTGGTGTGTGTTGCAACTGGACCTGGCCTGACCCACACTCTATTCTGGTGCTCAGATTCTCCAGCGGGTGATGTGAACTGGTTCAACCTGGTCTGCCCCCAACCTGTGCCAAATGTACGCCAGCAGGTATCTTTCCTTGGCCTGGTCTGGGCTGCACCCTATCATGGTTCTTGTGCTCACCTGCAGGGACTGTGTCCTGACAGAGGAGTTTCCCAAGGTCTTACATCAGAACCTTTCCCAATGCCAGATCTTGCACACACCAGAGGGTCTATGGGCCAGTCCAACTTAGTCCACCTCCTGTCCTGGCAAAAACAGTGAACTTTCCTGACTAGTCTTCAACCCATTCTAGTTCTTACTATTGTATGTTTCAGCCCAGCCAAGGCTGGTCCACATCCAGACAGAGCTCACACATTGCTCAGTAGGGACAGAGACCTAGCCTAGCCCATCCTAAACCTACCCTGGTCCTCCAGAGCACCAATTGGTGTGAGCGTCTAGCCCAGTTTGGTGCGCCCAGCCCCAGGCCAAATACCAAATGTAGATATTTACTGAAAAACTATACAAATAATGGTGAGGCTATAGTTTATTTGAATGTTTCCTTTAATAATCACACCTTTCTGATGAGTAAGAATATTTTTAGTAGTAAAGAGATTGAAAGGAAGAATTAAAACAAAACTTATATTTTTATTTGAAAGATGAAGTTGCAGAGATAAGAAGTGGAGTCAGAGAGACATTCTCTCTGCTGGTTCACTCCCAAAACGTCCACAAAAGCTGGAACTAAACCGGGCTGAAACAACCAGCTGGTAGCCAGGAGCCAAAAGTCCCCTTCAGGTCACCTGGGTGCAGAGGACCAAGGCCTTGAGTCATCCCCTGCTGACTTCCCAGGACACAAGCTGGATTGGAAGTAGAACAGTCAGAACTTGAAATGAAATCCATATGGGATGCAGGTGCGGCAGATGGACACTTAGTTTACTATGCCTAGTGCCGGCACCAGAAAGGAAATGTTTTTAAGAAGCTGGAAGACCAGCCTAAATACTTTCTCGTAAAGAAAAACAGTAAAATCAGGAAGACTGGCAGTGACTAAATTGTTAAGGACCTTCAAATTTTGTTTAGTTCCTATCTTAATGCATTAAGACTGTGTATTTGTTTTGACAGTTCTGTTTCATACTCTCAATGAAGCAGTTGCTATTACTAGCAGATTGATTTAATATCAGCTTACATGATGTATACTATTGGGGCTGCATCTTCTAAAATGAGATATTGTCATGTGGACAAAATGTTTCCAACATTCACATGCATGAAGCATTTGGAGCATTTAGAGTTGTAAACATCCTTGGAAATCATGTGTTGTGTTTCCTTGATTTTATAAGGAAGAATCAATATTCCAATAAAATTATATGATCTCTCTAAGGTCCCACTCATACAGTTAGTGGCATAAGTAAGAATAGAGGTGAAAAAAAAAAGAGTCAGAGTTGCAAAGAGACAGAAAAGAGGGAGAAAAGGAGGCAGTGACTGCTGAACCAGCCAAAGTTGGGCTGTTCTAAAGCCAGGCATCAGGAGATTCTTCCAGGTCTCTCACCTGGGTATGGGGGGCCTAAGTACTTCGACCATCAGCCACTGTTTGCCTAGGTGCATTAGCAGCGAGCTGGATTGGAAAAAGAGTTAGCTGGGACTTGAACAGGCACCCATGTTGGGTAGCCGAATAGTAGCTGGTGTAACAAGCTAAAACACAGCTCTGCTCCCAAATTTCTTCTTTTTGAAAAAAATTATTTTTTTTTTGAAAAAAATTTTAATCTGTGGTCCTCTTTCCAAATGCTGTAAAAATAACAATGGCAATAATCATAAACTTGCTCAGGATTAGAAGGGCCACAAGTAGGCGGATTTAAAGTTGCTTTAAATTGTTATTTCTGTTTAAGTGGATTCAAAATATTTACTAAAATATACATTATGCGTGTAAAGAATTTTTATGGCAACTGGTTATATAAGGATTGATATATTCACAGGAAATAATTTGATCTGAAGTAATTAGAACATATAGGGTTTAAGTTAAGAACTAAAATTTTAAAAAATCCAAGTCATATATTTGCAATATATCTTATCTTATTTTTAAATGCCATGATTAAAATAATTTTCTGTTTTTCACAACTCTGGATCAATATCTGGGTCTTAGAGTAGGAAATCCTGCCTTTGCCCAGTGCCCCAAATTAACAACCAAGCATTGTTTGCCCTGGATTGTGGAGTTCATCCTCCTCCTTCATGGTATCCTTTAGTAAATTAAATTTATATAATGTCCAGCTTTCTCAAACCTCTGTGGTTAAATGTTGTCAGTTCCAAAATCATCCAGTTAGCTAAAATTGAGAGCAGTTCGGATACCTTGTGCAGGGCCATACGCAACAAAAACTGCCACATAGCCAAAGCAATGGATAAGGCTGAAATAAAACTGCTCAAAAGTCAAGTTGTTTATAATGTAAATACGTTTTTAAATGTAGTTGTTTGTTTTTTGTTTTGTTTTGTTTTGAGGAAAGACTGTTCCCAATGTTAAGTGCACTAAGAAGTTTTCAGAACAAAAACAGTTGTTGCAAGCTTTTACTGTGACAGCTTTTAAAAACAGATTTTTCTATTGTGTGCTTTCCAGTTTTTCAAGCTGGCTCACACTTTGAGGTCTGAGTAAGTTCCAACATAAATCCTACATTGTGCCCAAATTCAGCCCTCCAAAAGACAATGTCAAGTGCAGCCCAGAATCACTCCTCCATAATGGGCAATCTCTTTTGCACATGGAGCTTACCTTTCCTGACAGCAAACCTAACAGATATCAACTTGGAATTCAATGTATACTAATACTTTTCTATATCAATGAGAAAAACTATTGTGCTATTCCCTTGCACGGTGAATCTTCTTTAGCCAGCTTTGGTATCAATTTTGCCTAAAAATACACTTGACAAAAAGGTTCTGCTTCAAACCATTAAACACTTGACATGCAGAAGTATTCCAATCTGCTCTTTTTCAGAAAAGCAAACAAATACATGTTGTTCTCACATTTACTTGTGTAATTATAAGGATGGGAGGCCTGTTTCAACTCTCAAAAAAACATATATTTGCAGAAGGTCTTTTACTACTAATTTAAAATTAGATGTAAATCTGGACAAAACTATTTTAACAACCAACCTCCACTAAAGATAGAAACAGGCAAGTCTAGATCAACAGGCACTACTTTAAACATTACAGATAAAGCTGAATAACTGATTAAAAAAAAAAAAAAGCTAGTATAGAGGAAAGAAACATTCTCCCACTTCTGGTTAGAGCAGGTCCCAGGAGTAGGGAGACACCTGGTGTCCTATATAGCATGTCCTATACAGTGAGTTCTCGCTGAGCTCAGCGCATGTGCAACTCACTGTTGTCCCTGCAGTATTAAAGTTTTTCCACACTGTACAAAATGTTGCTTGATGTGCCACTGGTGGAGTTCTGGATCTGCTGGCCATCAGGTCTGAGGGCTACCCGGACCTATCTTGGGTGGAACCTGTAGACTGCCACATTGTTGCAGTTCATTGAGCCAGAAATGAGTTCACTCCCAGATCCCTGAATGTGCAATACTGTCTATAGACCTTGCCCTCTTAAACAAAATGGCACCATTTGCTCTAGGGGGAGGACTGGGTTGTGAAATCCACCCTGTTCCTGCACTGCCTCTGGGATGTGCTGCTCTGTCTCTGCTCCTGGTCAAATCAAACAAACCAGCAAGACGGGCAGTTCTTTTTCTGTGTTCACCTTCTGAGCTCCCAGTGAAAGTCCCTTCCCACCTGGTTGCTGGTGTAGTTCTGGCTCCTTGTGTGTTTCAGATTGCCACTCGCTGGATGCTGGGTACTGGGGTATCAGTCACTGCAACACCACACCGTTGTGTCTGCTGCTCTGTCTGTCAGTCTCCAGGTAGCCCTCTGCTGTTGTTCTGTCCTCTCCTATTTCCCAGAATATGCCATCTCTTCTTCACACTGGCTAATATTTCTCCATCTGTTTAAACGTGTCTTTACCCTATTCTTCAATAACATTCTCTTAATTTATCTCAAGATCCTATTTTTACTTTTCAAAGTGTGAAAACAATACTAATTTTCTACTCAATGTTACTTTTAATTTTCAAAGTTGCTTCAGAAAACTCCAAATATCAATATTTGTCTTCATTTCCAATCCCTTGATATTCTCTTCTTGCTTTGCTTTTGAAACAATGAAGAAAACATTTAAAAATAGTTAAAATAGAATTAAATTTTCATATTAGCATTTTTAGAAAGAATGAAAAGCTCTTAAAAACCAGAGTATCTAAATTATTTTTCTTACTCAAATTTTTCTTTGAACATAAGTATGGTAATTTATAGTTAAATTTGCGGTACTATTATTCCTTCCTGAAAAAAGAGCTATAATAATTATAGTAGCAAAACTGACTTTGTATAAATATCTCTAAAATTAGTTTGACAAGTTATTACACTAAACATACACAAGCAGATGATAAGTAGACCTACTGTCATAGAACCAGAAAGAAGAATTTATCTTTCTTGAGCATTGTGCTTTTGGAAACTTCACTAGTACAGTGAAAAGTCTGATCACACTCACAGACAACTGAGGGAGAAAGCCATGAGAGAATAGCGGCAAAGTTTGAAGAGATTCAGCTACAAGGCAAGGGATGTCAAAGAATGCCAGAGTCTAAAAAAGGAAAGTAAAAGGAAGATGGTTTCCTGAGATCTTTAAATCAAGCATGACTCAAGACTTCAGAACTGCAGGGAATAACGTACTGCTGCTTTAAATCACCCAGTTTACTATGGCCTTAGCAAACCAATGCACCTTCTTAGATGTTTAAACAGGAAAAAGAAAAGTGCATATCCATCCTTGTACACAGATTAGATATGCATTGTAACTTTATTAAGAATAGGTCCAAATCAGAAACAGTGTAAATATCTACCAACAGGAGAGCGGGGATAAACAAATGCTTTTAGCATAAAATGGAATAGTATACAGAAACTGAAAAAAAAAAAAGAATGAATGAGCTATTGAGACAAGCATCAATATCAGTGAATCCAATTATGCTTTGGGGAAAAAGTAAAAGCTAGAATTCATACACTCTTGTTGCATTTGTATACGATTCTGTAAAACCAAAAAATCTTTTGTGATATAAATGGATCAGTGGTAGCCTGGGGACACATAGAGAGGATGTAGGGATAGGAAGAAATACAAAGGGCAGTGAAGAAATTTTTGTGTTATGAAAAAAAGTTCATTATCTTGATTTGTGGTGATGGTCTCATCGCTGTGTACATATGTCAGAGCTCATTAAATTACAGTCTTTAAAATGTTCTGTTTATTGTGCATGTCAATTATAGTTTAATAAAGCCAAAAAAATTGAATCCACTGGGATGAATGCCATGAGAAGAGAAAAGCCGTAAAATATTCTGGGTGACTGGGAAGGAACCTAATCCAGGCGAAAGCTGTGAAGCATGAAAGTGCTACCTCAGAAAGACATGACATAATGTTGAAGAGTAAAAACGTGCTGGAAAAGTAGAACTTGTAACTTGGGAGGATGTCCTAGCATGAGGAACCAAAATGTACAGAAGCAAAAACAAGTAGCATTGGACCCTTTCCACAAACCCAGGTAGTGCAGATAAGTGAAGCATTGAAGAGATGGAGTTACAGGGGGAAGCCCTAAGGGGACAGAGAACATCTCTTGAAAACTAGAGTGACATGGAGAAAGCTTTTTAATCTGAAGAACCTATCTATGTGCTTATTTAAAAATAACTTTGAGAGGGCCCCGTGATAGCCTAGCTGCTAAAGTCCTCACTTTGCAAGCACTGGGATCCATATGGGCACTGGTTTTAATCCAGGCAGTCCCGCTTTCCATCCAGTTCCCTCCTTGTGGTCTGGAAAGGCAGTTGAGAACAGCCCAAATCCTTGGGACCCTGCACCCACATGGGAGAGCCAGAAGAGTCTCCAGGCTCCTGGCTTCAAATGGGTGCAGATTTGGCCATTGTGGCCACTGGAGGAGTGAATCATTGGATGGAAGATCTTCCCTTCTTGTCTCTCCTCCTCTCTGTATATCTGACTTTTAGGGAAAATTTTTATCATTAATTATACTTCAATTTTATTTGAATTACCACAGTTCTTTGAAATCATTGCATTTGTTTACACTATATTCCATTGCAAACTCTGAGACATCCTGTCAGTAATACAAACATTAGCTGGTATCCCTTCACAAAGAACAACTTTATATTTATAGTAATCATTTATATTCTGGTTTTTGGAATAAAGACATTGATCTATTTCACTTTAAGTCTTAAATGCCTCTACCAAAACTACAAACAACATACTTCTTAGCTTTAACCAGATAAAATATTAGAATTCTCAAGAATAAGGATTTTTATAAACCTATTACACTCATACTAATGCTAATCTCTTTCTCTACTTGTTTTAAACTATGATATTTAATACAAACATCTGTTATTTCTCCTTCCCCACCTTCAAAAATACATAAATATATACAAGCAGATTTATACAAATAGGTATTTGTAGCTCTAGGATTTTAGTATATCTATGAAAACATTGCATTTTACATATATATATGTATATGTAACTTATTTTTCTACTTATAAACGTATAATGGACATTGCTTTGAGATGTGCATTTCTACTTTACAAAAAGTAAAATACAATGCATTTACCTCCTGTTTTACATAAGACTTTGTAAGTCCAGAGTTAAACAAAAAATTCATTTTGTTTGAAAGTCAAAGACATAGGAAAGAGAGAAATTCTTCCCTCGACAGATTTGTTCCCTCCCTGAATGTTCGCTGCTTGGGCTGCACCAAAACAGGCTGGAGCTGGGGACAGCATCTACATCTGCCAAGTGAACAGCAGGGATACAAAGCTGAGCCACTACATGCTGCCTCTCAGGGTGGGCATTAGTAGGAAAACAGATTGGAAATGGAGGAGCCAATACTTAAGTCAGATACGCAGATATGTGTTACAGACATCCCAAGTGGCAATTTAACCACAGGGCAGATCACCTGGCCCAGATTTGGCTTCATAATGAGTTCAGCTTGACTTTTCAATATATTAGACATTTCTCAAGCACATGCAATCCAGCAAAGTTCCTCTGCAAAAGTAACCTATCTTTTAATTCTACTTTTCTGCTACCTTTTTGAGATTAAGATTTACTTTGACATTTAGCTGCTCAAATTAGGTTGGGTTAGAAAAAGAAAATATATTATTGTGTTCTAGTCCCAAATGTAAATGATGGGTAACCAGAAGTATGTATGCATAATGTGTTTATTAAACTGTTCTTTTTAGAAAGTGATAGGTCACCCAAGCCAGTCCACACTTACAGAATATTTTAGTATCATTCAAACCATTTTTAATAACGCTAATTGAACTTTATTACTGAATTGAAATAGAATCCATGCCACTAGAAGATTATTTATTTTATGAGACATGAATACTTTGAAAATCTTTTCTTCAAAACTCTAAAAAACAAGAGAAATGGTTTTCAATTGTGGAAAGACTCAACTATTTTACTTTTCTTAATAGAAGCAGGAGCATGTATGAGACTGTTACAAAGAACGTTGAGGCGCATCTGGTAAACAAAAGAGGAAAGTTATAACGTAAGGGTGTTTCTAGAAGTCAGTCATGAATCGAATTTTCAGAAAATTTGAGAATCTGAAACCCTAGATCTTTTGGGAAAACATAACCATAATACAATAATTATATGTGACAATGAATAGATCTCAAATTATTTTATGTACAAAATTAATAATCTTTTAATTCTGTTTTGACAATTTTTTATGTATCATTTTATACTAAATATAGTAAAGTCACATCTACCAAAAACGTAGGAAATAGTTCAGGTTGAAGATTCACTGCATTCTTTGTAATACTCCTTAAGTAACTTCAAAAATCAGAGTTGGTTTCACACCTAAATGTGCTATTTTACCATTTTGGTTATTAAACTCCATATCCACTGCACCAACAGTAGGTGAAGGGATCCTTCTCCCACATCCATGCCAGCGGGTATTGTTAGTAGATTTTCGAATTATGGCATCATAGTCTACAATAGTGAATACATGGAAACAACTCAGGTACCCACCAAAAGAGAAATGGATAAGGAAATTGTGGCACATCTCCTCCACACAATACTACCCAGCCACTAGAAACAATGAAATCCTATCATTTGCAACAAAATGGTCTAAACTACAGACCATTATACTCAGCAAAATAAACCAATCCCAAAACAATAGATATTACATGTTCTCTCCGATATAAGGCAGCATTCATGCAAAATGCAAGGGAAATAAATATATAGGTAAACATGTATACACATGTATTCTCATAGATGACCTGTATAGCGGAGACTAGCATATTAAGAAGTGAAGATATATTGCAGTATGCATCTCTACCCCAAAACAAAAGGAGGACTCTCAATGAAATTTTTAGATGTATCTTGGCAATAGGATACTAGATTTCCTACCACTGCCTATACGTACAATACAATGAGGCACTTAGCAGAATGTTGGACTTAAGACTACTGCTGAAGGACCATATTATTGTAATATATGGGAAAAGTGATGTGTGTGTGTGTGTGTGTGTGTGTGTGTGTGTGTGGATAAAACAGGGAGGGAAAAAGGGGACATGGGGGGATCTCTACACCTGTAAAACTGTGTCATGGAAAATAATATAAATAAACTAACATTTTAGAAATGAAGGAAAAGCATTCCCTTTAAAAAGAAAGAAAAAAGAACAGTGAAAGATTTTTTTTCACAATTTAACAATTGTGAAGAACTAATAAAAATGTGAAGAACTCATTAAAATGTGGTTCAGATACTCCTTTCCCATTAATCACTATAACACCTTGCTAAAGCAAATATTCTTGGGTCCTTCTACAACCCTACCAGTTCAGAAGTTCTCAGGATGGATTAAAGAGGTCAGTGGTTCTTAATAAATAATCCATTAGCTTTTTCTATGACTAAATTTGAGAAATATTGGCTTTTGATACTATTTTATGGGCTGTAAATGAGGAATTGAACATATTTGCTGTATGTTCTAGGGCCAGCCATTTAGAGGATAAAATCAATGAAGCTAATGGAAATTTGATGATGTCATTTAGAAACATGTACTAATACATTACTGCTGAAATTATAAGTTCTAATGATCACCAGGTTTTAAATTTATAAAACCACACCACTAACCACTGTCAATCATAAATCATTCAGCATTTAATAAACTTTTTTTGAAGAAAGTAATTTTAGAAGAGCAAATTGACTTTTTTAAGAATACCTAAAATGTATTTGAAGCATTTTAGACTTTTAAAAACAGCATCTGCTTACTGAAATGCTTATACTTAGTCTCATCAGATAAAGATTACCATTCATGCTGATTAAAATCAGCAAATCACATTTACATAAATATAAAATAAACTTGAATGTGATATTATGGATGTTAAAAAGTTAAAGAGTACTGTATGATTTCTGAGTTGTCTAAAACAGATAATAGAGCAGTGTACAATTTTCTGAATTGCTTTTTTCTTGGATGAGATAGTGAATAACAACACTATGGCTACTGAGCTTACAGTATATTGAAAGAATATAGGTCACTAAAACAAACATAAGGGGTAATATCAAGGAATGTTAACACTCTGAATCTGGCAGAAGGCATTAAAGCATGCTTTTGGAAGCACAGGCCACTTATCTGAAACCTCAATATTAAGTAGCTGATGCAAAGTAAGAGGAGAAATAGAGGAATCAGTGTGGTGCTTTGGGAACCTCTAAGTATTAAAATCTGGTTAGTACTGAGTGTGCATGAGTGTTTGCAAGCAAGAGGGACTGACTACAAGTAGGAAGGAGATAGACGCAAGGCTGTAAATTCAATCAGGGCCTAGATAATGAAGGGTCTTTACAGGCCTGTTCACATGTCTGGAGGTTGCTCAAAGTAAAATAGATCTTAATTGGTTTTGCAATTCCAGTATTGGCTAAGAGTCTGAACAGTAAATACAACAAATGATTCAAAATGCTCCACTCTACATCAGGTGCAACTTGTATTCATAGTCAAAGGAAAAGGAAATGAAATACATAAAGAAGTGACATACAGACATAATGCTATTGGTGAAAGCTTGGAGCTTGCTGAGTTGCTGTTGCTGACTGAAATTGAGCTGCTGGGAGGGGAAGAGACTCCTTATAAAGAGCAATTTACGGTTTGCTTACACTTCAAGTAAGGTTACAGTTCATTATGTATGGAGACACTTTAGCTAAAATTTAAAATGGAAAGTTAGCTTTAAACGCAGTCTAATGCAGGTTGGTAGTATCCATTTGAGAAGCAGTGGTGATTGAGACCAACACAGTAGCAAAGAAAATGAAGAATAAAAATGGTAATACTAATTATTTCAATTTCAAGATGAACAAACGGAAACAGCCAAAATTGCATTTTTATTTCTTTCTTTGTAGAACAAATGATTGCCAATGTTGTCTTTAGAACTGGAGCACATATGTAAAACAGTCATTTGCTGGCTAGAGAATTGGGAGGCAGGTTAAAAGTCCAGCTTAGAATATGAGGTGTCCTGTGAGATAAACTAAGGGGAATATTCCAAAGGCATTTAAATATGAGTGTTAACAATTACAGCACTGATGGTAGGGGGAGGTAGAAAACATAGGAAATGAAGTGAACTGGCTGATAAAATAACTGTTAAATTGTTATATGCTGCCATAACGGGGATTACAGTAAGGAAGCATCTGTCAGTGTTATCAATAACAAAGTCATTGGTAATGTTAATTAACATAGTTTTAGTTAAATGATTAGAAGGTAATTATGTTAGATCGAGCTATCGGTGGCAAGTGAGGACACAGAAAGTGTAAACTACACTTTCAAAACAAAAAAGAAAAAAGAGGGATAAGATATCAAAGTGTGTAGAGATTAATATCTATGCCTATGATTTTTTTTTAATAGAAAGTCCTTTAACTGCTTCAATGCCTGGGGGATAAAACTAAGCAGTAAAGTAAAGAGACTTAAAATAGCCAAATGTGAAATGTTGCTAAACTAGAACTTATTGTGAATCGTCCCAAGTAATTAAAATTTGAGATGAATTATTTTTATAAAATATATAAAATTGAATGTTGAATGACAGCTTTGAATATTCTAAAGGACAGAACTCTATTGTAAGAAATTATAAAAATGACAGCACTTCAAAAACTCATGGGAAATAGAATTGAAAGATTTATATACTTCTGCACAAAAACATGTATATTGGGCCCGGCGGCGTGGCCTAGCGGCTAAAAGTCCTCGCCTTGAAAGCCCCGGGATCCCATATGGGTGCCGGTTCTAGTCCCGGCAGCTCCACTTCCCATCCAGCTCCCTGCTTGTGGCCTGGAAAGCAGTCGAGGATGGCCCAAAGCTTTGGGACCCTGCACCCGCATGGGAGACCTGGAAGAGGTTCCTGGTTCCCGGCTTTGGATTGGCGCACACAGGCCTGTTGCGGCTCACTTGGGGAGTGAATCATCGGATGGAAGATCTTCCTCTCTGTCTCTCCTCCTCTCTGTATATCCGGCTTTCCAATAATAATAATAAAAAAAGACAAAAAAAAGAAATTCAAATAAAAAAATGTATATTTTTGCACGCCTTTGTATTTTCCATGATTTTGTGGAAAATCTCTCATAGGTATGGATTTCAAAATATTTTACGCCCCAAAATATACCTTTAATTATATTTTCAAGAAGTTTTTGAAGTGCCTTGAGTGCAGGTTCTAGTTTTCTTGGCAACTCTCAATTGATGAGTGAAGAAAATTAGTGATGGACTTAAGAAACTAAAATTTTAAAATAGCCCATGTATGTATATGAACTAATAACCCAATAAAAAGTCTAAGCATTAGAATTATTGAATTTTGTTTCCTATATTTATAATGACAATTTTATGTAAAGAACTGGCTTGCTATGTTTCCACATCGTTTGTATTAAGCACCTCATACATTTTTTTTTCTTACAATCAGGAAGAAATCCAATATATTTTTTAATTTGCTGCTGTGTCACAGCTTTCCAAATGCACTATTTATTAGCAAAATCACAATACAAATAAGCCTGTGGAAAGCAGAAAGACCTACAAGATATTAGCCAAATAGGTTTAAGAGAAAAAGAGAAATGAAGTTAAGGACACATACTTGACTTTAACATTACATGCTGTTACAAAAGACTGTAAGACCATGAGGAGAAGCAATCTGACAGATTATAGAAATCATTATATTAATTATTTCCCTCTTTCAATCGTTGATACATAATCAATAGATTGCAGTTTTTCTTGATGTTTTGATTTTTATAACAATCTTAAACTCTGGAACCAGACAGAGATGAATCTCAGTCAAACACAAAGTGCAACAGAACACTAAATGTGTTATTACTAATACTTTGCGGGCTTCAGAGAGAAAATCTTTGCGCATTTTGCAAAAGATAGGGGACTGATATCCAGGATTTACCAAAGCTTCAGAATCTTATTGACAGCGAAACAAACAACCCTGCTAAGAAATGAGCAAAAAAATTGAACAGACTTTTTCAAAAGAACAAATTTAAATGGCTAGTAGACATATAAAAAAAATGCCCAGGCTCCCTAGCTATCAGGAAAATACAAATAAAAACCATTCTGAGGTTCCATCTAACTCCAATGAGATTGGCTTACACTCAGAATTCTACTAACAATACCAACTGGAGAAGATGTGAGGAGAAAGGGTACTCTACTCCACTGTTGGTGGGCATGTAGGCTAGAGCAGCCACTATGGAAGTCAGTATGGAGAGTGCTAAGACAACTGACAATGGATCTACCACGTGAACCAGATATCATCTGCCTGGGGATATATGCAAAGGAAGTAAAATCTTCATAAGGAAAGTGACCTGCAACCTTATAGTTATAGCAACACAATATATAACAGTAAAGTCACAGAAACAACTCAGATGCTCATCAGAAGACATACACCACCTTTTTCTTCCTGCATCCTGGACATATAATTTTAGGCATTTGCAGGTGCTCTGTAAGTACACACAGAAATGTACTGATCCATTTCAGGTAGATGGCATGCATTTGAGAATGGCACAAGCCAAGTGCAGAGTGGGGAGCAGTGTGCTGATATGAGGCCGTTTTGGGAATTTAAATTTCAGGAAATGTATAACTAAGCTAGATAAAGACTGAGAAAAAAACCCACCAAAAACAAGTGTCACCATCACCACCACCACCAACAACAAAAAAACCTGATAAATTATTGTGCTTAATAACCAGACTGCTCAAAGTAATTAATTCAGGGATGAAAAATGGAGTTGTTATAACTGACTCAACACAAATGAAATGAATTGGAACAGTATTTTAGGCTGGTGGGATAAACCTCTGATTACATTGTTGGCATCCTCATATCTTTGCCAGTTGTGTCCCAGTTGCTCCACTTCTGATCCAGCTGCCTGCCAATGCACCAGGGAAAAGCATCAGAGGATTGTTCATGTGCTTTGGTCCCTGCACCCTTTGGGCAACCTGGAAGAGGATCCTGAATCCTGCTTCAAGTTTGGCAAAGCCCTGTCCATCGCAACCATCTGGTTAGTCAACCAGGGTGTGAAATTCTCTCTCTCTGTCTCTGTTTCTGTCTCTCTCTTTCTCTCTCTCTGCCTCCTTCAATCTCAGTCTAGCTCTGCCCTTTGAATAGATAAATAAGTCTTAAAAATTAAATTAAAAAATCAAGGGTTATTACAAGCAGCTATATATCCACAAATTAAAATAAAACAGAAATGGATAGTTTCTGGACATAAGCAATTTACAAAAACTGGGCATGAAGACAGAGAAAATTTAAGTAGATCAGTAATCCAATTCAAACTGGTAACAAAGATCCTTCTTCTGTGAGTTCAGCATCCTCTCAATCCCAAAATCAGAAAAGCTACAACAAAAAGATCTATATAGACCCAATATTTCTGATGAGCATAGATGTAAAGATCCTCAACAGAATGCTAACTAATGAAATCCCATCAACTCACACCCCCACAATCTCTACCCCCTACAAAAATCATCCACCTAGACCAAGTGGGATGTATCTCAGGGATACACAGATTAAACATTCATGAATCAAAAAGCTCTATCTCTCACATTAGCCTACGGAAAACAGAAGGTTCAGAGAAAGCATCTGATAAAATAAATCATTCTTTCATGATAAAACCTTACACAGATTGGAAATACAAGGAAAATACCTAAAAACAAAACCACAAATAGCATTACATTGAGTGGGGGGGGGAGGGCGCGAGGAAAGCTAAAAACATTACCATAAAGATCCAGGGCCAAAGATGGATGACCACTCTAATAATTACTATTCAATATAGTTCTGGAAGCTTTATCCAGAGCCATTTGACAAGAAAAAGAAACCAAACCTACACAAGTCGGAAAGGATAAAGTCAGGTTACATGATCCTGTTCGTAGGAGAAATAACAAACTCTACCAAGAGACAATTCAAACTCTTAAAAGAGTTTAGTAAAGTTTACAAGATATAAATCAACACATAAATATCAACTTCATTTGTGCATATTAATAATGCCATAGATGAAAAAACAATATATTTATAAGTTCCATACACAGAGCCACAAAATTTTTAAAATACATTGGGATTGATTTAACAGCAAAACTATAAAACAATAAAGAAAAATAGGCATTGTGTTGCAGTAAGCCACCACTTACGAAGGTAAGTGTACCAGTTCAAGTCTAAACTGCTTCACTTCTGATTCAGCTCTCTTAATGCATTTAAAAAGGCAGCAGAACATGCCTTAGTATTTGGGCCATACCACTCATGTGGGAAACCCAGAAGTTTCTGGCTCTTATCTTTGGTTAATCTCAACCCAGCTGTTGCAGCCTTTGCGGGAGTGAACAAGTGGATGGAAATTTCCTTTTGCTCATCTCAAGAAACTTATGGACAGCAAAAAAAGACAGTCAATCAAATGAAGAGGTAATTGAAAGAATGAGAGAAAGTATTTGTACACTGTGCATCTGATAACAGATTAAAATTCAGAATACACAAAAGGTTCGGGAAATTCAATGAAAACAAAATAAGCAGTGTAGTTAAGAAATGGGCAAAAGACATGAACAGATATTTTCAAAGGATCAAAAGCAAATGACAAACAGATACATGAAAAAAATCTTTAGGATCATTAACCATTAGCAAAATAGAAGCCAATATGAGATTTTAACTCACCTACTTGGAATGACTATCATTTAAAAATCAAAACTATCAAATGTTGCTTAGAATGTGGAGGGAAATGCACCCCAAAACACTGCTGGTAGGATGTAAGTGAGTACAATCATTATGGGAGACAATATGGAGAGTCCTCAATAATGGAAAAGTAGATCATGTTATATAACTCAGTTATATCACTCCCAGGAATATAAACAAAGGAATTTAAACCACCATATGAAAGAGTTATCTGTATTCCTGTATTTTTAGTGGCTCAGTTTACAATAACTAATGTAGGAAATCAGTACAGGTATGCACCATATAACGATTTAATAAAGAATATGCAATACATACCCACCATGGACTACTACCCAACTTTGAAAAATAATGAAATCCTGTCCGCTGTATCCAAGTGAATGCAAATGGAGATCATTATGTTTAGTGAAATAAATGAGATAGAAAAAGACAAATATATGTTTTCTCTGACTTGTGGTAAAGCACAAAAACCTTTTAATGCGCATGAGTGAAACTGACAATTATTTGATTATTATTTGTTGTTGTTGTCTATATTCCATGGTTTCTCTGTTTAAATAAAAGTGTATGGCAAAGACAAAGGAATGAAAACCCTTGTCTCTTAACCTGAAACCATTAAACATCTATGAACCTCTACCTTTCCCTAATAGCACGGTACTCGTCACATACATTTTTAAGGTTTAAAATCCTTCAAAATCTTCTCATAGATATTATTTTAAAAGCCTATGATATTTCTTTATAGTCACAAATATAACCAACTGATTTTTTAACCAGTGTAGCAAAAGAAAAGAAATTCGGGCCGGCGGTGTGGCCTAGCGGCTAAAGTCCTCGCCTTGAAAGCCCCGGGATCCCATATGGGCGCCGGTTCTAATCCCGGCAGCTCCACTTCCCATCTAGCTCCCTGCTTGTGGCCTGGAAAGCAGTCGAGGACGGCCCAAAGCTTTGGGACACTGCACCCGCATGGGAGACCCGGAAGAGGTTCCTGGTTCCCGGCTTTGATTCGGCGCGCACTGTTGCGGGCTCACTTGGGGAGTGAAACATCGAATGGAAGATCTTTCTCTCTGTCTCTCCTCCTCTCTGTATATCCGGCTTTCCAATAATAATAAAATCTTAAAAAAAAAAAAAAGAAAAGAAATTCACTGTCTCTTCTGTCTCTGAATGAAATATTTTTTTTTCCTCTCATAATGATGCAATTGATCCTGTAACTAACACTTCAACAGTGAGTTCAGTGTACTGAATTCCTCAGATTGAGCTTTTGTAAACATCACACACACACACACACACACACACACACACACACACATTACTGTAAGACGAATCCAGGTAAGTGTGAGCCTGGTAAGAGAGGGTGCCAACAAACACACTCCCAGTGTGCTTTGCAAAGGAAGACCCACATTGGCAGTGCCTTCCCTTTGGAAAAAGCGGCAGCAGAGTATGAGCCACTTTGTTTCTACCCTCGCATCAACCCACTTTCCTAGGTTTAGGCTACAAATGACTCAAACTTTGTGGGTGGGCGATGAGCAATGCGGTATTCACCTAAACGTCTGTTTGGAGGTGGTGTCTAGGCAGAATGATAGGCTTCCTTGTAAAACACTTTGTGAATCTCTATCTCTTCCTCTCTTTATCTCTTGGGAGAAAATAAAGCTGAGAAAACATCAAAATTTAAAAGGTCAAGAGCTAGCAGCTGGAAAGTCAGTCACACTGTTCTTATAGCACAAACAACAAAAATTCTGTTTTTAGACTTTTTTTTAGTTCAGTACAACTTTTATTATTCAAAAAATAAAGAAACATTATAGAGGATGGAAATCTTAATATCTGTTTCTTAATCATATTATCAGAACTTACGGGCCTTTAACTGGTAACTGAAATCAGTCAAAAGCTGAACTAGATGGATGAGAACTAAACACTGAACAGTGTAATGTGGTTTTCAAATTAAGAAGATATGAGCACAGCTGCATTCTGTAAAAAGATGTTTTCACATTGGAACCAACTGATGAATTTGTTCCAATAAATCATTAATGTAGCTTTTGAAGTTTGATGGACCTGATTTTGTTTTCCAAGTTGACCATTTAACAGTGTCAACTCAAAGAGTATGTTCCAGGTGAAATGAAATGCTGTAGATCATGCCATCTTTTAGGAAAAAGACGGATCAGTGGTTTTTTGTGAGACCACTTAATAACCTTGATCACTTATCAAATTTTAAAAGAATGTATTATTACTTATGCATTTATTCACTCATTTGAGATGCAAAGTGACAGAGGGATACACACAGAGAGAAAGAAAGAGAAACGAGTGTCACAGAAAAAAAAAAAAAAAAGATCTTCCATGGACTGTTTAACTCCCCAAATAGCTGTGACAGCCAGAAGTAGGCCAGAAAAAAGCTACTAACCAGAAACTCAACCTAGGTAACCAACATGGGTGGTCAGGACCCAAGTACTTGGGCTGTTATCTGCTTCCTTCCCAGGCACATTAGTGAGCAAGCTTGGGTGGAAGTGAAACATCTGGTACTGTAATAGTAGTCTGATATGGGATACTGACATCACAAGTAGTGGCTTCATGCTGCACATCATAACTGCAATTATGGGATAGACTGTGACATTTCAACATGTGTGTAGAATGTGTAATGATCAGAGCAGAGTAACTGGAGTATCTATCATCTGACATATCTCCTTGTGTTACTAACATTCAAAATCCTCTCTATTAGCTAATATGAAATATTCTATCTTTTTGACAGGTGGTATTCATGTGTTATTTCTCCTAACCAAATATTCTCATTAGCCATTTTCTCTACATTCCTCTCTCCCCTATGGCTTCCCCAGGATCCTATTAATGTTTATCTATTCTCCGTATTTTTTAGTTGAATTTTTTAGCTTTAAATGTGAGAACATGTGGCATTCATCTCTCTGTACCAGTCTCATTACATTTCATGCAATGTCTTTCAGTCCCATGTATGTGCTACAAATGACAAAATTTATTTATTTATTTGGCTGAACAATATCTGTATCTATATATCTATCTATATGTATATTTATATATAAATGCACCTATAGATATAAATAGACATATAGATATAGATATATAGATATATTATCCTGGCTATTGTGATAATGCTGCAACAAAGATGTGAATGTAGGTATCTAGTCAACACAAAAATTTTCTTAGGCTACAACACAGTATCATAATAGAGCAGTTATATTTCTAGTTTATTTTTTCAGAAAAATCCATACCACCTTCCATAAGGACTGTTTAATTTATATTCCTAACAGAGTACTAGTACAAAAGTTCTTTTTTCTCTGAATTCTTGACAGCATCTGCTTGTTTTGTTTGTTTGTCTTTTTGTCAATAGCCATTCTAACTGGATAAGATGAAATTAAATAAGATGAAATCTCATTGTGGTTTTGATATGCAGTCCCCTGATGATCACTGATTTTGCACATATTTCTACATTTGTTTGCCATTTGTATATCTTCCTTTGTAAAATGTTCATTCATTTCAGAATTAGTTTTAGTGATGACAGTTAAAGAATAAAATTTACTGATTTAAGTAGCTTTTTTCTTCTACTGTTTGCCAAGACTTCATAATGCTTTGGGGATAAAATCGTGAACCTGGTACATGAAAGTTCCTATCTACTTTAAGCTGAAAGTATATGATCTCAACAAAACTTAGCATGAAGTACAATTTACTTAACATAGAAATAATGATTTTATATGTAAATAGAATCATTCCCCTCTATTTCAAACTCAGAAAAGCATTATTAAGTGCTAAGTAATCACCAGAAACATGTTTCTGCTTTTAGTTTGTGTTTAACAAAGGGAGAGGTTATGTCTATGTTATGAAAATGTTTCTCAATAAACAGTGGGAAAAGGGAACATGGTACTTAACTTTAAAATACATAGAAGGAATTTAGTAGCTTGGCATTACATGTACACATTTTTGTTTCATAGGCTTCCAACATCAAAGAGATTTGTAAATAGTTCAAAGTCCTTTTAAGGTACATCATGAAAAAATATTTTTTAAAAAAGATTTATTTATTTATGATTGGAAAGTCAGAGAGATAGAGAGGAAGAGAGAGACAGAGAGAAAGATCTTCCATCTGCTGGTTCACTCCTCAAGTGACAGCAACAGCCGGAGTTGAGCCAATCCAAAGCTAAGAGCCAGGAGCCTCCTCCTGGTCTTTCACGCGGGTGCAGGGTCCCAAGGCTTTGGGCCATCCTCAACTGCATTCCCAGGCCACAGGCAGGGAACTGGAATGGAAGTGGAGCAGCCAGATTATCAACTGGCACCCATATGGGATCCTGATGCATGCAAGGTCAGGACTTCAGTTGTAGGCCCTGGTCTCCCAAGGATTAACTCCACAGCTTAGCTTGTTTCTCAAAGGGTAACTGGATGGGCAATCTTGGCCTGATACAGCTAGCCCCTGGCTTAAGGGCAAGTTCCTACTTCCTATTTGTCATGTTATGTCCCCGAGGGATTGGATAAACACTAGGAGGAGCTAGGCAGAGTATAAAAGGCAGCCTGGAGTTTCAATAAACATGATTCGCATTCAGCATTCTCCTGACAAGAATGGTCCACTGCGTGTTGTCTTGTGTTGTCTTTTCTGTAACCCTAGTCCCTCCGCTCTGCTCGGGGTACGTGGCGACACGGGCGTTGCCAACATCAGTCACTAGGCTATCACACCTGACCCAAAAAAGAGTCTTGTAAATACTAATTCCACAATTCATCCCCTAACAGAACTTAAATAAAGTGCCAGAGTTTGAAAAAAAAAATAGCTTTAGCATGCTCTTTGCTTCCAAACGAGCATTGTTTCCAAATGATATTATATATATATATATTTAAAAAGACAATTTACTTTATTGAATGCCAATATCTATAAATAGCATCAAATTCTAATGCTAGGGGCTCTTTTAGATTTATTTATTTATTTATTTATTTATTTTTTTTTTATTGTTAATTATTTTGCATTATGTGACAGTTTCATAGGCTCTGGGAATCCCCCCCTCCCTCCCCCTCCCCTCCCCCCGGTGGATTCCTCCACCTTGATGCAGTATTACAGTTCAAATTCAATCAAGATTCTTTCATTGCAAACATATACCAAGCATAGAGTCCAGCTACTTATTGTCCAGATTGGTTGAACAGTTTCTTGGGGAGACCTTTTCTGGTCTGAAGTTTGAGCTGGCAGAATATCATCACAGTCAATTAAGAGTCCCAATATAACATCAACAGCAATTTGCAATGTTATGGAATTGACATGGTTTTGAGTAACCAGTGTATTAAAAAGAAAAAAAAAAAAAAAAAAAAAAAAAAAAGGAAAACAAGTCCTAGCCACAACCTATGATTAGCTCATTGACATTTCAATTTAGTTCATATACAGGACCGGCTGCTCTATACCTTAAAATGGCCATAAGGCACCATTCAGCTGTTTCGTGTCCATTTCATCTTAGTTTTTAGCCAGTTGTTGTGTTGAAGTAAAATTTTGCTGATCTTGGCAGATTTTAGGATAATCCAGACTGGCTTGTCCAAACACTACAGTGCAGAAACCAACGTCATCGGAAAGACAACCAGAAGCCCTGAGTGGTCTGCAGAAACAGAAGAACAATAAACGTCCTTCCGGACCAGGGAGGAGAGCTTTCTCTGGTCCGAGACTGGCTCCACCTCTGGACCCCCCCTCCCTCACAATGACCATCGGGATCGCTTCGAAAACCCCTCACAGCAAACAAACAATCATACAAACTAAAAAAAAAAAAAAAAACCTAAAATAAATAAACAACAGAAAGTAGAACTTGAAATCTGACAGGAAAGAGCTGGCATGGATTGGCTCATGCCTCGCTGGGTGGGTCACAAAGATTAGTTTTACTCCTCACCATGGTGTTGAGGATTTTCCTGCACACTCCCCCCCAAAAAAAAAAAAAAATGTTCTGCACCTAAAATGTTGACATATATCTTGTTAGAGTTACAAGCCAGTCTGGATTATTTATTTATTTTTAAAAACTTTTATGACACAGGTCCTTAAAGGTTCATGGATTTCCCCACTGACCTCCCCACCCACCATTTTTCCCCTGTATTGTAATGTCTTTCAACAACAGTCACAAGTCCACTGTTCTTCTATTTAAGTGTGTCAGGACACTGTAGGTATAGACAATGGTAGAAACTCCAGCATTCCATTGTCAATATATATTTAACTGTTTCTTTGGGAGTTCATCTTTATTCAGAAGTAGAGATGAATAATGCAACATATCTTCATCTGATGGTATACCTGCCTCCATTTATTGTCTAGATAAATATGATATTTGTTCCTTGGGGATTGACTTATTTCATTAAGCATAACAGTCTCCAGTTGGGGCTATTTTGTTGCAAATGGTATGATTTCATTCTTTTTAGTGACTGGGTAGTTTTCCATGGAGGAGATGTTCCACAGTTTCCTTGTCCATTCTTCTTCCAATGGGCATGTTAGTTGTTTCCATATCTTCATTGCTTAGTTACTGTTTAAGAAATCCTGAAAATATTTTCAGAAGCAGGATGTTGGCAATAAGTCTAACAGAATAAATTTTTAAGACACACTCTAGAAAAAAGAATGTTTTAGGAAGCTTTATGCTGTTGTGCTATTTAAAATCCTTTCACTAGAAAACAATAATTTAATTCTAAAAACTCTGTACTTTCTTAGTATAATAATTACATAGCTAAATTCCAGATAAAACTGTATAAAATAAAATCTTAGTATATCTTATATTGTAATTCCTTGTTTTTCCTTTAAAAAGAGAGAATTTGTAAATTTGTAATAGATATTTTGTGCTACTTATCTTTTTAAATTAATTTTATTCACTAGTGATACTGTATACTATGTCTGTAAATTCCTCTTGCATGAAGCTTAATAAATAAATACATATCAACTTCAAATCACTCCTACTAACTCCATAGGATTATACAATTTTTTGATGGTACATTGTTTTGATACTAGACAAATACATTTAAATGTGCCTTTCATGAAATTTTTCAGTAATTAAGTGATTTAACTACTTCCCTTCTAATTAGTTTTGAAGTATTAATTATTCAATACCAATTATTATAGCATTTTAAATGTCCAATAGTCCAGCATTTTAAATATGTCAATATCATTGTGTGAACATAATATTTTCTTGCTGCATTTACCTTCTTTAAGCTTTAAACACAGAACTAAAGATCAAATCAGGAAATGAACTTTTCAGCAATACTTTGAGTAATAGGATATAAAATAAAAACTCTTAAAGGCAAGTACTTTCAGAGACAGGAAAAAAATTTCTGAGAATCGAGGCAAGTAAGTGAAATGCTAAGGACAATAACAACTTCCACATTTCCTGGAAGTGAAATAATGAATCGCCCGTAGACAAAGTGTAGGGAAAATTGGTTAATTAACAATGATAGGGCAGGCCTTGTGGCTCACTGGTTTGTGCCACCAATTGGGAAGTCTACATCCTGTGCCAGCATCTCATATGGGCACTCTTCAAGTTCTGGCTGCTCCCTTTCTGATACAGCACCCTGCTAATCTGCCTGAGAAAGCAGTGAAGAAGGGCACAAATCCTTGGTTTTCTGCACCTTGGTGAAGACCTTGATGAACTTCCTAACTTCCTGGATCGTGGTTTCAGCCTGATCCAGCCTGGCCATGGCATTTATCTGGGGAGTAACCTTGCCAATGGTAGGTCTGTTTTTTTTTCTGTCCCTCTGTAACTCTGCTTTTCAAACACAAATAAAATTTCAAAGTTGAATCTTCAGGGAAAAAAGTGAATGACAGAAATATGAATTTCTGTCACTTTTGGAAACTAATTTTAAACTTACATAGAAAAGTAATAAGACAACAAAACAAAGCTTAAAGAAATCAAAAAGGAAAGAAATCCAGTATAAATGTAAACAACTCCAAAACACGAGAAAACATTTATCTTACTGTTTCAAATGTGATCTTCGTAAAGTTTAGCAGAGATTAGCTATGTGAATCACATTTGCTATTCCACATGAATGTGTGACTCCCCGTCACCTGTGACATGTTATTTACTCATAACATATTGTAATGAACCTTTCTCCACACATGAGCAAACTGAAGTCTACACTGATTAATATACAAGTATTGCAGAAAATATCAGATATTAGACACTCAGACTGTTGGAAACCTGAGAGATTTTTTTAGCACAGGATGTGTAGAATTTTCTAGGTTAGAGACAAGGGATATTTTCAAAAGAAGTAGCGGTCTTAAAAGATAAAAATATATTTTTCAATCCTGAACAGTTATTGAAGAGTATAGCATAGCATTAATGAAGATTTAGAAATGTATATAGTGTTGTCTGTGTAAGAAATCCTTAGAATATAAGGAATATTTGGGAAAAGTATTTTCTTAAGATGTGTAATATACAATGGACAATAAAAATGAGGTATCATTCCCATAGTTCCATTGAGAACTATTACTGAACTTAACTAACATTTTGTTTGGTTGGATTATTGGAAAACAATAAAATATTTGCATGATTATACATGAACCAAATTACAGCTAATATAAAAAAATGTGTTGTGCATATTTGTCTACCTCAATTGCTGGGGATGAACTTACCCTACACTCCAATCAGCTAGAGCCAAAGATTGCAGCTTTTACTCTATTTATTTTGTTTCCGATGTTTGTGAAAGTACTGCACAGTTTGAAATGCATGGTAAATAATATTCAGTGTCTGTAGTCTGTTCCAGAAACCGCTGTAGATAACAATATCCAAGGAAGAGCAAGACCCAGACTTTAGGAAATGTTCTGATACTTCGTGCATGCAGCGTTGACAGAAGTGAAAATAGACTTTTCTATATTTATGGTGGGAGGTGTTTGGAAACCTTTAACAAAATGGGGTGTTGAATTTTGTACAGTGTGTTGGCCTTTACACATATTTTTAATGTATTAAAATTTGGTAATTATGTGCACATGAAATTAATAAAATTTCTTCCTGTTATGATTTGTGAATTAATTCGTTTAAGAGCTTTAATTTTTTTAAGTAAATTCATATCAGAAATGATACCGCATCTTTATGTTTTTTTAATTGTATTGCTGCTCACGAATGGTACCCTATTGTCCATAAGGCATACATTCATGGTTGTGCATCCAGCATTGTAAATAACCTTAGGAAATCTTTTTTGATTGAAGCTACTCAAAATTAAAATTTAAATGAATGGAAAAAAAGACTTCATATCTATGGTAAGTTCATACATAAAGTTCACTCTCCAGACTGAGTGGCAGACTTCCCTTGGTCTCTCAGGATTGTACTTCAGGAGAATACTCTAACTTCCTAACTCTTATTCCTTATCATCTTCCATCTTCATCATCATATGCGCTCCCTTAATCAGCAGCATAAAAGGTACTCAGGAAATGACAATGTCTTCATAAAGAAGGCAGGATTACAGGTGAACAGGCAGGACACATGGCTTCATCATTCATTTGTATATTTTGATATTCTAGAGAATTTTAAAAGGTTTATGAATAGAGTCTTACACGGAGGAATCAGTGTGGAGTGATGGGAGATGAGAATGGTTTATTTAAAATTTACTTCTGCTTACTTTCTGTTCATTCACTCATACAATGTTCTAAATGTGCAATATTGTCAAATTTAGATAATTTTGGTATAAGCCCTCAATTCAATACCGAGAGAGTGCAGGAAAAAAAAAACAACGACAGAGCATGAATGTCTGGGATGAATTACTTGAACAGGAACTCATTCTTTCCATGCTGAGGGAGGATGCACTTACTGAACACTTTTGTACCAGGGATTGTTCAAGCTTCTTTACAGTCACTCTGGCTCTCAAGGAGAGCATATTTCACTTAGGTGATAAAATTAGCTAAATGTCCCAAAGCAGATAACCATCCACACTTATCAGTGGTTTCCAGGGCTACTGCATAAACGCCTAGCAGAAAAACCTCACTTTTCCAACATAGCTTTCTTTCTCAAAGACTGCTTTTTTGCAAGTTTGGTTGTAAACCTCCCAGTCTAGCAAGCTTTGAAGAATCTGTGACCCTCAACTCATTTTACATGAGACCAGTCCAACTCTATGTCACTGTGGGGAAAAAATGGGAGTAAAATTTGTTTTTTACACATACAAAATTCCCTAAAAAGATAGCCCTAGTAAAGAGAAATCTGAGTTTCTCATCATAATCACCTTAGCTATCTAGCCATCATAAAATGCTCAAATATCTGTTTTTGAGTGGTCTTCTCCACTCTTCCGTCTTACTCACTTTTTAAAAAAAAGATTTATTTATTTTTATTCCAAAGTCAGATATACAGAGAGAGGAGGAGAGACAGAGAGGAAGATCTTCCGTCCGGTGATTCACTCCTCAAGTAACTGCAGTGGCTGGTGCTGTGCCAATCCGAAGCCAAGAACCAGGAACTTCCTCCAGGTCTCCCATGTGGGTGCAGGGTCCCAAGGCTTTGGACTATCCCCAACTGCTTTCCCAGGCCACAAGCAGGGAGCTGGATGGGAAGTGGGGCCACCGGGATTAGAACCGGTGCCCATATGGGATTCCAGCGTGTTCAAGGCAAGGACTTTGGCTGCTAAGCCATGGTGCTGGGCTCTGTCTTACTCACTTTTGTGTAACCAGATTTTAACGCTACAGCTAGCAAAAAACAGTTTTACTTTTTTTTGAACTTTAAAAAAAGTAATTGATTTTGAAAAGATTTATTTTTATTGGAAGGTCAGCTACACAGAGTGGAGGAAAGACAGAGGAAGATTTTCTGTCTGCTGTTTCACTCCCCAGGAGGCCGCAACTACCAGAGCTGAGTCAGTCCGAAGTCAGGAACCAGGAGCTTCTTCCAGATCTCCCAAGGGGGGGGGGGGGGGCAGGTTTCCAAGGCCTTGGGCTGTGCTTGACTGCTTTCCCAGGCCCTGGGAAAGGAGCTGGTTGGTTTAACAGTCCCTGTTTGGGCGCTAGTTATACGAGTTCAAGAAAAATCTGGTGAGACTCCAAGACAAGTGAAATTTTACTTAATGTCCAGTTGGGCGGCCACCTCTTGCCATGAACAGGAAGTGCTTTGAACAAAATAAGTGTGGTGTTTATATAGCAAGTATCTACGGGAAATCAATAGCTACATGCTATTGGATAAATACATAATTGGGGGTTATTTGTGACATATAGCAGGTAAATATTTACAATGTTTAAGATTCTGATCCACTTACTTCAATAAAGATTTACAATGCAAAAGTGCAGGATTCCAATCCTATAACTTCAATGTAGACAGTAAACAGCATACCTCAAAGGTAACTCTCCTTCCTGGATTCTAAAAACCCCAAGCTCAATCCTAGCTCCTGTCTACTTCTTCGTATTTCAGAAAGCAGTTTCCTATGACAGAATGCAGGTGTTTCTTAGGAGATTCCAAAATACATTTACCTTGACAATTAATCCTATCACTTCAGAAGCGGGACCACCAGGAATGAACTGGCACCCATATGGGATCCTGGAGCTTGCAGGGCGAGGACTTTAGCAGCTAGACAATCATGGTAGGCCCTAATTAATTAATTTTATGCTACAGTTTCAAAGGCTCTGCGATTTCCCCCCTCCCAAGACTCCTTCCCCTTATTGATTTCCCCTATATTATTACAACAGTATATTCCTTCAAAAAATTCAGAAGTCCATCATTCTGCTATTTAAGTACATCCTGATATTGTAGGTATGGAGAACAGCAGAATCCCGCATCCTATTAGTTTTTCAATGAGGCATTTATTTATTGACTCATGGCAACTACTGCAAATAATATAATATTGCTATTAAACACTTATCAACATCGCCTTTGATAGTGAAAGAACAAAAAAAATCACTCAGAAACCATTATATAGCTATTAAAAAGAGGTATAGTTATGAGTTTGGGGTCTGACTGTTAAGACATTAGTTAGAACACTTTATGCCAGACTGTGATACCTGGATTGAATTCCCAGTTCTGTTCCCAATTCTAGCTTTCTACCAGGTTGCACTGTGGAAGACCACAGGTGATGCCTAAAATAACTGATTTTTTAACATCCAGTTTGTGCTCCTGGGTCCTAGAAATTTGGGGAGTGAATCAGTGGCTGAGTTTCTCTCTTTGTCTCTCTCTCTCTCCTTCTCTCTCAATCTGGCTTTCTGGCTCTCTCCCTCTCTGTACTTCTGTCAACAAAGGAAAGAAATTAAAATAAACAACAACAACAAAAAAACTTTTATTAGGTGGCTTGAAAAGGTGTACAGAAAATGGAATTAGGAGATCACATTATTTCAGTGCAAAAAAAATCTATTTCATGCATAAAAGATCTTCAGGAAGTTCACAAAATGTAAACTATAAAAATTATGTATATGAAACATTATATACATATATACACACATATGTGGAGAGAGTGATACATCACTTAGTAACAGGGATGTATTCTGACAACTGTATTGTTTGGTAAATTCCTTGTTGTCTGGACAATACAGATAGTATTCATATAAATTAGGATGATACAGGTCAGTCATTCATGTGTCCTCTTAGTGCAGTCAAGTACATGGTCATCTTTAGATACAAGGGCCTGCTGTTCATATATATGACATACCATCTTACAGTAAAGTTTTTATAAGTAGAGGAGAAATATTTTAAAATAAGGGTATACTGTGAAATAAGGATATGAATACAGTAAACATGTAAACCAGTGACAGATGTGTATTATCATTATAAGTTATATTCTGTGTATGTGCTTTATTGTATAAGACTGACAGAACAGATTTCTTTATATCAGCAACACCATAAACATGTGAAAAACATGACATGCTACAATAACACAATGGCTGCTACATCGCTAAGTGATAGGAAACTTTAGCTCCAAGACAATGGTATGTGACTACCATGGAATATTAGTACATTATTGCAAAACTTGCAAAACAGTTCATGATGCCAGGCATGTACATCTATTTACATTTACAGATATGCACATGCAACTCTTTTTAGTGTGTATCTGTATACATATAAACTATGATCAATTGTTACTGAAATATCATGATAGATATAGCCAATACAGTATTATTTGAAAATTAAGAAATATTTTAAACCTGCTCATTAAATTAAAGCTTGAAAATACACTATTATCATTCATAATCTTTGAGTAATAGCATTAAGAAATACATTTTAATTAATTTTTATTATTTTAGCCCTTAATTTTAAAATTTTCTTTCACAATTGTAACTTTCGTGAAATAAAAAAATTAGGCAATTTTTGTTGTAATGGCAGCATTTTGTTATTCATATAATTATTTCACAGCCTGGTGTCAGTGGCTTATAAATGACAATTTATTTTAACCTCCTTGTAGTTTAGCTTATAAAAATAAAAACGCAAGCAAAATAGAAAAATATGTGGTAGGAAAGAAATTTAAAATGTAAAACTACTAGACCCACACACAGATACATATAATATATTTATATACATATGTATAATAAAATATATAAAATAAGGGACTAGTATTTTTACATTTTACATTATTTATATATATATATTTCAAGTATCCAACAAATGATTTGAATAGTCTTCTCAGAAACATAAAAATATACAAAATAACTTTATGTCCTTGTAAAAATATATTTTGCCATTTATCAGATCTTTACACTCTAAATTCTCATACTAGTTTTCATTTTTTTCTCAGTGGTTTTGTAAAACTGGCATTATGCCAAGAGGAACATCTCCCAGCTGAACAAATAGAATTTTCAATTCATTGCAACACTGAAACATATATGGAAAATAATTTGAAAATAATTTACAATTTTTGGCTCAAATACTAAATAAGATTCCTTAGTACTTGCAGATTTCTCTCTATCTGGCTAATGATTTCTTGAAAAATGTGGACTTTCATTAATGGCCTCCCATTACCCTCAGAACACATAAATCAAAGAAAGATTAATCCAAGATTTGATTTTTTTGGCATGTATATGTAAAGAAATTAAACTATGGGTGGGATCATTATTATTCTACCACTTTATTCCATTCTAGAATGGGAAATCACTTAAAAATGTCATTATCATTATCTCCTGTTTCAAACTTAAGTTTCAAATATGATTTTATTTTATAATATACCATCATCCACATGGGTTAAAAAACAGGTCCAGCTAAACGAAAAATAAAATATTTGCCAAAAGTACATCTGGAAACAATGTTAAAGGCATGGATTTTTATGTGCAGGATCTTGGAGGAGAAATATACTCTAAAAAGTAAAAGCATGCCCTCAACTATTGCTTTTCCAATTTAGAGTCAATTCTAATTTTTCAATTTTCAGTAACAGTCTAATATCAAGTGTAACTTTTAGGAAAGGCAAGTATTGCCATTGTATACTCAAGTTAATTATAGTGATGCATATTGGATTGTATTTCGTGGTACCCGTGGGTTAAGGAACAGCTAAATGAAGAATGTCAGTTTATAGAAACGGTACACGTAACAGACTGAGGTTTCTTGGTATGCCTCTGCTGTAGCCAGTTGAAATGCTTCCATTGCTCCCTTGAGTGTAACGAGAGAACACATTTTTAGCAGTAAGGCTGTGAGTGAAAAACTCAGTTTATCTTTAAAAGCACAGTGATCGAATGACTCCTTGGTATGTTTCATTTTTTCCTTTTGTCTCCAGATTATCCTTTTCTTGTACCTTTATTTTTAGTTTGGCATTCAGCCCAATATCTTCTCAGCTGGGTCCAATTTGACTCCTGGATTCTCAGAACACTATGTGCTTCAGTGAGCCAGCTGATCATAGAAGCATGATTTTCCAGTTTTGAGACAGCAAGCTGCTGCCTGTCAAATTGCAAAGACACAGGCTCTCCATCAGCTAAGCGTGCAGAAACTGAGGAAAACCTCTTAAATTCTGGAGGACATTCTCTTCTGAGCATTGAGAGAAACCTGTCATAATCTCAATCAGTCTTGATGCAAAACATCAAGTTCTGTTCTAATTGCTGCACAAAATAAAAAAACAATAAGCCAAGAGTTTGGACGGAATTGAGTGACAACCCTAGCCCTCCACTTTCAGTTAAGCATTTGGTCATCCATCTGTGCTACCTTGCTTCCTGTCAGAGGAGGAGAGCTCCTTCCTTCAAACAGGTCTTCCACTTGATCAACTCCTTATGTGGCACTCTTATCCCATGACTTTAAAACGTTCCTCTCAATAAAAATCTCTCAAGAATTTCTAGCATTTATCATTCAAATAATTATAACTATCATGAATGTAATATTCTTAAGAATATTCTTCTTTAACAAAAGAAAGCTTTAGTTTGATGCTACATCTTCAAATAAAAATGATCTTTCACCTCAAATCAACTAGATCTCCACTGAGTGATCTTCCGGTCCTCTCTCAACCCTCAGATTGGAATGCTTTTAGCTTCAAGTGATAACAGAATAGTTTAATCATGCATAAATATTTTTATTACTTCACTGAAATAAATTTACACTTTGCTGGTATCAAAGTAGTCATCTGTTATAGCATAGGGATGTCAGGACTCTGAACTTACTCCACTACAAGTGTCCTTGCTTTTGCTACCTAGTCCAGAGAAGTATTTTGCAATGCCAAACAGAAATCTATAAGTCGGATAAGTCAGTACTCACAGAGTAAAACTTCTCCAAAGAAAGCTTTTTCCTTGCTTCCTTCCTTCCTTCCTTCCCTCCTTTCTTTTCTTTTCTCTTTCTCATTTACTTGATATTAAACCAATGACCACAAGAGAAATAACACAAATCCTACATTATCTTTCTAGAAACTCTAATTGGTAAGTGACTTTTCAGACTAATTGCACCAAGAGATCTCCAAATTTAACACTTGCAAAGACTTAACTCATGATTTTAGATCTTATCTTTTTATGTTTCCTCCCTTAACGAACTGCATGAATTTATTTCTAAGATAAAATTTTAATCTCACTACTTAGATTCAATCATATACAAAATGATTACATTCTTAACACTTCTTCAGTCCATTCATTTATTTCATCTTTACATACCATTATTTTGGTGTGGATAAGTACCTTCTCTGTATTGGATTAACAGAAACACTATCTCCTTTTTTTCAGCTAAATTTTTCTTATGAATTTTAAGAATTTTGTTAATTTATTTGAAGGCAGAATTATAGAGAGAAAAGGAGAGGCAAATGGCTGCATGATGAAGGTAGTAGCCAGGAGTTTCTTCCAGATCTCCTATGTGGATAGCAGAAAGCCTAGTACTTGGGCCATCTTCCACTGTTTTCCCAGAAGCATTACAGGGATCTGAATCAGAAGAGGAGGAGCTGGGACAGGATTTGGTGCCCATATGGGATTCTGGAGTCTTGAATGATGGCTTAATTCATATGACACAACGGTGGCCCACTAACATATTTTCTGCATTTGCCACATGAATATTATTACTACCATCTTTTTGAGAGAGAGACTACTACTATCAGCTATTTCACTCCTCAAGTGCTCATAACAGCAGGATTGGGCTTGGGGCTGAAATTAACAGCTGGGAACTCAATTTGGGTGCAGGGACCCAAAGGCTTTAGCCATTACCTGCACGTTCCCATGGTGTGTTAGCAGGAAGCTGGAATTAGAAAAAAAAAATCTTGGATTTGAATCCAGGCACTGGTATATGAATCTCAGGTTTCTCAAGCAGCAATTTAACTGCTTTGCCAAATAGCCACCCTAGAAGACTTATTTTAAGAAGCAGAGCAGAGGGACTGTGTTTTGTGGTGCACCTATTTGATCCACCACCTGCAACACCAGCATCCAAATGAGTACCCTTTGGAGTCCAGCTGTTCCACTTCTGACCCAGCTCCTTGCCAATGCTCCCAGGGAGGCAGTAGTTGATAGCTCAAATGTTTGTACCCACTGACCCACAAAGGAAATTCAGATACAGTTCTAGGTTCCTCATTTCTCCAGCCATTAGGGACAAGAATCAGCATTTAGAAGCTCTCTATCTATCTTCTCTCTGTATTTCTCTCCCCTTTCTGTAACTCTGCCTTTCACACAAAAGAAATCAAGGGTCTGCAAGTCTCAATACTTAAGCACATTTCACACTGCAAATATCAGAAACCCCAGTTGAAATGAGTGGAGCTGTAAACCTCACCTGATTCCTCAGTACTGTTTTCACTGAGCAGACAGTGCTGTGTTCTGGCCTTTGCATCTTCTGTTTTCAAGCTCACTAGGTAATTTGAAAGGCTGGGCAGGCAAAGCCCTATATAATCTGCTCTTTGATGGCAGCAGCTCTGCAAAAGCAATTGTCCCCTTGTGACGAAGGAAGTATATAGCATGTGCTCCTTGATTATCACCTGTTACCTGGCCTCTGAATGTTGGTTTAGGAAGAATTTCCACCAGGCAATGATTCAGCTTCCCAGTCTCTCAGAGACCCTAAACAAATTTGACTTTTTTTTTTTTTTAAGAACAGTTATGCTTCTAGATAAACTGGTTTAAACTAAGCTTTTCTATTTCTTATAGTTTCTCAGTAAGTGAAAAATATTGCCAAAGTATTCTAACATTTTCAATTTATCCTAAATCAACCCTATCCTGCACTCTCATAAACCTACTGTTTAAATGCAACATTCAAAGAGAAAATATATATTTTTAAAGATTTATTTTATTTTTATTGCAAAGTCAGATATACAGATAGGAGCAGAGACAGAAAGATCTTCAATCTGATGATTCACTTCCCAAGTGGCTGCAATGGCCAGAGCAGAGCTGATCTGAAGCAAGGAGCCTCCTCTGGGTCTCCCATGTGGATGCGGAATCCCAAGGCTTTGGGCCGTCCTCGACTGCTTTCCCAGGCCACAACCAGGGAGTTGGATGGGAAGCAGGGCCACCGGGATTAGAACTGATGACCATATGGGATCCCAGCACAGGCAAGACGAGGACTTTTAGCATCGAGGCTACCACAAATGACCCAAACAGAAAGAATTTTAATTAGCAATTAGATTCTCAACTTTTCCAGTCCAGGGCATAGGACTTCAACGACTGTATACAACATTTATGCTCACCAAATTTAAAATCTTAGCAACCATTAAATCCAACATTGATATTTATATTATCGAAAGGTGACAATTAGTTTGTATATAAAAACAAAGTGGATTATACAAAAAAGAAATTTGTTGTTTTATTTAACAGATAATTCTAGATATAAGGCCTACCTCTTCATAACTGTAGATTCGTTACAAACAACCTGTTCAGGACTCATTTTCTCAGTCAAAAAAACAAAGAGTGGGCTTGGGATTAAAATATAATAAAACAAAATTGAGAACTGTTTTGTCAGTTTGTAGTACTTCATAAAAAACCATAAACTGGGTATCTTATGATGAGAAAAATTTACGTTGTTTAGTTTTAGAGGCTGATAAACACAAGATAAAGGAGCTGGCAGATTTAGTGTCTGATAAAGGCCCATTTTCTCACTGATGATGCTTTCTTGCTATGTCTTTGCATGGTGAAAAAGACAAATTGCTACAAATATCTTTTTATAAGGATTCCCATTCATGAGGATATTGCCCTAATCTTTTTACTTCCCCAAGACAACACCTTTCAATATTAACACATTTGGGATTAGGATTTAACACATGAATTCTAGGATGACATAAATTTTCAGTCCTGGCAGAGAGTTTGATTGCGAAAAAAAGGCAAAAGCAATGAAATAAGTTAAAAAAGATTCACTGTTACAAGTTGGAATAATTAGACTGCCACTAGAAGAGAATTTGACCATATGTGATTTTTAATGCACATCCCACTTTGCATCCCTAAATTCAGCATAGAATGTTTCCATAACAAATGATCTAATTTCATATAACCTCATACTTTTTCCTTCCCACCTCCAAAAAATCTTAAAGCATGTTTAAAAGCCTTATGTAATTATGCATGTATTATCATTGATATTTTTGTGATTATTTGCAAAAATAAAGCAAAAATCTCTTTTGAGTTTAATTTTGTGCTCGCCAAAGTCAGGAAATAAGATTTTCCCATGTGTTAACATACTTTACTGTAAAAAAGAATATTGAAAGACCTGTGTATCTGATGCACTCCATAATTCATAATAAATTAATTTATTGAAATAAAAAACCTCAACTTAGTATAAAATTCTAGTTGAACCAAACACCTAGAGAATATATAAGAAGCTGTGCACTATCTGTTACAGTATTAAAACAGAGTGGAAGTAATATGACTCATCATGACAAAATGAGTACTCAGGAAATGGTCAAAAAGAACACTCACATACGTCCCTGTGCCTCTCTTGGATCTTGTTTCCCAATTCTTTCCCTAGATTAGGGCAAATTCCCCTTATATTTGGCCTTTTAATAGTGTCTTTCAATTCTTGAATACATTTTTTGGCCTGATCTAGCTCTGCTTCCAGCTTTTTGCTTGCTTCCCCCTGATGACAGAAAATATCTGCCAATTCTGAGATTCTTTCTTCTGCTTGCTTCATTCTATTTTGGAGACTCTCCATTGTACTTTTAGTTTGCTCCACTGTAGCCTTCTGATACATCAGCTTTCATTTGATTCATTTCCAGTGTGACATATTCCTTGAATGCCTGCTTTATGTGCTTCTCATTGTTGATAAGAAGCTTTATAATAAATGTTTTGAATTCTGTATCCCCCATTTTCTCAATGTCTGCCTCAGTTAACTCTGAGGTTGGCAAAGGCTTTTGCTCTTTTGCAGGGGAGTATTCAGTGATATGCATTGTGCCTCTGTTCTTCTTTTGCTCTTGGTCATTGTACTTCTGGTTAGCATATTCTTCTCCTTGGGCAGGTTTCTAAGCTCTGTCACCCACAGGTCTACAGTTTGATTTTACTTATTGCAGTTGGTTCATGTCTCTTTGTTTGCAGTCAGTTGTGCCACTCCCTCCAGTGGATTTTAAGTCTAATTTCCACCATGGTCTCCTTAGCCCTAGCTCCTGGCTTACCGCTCTCCACCTCCTGTGATCCTGTGCTGAGGCTGTGCCATCATCTGTATAATCTTTCTCCTACTTCCAGTTGGTACAGGTCCCAAGATTAGGGAGACACCAGGTGTCCTATATAGCTAGGTTGTTGATGGTGCTGATCTCGCCAGAACCTGTTGGTTGTTAGGTCTGTGGGCCACATGGAACTATTTTGATACATGCGGTGCCATAGTCAGTATTATTTTCTTGGTTGCTGGTGGAGTTCTGTGTGCTGGTGCAATTTGGATGGCGATTTGCTGAATGCCACTGGGATATCATTCACTGCAACATCATACCATTGTGTCTGCTGCTTTCCTGTGTCTGTCAGTCTCCAGGATTCCTCTGCTGTTACATGTCCTCTCCTATTTCCTGGGGTGTGTCCACTCTGCTTCACACTGGCTAATATTTCTCTGTGTGCTTAAATGCCTTTTACCCTATTCTACCATCTTGATTCTCTCTAGAGATTTCTGATGGATAGGACTATTTGCTTATGAAAAAAAGTAAGGTTTGATTGCCAGTCATAACTATAATTTGATATGTCTGGTAACAGGCCACTTGAATCACTACAACAGACTTTCTTGAAGAAAGAAAGACATTTTTTTTTCACCTGTGGTTTTATAAGGATAACATAATTTCTGGAAATTTGAAAAAAAAAACCTGAAGTGAATTTTATGTATCCATTTCTAATAATGTTTTATTGTTTTTAGGGTTTGAGTTTCAAGTTCTAATTTTGGTAGTGTATCCTGAGTTTGTTTAACCTCGATAAAGAGCTCCTTGATTTATTTAAATCAAAAATTAATTAAGGAAGCTACAGCAGGAGTTCAAACATTTCCTAACAAAAATTAATAACATTTGCATACATATCTAATTTTCAGAGCATCTACAAAATCTCAAAACAGTAAGTAATATATTTTACTGAGTTGGAAAATTTTTTATTTGTGGTATTATTTCTATTGCGTTTAGTTTCTTATGAAAAGGAATTCTCCAAAATTCCATGTAGGACTGGATACATCACAGAAAAGAAAAAGACCAAGACAGAGATGACATGACTTTTCTGAAGCTTGTGTAAAACACTGAGATTTACGGAACACAGTTTCACACAAAGTTAATAGTGAAATGAGCAAAAATTAATTATTGTCTGATTTTTCTGTAGACAAACCCCAAATAAAACAAACAGACAAAAAAAATCTGTTAGTCTGCTGAAAAACAGAACAGAAATGGAAATCAGAAATTTTATTTTTGAAATTTACTAGGCTACATTTTCTAAGTGCATAACTACTTCAAATTCTAACCCTACTTTTTCATTCATAGAGTTTTTAACTTTATGAGTTGCATATAGCATCGGGTGGAGTTTCTAGATGCACACATTTTAAAGTGCCCTAAATCAATGAAAATAAGGATTTTAATAGTTTGCATAATTTCAGTTTTACACTGCTTACACACTTTACTATGATTAGCATATGAAATGGTTTCTACGAAAAAAGCTGCCTACATGGGTCGGGGACAGACCAGGCTGAATCAATTCACGTCATCCATTGGCAAATCCGAACGCCAGAACAGAGGGTGGGTCAAGCCGGGTTAGGTTGCGACAAAAACCAGTCCACAATGCGAAATGCCACGGTGAGGTTGCCTGTACCAGATGTGACTGCAGTGCCCAATTAGCACGCGTGATATCCAGGAAGGGAGGGGGTAGAGCAGGCAGGGGAATAAGGGGTGGTTCCCTTACTGGGCAGCTACACCCACTGGAGAGCGTGAGCTGGGATGGGGACAGACCAGACTAGGCAGGGCTACAACACCTGTGCGCCTCATGTGCTCTAGATCAGGGAAAAGTCAGGATGGAAGGATTATTCCTACTGGTACAAACAAAATTAAAGTGGGTGAGGGTTGTTGGGGCTTAGCCGCAGAATCAGCTGGCAGAAGCGGGCACGGGGGCGGGGCTAATTCTGTCAAGTCTAACCACAGAACCACCTGGAGAGTGCATAATCCGGGAGTGAGAGAGACCTGGGAGGGAAACAGTGGGCTCCTCCCTCTTGGGTTACCACCCCCCACAAAAGGGCACAAAAACTAGGACAGGGGTTGGGGTGGCTTAGAGAGGCACTCAACAACATCTGTGAGGGCTGGATAGTTAAGCTGGTTAGACGGAACTAAAATTCAATACCCATTGACATGTATGAGAGCCAAATGGGATATGGGGCAGACTGGACTAGTCAGCTACACAGACTGGCAAACCAGAATAGGAGGCGGGTATGGTAGGAGTTATTGTGGGTCGCTCTGACTGGACTGCAGCTCCCACTGGCTTATGTGAGGGCCAAGTACGTGCTGGGCAGAACCAGGCTGGACTGCAACACTCATTGGTTCCAATGGAGGTCGGGGATGAAAACAGCACCAACCCAGCAACTGCAACCACCAGCTGATTGGGGCGATGGGCCGTGCCGGGCCCTGTACTTGCCAGTACACACAAGAATCTGGTCTGGGAACACCTCAAAGTTTCTTTGGGGATCTCCCCAATCAAAATGTCAGACTCAGAACCCTAACCAAGAAAAGACAGAAGACAGAACAGGTCAATCAACCCCTCAGCTATATGTTGGCAGCGAAGTACTGGACAAATGGAGACTCTAAGATGGACTATGTCAGTGGATTCTTCAATGACCTCATCGTGCTTGGAGTGGCTAGATTGGCAGCAATTCATAACTGGTGAACTATGAAAACCACTTGAGCAAGCACCTCAGAGCATGCCCCACATCAGGGACCTGGGGTGGGTGGGAGACTGGGTGGGGCTTCTCCCTCAATATTCCCTTTACCTCAGATACATGAAGGAAACAATATGGAAATAATAGTCTTACCCACTTTCCTATAGCCCTTGTACCTTTTTACCCTAATTAACTATGCAAAGATTGTCAAAAATATAATAATAATAATAATGAAAGAAAAAAGCGGCCTACAATATTAAATGTAAATGCAGCCCTGAGTTTCTTTTTACCAACTGACCAAAAGATTATATAAAAGGTTAAAATAGAATAGGTCATATTTAGTGAAAAGCTACCGCACCTCACTTTTTATTGGACAAAATGTGCCCCAATTCAGTAAAAGTAGGAGATTACTTTTTTTTTTCTGTGTGTTTCCCTCTAGTATATTACCGATGCGCTTAGTGAGGGACAAATCCAGCACTGGGAATCCAATGTGTTAGAATTCACTTTCCTAACTTTACTTTTATCTCTCCTGGGGGTGACACGAATTGTGGGGAAAAGAAAAACTACTTGAAGTTTTCTACACATAAGCTATTTATTCACTCATTCATTCCACAAATATTTGTTGAGTATCTCCTATATGCCCACACTCTAGCCAGGGATACAAAAATGAATCAGGCCTGATTCCTGACACTAAGTAAGTAGTTCACAGCCTAATAATAATAATATTGGTAATAATAAAAATAAAGTTGTGCTTCTGACTAGAATATCTTCTTGAAAAACACTTATGTAAGAAATATTAGGACACAGACAAAACGAATAGAATCAGAAGTATGGAAACCTATGAAGAAAACAGCATCAGTAATACACACACACACACACACACACACACACACACACACACGTTTCAAATGAATTTATATTCAATCTGAAAATATATTGAGAAATGGATCAGCACTGTGTCATAGTTCATTAAGTCACCACTTGTGTTGCTGGCATTCCAGTATTGCTTTAAGTCCTTCTGATTCAGCTAATGTGCCTGAGAAAGAAATGAACAATGTCTCCAGTATTTGGGTCCAAGCCATTCAAGTGAGAGGCCTTGATGGAATTCCTGGCCTCTGGCTTTGGCCTGGTTCATCCCCAGATGCTGTATCTATTTAGAGAATGAACCAGTATATGGAAGCTTTCTTCTTTCTCCCACTTTCTTGCCCCTCCTGACTCTTTCTGCCTTTTCTCCTCTGTCACTTTGCCATTCAAATAAATAAATAGTCTCCCAAAAATATAAATTATAATTCAAAAAACATAAAATATGCTAAGAAGACAGCAGCTAATACTAATAAAACTTCCTATGCAAATTATGCAAATGATTTATATCTGCTCTGTACATTTTTTATTGAGCACATAAAATATTCAAATATAGTTAAATAATACTGAATTAATATTTTTGTAACAAATTTTACATACATGTTAGAAAAATTTTGGATATTGTTTCAGAATATTTTCAAATAACATAGATCACTGAAATGCTTAATTAAATCAGAAGGGTTTTGTATTTCTCTCAAATTCCATTTTGGTTCTCTGGGTTTCAGAATTCTGGTAATTTCTGAAATACTGGGTTATCAGTACCTTTACTCCATTAACTTAAATAAGTTTCCAGAGGATAGCTCGAGTAGGTGCCAGCTGGTGAATACAGAGAAGGGTTTTGTCTGTGTATTTGTTTTGGGATGAAGAGGTGGAACACTTAGAAAACCAACAAATCAGCTGCTTGGCAATTTTAACCTTGAACTTTTGGAAATGATCCTAACCTTTTAATAACACTTTCGGTAAAGATTTCTTCCTAAGATTCTGTCCAACAGTACTCTCCAGTCAGGTATGCTGGACATGACAGTGAACAGTGGGAAATAAACCAAGAAGAATAAATTATAACCCTACAATGGAAGCCAAAGTATATACCAATTTAAAATACTGCCCTGTAATGTTTGGCTCTTGTAATAAAGGTGTACCCTTTCAGTTCACTGGAAATACAGCTGAATAACATTTTCAGGTTAATTCTCATTTCTAGTTGAGGAATAAAAAGATTACAGTGGTTTATCTTATCACTTGCTTTTCATATTTCTCCCAAATACTTCTCTTTACCTATGTTTGACATCATGTTCCTGGGTTCTTACCCTGAGACCCTTAATTCTCATGTTTAGTAAAGATATGCCATTTATTGTTCACCCTAGAGCTCAGCACTGCAAGGTTTCCATGTGAAGTAGTAATGTCTGGGGAAGAAGGATAGAAGGTACCTCCGTGAGTGTGAAATGCCAAGAAATTATCTTAGTCTCTTCTTGTTAAAATAGAGACTTGCTACTTAATAAATTTGAAAACTTTTATTTAATTCATGCTTCCAGAAATTGAAGAGCATGGTATCAGCATCTCTTTAGTGCTAGGGAAGTTCTATGGCTGATGATGACAAAATGACAAAAGGCCTTGCGGAAGAGGGGAAAGAGAGCTTTGCAAAACATTTTTTTTATGATATGTCACTTCTCTTAAGGAAAAATTAAAAGATTATTTTAAAAATTTCTTGGGATAATCTTTACTTACTCAGAATTTTTGAAATGAGAGAAAGATTAAAATAGCTTGCATTAAATTCAGCTCAATTTTTGATGGTTGTTTAATTATAAGTCAGGCTAGCACTACGTTTAGAAAGTTCTTTAAAACACCGGAATGCAGCACAGAAGTTAGGGGAAGATCATTTGTCTTATGTTGTAGTCCAAGAAACAAAATAATAAATTTGACAAATCCTACAAATGTAAAATGAAGTGCAGTGTGAGCAAAAAGTAAGAAGACTGAAGGCTGGAAGAGCATTTAGTAAGCAAAACCAAGAATCTAGGCAAGAGTTAATAATAGTACAAATCTGAATGGCAGCAGTTAAAATGGAAAGAAAAATGCAGATGCAAAAGACATTATGAAAGATAAATTGACAGAAGTTGTTGACTGAGCCAAGACAGAGGGATATGTAAAACCTATTTTGAGATTTTTGGCCCTGGCAGAGTGATATACACACTACAAGCAGAATAGAGAAAGCAAAATAAGAAGCACATTTCTTAAAGATTTTTGAGAGGGAACTATATGCTGTTTGCAACACATCATATATCTGAATTTTACAGTTGCTGTGCTATCATGAAATCATGTATTTGGTAATCACACATAAACTTTTCTTAGGAAACTTACTGCTACTTGGTCCTCACCTAAATCCTCCAATTATAGGGAAGGCCTCCATTTTTCCAGTAAAAACTTTGAATTTCCCCAGACCCAGCAATTAGTTCAGGAGCATACATGACCCAGTTGGAGATAATACTACCAAAGCAGATTCTGTTCAAACAGTTGTAAGCAAAGTAAGTGCATGCTTTATTGATTTCTCAGCAATTAGCATGGTGGCTGGTGAGAATGAAGATAAATTAGCAAGAAGTACTGCCAAAAATGGAGTGAACCTGGTTCCTTTCAGCATCCTTTGAACCCCAAATCAAGTTTCTGTCCATTTTCTCATAACATGAGACTATTTTCCTTTGGATTACAAGAAGTTACATAAACACTGCTGTCAACCAAAGCATCCTAACACTTCTTTTATTATACCAATCTAGTGGTCCTCTATTATATGCACAGGAAATGAGACACGACGCCCCGTAGATGCTTGAAACTGCAAACAAATAAATAAATAAATAAATAAAAAGATAAATAAACTACGTACTGTGTGATTTCCTACAAACATACATATACTGAAGTTGAATTTAACATAGCCACAGGAAGAAGATAGTACAATAACATCATAAAATACAATATACTATAATAAAAGTGATTTAAAACTTAATATTTATTTGTATAATTTTTCATATAATGCTGATGGATCATGCTTCACCACGGAAAACTGAACTTCAAAAAGTAAAACTGTGTAAACTGTAGATGAAGACTTCCGAAAATGGGATTCCTTACCATAAAAACAAATCAGAAAGCAGCAAAGAAAAAGGAAGAAAACCAAATCTTCCTGGAAAGCTATCTTTTTTTTTCATTTATAAGGAAGGTAAATTACATATTTGCCTATTTTCAAAAGGTGAACATCTGTTCAGATGCTTTTCAATCTTCTGCTCGGTCTTCTAAGTACAAACCATAGTTCTGTGGCCATGTGCATTGCTACACTATATCATTACATTTATTTTATATTATAATCTCCTTTTGCATCCATAAGCAAGTCCTTTAACATGTGTTCTCTCTTAAACCCACAAATTACTACTGGAAGAGTAATAGTATATTCCCTCTTTGGGATTTTGGCATTTCCAAAGACTGCCATGTCTTCATTTGTGCCCTGCCTTTTCCATTAGAATTCCAGAGAATGAAACCCCAGAATCAAGAGCAAGAAGATGAATGCTTGAGTAATTGGCATTGTAAGCACAGATGGTATGCTTCATTTGAAAGCTTTTGCTAAAGTAAAACAAAACCATATTTTAAACAAAGATGGACTATTATCCTTGGCAAGGGAGGACTTTTTCTTTCATTTAAAAAAATCATATTAGTATGTTTATTTTTGTCTGATTATTTGTCACAAATATATATATACATGTACATGTACGCATGAAATGAATAGATGTTCTTAGAAACACTTAAAGCAAAATATGTAGAACAGACAACCCTCTGTTTTCAAATTTTTGTATATATTTTAATATATGCTTTATGCTAAAAGAGCTTTGATTCTACAATTATATTTTGCAAAAAAATTACAAAAATACAGCTTTCTCAGTTATTAATACAATTATTTTTATTCTTATATTTGATACAAAATGACACTCTAATTATCTGGGAAGAAAACTATTCAGACACAATTAGAAGATAAATATTTAGTAAGCCTCAACTATGCTTTCAGCATTACCGGGCCTTCAGAATAAATACATATTAAAGCCTCTTTATTCCAGAGGCCAAAACCTAGAAACAGAAAATAAGTACAGCATTGAGGAGGCAATGTTAACCTTAAGGAAAACCACTGAGTTGTTAGTTTGGAACACATAAGAGGAACAGCCAAGGTAAAAGCTCAAATTCTTTCAACTTTTCCTGCTGGAATCTCTAACTCAAGTATCTGCTTTGCCTTCCAATATCTCCATCATAACATCATAACAAAATCAGCCTTCATTGCCACATGTTTTATATTGAATTAAATGCATATGGATTAATACAAGTAAAAGATAAGGAATAGGTTTAGAGGAAATTAATCCCTTACTTTAATGTATTATTGACCATTTTTTACTGTTACATATTATCATTTCCACAATCAAATAGGGTGGGTAATTTGTCATCTCATTTTAGATATAAAGACTGTTTTGTTTTGTTTTATTTTGTTTTGTTTTGTTTTGTTTTGTTTTGTAGAGAGTTGGAGAGAGAAGGTCTTCCATCTGGTAGTTCACTTCCCAGAAGACCTCAAAGGCCTGAGCTGAACTCATCCAAAGTTGGGAGCCAGGAGCTTCTTCCAGATTTCACATATGGGTGTAGGATCCCAAGGACTTGGGCCATCCTCCACTGCTTTCCCATGCCAAGCTGGATCAGAGGTGGAGTAGCCAGAACATGGACTGTTGCCCCATGGAATGCTGGCGTCATTGGGCGGAATGTTAACCTGATGAACCAACACTCATGAAGAAATTAAGGCACAAAAGTTGAAACAAATTTCCAAAAGTCACATGACTGAGAAGTAACAAACTTGACTTTGTGTTACCTCGGGCTAGAACCCTTGGTCTTTAACACTCTGTGATGCTGCATGTATTGATTCTGTTTGGGTGAGTCATTTATACTCCATGAGCTTCTTTTCTCTCAGCAGTTAAACAGGAAAACCAATGTCTCATGGCATCATTTCGGTGAACAGGAGAGATATATGTATGTGGCTGGCAAATGAAAGACAGTAATCAAATTAAAATAATAAAAATTCTAGTCCTTTCCACATTGTGGTTATAAGAAGCCTCTAATAATCGCAATCCTTTTTAGGAGATATTTCTGTCCTTAAAAAACAAAAAAAGAACCACGTCAGAACTCAAGGCAAAGTGCCAAAAAATATGTTCACATAAGTTTAATTCTGATCTTATTCAAGAAAGTCAAAATCATTTCCCAAATCTCAGACTGCAGCTCAGAATAATTCACTTTCCAGCACGTGCACTTCATGTTTCCATAGTGTGGCACCCAGGGCCATAGATCTTGGGTTAAATTTGATGATGTACAGAATTCTATCACAACATCTGATGGAGAGCTGAAAGCATCAAATGTCTACATAACTTTCTCACTTACTGCCAAATACCCTTGAGCACACCAGCTCTCTGCATTACAAATTATTAAGTAACAGTTATATCGTCAATGCTCTTACAGGGTTAATTTTGTGCCAGGGACTATTAGTTCCTTCTATCCTCCAAACACCTGTCAAATTAGGCAAAGGGATAAAGCAGAGGATAGTGTTCATCAGATGACAGCCAGGAAGAGCTGGGTTTTAAGCTAAAAAAATTTGGATAAGCAAAGAAGGAGGAAGAGAGCAGTCCCACAACAGCAGCAGCACTATGTGAGTTAACAAACATCACTAAACACAAACTGTAGGCACCTTCTAATGTTTTTCCCATTCCAAATCTACAAATAACACACTGTTTTCATTGGAAACGTTCATACATTTTACTATCTAGATAGGAATACAGGCAAGGAGACATTTAACCATTACATGGGGCCAGCTGTGACATAAACACAAAAGAAACTGAACAAAATGCTTGAAAGCAGAAGCAAAAGAAAGATTAAAATTGTTAGTAAAGCATGAAGAGAATTTTACAAAAATTAGTGATATATAAATATGACAGTTATTCAGTATTGCAGTTACTAGAGAACACCTGAAGTGCATTTAAAGCAGAAAAAAATTGAAGTGTAGCTATGCTTTTGTGAAAGAACAAATGGCTCAGAGGTAGACATGGTGTAGGATAGACAGCACAAAAATTAGATGTGTGCATTGAAGATTATTTTGGAATGTTATAAGTCCAACTAATTTCCTTTGAAATTTCAGTTTAATAAAAATGATTTTGAAAAAGTACTGCTGGCATTTCTGATACTTATGTCTACTTTACAAATGTCTATTTTCCATGGTTAACAAACATTGTGTACATGGAAATATCTCTCAATGAAACTCAATATCTTGCTGACACGTTTTTCTTTTTTCTTTTTTTGTAAATTGCCACATCATGAGTACTTCACATTCAAGGAAATACAACTAGACTCATTGATCCCACAGTAAAGAGAAATTTATTCTTAAAAGGCTACAGTAAACACCACTGCTTTAATCATCTCTAAGAACACATTTCCAACATGTCCTCCATTCCAAAGAGCATTTGAGGCAGCACATTTATGTCTGAGCAGATGGATTTCAGTGCAAGTAATTACAAGCTGCAACACAATTTCCTTCAAAACACACATACTAGACAAATACTTATTTGTGGTTACAGAATGGGTAAAGTTACTATAAAAATAGTAGCACACCTTATAATAGTACTCTATGCCATAATTTACCTTTGCTATATCTGAAGTGTCATATCTTATTCCAGACTTAATATTTAGTAACTTACAATTTAATGTACAAATATCCAACCTAAGCAACAGAAAAACTAGAAGCAGCAAGCCCCCCTTTATGAACTTTACAAATGAAAATAATATAGGGCCCGGCGGCGTGGCCTAGCGGCTAAAGTCCTCGCCTTGAATGCCCCGGGATCCCATATGGGCACCGGTTCTAATCCCGGCAGTTCCACTTCCCATCCAGCTCCCTGCTTGTGGCCTGGGAAAGCAGCTGAAGACGGCCCAAGGCTTTGGGACCCTGCACCCGCGCGGGAGACCTGGAAGAGGTTCCAGGTTCCCGGCTTCGGATCTGCTTCGCATCGGCCCGTTGCGGCTCACTTGGGGAGTGAAACATCGGATGGAAGATCTTCCTTTCTGTCTCTGTATATCTGTATATCTCTCTGTATATCTGGCTTTCCAATAATAATAAATCTTTTAAAAAAAAGAAAATAATATAATAGACAATTATTTTTAAAAATTATTTATTTTTATTGGAAAAAGCAGAATCACAGAGAGGAGGAGGGACAGAGAGGACGACCTTCCATCTGATGATTCATTCCCCAAGTAGCCACAATGGCCAGCGCTGAACCAATCTGAAGCCAGGAGCCTGGAGCCTGGAGCTTCTTCCATATCTCCCACACAGGTGCAGTGTCCCAAGGCTTTCAGTCATCCTCTGTTACTTACCCAGGCCACAAGTGGGGAGCTGGATGGGGAGCAGGGCTGCCCAAATGGGATCCTGTCATGTGCAAGATGAGAATTTTAGCTACTAGGCTACAGTGCCAGGACCATAATAGACAATTCCTAAGTATTATGTAGAAGAGGAAACTGATTTTTGACGTGAAAAATGTATAGCAACTTAAAAATAGCTAATCAAGTAAGAAGTAAGTACCAGATGGAAATGCAGAAAGATAATAAAAGGTCATAAATGCAAATAGTTTTTTCTTATGAAAGTAAATGTATCAGTATATCCTCAATTTGATGTGCCATCATCCTCTGAGAAAAAGAATTTAAAATGACTATGATTAAAAAAAATAAAATCTTTCAGGTAACAGAATATGGTCAGCCATTCCTGGCTTATTTTTAAGAAAGAATGATCATTGGGACATTAATCCATTACTTCTTCATCATCCAAATGAAGTATGTCCTTACACCAAAGAATGTCAGAATCTACAACATTATCCATGGCAAAATTAGTTTCTGATAATGAATATGAAATCTGTCAGGACAAAGGATATGATATTGTTTGAGCATTTCCAAGTTGCAACACAACCTAAACATGCATTGGAGATTCACATAATAAACTGTATAATTTGAATTATACACAGTTACCATTTTTAATTCATTTTGATTGCTTTATCTGTTATCACTGTAAAGATTGGGATAGGAAGTATAGAAACTATCATGCAATCTAGCATAAACAGCATTATAAATGAAAAACAAAGAATACATTAAAATGGGCCAGTAACCTGAGCACAAACATTTCCAGATATAGCAGAGCTAAAATTTGTCATGAATTGATAAAAAAAATTTAGGAAGTAGAGCCTAAAAATATAAAGAATTGTCAGTAAGCATTACTGTGAAGGAAAATAAGGTGGCAGATTGATTAAGCAGGGGATTAAGAGGGTAATTACCTATTACCCAGGTTTGTTACCAATACAAATGCAACTTAATGCATGATGGTAATGTTTTTTTTTTAAAAGATTTTATTATCATTGGAAAGCCGGAAATATAGAGAGGAGGAGAAACAGAGAGGAAGATCTTCCTCTGATGTTTCACTCCCCAAGTGAGCTGCGGGATCCCATATGGGCGCCGGTTCTAATCCCGGCAGCTCCACTTCCCATCCAGCTCCCTGCTTGTGGCCTGGGAAAGCAGCTGAGGACGGCCCAAGGCTTTGGGACCCTGCACCCACGTGGGAGACCTGGAAGAGGTTCCTGGTTCCCGGCTTTGGATTGGCGCACACCAGCCCGTTGCGGCTCAAGGCGAGGACTTCAGCCGCTAGGCCACGCCGCCGGGCCCAAATACATTACTTTAAAAAATAAGAACAAGCATTTTTTTAAAATCAATAGATGAAATATAAATGACCAATAGACACATGGAAAACATCTTTTCAGGATCACTAGTCAATCGGGAAACTTGAAATAAAGATGACAATGAGATATCACTTTATCCAAATTAGTTTAGCTTTTATCTAAAAACCAAAAATAACAAATATTGGTGATGATATATAGATAAATGTGTACTAATACAATTTTGTTCAGAATACAAATTGATAAAATTATTATGGAAATGGCATGTCAGTTCATTTGAAAATGAAAAATGAATCCATCACATTACCCAGGTATCCAACTCTTGAGAATATATCTGAAAGAAGTGAAATCATGATTAATGGGAGAGTTACTTGTGCTCTCAAATTTATAGCAGCTCAATTCCTTCCTGTTAAGCTGTGATCTATATGTCCCATGGCACCAGTATCCCATATAGATGCCAGTTCATGTCCTGGCTGCTTCACTTCTGATTCAGCTCCCCGCTCATGGCATGGCAAACAGCAGAGGATGATCCACGTTCTTAGAAACTCTTCACCCATGTGGAACACCTGGAAAAAGCTAACGCTCCCAACTTTGGATCAGGTCAGCTCTGGTGATTGTGGCTATATAGGGAGTGAACCAATGTATGAAAGCTCTTTCCTTTTTATATTTCCTTCTTTCTCTACAAAATCTGCCTTTCAAATAAAACAAACTATTTTTTAAAAAAAGAAAAAAAAGAAAAGGACAGCCATGAGAACCGCATATAAAAAACATACACTTGGTTGCACATTGTTAAGTTCAAATTCTGTTAGGGTTAGACTCACCTTGGGAAAGCAATTAAAAAGCAAATTTTTGTTACTGTTAAAATTAAGGAATAATAATAATAAGTTCAGTTGGTCAACCCTTCCATCTCAATGAGACTTTCAATATTCATTCTCATATTTCCTGCTAGAACCATTTTACTTAAATACCTTAAACAAATCAAAACTATTCCAATATGTTACCTAGGCTTCAAATCTTGCATTTTTCCATCCACCTCAAAGATAAATTATCCGCATTTCATTACTTTACAGTCTGCAGTCTCAGATCTGCCAACACATCACTGCTGTTGAGAATAATGAAAATGAACTTTCATGGCACTTGATTGGTACATGGAATATGTGAAACCCCTGGTGAATGTTGAGACTGAAGGTGGGCCAAGTCAGGCCGAGCGAAGCATCCATCAGTGTGGGCAAGATCCGTTACTGGGAGCTGATCTGATAAGGGAGTTCCAGGAACTCCAATTAGGACAACAGATTCAGATGGTGAGCTTGGATTCAAGGCTGAGGGTAGTCAAAGCCAGGCACAAGCTCCAAGCATCACTCAGGTTTACCTGGTAGTACAAGGGGATGGCCCTCTCTAGGTGTTTCAGAATCAAAGAGGAGGCACTAATCATAACAAACCCTAGCACGACTGACGTCAAACTGACCAGGGACTTCAGATATATATCCTAGGATGATCATATTTATTTCAAAGTTATACTTCTACTTCCTCTAGTTGCTGAAAACTAGACAACTGCGGCAAGTGGAGACACCTCAAAATTAAGTGTATCTCAGAAGTGACACTTCTGGGCTCACCAAGAACTAAAGATAAAGCTACAACACGCATGAAACCACATATTCCATCTACAGAAGTGTTTTCCTAAAGCAAAACCCTCTCAGTAATATAGGAGCTATTACACCAAATGTGTATAAATTAGCGTGAGGACACAAGCAACATGAATCAAGGAAGTATGACACTTTCAAAAGAACGCAGTAATTCTCCAGAAATAAATCCCAATATGAAGTAATTCTACAATATGCTTAAAAAAGAATTCAAAATAATTATCCCAGGAAAATTTAATGACAGTCTTAAAATAAACAAGTAGAATTATAAATAAGAGGGAAATTTAATAAAGATATCAGAATCATTATGAAGGATCAAACAAAACTCAGAACTGAAAACTTCACTCAATGAAATAAAACAAAAAATTGCAAGTTAGCAAGAGTGGATCTAATGAAATGAAGAATTTCTGATCTTGTGGACATGACCTAAGAAATAACCAAGACAGACGAAAATGAAGAGGAAAGAATGAAAAAGAACGAAAAAAGCCCAAGTGGATAAATATTCATAGTATGTGGATATTTGCAAGACAAGAGAAGGAAAAGGGGCCTGAAAACCTGCTGGAATATAATATTGAGAATTTCTCAAGTATTGAGGCAGACATAGACATTCAGATTCAGGAAGCTCCAAAATCTCCAGCCAAAATCGGCTTTCTTTAGGGCATATTAAAGTCAAAAGTTAAGGATAAGAAGAGAATCAAAAAAAAGAAAAGAAAAATGTCAATTTACATACAGGAAAGCCTAACAGACTAATAGCAGATGACTTCGTAAGAAAACTTACAGAGCATTCTTAGCATAAATCTCGAAGCATTACAAGTAATAATTATAATAAAACATAACAACACAAAATTCAGTAACAAATTAACAGAAAAACAGGAATTAATTCTTATCCATCAATATTAACCTTGAATGTAAACGGATTAAAATTTCCAATCAAAAATATATATTGGCTGAATGGAAAAAATGTAATATCAAACTGTACACTGGTAAAAGAAATATATCACACAAATAAAAATACACATAAAATGAAAGTGAAATTTGAAAAAAAGGAGATGTATAATATGAATGGAAACCAAAAAGAAGCTCATGCAGGAATTCCTTATGGAATGACACAAGTATAATGTTCATGAAATTTAATGCAGTGTTAACAAAATATCAATAAAATTTTCCACAGAATTAGAAAGATCATTCTTGAAATTCATATGGAATCACAAATGACCCAGAATATCCATGGTAAGCTTTGGGAAAGATGCCAGGAGAACCAAGTTCATGACTGCATAATATCTGATTAAAAGAATACTGCAAAGCAATTGTAATTGTGTGATTCAAAAACTGACACATAGATCAGTGGAACAGAGTAGCAATGTACATCAATATATTTTTCATAAAGGTGCCAAGAATATATATATTATCATATACATATACATATATATCTGATAATGCAGTTTGAAAAAGAACTACTGGCAAAATGGATAAAAAGATGTACAAGGATTAAATTTCACCTAACATTTACCAAATACCAGAGACCAAGATAGATCAGAGATATAGCTAGGTTCTAAAATTATGAAATTTCTAAAAGAAAATAGATGAAATGCTTCAATACATTAGTGCAAGCACTGATATTTTTGGATGACACTAACAGCACAGGCAGCAGAAGAAAAAATAAACACAAGGGATTATATCAAACCTGGAAGCTTCTTCACAGCTAAGAAACCAGCTCAAAGGTAAGAACCATCCTACTGAATGGGAGAACATATTTGTTGCTAAAAATTATCTGACAATTATTTGACAATTATCTAATAGCATATGAAATGTTTGTATCAAAAAACAGCCACTACATCCTGTTCATAACAACACTGTTCACAACAGTCAAAATATGGCAACAAGCAACTATCATCAGATAAATGAATAAAGAAAATGTGGCATATATGCAGAACAGAATACAGCTCATCTATAAAAAGAATGAAATCCAGTCATTTGCAGAGAAGTGGATGGAACAGGAGGGCATCATGGAAAGTTAAATATGTCAGACACAAAAAGAAAAAGATTCTCTCTCAAATGGACACTAAAAATTTGAACATGAACACAGAATATTTGTTATTAGAGGCTAGAAGAAGCAGGATAGATAGAAGTTTGGATTTAAAAAAAAATAAGGAGATGAGCCCAGTGCAGTAGCCTAATGGCTAAAGTCCTCACCTTGCATGTGCTGGGATCCCATATGGGTGACGGTTCATGTCCCAGCCACCCACTTTCCATTCAGCTCCCTGATTGTAGCCTGGGAAAGCAGTTGAGGACACCCCAAAACCTTGGGTCCCTACACCCACGTGGGAGATCTGGAAGAGACTCCTGGCTCTGGCTTCAGATTGGCTCAACTCCAGTTGTTGCGGCTACCTTAGCTTGAACTAATATATTGGCAGCTGAAAGTTCTGACCTCCAAGAGATATATAAGCTCAGAATTTGTGAGAATGTTTGTTACCACAGGAATGTCAGAGAGTATAATCAACACAGAGGAAATTGTAACCAATGACAGAGATGATATTATACATTGCACAACTCCCAAATCTTTGCTATTGCAACCTGGATGAGTATCTGCCATATGGAATCCCAGGCTATAGATACAGGTGAAATTATCCATTATAGAAAGGCCAAAATAGGCTTATCAGTGGTCATCTGTTTCAGGAATTTGAGGTACAAAATACAATCAAATAAACATCAATCATTATTAAGGGTAGGACTGCAAAGATTCACACAGACATGAGAACACTAATAAAGGTCATAGCAAGTCAAGAAACAACGTAAATTATGAGTAAACAAAAGCAAGGCAGTAAATAAACTCAGAAGAAAGCATGAGAAGAGGGCATCTGAAGAGAAGGTACACGTAACAATAATGTCTGAGTGACAAAAACATCTTAAGTGGATTGTCTAATTTTATATGGTGCCATACTTCGAATTTCTTCCAAACATCCTGCATTCTTTTGTTTGCCCCCTTTTTACAGATTTAATACATTTCTACTGGTTTCTCCTAAGATAGAAGCAATAGGGAAACAATCCTCAATATCACAGAACTTAGGTAAAATTTTTAAAGTAAAATTCCTACAGACTTATTTCACAAACAAAACCATTAATTTAATGAAGGAAAAAACAAAAACTTAGTGACTGGAACTGTGTCATAGTGCGTTAAGCCACTGCCTATAGTGTTGACATCCCATATGGGTGCCAGTGCTATTCTGGGATGCTCCATCTCTGATCCTGTTCCATAATAACATTACTGGGAAAGCAGTGAAGGATGACTCAAGTACCTGTGCCCTGTAATCCACGTGGGAGTCTCAGATTAATTTCTTGGCTCCTGGATTCAAACTGATCTAACCCTGCCTCTTGCAGCCACTGAGGAGTGGACGGAGATGGAGGATGTCTTGCTCTGAATCTCTCCGTAGCTTCTTAAAATAACCGTTTAAAAAAGCTTTGCATGAAATTAAACAAAGTAAGTATTTGTTTAGCATTTGACCATGTACCTTAACACCAGAAAGAATGGCTATCTTTAATGTAACCTTTTAGTATTTAATAGTTTATTTCAGCTACACAGTAAAGCAAGATTAACTAAATCAAAAAGTGAATTCAGACTTATCTAACATAGTTCATAATTGTCACTGGAGAAAAACTAAAATTGTTTTCCATTTTCCTCTTTTACTTTTTTTTTTTTTTTTTTGGTGAAACTTGCTCCTGACAAAATAAATATGAACTGAAAACTGAAGATGATATCCCATCACTGTGGGTTTTCTGTCAGGCTGTAGTATTTTACAAAAGTTCTGATATTACCTTAGGCATGAATTACATAGTTTAGGAAGTGCAGCCAAATGTGTATTTTCTGCTAGTCACTAGGCTGAAAGTCTGATCATTCCTACAAAATCAGTAGGCCAGGAAAGCTGATACAGTCCCTGCTGTGTAACTTCTATCTGTAAGAATGTGTAAAAAGCTGAGGACAGAGAGCTGAGTGCCTACAGGTTGTTTTTTTTTTTTTTTTGTAATTTTACATTTATTTTTATTTTAGATGATGTAAACATGACTGGTCAGAGTGAGGTGGATCAAGGGTTAGGAAAAAGTGGGTATGGGCATTGTTTCCAAATTCTCTACCTCTCCTTCCTGTTTTGAGATGGGTGTGGGGGGATAAAGGGAGAAGCCATACACAGCCTTCCAACCACCCCAGAATCCAGGGATGGAGAATGGCCACCCAATATCAACCCAGGGTCCCAATGTGGCACATACTCTGAGAATTCTGCTCAGGTGGTTTCAATAGTTCTGAAATGCTGTCAATCTCATTGATCCAAGGAAGAGGAACCCTTTTCAATGTCCACTGCCTGACATAGCCAACCTCAGAGTCTCCATTCGCTCAGATATTTGCTGTGATCATTTGGCTAGGGTAATTGTCCAATTTGTTCTGTTCTTCTTCCTCTGGGATGGTACAGATGTTCCATACAGGGCTCAATGGGCTGTCAATTCCTGCACATGGATCTGGGCCAATGTCCACTACTCCATCTTTTCAGCTGAGGAGGACCAGTTCTCACTGGTGGGCCAAGGGCCCAAGCCAGTTGACCTGGGTCCCAATGGACTCAAAACTACAGGGCCCTCATCGTGTTTCCACCCTGCTCCCACTGCACAGGTGGAAACCCAGCTCCCACTGTGTAGGTGGGCTAAGAGACCTGGGCCAGGCCACTCTTGCCTCGCTGGATCCCCGGCACCCACCACACAGGCAGGCAATGAACCCTGGGGCAGACAACCCAGGTCCAGCTGGATCTTCCACCCCCAGGGCTCACGAACCAGCCCCCACCACGCAGGCGGGCCTAGAGATCTGGGCCAGGTGACCCAGGCTCTACCAGAACCACCAGCCCTGATGGTTCATGGACCCATGGATGCCCACCTCTTTGATGCAACTCAGTTGTCAGCACAAGTTTAGAGGATATTTCATATGTACCCTTGCTTGTCATTGCAAGAACACAGGTATAACTCTACAGAAGGCTCTGGAGTATTTTATGTGGCCTGTCTTGAAGTTAGGCTCTTGTAGTTGAAAGGTTTCACTGAAGGCCAAAATGGAACCCCTTGCCCACTGTAGTGTGGGATTCAGGGGTGACTGGTCATGGGTAAGTTATATTCGAGGGTCAGGACCTTGTCCACATGAGTACCTGTCCAGAAGTGCGATGAAGCAGGTGAATGAGCTAGCAGTGTAGAAAAGGTACATGACTCGCCTTCAGAGACATATTAGCTAAGAAAGATGCCAGGGCAACAGAAGGAGCTGCAGTGTATGTCTTTCTAACCGTCCTGCAGGCAGAAACTAATGCTGGATCACAGATGCAGACACAAGAATGGGATCTGTGACTCATCTTGGAGGTCAAAGGACAAATATTTCTGCTTAGAAAGATGGGTTGCCACCCTCCGAACTATATCCAACAGCAGCTATACCCCCTTCACAGTGCTTGTGGAATCTGAGTTCTCCAGTCAAAGCCCAAAACATAAAATCTAAGAAATCAGGGGCTCCTCAGGGGTGGCTACTTCCTTATTCTGCCCTGGTGCTGCAACATTCATGCTGTTCTTGTGTTCTCAAGCAAAGCTAGTGGATCTGGGAGCCAAGTTTAGGCTCTTAGATCTAATGATGGCTCCTGTGATTATGGGATGGAGGGGTGGAGAGGATTTTGTTTTGGGGCCCATAAATGGAAAAACTGGCATCTCTAACTGCACATCCAGCCTTGCAGCAGTAGTTTCACTCTATCCATCATATCTTGGGGAATTATTTTATTAGGTCAGATTATGAAGTTTCTGTGGTGTGGCCCAATCCCAGAGATTTACTTGGAGTCATTAGTAGGTGGTAGATTACAATGAGCGACAACATGTGTTGTGAAGGTTAGGCATGCAACTCATGAAGCTCAGGGGCCACTTGAGGAGGTTTTCATTAAAGAGATGGGATCCTATGCTGTAGACTGTTTCTTTTGTCCTGTTTGGTGCCTTGGTAGCAATGCAAGCACAATACATGCAGCGACATATCAGTGTGATAATAGCCTATACCGTGATTACTGATGACTTGGAAAAGGTGGAGACAATGTGTATTCAGAAAGGGCTGTGGGCCAAGTCTTAGGAGAAAGGAGCAGGGAAACGACCAATTAAAGTCACTTGAATTCAGATGTGTGTCGCCCTCCTGTCAGCAGAGGCAGACAGCATAAAGCTAGATAAGCAGACTAATTAGATACTGGGTAGAATTATGGCAACAACAATGGTTCCATCCATTTACAAAAATGCAACATGAGTAAAGCACCCAAATGAGTATAGATGATTTGAACACTGTGGTTATAGAAATAGTAATAAAGCTGTCTTTGGGACTAGTGTACTTCTGGAATATACGGTGTGTGTATCTTACAAAGCTAGGTATACAAACTGGGTATTGATGCCCTCAAGGGTCTATGGCTAGAAACTACAGGGGTGAGTTCTAGTTGTAAAAATGTAAGGCTATAACCATTGGGGGACATTGTTGCCCACTCTCTATTGCAACTAGCAGCATCTTGGTGGATACAAATTCCAAGCAGTGCAATGTATTTCTTTCATGAAGAAATTATTGGAACCACACACGAACAGCAGAAGGTAGGCATTATTAAACCCACATATAGCCCATTTAATTTACCAGTATGGCCTGTAAAAAGAAGTCAGATGGGATGTGGAGGATGGTTGCAAATTACTAGGAGCTTAACACATTTTTCCTCCTCTTGTAAATGAGCAATTTCATTGGTGAATATCATGAACCGCCTCAGGCACAAATTTGGAACCTACTGTGTATTAATTTTCACTGATGCATCTCCTGAGAGTCAAGAACAGATTGCCTTCACTTTGCACAGCCAACAATGAATCTTCGTCATTCTATCTACATAGCCACACTACATATCACATTTTGTGGTGACAGATTTGACATGGGAATCTCCTTTCAACAGTACCAGTGTTCCATCATATAGATGATACGATGTTAACTTATTACTCTACTGTAGAGTTCAAAGCAGCTTTACCTATTGTGATGAGCCATCTAAAGACATCTGATTCGGAAGTCAAGGAGTCAAAAATGCATGGACCAGGACTCTTGGTCAAGTTCTTGGGAGTTGTCTGGTCAGGTAAGAAAAATGTCATTCCCAAGACAGTCTTAAGGGAAAAAAAAACAGGCTTTTCTCATCCCAATGACTATGCAGCATGTATAAGAGATCATAGGGTTGTTTATTTTATGCAGCCATCCCATGTGAACTTGATGTTTATGTTACTACAGAAGAGTTTGGATGGGGCGTTGGACAATGGCATAAAAGAGAAAGGAGATCCATTGGATTTTGCTTCCAATTGTGGAAAGGAGTAGATATTTAGTACTTTATAACTAAAAGGATGCTGCTGAAGTGTATACCACCTTGACGGCCCCTGAAAGCATAATTGGCATTGTGTATTACTGTGTAGTTTTTACTTCTTTGTAGGCTGTGTAGTGGAATAACACAAATCTCCACACTGGTGAAGGTGGGAGCAGGCTACCTGCATCAATGGGGAGTTCTAAATGCAAGCCCATTTCTTCAGGAATTACAAGAGATTTGGGACCTGTGACTTATTTGACAAGCAGTACACTTCCAAATACTCCATGCACCATGGAACCAGTATTTTTTTTTTTTTAATTAGAATGGGCTGTGGAGGCCTGGTACATCTCACTCAGTGGACAGTGAACGTCTTCTAGATTTCCACTAAGACAATCTGGTGGGAATCAGATAATCACAAAAGTACTCAATGGGCTATCTATAAGCAGATGGATGGCTGGGCAATGTCAATGAGTTCTTAGCTACTATTCACTAACCATTATGGGATGCAACATGTGGTAAAGTCTCTGGGAGAGAGAACATTGGAAAAAAAAATTCTGTACACCATGACAGATTACATGGCACTTCTCCATCCACGAATTAATGAGGATGACACCATTAGGTAAGTATGTAACCACTCAGTGGTTATGTCAGCTCCTACACACAGCACAAAAGATAATAGGGGATACAGTATAAGCCTAGAACATGCCTGGAACTAATGAACAGGTTCTAGAATCCAGTAAAGAATGTGCTCTTTGCCATTAAGTGTCAGTGGTTACTAGAATTGTGGTGGGGTATTGTAGACCCCTTTGAGGTTGCAAGTAGACATGATCAGATTTTTGCTCCAATCTTATGGACACATTCAGAGAGTTACCTGTGCATATACTGCCATGGAGCTGTCTTGCTGCTCCAATCACCTTGTATAAAACATCCAAATTTGCTTTGAACAAGGTACATTACCTACGCAAGGAAAGGGCACTCCCTTACTCAAGGGCACATTTGTCTTGATTTATTATAAATGTTTGCTGCTCCAGTATCTTCAAACATCCAGTGAAAGCGATCTCACAAAAGCTGGCAAAAGAGGAAGGATGATCCCTTTCTCCAGCTGTGGGGTTCTCAAAATAAATCCCTTGCTTACATCTTATCTAACAATTTGGATTTTCCATTGCTGGTGCCACTAACATCTTTGCAATATTGTCCTTAGCCTGTTCACTGCAAAGTCCCTGGTGGACTGGGTACACATTTTTAACATGCTAATCAATCAAGGTGTGCATCGAGTTGCCTATCATCTCTACGATTGGACTGCTTTTGAAGTTCACTACAGCCACTAATCAAACCTGAAGTTGGTTGCAAGGATGAAATTCTTCTGACTTATTATAGGAAAACATCTGAGCTCATATAAAGATTTTAGTTGAGATTAGTATAATAAAACCTGGCCAGATACTCCATGTGGGGTAATTCAATATTTCCAACATTTCTAAAAACAAGATTTAAATTTAAACTATTTCATAAAATCAGTAAAGCAGTCCCTTTTGTTTTCAGTAGTGTAGGTATCACTTTATACTTCCATTTTAATATGCTGTGATTTTATTGTGTAAGATCATTTTCTATAACCTATGTTATACATATCCAACACTTTTTTATTTAATAATAGCTGTGGTTAATATAGCCTATCAAGATCAAATCTGGTAATTCATAGACAACAGACTCAAAGCGGCACTAGACAATAGTAAAACTACTATACCAATGCATGAGGGGGGAATCGGGTGCGATCCTGACAACCTCTTAACAGGAGGTCATGTGCGTGGAGCAGGGGGGCACTCCAGAGTGGAGCAGGTGGTAAGAGGAAGCTTGGATCCCAATCATAAAGACTCCCAGACCTTCACCACAAACTATTAATACGAGCAACAAGGACTATATCCCAACTGCCAAGGAGGCCACAGGGAATTGGATGCCCTGGGAGGCCAAGAACTCTGAGGTCACCGACCCCCAACCGGAGCTTCTGCAGGGGATGGAAGAAGTCCAAACACTACCGTGCAGAAACCAACGTCATCAAAAAGACAACCAGAAGCCCTGAGCAGTCCGCAGAAACAGAAGAACAATAAACGTCCTTCGGGACCAGGGAGGAGAGCTTTCTCTGGTCCGAGCCTGGCTCCGGCTCTGGACCCCCACTCTCCCTGGCAATGACCATCAGGATCGCTCCGAAAACCCCTCATAGCAAACAAACAATCATACAAACTAAAAAAACCTAAAATAAATAGACAAACAACAAAAAGTAGAGCTTGACATCTGACAGGAAAGAGCTGGCATGGATTGGCTCATGCCTCGCTGGGTGGGACACAAAGATTAGTCACTCCTTACCATGGTGTTGAGGATTTTCTTGCACACCCTCCCAAAAAAAATGTTCTGCACCTTAATTGTTGACAAATGTCTTGTTAGAGTTACAAGCCAGTCTAGATTATCCTAAAATTTGCCAAGATCAGCAAAATTATACTTCAACACAACAAATGGCTAAATACTAAAATGAAATAGACACGAGACAGCTGAATAGTACCCTACAGCCATTTTAAGGTATATAGCAGCCGGTCCTGTATATAAACTAAAATTGAAATGTCAATGAGCTAATCATAGGATGTGGTTAAGAACTTGCATTTTTTTTTTAACATACTGGTTACTCAAAACCATGTCAATTCCATAATGTTGCAAATTGCTGTTGATGTTATATTGGGACTCTTAATTGACTGGGATGATATTCTACCAGCTCTAACTTCAGACTAGAAATAGTCTCCCTAAGAAACTGTTCAACCCATCTGGACAACAAGTAGCTGGACTCTATGCTTGGTATATGTTTGCAAAGAAAGAATCTTGATTGAATTTGAACTGTAATACTGCAACAAGGTGGAGGAATCCACCAGGGGGGAGGGGCGTGGGGAGGGGTGGGGGGATTCCCAGAGCCTATGAAACTGTCACATAATGCAAAATAATTAATAAAAAAACTAATAGCTGTGGTTATTTGTACATTCAGGGTTACTTATCCAAATTAATTTTTAGATGCTAAATTAAATCTCTTATTATACTTAAATTTTCATTAGCTAAAAATAGGTTATTAAAACACTATTTTACATTTATTAAGGTATAAATTACAGAAAGCATAATTTTCTGATGTATATTTAAAAAATGTTCACAGAGTGAGTGGGTCGGCCTTCCCCACTTGGCTTCCAAGTGGTGGGGCTTGGGTGTGGAGGTTCAGGCCCATTAGGCAACCAAGTGCTCGGAGCCAGGTGGGTCAGTTCATCCTGGGGGTGAAACTTAGATCTAAAGGCTTGGACGCATCAGCCTGCCAGGTACTCATAGCCAGAGGGGTTGGCTACTCCTGGGGGCATAGTTCAGGTGGCAGAGCTTGGGTTGAAGCCCTGAGGCCACCAGTGGTGGGATTTTGAGGAGAGAACATGAGGAGTTTCAAAGGTCAGACTGAAGCACCAGTCCTTGTGGGAAATCAGAGCTGGGGTAGCTAGGATCAACCAATGCCAAATATTACTCACTTGTGCACACTAAAGCTTGGGCTGGGGGCTATCTAGCAGGGATAGATCATAATATCAGCCAGTAAGAGTTGGAACGTGGGACAGGAAATGTTAGTCTGGGCCATGGCACTAACTAGCATTCGAAAGAACAGGGTCTGGGGCAGATTTCATCGGGGGATATATGGGCCCACCCTTGTGATCTGCAATGTCAGCTGGTTTGCTTGGGAGCAAGGGCTGGGGAGGAGGAGGTTGGTGGTGACAGGCTGAACTAGGCAAGAACCTTCTGACTTTCAAGGATACTGGGGTTGGGTACAGGCTGAGTTGGTCCAGGCTGCAGCACCCTCTGGCACTCCCGAGAATACAGTGTGGGATAGGCAGGGCCACAATATCCACCACTCATATATAGGCTAGAACAGAGAGGTAGTCTGTGACTAGTAACGATCTAACATCTGCTGGCACTTGCAAGATCTGGATCTAGGGCTGGGGCTAGTGGGGGAACATGGGAAACTTTCCTGGTGGGCCACAGTTCCCACTGGTGAGCATGTGATTCAGGTCTGGATGTTAGTCAGACTGAGCAGGGTAGCTCCACCCATTGGCAAGTGTGTGGGTTGGTTTTGGAAGGGAGTGAACCAGGCAGGTCCAGGCCAACCTTAGCTCATTGGCAAGTACAGGAGCCAGGCTGAAATGCAGGTCATGCCAGGCTAGGCTATTACACCTACCAATTTGCATGAGTCAAATATGGGAGCAGACTGTGCAGTGCCAGGCTGTAGTACTCACCAGCGAGAGCTGGACTGAGGGCTGGCTGGGTCAGGTCAGGCTGCAGCATCAGATGGCAAACGTCACGACTCAGGATGAAGTTTGCTGAGCTGGGTCAGAAAAATCATTGAAATGTGAAACAAAATCCAGTTCTGGGAACAGGCCCGGTTGCAGAGCTAAGGGGACACCCCAGCATGGGTTTGGACTGGGTCTGGGTTGCACAAAACTGGGCTAGACTCCAGCACCCACTGGCACTCATGAGAGCCAAAATGGGTGTAGGATGAGCTGGACTAGGTTTTGGCTCCCACTAGACCACATGAGAGCTGTGTCAGGGTGTAGACTAGGTGTGGCTGGGCTGTAACACCAAAGAATAAGAACCAGAATGGGTGTGGGCCAACTGGGTAAGGCTACTGTTCCTGCCAGAACAGGAGCTGGACTAAGCACTGGCCAAGGGCTCACCAGTAAGATCTGCCACTGGGAGGAGACCCAATAAAGAACTGGGGAAACTTTTTTGTCAGGGCACAGTCCCTGCAGGTGAATGCAAGAACTAAGGTAAGAAGCAGCCCAGACTGGACCAGGTTACAGTACCTGTCAGCATATGTGACTCTCAGGTCTTGGGGTGAGTCAGGCTGGGTCAGTTTATAACACCCACTGGCAGATCTGAGAACCAGGATGGGTTGTAAGGCAGTCTGGGTTTGGTCATATCACCAGCCAGTACACATTAGGGCAGGGACAGGGAGATGATTGCACTGAGTTGGGTTGGAGCACCTGCCAGCATGAGCTAGAATGGGGGCAGACTGAGCCAGGCCAGGCTATAATACCTGCTGGCAAATGTTGAGATGTGATGGGCCATGCCAGACTGGGCCACAACACTCACCAGCACACGCAAGACTTGGGGTGGAGGGGAAAGGTAGGTGTGTAAGCCTGGTAGGAGAGTACTGAGGACTCCCGTGCTGGGCCAATGCTTCTGGTGGTGAGTGTGAGAACTGGGACTTGTGGCAGGTCAGGCCAAGCACAGCTACAACACCTATTGGCCTACATGTGAACTGGGTTAGGGGGAGAGCCAGCCTGGGCCATCAATTTTAGCCACTGGTATAGGTATAAATTGGAGTAAGGGCAGACAGGTGGGTTCTGCCACAGCATCAGCTGGAAAGTGATGGGACTGGGGGGCAAGTCCTGCAAGACTGCAGAACAACTTGGAGAGTGCAAGATCCAGGGCAGCGAGTGTGTCCACTTGGGAGGCTATGGGCACATCTCTGATGGGCTGCAACTCCCACTGGTGAGCATGAGAACCAGGACTGGATGTGGGCCTGGCTGGACAGGTGGTGGCATCCGCAGGCATGAGGCTGGAGTCAGCTGGGTTAAGCTTCAATGTCCTATGATATGTATGAGAGTTGAATTAGATGTGGGACAGACTGGACCAGTCCATTACACATGCTGGCAAACACAGGAGCCAGAGCTGGTTGCTGTTCCAGTGGGGCTTAATGGGGATCACTCTGACTAGGTTTCAGTTCCCCCTGGTATATGTGAGGGCCAAGTGTGTAGTGGGCAGTGTTGGGTTCGACCACAGTACCCACGGGTTGGCAAAGGAATGAGAGCAGAACAAATTGATCAACTACCCCAGTATAGATTGACAGCAAAGTTCTGTGCAAATGGAAATTCTGAGGTGGACTATGTCAGCCAATTGACCTTGGAAGGATTTCCTCATCCTTGGAGAAGTGGCATCAACAGTATCTCAGAACTATTGAAACCACTTGAGCAGAGCCTCAGAACACGTTCCACAATGGAAACTCTGGGATGACATCAGGTACTGAGAGGCTGGGTGTGGTCTCTCCCATTGTGTCCTCCCATGATCCAGAAAAAGGAAGAAGAAAAAAAAAATGTATAAAGTCTTACTGACTTTGCCATGATCCTCAACCCTTCCAACCCTGACCAACTATGCAAACATCATCAAAAATAAAATTTAAAAATATATTAAAAATAAAATAAAAACAAAATTGCTCAATCAAAAAAATTGACATATTATATTTCTCACTTTGCCACAAGCCACTCTATAATTTGCGAGTTCTTTCCTCAGTCTCAGTTTTTCATCTATAAAACAATAATTCTATGTTGTAAAAGGCATTGAGATATAATTACTTTATTTAGATAAGAAAGCACACTATTTAGATGCAAATGTTAGGTTTTGTCATATGTAACTTGCTTTCAATGTCTTAAAAAATATTACTTCAGGGCCCGACACACTAGCCTAGTGACTAAAGTCCTTGCCTTGCACATGCCGGGATCCCATATGGGGGCTAGTTCTAATTCTGGTGGCCTCACTTCCCATCCAGCTCCCTGCTTGTGGCCTGGGAGAATAGTCAAGGATGGCCCAGGGCCTTGGGACTCTACATCCACGAGGAAAACCCAGGGTGGGCTCCTGGCTCCCGGTTTGGGATTGGCTCAGCTCTGGCCATTGTGGCCACTTGGGGAGTGAATCAGTGGATGGAAGATCTTTGTCTCTCCTCCTCTTTGTACATTTGACTTTAAAATAAAAAAAACATAAAAATATTCAAAAAAATCTTCTTTCAGCAAAAATGTTACTTCAGTACTTGATGTATCATTTCCCATCAAAATTATTTCTGTACTGGAAGTCTACTACATGAAATATCAAATTGCTTCTATTGCTTTTGAGACTTGATGATACTTTCCACTGTACATTTTCTCCAGAGTCTGAATACATTTTCACATATAGTAAGGTCATAGAATGTCTTAAGAGAAAATCTTTGAATAATTTGCTAAAGGAAATAAAGCATGCAAATTTTCATTAGCTATGAAACCTATTACAACAGCTTATCTTATTCTATTCAGTCTCTTGTTTGATTGCATCACATTTTTATCTGATTCAGAGAAGCTGATGATTCTAAAGCTAGAAAATTTTGCTAATTCAATGGTAAAGAAGAGAGTTCTAGTTTCTGTGCAGCATCATCTTAACAAAATATAAAAAATACATTATGATGCAACTGCAACAATAAATGCAGTAGTGTCACTAAGTTAAAAGTTTCAATAATTTCCATGCATAATAAAACAAAAAGATTTCATTCTTAATTAACATGTAATAACAACTATTACACTTAATATAGTGTTGGATGAAATCTAACCAAAACTGTTGAAGACCTCTATGATGAAACTCACAAAACATTAAAATAATAAATAGAAGACATTATAGGATGGAAAACTTTACCAAAAGTCATACACAGACTCAATGTAATCCCAATCAAAATCCCATCAACATTCCTCTCAAAACTGGAAAAGATGACATAAAAATTTATGTGGAAAAATAAGAAACCAAGAATAGCAAAAGTTATCCTGAAGAATAAAAATAAAATTGGAGCAATGACAGTTTCAGGCATCAAGACATACTATAGGATAGTGGTAATTAAAATAGCATGGTACTGGTGCAGAAAGAGAAGATCAATGGAACAAAACAGTAACCCCAGAAGGGAGCCTACACATGTACAGCCAGCTACTCTTTGACAAGAGACCTGAAAATAACCCAGGGAAAAAGGTTAGTCTCTTCAACAAATGCTGTTATGCTGTTAGGACAGCTAGATGGCAATCTGCAGAAGTAAAAAAAAAAAAAAAACAAAAACAAACAAACAAACAAAAAACCCCCACAACTTTACCTTATACAAAATTAAGTCTAAATAAGTCAAGGACCTAAATCTTCACCCAGAAACCATCAAACTATTAGAAGATAACAAGGAAAGCACTCTACAAGGTAGAAATATAGGCAAAGACTTCATTAGCAAAACCAACAAAAGCAGAGTCAGTCAAAGCCAAATGACAGAGCTGCAAACAAACGGATGGGACTGCATTAAACTAAGAAGCTTCTGTACAGCAAAGGAAACGATCAACAAAGAGAACAGGCAACGGACAGAATAGGAGAAAATCTTTGCACACTATGCAATATATAGGAGACTATATCCAGGCTTTACAAAGAGCTTCTGAACCTCAACAAGAGCCAAAGGAACAATCCTATTAAGGAATGGGTGAAGGAATGAGTAGTCCTTTTCAAAAGAACAAATTCAAATGGATAGCAGATATATGAAAGAAAAAAATTCAGGCTCCCAAGCTATTAGGAAAATGCAAATGAAAACCACAATGAAATTCAACCCCTTAAGTCCACTGAGAATGGTCTACATTCAGAAATCTGAGAATAACACCTGTTGCAGTAGATGTGGAGAAAAAGAGTCTATATGCCTGATACATATTATAATGAAATGAAATCCGCACATGAAAAAGTGACATTTAACTCTATATTTATAGCAACACAATCCACAATATTGAAGACATGAAACTACCCAGATTCCCATTGAAACACAGATGGATAAAGAAACTCTGGGACATCTACTCCACTGAATACTACATAGTCACTACAAAGAATGAAATTCTACCTTTTGCAACAAAATGTTCCTAACTGGAGACTGTTATGTTTAGTGAAATAAGCTTGTCCTAAACAGCATGTATTTTGTCTGATATAAGGCAATCTTAACGGAAATGCAAAACAAATATATATATATATGTATATGAACATGCATATACATATATTCCATATATATATATATATATATATATATATATATATGGAACTATATAATAGAGACTAGCATATCAGGAATTGAAAACATGTTGCCGTAGTCATCTACGAATAAAAGTCTAGTCATCCAGAATAAAAGAACTTCCAAAGAAGCAGTTTAATATACTGACAATATGATGCTACATTTTCTACCTTTGCCTATGCCCCTAATGCCATGATAAACTTTAACAGTAGGATGCTGAACTGTGACTGTTGTTGAAGGACTATAATATGGGGGTAAAACTTGGGGGAGGGGAATTGAGAGCTGGAGTGGGGATTCCTATACCTATAAAACTGTATCATGATTATTGTTGATTCAACAGGACATAAAGGACTTCCATTATTATGTAGTATATCCAGATGTTTCTTCATGTCATTGCATAAATTCTGTAAGCTTTGATACTCACGCATTATCAAGGACGAAAAATTTCACAATTGCTGTGTAGTCTATGTGATACATGAGACTCTCACTGCACATTTATATAAAAAGTTATTTTTAAAAATTAAATATTAGAATTATTGGAACATGATACTATATATACATTCATAAACAGACACAAACAAACAATGCAAATCCATACAGAAGTTGTATGTTATAGCATAACCTACAACATTCCTTACTGTGGATTCAAATTTATAAAATTGCACAATAATCTTTAGCCCTAGTATTTCTTCTCTCAGAATATGTTTTAGCGCCAATTTGTACTATACATTTTCATCAAAATAAGCAGCGATCTTCCACCTCCTAAGAATGTGTGAGGAAGACGTTAAGTACAACCTATCAAGAATATAACAGACTCGAATCAGCACTAGGCATTAGCAAAACTAAAGACATACGGGGGAATCAAGAGTAATCCTGACAATCTCTTAACAAGGTCATATGCACAGAGCGGGGTGGACCCCAGAGAGGTGCAGGTGGACAGGAGGAGGCTTGTATCCCAACCTTGGAGACTCCTGGATCCTCACCAAAGACTACAAGTACGGGCACCAAGGACTACATCCCAACTGCTAAGGAGACCACGGGAATTGGAGTGCCCTTGTAGGCCAAGAACTCTGAGGTCATTCACTTCCTTACAGATCTCCCACATGGGATGGAAGATGCCCAGATCCTTCCTCACAGGATCTAATGTCATCGGAACAACAGCCAGGAGCCCTGAGTGGACCTCAGAAACAGAAGAACAGTAAACTTCCTTTAGGACTCGGGAGGGGAGCTTTCTCTGGTCCTTACTTAGGTTCAACTTTGGATCCCTGCCCTCTCTTGCAATGACCATCAGGGTCACTCCGGAGTCCCACTGCCCCACCCCCGAAATTATATTGGATAGACACAGACCAATAAAGAAAGCTTAGAACCAGACAGGAAATGGTCAGCTCGGACTCACATATACCTTACTAGGTAGGACATAAAGATTAGTTACTCCTCACTAAGGTATTAAGATTTCTCTGCACACCGCTCCTAAAACTTTTCTGCGCCTCAATTGTTGACATATGCCTTGTTAGAGTTATAAGCCAGTTTGGACTATCCTAAAATTCGCCAAGTTCAGTAAAAATTATGCTTCAACACTATAAACTCCTAATTACAAAAATGAAAATAGACACGAGATAGCTGAATAATACCCTAGAGCCATTTTAAGGTGTATAGCAGCCAGTTGTTTATAAACTAAACTTGAAATGTCAATGAAGTAGTCACAGGATGTGGTTAAGAACTTGCATTTTCTAACATATGGGTCACTCAATACCATGTCAATTAATTCCATAATGTTGTAAACTGTTGTTGATGATATCTTGTGGCTTTTCACTGAACGGGATAATATTCTGCCAGCTCTGCTTTCAGACCAGAGATGGTCTCCCCAAGAAATTGTTGAATTTATCTGGACAACAAGATGCTGGACTCTATGCTTGGTATATGTTTGCAAAGAAAGAATCTTGACTGAATTTGAACTGTAATACTGCAACAAGGTGGAGGAATCCACCAGGGGGGAGGATATGGGGGATTTGGGGGAAACCCAGAGCCTATGAAACTATGTCATAAAATGAAATTAAATGAAATGTTATTGATATTAATAAAAGAGAAACAAGTAGCAATAAAAAATAAAAGTATCTACTCACCCCTACACAGACATAACAAGATTATAGATTTTTTTTTAAAGATTTATTATTATTGGAAAGCCAGATATACAGAGAGGAGAGACAGGAAGATCTTCCGTCTGATGATTCACTCCCCAAGTGAGCCGCAACGGCCAGTGCTGTGCTGATCCGAAGCCGGGAACCAGGAACCTCTTCTGGGTCTCCCACATGGGTGCAGAGTCCCAAAGCTTTGGGCCGTCCTCGACTGCTTTCCCAAGCCACAAGCAGGGAGCTGGATGGGAAGTGGAGCTGCTGGTATTAGAACCGGCGCCCATATGGGATCCCGGGGCGTTCAAGGCGAGGACTTTAGCCACTAGGCTAGGCCACGCCGCCGGGCCCAAGATCATAGATTTTAAAAAGCATATTTATTACAGTGCCAAACTTTAGTTTGGTGCTATGTGCATTTCTTATTTTTCTTTATCCAATCAAATTAGTATTTGCTGTTTCCTAAATTAGCTTCTGAATTACACACAAACTTCTATCAAATAATTTGGAACAAAAAACATAATAGTCATTTCTTAGAACTTGTAAAAAAAAAGTTGTTTAAAATTGTATCTAGGGCCCGGCGGCGTGGCCTAGCGGCTAGAGTCCTCGCCTTGAAAGCCCCGGGATCCCATATGGGTGCCGGTTCTAATCCTGGCAGCTCCACTTCCCATCCAGCTCCCTGCTTGTGGCCTGGGAAAGCAGTTGAGGACGGCCCAATGCATTGGGACACTGCACCCGTGTGGGAGACCCGGAAGAGGTTCCAGGTTCCCGGCTTCGGATTGGCGCGCATCGGCCCGTTGCGGCTCACTTGGGGAGTGAATCATCGGACGGAAGATCTTCCTCTCTGTCTCTCCTCTGTGTATATCTGGCTGTAATAAAATGAATAAATCTTTAAAAAAAATTGTATCTAAATAAAAGTTTAAATAAAAGAAATACTAAGAATGTTCACAACTTAAACACTTTTTTGTGTTTGCATTTGAAAACCAGAGGTGTAGAAACAGACAAACTGATCTACAGACAGCAAACTCTAACCACTGGTTTACTATCTTGAGGCCCACAAGTATCAGAGCTTCAAAAGGGACAGTGTGGGGCTAAAGCTGGGATCTAGTAATGCAATCCATATCTCCCCAATGGGTGGCAGGCATCTAACTCCTTAAGCCTTTACTGCTGCCTACCAGGATCTGTATTTAGGAGCCAGAGCCAGAAAGCCAAACGAGGAACTCTGATATGGGAACAAAGACATCTTAACTGTGAGAAAAAGTACCAGCATGGAAATGTCCTTTTGATAATAATATTGTACAATAACCATTTTCATATTTATTTAAAAATTATTACAATTAAAAATAGCATAAAATAGCAAGAAAAGACATTGAAGTTACATGATTCAACAGTTTCAAGTGACAAATGAATTCTTTTTCTTTAAGATTTATTTTATTTTTATTGCAAAGTCAGATATACAGAGAGGAGGAGAGACAGAGACGAAGATCTTCCATCTGATGATTCACTCCCCAAGTGGCCGCAGCAGCCAGAGCTGAGCCAGTCTGAAGTCAGGAGCCAGGAGCCAGGAGTCTCTCTGGGTCTCCTACACGAGTGCAGTGTCCCAAGGCTTTGTGCCATCCTCAACTGCTTTCTCAGGTCACAAGCACGGAGCTGGATGGATAGTAGGACTGCCGGGACATGAACCAGCACTCATATGGGAGCCCGGGCGTGCAAGGCAAGGATCCTAACTACTTCGCTATTGTGCCAGGTCTGACAAATGAATTGTAACGATGATAAATGTTTTGCCCCAAACCAAGTTAATACATATCTATGTTGACTAAAACATGACTTCCAGTTGTCCACTTCAAAATAAAAATTTCATTTTTAAGTTTCTTGTTTACAGATTCTAATTATGAAGATGGCCATCAAATAAACATAATAAAAAGGAGGGCTCACAATTAGAGTGTTAACTATATCTTGAAAATAGGATACTGATTTCTACTAAAGGCTAAAATTTTAAATAATTATAATATTCATATTTAACCAGTTAATTTATCTAATTTATTTTTGATTCTCTTACTCTTACAGATTATTGTTTTTAATACATCACAATATAAAGAAAAAATAAATCTTCTTGTTTAAAACATGAAGTTTATTCTTAAACTGAAATACCCAAGTTGAAAAATATGATGTCTACTTACTCCCCCACAGACATCCTTGCCTAAAGTCTTTAAATGTGATACTTTAAATTTTTCTTCAAGACAAGAATGAAGAATAAACTTGATGTGTGTCTCACTTGCTATATTATATAATTTTAATTTGAATAGGGTTCCTATCATGCTTATTTATTTATGTTTAACTCTATTCCTAATTCACACATTTGGTTGAATTATTTCATTACAAAGTACTGAATGGAATCAAACAAAATTAATCATCTCCAAACATTTGCTGCATGCAGCTGGACTTGGGTAGCCCGGACTGGTTTCCAGAAACCACACACATATGCACACATACAAACAGGTCATATTGAAATGAATGGAGCTATTCATGGGAGTAGGAGAGCAACTGGTACAAACTTTGAAAGAACTGTTGTGCCATGTATACATATCTACCACATTCACCTTCTTTATTTGTGGAGTGCAAATCTTTCTGTCTGAGGGTCTACTACATTTAGACCCTTATTCATTATTCACCATTTCATATTCATTTTTTTCTGGGAAATGATAGTAGTTTGAGTATTTAGTTTGTCCTTCATATGAAAATAAACAGCATGGTTAGCACACTCCCAGAAAAGCTAAAAGCAGCAATTGAGAGTCAAAACTGACAGCTGAATTCCTAATTCATTAAGTTGAATATATTATTTTTAGAATCTTCTAATTGGAACAGATACTTCTTTCTCATGAAAATTAATGTGTTGTCAATGTTTTGAATTTTTTTGCAGAATGTAGACAATGATTCTACAAAACTGACTTTTTAAAGAAAAGATAAAGAATTTAGGTATGATGTCAAAAGATTTTAATATCTGAAACAACTTTTTAAAAAGATTATTTAAAAAAAATATTTAAGCAATTAATTTTAAAGTTTTTTTAAGTGAAAATGTTTAGGCTAGGATCTTTTCTCTGAATTGAACTTCAATTTGTCTATCATTCTCTTTTTTCTTCATTTCAATCACATGAATAACTAATCACTGGCAAATAAGTAAGTAACATAGATGTGTTATCGTTTAAAATTTAGGGTTAATTCATGAGCCCCAGACCTTCCCCATTCCACTACCGAAACTTTTTTGGTTCCTTACAATTATACTGAACTAACTACTATTGCAATTGTTGCATGTGTAAAATGGTAATTACCAAAGTTTATGGAAAAATATGGTCACGCTGTTCTAGCAGTAATTGATAAAAGCACTGTATTCTTAACTATTCTCAACATTCAAAAATCTTAAGATATTCATGTTCCAACTGGAGTGTTTCATTTCAGTACTCAGCCTGGCTTTTGAGTCTAGCTTCCTTCTAATGCAGAAAATGAGAAGTGATGCAACTTAAGTAAATGGTTTCTATTACCCAGAGGCAAGAAGGGATTTGAGTTCTTGGGCTCCAACCTTTGCCCAGCCCAGTCCTGGCCACTGCAGCCATTGGGGAAGTGAAAAAAAACTTTTTTTAAACGAGCAAGTTGCACTAAGAAGACCAGAGGGAAATGTGCAAGGAAATAAAAGACTAAAATGGACACAATGTTTTGAAACACTATGTGTGTGATATTGTGACAGTAGATCAGATAATCAAGATGAATACCAAGTGACTTACAGTCACATAGCATACATAATGTAGCTTTTTAGAAATAAGGGATAGCTCACACTTTTGCAGAATGAAATGCCTCTGTGCTTGTATTGTGAAAGTTATGAAAGTCAAGGTGGAGTCATCTGTTTCAACTATAGCAAAAAAAAAAAAAAAACTGTAATGCTATGATTATTTTTTCACACATGATTTCCTGATAATAACTGTCACCAATGATTCTACTAAAATCACAACCATATATGAAGGCCACTACAATTTTAAGCAAGCCAATCCTACTAAGGAAATCTATCTAGCAATTGTTTAACCTTGGGCGGACATCATCCTGGCTATTGATCTTTAAAGCCAAATGTTACTGTTTAAGAAATCCTTACCTAGTCCTCATGTTCATCTTCAAAAAACTTTTCCTTGTCATAACCTCATTAAACATGCCTATAATTCACAATGGCGTGCATATTCCCATTGGAATGCTGTTGTTTTCATTTCAATGCTGTTCTCAAATATTTATTTTACTTTAATTAAATAACAAAGCACATTTACTTTGTATAATTGGAATGCTTTATATATGTGTACATGGGATCCAGTTTCACAAACTAGTTTATTTACAACATAGACACAAGATAATTGATCCTCACCTTTTTTGGGCAGACACAAATACATTAAAGCTGGTTTTTCCGATAATTTAAAAAAATAAATTTTTATTGGAAAGGCAGATTTATAGAGAGAAGGAAAGATGAAGAGATCTCCATCTGCAGGTATACTCCCCAAATGACTGCAATGGCTGAAGCAGAGCTGATCTGAAGCCAGAATATAGGAACTTCTTCCGGGTCTCTCATATGGATGCAGAGTCCCAAGGCTTTGGGCTATCCTCCACTGCTTTCCTAAGTCATAGGAAGAAGTTGGATCAGAAGTGGAGCAGTTGGGACATGATCCAATGGACACATGGGTTGCTAGCATTTGCTGCTGGAGGATTAGCTAGTTGAGCCATTGTGCCAGGCTTTCACATAAAATTTCCTTTCAAGTAACCTGGGTAATTTCTGTCTCTTCTAGGACTCTTCGTACATGTGACTGGGCTTTGGCCTTGACTATTAAGACTTTCCTTCTAAGAAAGTTTATGTATTCTTTTTCTTTACTTTTAAACAATTTCTACTGGATTGTCATCAAGGCTATCTTTTTGTTTCAGTAGGTAGCGAAACACATAAGGGTCAGACGTTAGATGATTCTTCTCTTTGAAGATCTCTCTTACCCAAAAATACTAACCTGAGAATACAATATCTGCCCTTGTGAGATCTCTGTCTCTACTTGGGCCCATCACCATGTATTATGGCTTTAAAGAGCTGCTTCCAGACAGAAATAATGCTTACCCTGCATCTATCCCATTTCCCAAACACAGAATGCTAGGCTCTTTGTTTTGCAGTGTTTATGATTGATTACTTAACATTTACTGTCTAGTTTATAACTTATTTAGTCTAGCGCTGTAAATATTATTGTATCAGAGGGAATAAAATTTCAGTAATTTTTTCTTAATTGCTGTTATTTTCACTACCATGAACAATATATGAAAATCCCCATTCCTCTAAGCAACTTATTTTTTGCCAGGCAGAGGCAGAGACAAGTACGAAAAGTCAAACAGAAAGAGCAACTATCTGCTGGACCTTCACTCAACAGCTTATTGAAACTATGATTAGGTCAGGTTGAAGTAAGAAGCCAAGAATTCAACCTGTGTCTCCTGTGTGGGAGGGCAGGACAACTTGTGGAATACTGCACTACATCAATAACAACAGTATATGATTACTGTATTTCTCAAATACACGTATCTCATTTTCATTTGTTGTTGTTTTTAATATATAGAAAAAAATCAGCTTCATTTCACTGTCATGTGGAAACACTTCTGTGCGAAATTAATGCTGGAATATAACCCTCAAAAGAAACATGGTTCAAAATATGCAAATGAAAAAGCAAAAAGGAGTAATATTAAAATTTGGTTAAGTGTCTGAATTCTATTCTCTCTGCCATTATTTCAAATATTCCCCTTTACTTAGAATTTTTTTATTTCTTTTTAAAGATTTATTTTATGTATTTCAAAGTCAGTTATAGAGAGAGAGGGAAAGACAGGTCTTCCATCTGTTAGCTTATTATCCAAGTTTTAGCAACAGCCAGGACTGAGCAATGGAGAATCCAGAAGCCAGGAGCTTCATGTGGGTCTTCCAGGTGGGTAGGTGGCAGCAGCTCATGCCCTTGAGCCAGTATCTGCTGCTTTCTGAGTTACATTAGCAGGGAGCTAGATTGGATGTGGAGCAGCAGGAACTTTCACCCAATGCCAGCATTGCAGGTGGTCAAAGAGACACAGCCGTCTCTGAATTAATTTCTTTAAACTTCAGACAAACTCTAGGAGAAAATGGAACTCCTAAACTGAAGACGATAGAACAGATTTCATAATTTCTAATGAATTATAAAATTATTAGTAGAATAAACCCAATATTTGTGTGCCTCTCAGGTTGTGGGCAGAAAAACAGTCTGAGAACCAGATTCCAACAGAAGTGGTTTATCAAGAGCATGCTTTTAGGAGAAAAAGAAATGAAGGAAGCAGAAACAGAGAGGTCATAGCAGTGTCCACCACAGTGGCAGGCTATGCTCACTTTCCGAGGGATCTTAGGCTCTGATTACCCCTTATCAGCCTGTGGTTTTACACCTACCTGTTAACAGATAGAACAAAGCAAGATGGTTTTGCTTCTTCATGACAAAGTTCAACACTCCTGATAATAATGAGTATTTTATTCTGTTCTCCTCCTCTTTCAACAGTAATCCAAAGTGAACTGGCAGAACCCATAGTTTGAAGCATAGCAGTACATTTTTATGTTCCCTTGTAGAAAGAAGTAGCCTCATCATACAAGCAAAAATCTAATTCTAAATCTGAATCTAAATTCAAAAAGCTTGCAGCTTTAGGGATAGAGAGCACAAATTTCTCACAATCATAGTCATGATTCTGATATATGGTATACCAGCTCACTCTTGGCACCTTTCCAGAAGTACTGACTAGCTTGCAGTCAATATTCACAGCAATTTAAAGATGGAAATATTGACTCAGCAATAGGGCTCTCAAACAGCCACCTATAGCATTCACCATCAGCTTAATTCAACCACAACTTTAGCCCTGTTTCTCAATATTGTAAATTTCCTGTCCCAAACACCTAATGGTGACACCAAAGGATAGATAACGTATCCCTTTAATTCAGAATGAGGAAAGACAAGTCAAAGTTTTTCCATCCACACCTGGGCCGTCTTTAAAACATAAAATCTTAGAATACGCAATTGAGTCTGACAGCAAAATCAGAGGAGACACTATGTATCTTGGAGAATTCATTTTTCTGTGCTGGGATTGTGGAGTATAAAGGGCATAAAATGAGGACTGGAATATTATTCTTTTTGATCACCTCCAACCCATGCACAAGACAAAAAAGTAAGATAAAAAACAACTAAAGAAAAATCTGCTATGCAAAGCTCTTTCAAGTTCCCTGTGCTTAAATTTGGTATCTAAGACTTTTCTGTTGCTTTCACTGATAGAATGTGGTGAAACCAAAACTATATCACATCCATGCCTAAATCTAACACTGTACTTCTGCTTTGTTCTCACCCTGAGCTTCCATGTACTAAGTTCAGCCACCGGAATGAAAAAAGATCTGGTTCATGAAGCAACTATGTATGAAGAAGGAAAGCTTGAAACCATCTAGAGGTGAACCAAGACACTTAGCTGACAGCCAGTACACAAGATGCAAAACACAACACCATAGATAGGAACCCCTAGATGAACTTTCTAGAAACCCTTTGACTGTTAACATTTATGAGCTGAAGTTAAAGTATGTTTTGATGGGAGCCCAGCACAGTAGCCTAGTGGCTAAAGTCCTCACCTTGCACACGCTGGGATCCCATATGGGTGCTGGTTCATGTCCCGGCAGTCCCACTATCCACTCAGCTCCATGCTTGTGGCCTGAGAAAGCAGCAGAGGACAGCCCAAAACCTTGGGACCCTGTACCCGTATAGGAGACCCAGAAGAGACTCCTGGCTCCTGGCTCCTGGCTTCAGACTGGCTCAGCTCTGGCTGTTGCGGCCACTTGGGGAGTGAATCAACGGATGGAAAATATTTCTCTTTGGCTTTTCTGCTCTCTGTATATCTGACTTTGCAATAAAAATAAATAAAAATAAATCTTTTATTAAAAATATGTGTTGATTAAATACACTTTGGATCTTGAAACCCTAGCAGATATCAGAACGAAAAGAAACAAATGTTCCCTGCTGTGCCATATCTGAATTCCTGACTCATAAACCATGCACATTTAAAACCTGTATTAACTTTCTGTATTAGTGGGATAGTTTGTTACTCAGTGCTGGATACCTACAAGAGCTAGGAAATGTTGCCCCTTCCAAAGGTAAAAAGGAGTGAGTATTTTGTAGCTCAAGTACAATCTTGAGTGTCACACTGTGATGCTGTTGCACTGATACAGCTTTTCACAATGAACATCACATACCACGATCCCATTACTGTGGTAATAATTATTTTCTCTCAGGCCTGGTGTGGCAGCCTGGTGGCTAGAGTCTTGCTTTGCATGCTCTAGGATCGCATGTGTGTGTGTTGGCTCAGCTCTGGCCATTGCGGCCACTTAGAGAGAGAACCAGAGAATGGAACATCTTTCTCTTTGTCTCTCCTTCTCTGGGTAAATTTGACTTTACAATAAAAATAAATAAATTAAAAAACATCTTATCTATCATATTTAAAAACAACTATAATAACATGACAAAATGTGTAAATGCAAATAGTTTTCAACAGAATTGTCTGAGCCATAGAGAATAAAAAGGTGATTTTTTTGGATATCTGTTTCCACTCAGGGATTCCAACTTTTTATAAAGTCTTTTGAGAACACATTTCCCTGGTCTGCATTCCAGTAGCCTTTTTATTTCCTGTAATTGTGTCAAAAGCAGTAATAGCATCTGAAAGAATGGAACAGGTTACTTTATAATATACATACCATATGGTTTCATAATCACATTCTTTCATTGGTTTTGAAATCATTGTCTGTGATAACAGTTTGCTAATTATTATCCATTGAGTATAACTGTGTAAGTTACCCCATATCTACAATGTCAGGATACACTTGAATAACAGAATGACGGACTTAAGAATGTCTCCAAAGGACTATGCTACTGTAGAATATAAGAGGGGAATCAGTAAAGGGTGAGGTTTCTTGGGGAAGAGGGAAAGGAAAGTCCCAGAGTCTATGGAAACACAAGTTAAGGTTTCACTTCATCCGCCAGATACTCCTAAATCTGGGAGCCAGGGATATGCTACCATGGTTTTCTAGTAATGGAAAAGAAGAAAAAAATGCCCACCCCAGTCTCACAGAAGCTATCTTCTGAACAAATTAAAATTTGCTTTTTTAAATATGGTCCAGATATTGAAAGTCATTTAAAGGGTTAAGTTTTTATATGTTGATGTATATATAAATCTCAGAAAAAATTGTTTTTAAAATATAGACAAAAGCATTGATGAAGCTAATCTGAAGACCAAGAAGGAAAGATAATGGAGCGCTGACAGAATGAAGATGAACACCAGTTGAGCATGAACGAGAACAGCTAACAGTGACAACTTGGAACTTTCTGGCCTACATATTGGCTCTTCACTTAAAGAGAAAGGCTGTAGGGAGAAATGTATTAATGTCAGCACAAATCTACATTTGTTGCTTTTTAAAAATAGTAAATTTATATAATGAACTGCTATTATATCTGATGTCATATTTAGATAAGGAATTAAATATTTAATGAATGACATAAAAAATGTCTCAGTGTAGCACCACGAAAAAAAGGCTATGATATGAACTTGTCGGTGAAGTGTGATACATGCCTCTGGACTTTGCCTACCCTGGCATTTTGAAAAGAAAAAAAAATGAAAAACAACAAAAAAAAACCACTCTAATATGAGGACATAGAACATGACCCTAAGCTTGTTTTTTGTATGTTTGTTTTTTAAAGATTCATCTGTTTTTATTAGAAAGGCAGATCTACAGAGAAAAAGATCTTCAGTGTGCTGCTTCCTCCCCAAGTGGCCACAAGGGCCAGAGCTAAGCCGATCCCAAGGCTTTAGGCCTTCCGTCATTGCTTTCCCAGGCCCTAAACAAGGAGTTGGATGGGAAGTGGAGGTGCCAGGACACAAACCAGCACTGATTTGGAATCTTCGCGGATGCAAGGTAAAGTTTTAGCCACTGAGCCATCGAGCCAGGCCCATGACTCTAAGTTTAATGACCAAGTACTACAACCTATCTTTCTGGACATATCTTCTGAGTCTCAACTGAAGCAAAACAAACAAGATGAGGCCTCATTATCTTACATATTTCAAACTAAAGGAATACATTTTTAAGACATTAAGATTTTTTAATTTCATTTTATGATGATTGTTATTTATTTATTTATTTATTTTTGTACGAACACAGAAAAAGGGCTGTGAGAGAGGGAGAGAACAAGATCTTCTACCCGCTGGGGCACTCCTCAGATGGACACAATTACCAGGGACAAGTCAAAGCTAGGACCCCAGAATTCTGGGTTTCCCAAGCCGAAGCACCGGTTTATCTTTTGCTGTTTTACCTGGCACATTGTATCGGATCTGGACAGAAAGTGAAACAGTCTTAGCTGTATTCATGTAAGAGGATGGTACTGTAGGTGGAGGCTGAACTTACAGCACCACAATTCCAGCTCCATATGTTTCTAAAATTATTGGTACCTAAAGTAAATAAATAATCTAGAAAACATTCCACTAAAAACCATGCAGAAGACATGTCCATATGAAAGACATGCTGGGATTCATAAGGAAAACTTTAATGTAGACAGAAACCAACAGTAAAATTGGTAAAGCAATGAAATATGAAAGAGAATTGAACATTAGTAGCTAAATCCACATCCAAATGAAAAAGCAGAATGCAGACCGTAGAAAACTGGTTCAATGATTTTCCCCACATGATTGTTTCAAAGCTACAAAATCATAAAAGAAAAGGTACTGTAGAGTTACAATTAGTTTTACTAAGTAGAAGATAAATGAGCCAATGTTGACAAGAAATATGAAAACAAAGAGTAAGAAATAATCAAGTATTTAAAAAACTATGGACAGAAATTTTTTTAAGTCTGAGTCAAAACGACCAACTTCATTAACTCATAAAAAGTGATGGGGAAAAAATGACTCCAAGTGAAGAAACAGCATCCATGCAGTGAGAAACAAACATTATCTATGAAAGAAAAAAACTTGAGCTTCACATTTTTCTTCTGCATAACTGAATGTCAGAGGAGAGCACAGATTGTCCACAAAGTTTTTAAGGAAAGTTTAGACCTCAAAATTCCATTTCAGCAAATTTATTATTCTAATACAAAAGCAACAGAAGGCCTTCTTAAATTGTAAGGACTTGGAAAATAGTTCAGACAAATGCTCTAAAGATAAGTTTATGTTAATGTAAAATAATCTAAATCCAGGCAACATTTTTTTCATAATATTTGTTTTCCATGAACTTTTTCAAGACAATTAAATTGTAGGTAGAAGATCTTTCTAAAGTGCAAAGACTTGAAATTATATAAGAAGAGATTCTAGAAAGTTCCAAATATTTCTAAAGCTGCTGGCCCAGCTTTAGAAACTGAGTTAATTATAAAGCAAATTCAATGAGAGGACAGATGTTTGCAGATTTTAAGTACTTTGAGCTTACATACTTTTGAGCAATTTAGTCATGAAAGGCTTCTGGGTTTTGTTCTATGGCAGAGCTTTAAGCAGAGAACTAATGCAATCAAACACAGCTTCGCAAAGGATCACCTCATAGTCACACAGATAACAGGCATCAATATTTCATCAGGATTAGTTAGAATACTGTAATCATTGCTTCTATCACTTTATTTGTATTACAAAATGAAGGGGAGATTCAAACATTTTGAACTCACTGTTATATCTTAGAAGAGCTATATCAACTAGACTTTGATAATTATAGAAATGTATGTTCAAGTTGGTATTTAATAGGTTTAAAGATAAGTACTCATAGAGCTTCAAAAGGACTGGATAAGATGCCACTTGGAACGTCATGGTTCCAGTGATGGCTTTGTTTTGAATTCCAGCTTCTTGCTGATATACACCTTGAAAGACAGCAGGTGATGTTTCAGTATTTGGATCTCTGCCACCAATGTGGGATCTGAGTTCTGGGTTTAGGCCTGGGCCAGTCCAAGTTGTTCAGGGCAATTGGGGAGTGAATCCATGAGTGGAAGAATTCTGTCACTCCTCTCTGTTGTTCAAATAAATGCAAAATTATACATACATACATAAAATAGACTAGGCAAATTTTAAGTAACTACTGAAGATAAAAGTAATCAACATACAAGTCCTCCCTTCAAATATCTAAAGGTATTTTGATAACTGCAAAATAGATGATGTGGTATCATTGCAAACCACCCAGAGGAAGACTTTGGGCCCTTTTAAGTTTCACAACATAACTGCCCAACTAAAGAAGCAAAAATTATTCAAACACTGGCATGTATTGCAAAATCTTATAGTTTATGAGAAGAAGATGGAACATTGAATTTCTAACGTAAAATTTTCTAGTATTTTACTATGCAGACCCCATAAGCACTAATGAAGTAACTCATTTTACAAAGGAGTAAGTTTGAATTTTTGGTTTCAAGTTAGCAGAAATGAGTTCTAGAAAATAAAAAGTAGAAATATCAGGAATACCAAATAAGCACAAAAATTAGCATTAATCAAAATTAATTAAATAAAGTTAGAGAAGTGAACTCTAACTCTTCTATTCAGGAGAAGTATTAGGGTTCTACAGAAAAGAGAGCACACACACACATACATACACACACACACACACACACACACATTCTTTTATATACCTCATAGCAAACATCTCTTCATAAGGCACAAAGAATGTCTACTTTATAGCTTACAAAAATTAGTTGGAAATATGACAGTTCATTCTATACCACTGCACTAAAGCAAAACACTGAATTTTGTTATGTAGTGCACAGAAACATTATACTACACTGTATCCTATTAAGTATACAATAGCACTATCTAATGTAAGCATACTGTTCAATTAAAAAAGTTTATTGCTAAAAATGCCATTATCTGAGTCTGCAATTTTTTTAAAGATTTATTTTATTTATATTAATAAGGCGGATATGCAGAGAGAAGTAGAGACAGAGAGGAAGATCTTCCATCTGATGGTTCACTCCTCAAGTGACTGCAATGGCTGGTGCTGAGCCAGTCCAAAGCCAGGAACCGGGAGCTTTTCCGGGTCTCCCACGGGGTGCAGGGTCCCGAGGCTTTGGGCCATCCTCAACTGTTTTCCCAGGTCACAAGCAGGGAGCTGGATGGGAAGCAGGGCTGCTGGGATTAGAACCGGCGATCATACGGGATCCTGGCACATGCAAGGCAAGGACTTTAACCACTCTGTGATCGCATTGGACCACTGAGTCTTTAATTTTTTTGCTGCTGGAAGGTCTTGCATTAATGGTGATGCTACTAAACAGGCAGTCAGTTGCTGAAGTCCGGGTTGTTGTAGTAAAATTATTATTCTTTAAGAGTTATTTATTGGTCCCAGCACAGAAGCCTAGAGACTAACGTCCTCGCCTTTTGCACGAGCCAGGATCCTATATGGGTGCCAGTTCTAATCCCAACAGCCCCGCTTCCCCATCCAGCTCCCTGCTTGTGGTCTGGGAAAGCAGTCGAGGACGGCCCAAAGCTTTGGGACCCTGCCCCTACTTGGGGGACTAGGAAGAGGCTCCTGGCTCGTGGCTTTGGATTGGCACAGCTCTGGCCGCTGAGGTTGATGGGAGATTGATTCAGCAGATGGAAGAGCTTCCTCTTTGTACATCTGACTTTCCAACATGTAGCCACTATATAACAATGAACAAGAAAATTGAAGGCATGAAGCCAGCCCATCCATTGTAAAATGATATGAAGGCCCATTTCAGATCAGGAGCATCATAACACATCTGAGGTTCTCAGGCCTCTACCACAGCTTAACTCTCCCTGCAACTACTTCTTCCCCATTTTCTAGAGGATTTCCTTACAAAGACATTTTCTAATTCACGTTCCAAACACTAAACTGTCTCCTGGGAAATCTGCCTCATGACAGAATGTATATCATGTTTCATGAGTTTGCTACTAAAGGTGCACACTAGATACTACTTTATGCAAATATAAAAGCTACAGAATTTTTTTTGGCAATAGCATACAGTATTAAACTGAATCACACAAGGATAAAATGCTTGTGAATTTTCAAATAAGTTCTTTTACTCAAAGCCTCCAGAACCAATATCTCAGCTCATTTCATAACCTTTACCTAAATTCTAATTTGTTATAATACACAAAACATATTCCAAACTCACAGTTTAATTTGGAAAAGTTAGTAATGGGTATAAATAATTATAAAATGGTATGGCAGAATAAAAAGATCAATAGAGCATTGCTCTGAAAACTTTTAGCCGGGCCCAGTGCGATAGCATAGCGGCTAAAGTCCTCTGCTTGCATGTCCGGGATTCCATATGGGTGCCGGTTCTAATCCCAGCAGCCCTACTTCCCATCCAGCTCCCTGCTTGTGCCCTGGGAAAGCAGACGAGGATAGCCCAAAGCCTTGGGACCCTACACCCGAGTGGGAGACCTGGAGGAAGTTCCTGGCTCCTGGCTTCAGATCACCGCAGAACCAGCCATTGCGGTCACTTGAGGAGTGAATCATCAGATGGAAGATCTTCCTTTCTGTCTCTCCTTCTCTCCATATATCTGACTTTCCAATATAAATAAATAAATAAGTAAATCTTTAAAAAAAACTTTTAGCCAAGACAAAGTTTTTTTTTTAATATAAACATTTGAATCAGAGTACACAGCTATAAAATAGCGCATGTGGAGGTGTTTCCAAGCTCTGCCTCAGAGCAACATATGGTAAAATATTTGAGATATTGGTAAGTATTGAAAAAACTATGATTTCTTGAGTTGATAAATATATATGTAAAGGGATTTTCCTACTGTCACTTTGGCTCTGTGGAAATGGGAGCCAGAAGATTGAGAGAATATGTGAGATGCAGCAAAATAAAGTTACATGTTACTTCCATTTTTTCCAGGAAGATTTTCAAATACTTTCAGACCCCAAAACTTCATATCCCTGTCTACCATTCTCTGAAACAGAGCACACAAATTTTCCTCTGGGAAGTTTCATCCAATTACTTTATTTCAAACTCCAAAATCTCACGCAAAGCCTTGCACATCTTTTCCAGATATTATTCCCTATGAGTCACTAAATTATAAATTTGAATGACAAGCTACCTCCTGTTTTGCATTTGTAAAATACGGTGGTGAAGCAGAGACAGCATCAAAATATTTCAATCCTTTTTGGAAGAAAAGTGTGGAAGCACATAACTTTGAGGTAAAAATAATGTAATTCTGCTGATACAATATTACAAAGAGAGCTTTTCCCTGGACTTGCTACTTATAGGTGTCATAACTCTATAAAATTAGAATTCTTTAACTTACTTATTTCACTTCTTATAAACCAGTTAACAACTGCCTGAAGTTATCTCTTTCTCTGCTAACCTGTTAATACTCAGTAAATAACATCCAGTACACACCAACTTTATTTTTATAATGTCTTTCCATACAACATCTGATTCTGTGGGTACTTGGATATTTTGTTAGTTTCAAAAAAAAGTCATTTCTCGGGCCCGGCGTGATAGTGTAGTGGTTAAAGTCCTCGCTTTGCATGTGCCGGGATCCCATATGGTCATCAGTTCTAATCCCGGTGGCCCTGCTTCCCATCCAGCTCCCTGCTTGTGGCCTGGGAAAGCAGACGTGGATAGCCCAGGGTCTTGGGACCCTGCACCCGCGTGCGAGACCCGGAAGAGCTCCTGGCTCCTGGCTTTGGACTGGCTCAGCTCCAGCCGTTGCAGCTGCTTGGGGAGTGAAAGATCGAACGGAAGATCTTCTTCTCTGTCTCTCCTCCTCTCTGTATATCTGACTTTCCGATAAAAGTAAATAAATCTTTAAAAAAGTAAATAAAAATAACAAGTCATTTCTCAAAAATTGTATTCCTATTAATACTCTCTATATTTTCAGTCACAAAGCACCTGTTCTTTCCAAGTTTGGCACCAAATACTAAACCAATGTCATATTTGTTATAACAGGACTTGCCTTCAATGTGCTACTTTCTGTGCCATTTGGGGTAACACGAATTGCTTAAAAAATGTTGAGATTTCAATAGAAAATAAATTGTTTTATTTTGTTACATAACAGACTGTGTAAACACTCTGACTCTTGTGGCTTTTTCCCTTTGGCGACTATGGCTTAGCTCATCTAACGACTCCCGTTTTCTTAGTGCTATGGGACGAAAGGAACATGAGAAACAATCGATTTTTTTTTTAAGTCAGATATACAGAGAGTAGGAGAGACAGAAAGGAAGATCTTCCGTCCCATGATTCACTGCCTAAGTGACCGCAACGGCTGGTGCTGCATGGATCCAAATCCAAGAACCAGGAACTTCCTCCAGGTCTCCTACGCAGGTGCAGGGTTCCAAAGCTTTGGGCTGTCCTTGAATGCTTTCCCAGGCCACAAGCAGGGAGCTGGATGGGAAGTGGAGCTGCCGGGATTAGAACCGGTGCCCATATGGGATCCTGGCGTGTTCAAAGTGAGGATTTTAGCCATTAGGCCATGGCGCTGGGCCCGAAACAATAAACTTTTAAAAATCCATGGCTTAGAGGCAAAACACATTGATTTTGTCCTTTCCCTCCATTGGTGAGAACTCTTGAAAATTGCTTGATGTACAAAAAGAATTGGTAAATGTAGTTGTTATCTGGACAACTGTTTCCCATCACATATTATACAGATATCACACAGAAAAACAAGTTGTGGTGTTCAAGAGGACATTTTTGCTTTAGGTGTCTTAGAACTTAAAAAAAATAATAATCTAATTGAATGTTTCACTAAAGCAGATGGATATCTTATTTATCTTTTCATTTTCCCGTAGTTACTTATCCAAATAAAGCAAAATCAAACTGAATCTGTGCACTGGACAAGACAATTTATCTGAGTAATTTGTGAGAGTGGGCATAACACCTACCCTGCATTGGGCAGAAATTTTTTTTTTTGATTAGGGATAATATATGTATAAATGTTCTTACAAGGTTTTTTTTGACCCGTTATTTACCCTCAATAAGTGATAATAATTACTACTTTAGAATAAGTTTTTAAACCACAAACATGGAAATTAAACTGGAATAAAATTCAGTTTTTAAATTAATATGTATATTTACTTCACTAGAACTCTTTCAAAAAGCTTTCTGTGGCTTCTTAAGAAATTAAATCCTGACTGTAAATGTTCTGTTCTTGATCAACCAGAGAGTCATACAGTTTCCATCTGCTATTTATAAGCATAAATTTAGCAGAATTCTACATATTCCCAGGCAAATGTCAGATTTAATATTGCCTTGCTGCAGCCAAGTTAGCTAGGAAAGTAAAGAGAAATTTTTAAACTCTTCTGAAAATAGCTAATAGATAGTCTAGACTTCTGTTTCTTTGAACCAATGAGATTGTCTACATTTATTCTTACAAAATAAAGCAATCTTTAAGAAAAGCACACAAGCACTCAGGACTCCCTAGAAAATATGCAAACTAATGTATATGGAATATACACTACTGAATAAACAATAGGCCACAAAAGAAATCAAAAGAAATTTTTTTTTAATTCCTGAAAAGGAACAAAGATATTTTTGAGATACATCAAAAGGCTCAGGTAAATATGAATGAAAACCACAATTAAGTTTCATTGCAAACCGGTTAGAAAGGCTACCATCTGAAAATTAAAAGCAAAAGCAAAAACAAACAATAACAACAACAACAAAACAGTAAATTCTAGCAATGATTTGGAAAAGAAAGACCTCTTTTCCACATCTTTTTCCCTATCACCTTGTTTCTTTCCTCCGCTCCATCTGGTGACGTGGATGTGGAGAAGCAGGCAGCATACTCCACTTTTGGCGGGAGCGTAGAATAGGGCAACCACTATGGAACTCAGTATGAAGTGTGCTCAGATAACTGAAAATTGATCTACCATATGATCTAGCTATCACACTCCTAAGAAAATATCCAAATAAACTAAAATCTGCATATGAGAAAAAGATCTGGAACCCTATATTTATAGCCACACAATTCACAATAGTGAAGACATGGAAACAACCATATGCCCTTCAAAACAGGAATGGATAAACAGCCGTATATCTACTCCATGGAACACTACATAGTCACTAAGAAAAATGAAATTCTAGCACTTGCAGGTAAAGGATCCTAACTAGAAACCATTATGCTCAGTGAAATAAGTTAGTCTCAAAATGACAAATACCATATGTTTTCTCTGATATAAAGCATCCTGTCAGTAAAATGCAAAGTAAATAGACATGCAGATAAATAAGTATATGCATATATTCTCATAGATGAATTACAAATGACTACTAGCATATCAAGGAGTAAAGATACATTGCAGTATGTTTCTATTCCTGAATAAGAGGGTACTCCCAGGGAAACAGTTAAATATACTCTGACAATATGATACTAGATTTCCTCCCATACCTAAACCTATAATGCAATGATGTATTAAAAGAATGCTAAATTTTTAACTGTTACTAAGGGATTATATTAGTGTAAAAATATTGGGAAAGATGGTAGGAGTGGAAAACGGGAGGAAAAAGGAGAGGAAAAGGAGGAAATTCCTTTTCATGGAAAATAACATACCATGTAAAATAATAAAAATAATTTTAAAAGGATATCTTCTGATATAAGCATTTTTTTAAGTGTCCTTAAATGACAAGTGATATTTTTTTTTCATCATTTGGAGAGGGCATATCTCCAAAAGGAATCTAGGTCCTAACAGCTAAAATCTGTGGGAATTATGGAATTTCTAAAGAATGACAAAATATTTGTTTTAAAATGGATACACATTCAGTCCCCTTTGTACAAACAAGACATGCAATTCATGTAAATCTGATCTATATTTAAAGGATGTCTAATTAATCAAGTGGGAAAATATTTTTAAATGTTCACCAAGTGCTGCACCTTGTGTAAAATTCTTCATCGCCGGGTAGCCACTAGAAAGACACCACAAAAAACAGCAGAAAGAAAGATGGAGCAATGAAATGGTCTGAGTGCTAAAACAACGAAATAATTATGAAAACCATCAATGGAATTCTTTATAAATGTGTTTACTGATTCCTTCATTGACAATAACCATTTTAAAAGATTCATTTTGTTTTTGAAAAGCAGAGTTACACATAGAAAAAGTGAGCCGAAGAAATCTTCTCTCTACTGGTTCACTCTACAAATGGCTGCAAGGGCTGGTTCTACACAAGTCTGAAACCAAGAGCTTCTTCCAGGCTTGCAACATGAGCATGTTAGCAGGGAGCTGGCTCCAATGTAGAACTGCCAGGAATTGAACCAGAGCCCATTATAGGATGTTGGTGCAATTACCCAGTACGCCACAGTGCCACACTTTATATAAGCCTTCAGAAATTAGATCATGTTTATTCTTTTCTATGTTGTTTATGGCAAAATTCAAAATATAATACTTAGTGACTGTGTGTAGGAAATCATGTGCATGATTAGATATACGACTTCTGCCACCATAACACAGCGAAAGAAATAAAATGGAGAAGACAAAATCCAAAATCCAATGACAGCTGATAAGAAAGAGGCACACAAAGTAGTGACCTATGAGAAAATTTAAATCCAACGGGCTTTAAGAACAGAAATAAGATGTGGCATCCAACGATTTCATAACTATGTGGCAATTAAGGTTAAATTTTCTCATACAAAATAGAAGATTAAATCATAAATCTGCTTAACAAAAGAATAACTATAGAATTCTTGGTTACACAAGAAACTTGAAAAAAATACTGAGTTGAACTAGATTTTAAAGAGAAATCTTTGTTCCCAGATAAAACTGACAGTGATTAAAAAACAAACACCCAAGACTCGTAAATCAGTTATACCTATTTTCCATGTAGAATTTAATAATGTATGTATCAATAGTATAATGAATAAATATGCTTTTGATTAATCATTAAATATTATATAAAATACAATTAAATAAAGCCATATTCCTCTGTAAATACATTTTTATCAACAAAATTATGACAAGCGGAATATTAAATAAGGGATAAATCAATTTATAGCATCATACATGTATCTAAAGTTTAAGGGGCTGGAGTTGTGGCATTGTGAGTAAATATCATTGCTTATAAGAGTGGCAACTCATACATGCATCAGCTGGAGTCAGGGCTGTGTCAGTTCCTATCCAGTTCCTTGCTAATGTGTCTGAGAAAGCAGCAGAGGGAAGTCTAAATACCTGAGCCCAGCATTGACCATTTCAGCCAGTTGAGTACTGAACCACAGATGGAAGCACTCTCCCTCTCTACCCGCTCTCTGTGTAATTCTGCCTTCCTATACACTAAATAAATCATTTAAAATTCTTGAAATCACATGAAACAGTATAATTTGTCATATGTAGATGTACCCATATGTTGTTACAAATGAAAATTCATGAAGATACCACACACAAAATTCGATTCCTGATAGTGCATTACTTACTTAATACACAGATGAAGATTGAAAATATTTGAAGGCTGTGTACAATTTATTTTTTAAATTTTGAAATAACATAAAGCACCTGTTTAGTTTGTGAACTATAGTGTGATATTTAAACAGATACACACAACATAAACATTGCTCCAGGCAATTAGCCTTCTATTTGCATTACTGCAGATTGTAATTGTCCTACCATTTTATGAACATTAGAATCCATTATATTTACTGGATTTCATTTTGAGATCTATTGTCAAGTCATTCTCCAACACTATCATTACTCAACTGCTAGTAATCATTAAATTAGATATAATAAGTATATACACACACAAAGACATACACATATGTATTTATAAAACTATCTGAAATTCCATCACTTTGTTTCAACTGTCAGCATTCCATTTTTATGGCTGTGTATTATTCCATGGTATTTGTATGACATAATTTCTTATTCATTCAACCATGAGGAACATCTAGATTGATTCCAGAGCTTTTACATTGTAAACATGTGGGTGTAACTATCTTTGATGCACTAATTTTACTTCTTTGGGGTATATTCCTGAAAGTACAATAGCTGAATCACCTTGTATATGCACTTTTACTTCTTCAAAGACCTTCCTACTATTCTTCATAAGTGGCAATATTAAATTTTTTCTGGACCAACAATGTATTACATTTAGCTTTTTCCAACAACCTTGTCAGCATGTTACATTTATGTGTATATATGTGTGTGTAAATATATATGTGTATAGATGCATTTATATATTGCTTTTTTATAATAGCCATTCCATCTGGAGTCAGCAGAATTCACCTTGGTTCTTATTTACATTCATTTCATGGCTAGTGATATAATGTGGAGTTTTCATATTTTTTTTAGGATTCATTTATTTTTATTGGAAAGTCGGATTTACAGAGGAGAGACAAAAAGATCTTTCATCCACTGGTTCACTCCCCAAGTGGCCACAATGGCCAGAGCTGAGCCGATCCGAAGCCAGGAGCTTCTTTTGGGTCTACAACCTGAGTATAGGATCCCAAGGCTTTTGTCTTTCCTTGACTGCTTTCCCAGACCACAAGCAGGGAGCTGGAAGTCAAGTGGAGCAACCAGGATACGAGCTGGCACCCATATGGGACCTGGCACATGTAGGGAGAGGACTTTAGCCACTAGGTGACCCCATCGGGTCCATTTTTTCAAATCTTTTTAATTTATTCTATTTCCTATTTTGAAAAAAAATCAACTTAGAAAGTGTCTGCTTCTTAACTGTATTTAATTTTCAGTTGCTTTACACTTTTGAGGCTCGTCTTTTATCTGATGCATAGTTTGCCAATATTTTCCATTCTCCTTGTGCTTTCTGTTTCCTTTGCTGAACAGAAGTTTCTCACTTTCATCAAACTCCATTTGTGTATTTTTCTCTTTGCCCTTTGGGCTTATGGGATCTTATTCAAAACAGCACTGCCTATGCAAAAGTGCTGGCACATTTTCCCTGTGTTTTTTTTTCCTAGTAATTTTATGGTTTTAGCTCTCTCATTTGAATTTCATAATACATTATTTGATTTTTGTAATGTGTGGGAATGTAGGTATAAGTAGTTTGGTCACATCTGTAATAGTTTATGTTTTAATAAATTATGAAGACCTAGCATAAAACAATTTCAGAACTGATAAAATGTAACATTGAACCTATAAGCATTAATTATATTTTTGTCTCTGTCTCTACTTAAAATAGCTTTGTAAATTTTAAGATTAAGCCAAATATGTACTTTCATGGTTAAATTTCATAATTCGTTTCATAATGTCTTATTTTATAGAAACTACAGAGATAAATAAGTAATTATTATTTCACTACATTACTGAAAACATTTTTGTCATATGAGGAATTGCCCCATATCTGTGATCCTGAAAATGAGTATCTGACTTACAACATTTCACAACTATTTATTAGATACAATCCAAGTGGCAAATACTCTTCTAGATGCTAGGGATACAACAATGGACAGATAATAACATATTTACCTAGGGCCCAGCACAGAAGCCTAGCATCTAAAGTCTTCGCCTTGCACACACCAGGATCCCATATGGATACTGGTTCTAATCCTGGCGGCCCCACTTCCCATCCAGGTCCCTGCTTGTGGCCTGGGAAAGCAATCGAGCATGGTCCAGAACCTTGAGGCCCTGCACCCATGTGGGAGACCTGGAAGCAGTGCCGGGCTCCTGGCTTCGGATCAGCTCAGCTCTAGCTGTTGTGGCTGTTCGAGGAGTGAAAAAGCAGGTGGAAGATCTTCCTCTCTGCATATCCAACTTTCCAATAAAAATAAAATAAATCTTTAAAAATATATAACATATTTACCAGGTAGAGATTTCATTGTAGTAGAGTCAGTTAAAGAAAAGTGAAAATCTGTCAGATACCAAAGATTGAAGCAGGAAAAGATTTCCTAAGCAAAGGGCTCAATGGCTAAAGCCTTATTTTCCAAGTGCCAGAATCCCAAGTTGACATAGGTCCGTGTCCCAGTTGCTCCACTTCCCATCCAGTTCCCTGGTAGTGGCCTGGAAAAGTAGTAAAGGATGGCCCAAAGCTTTGGGACGCTGCACCCATTTGGAAGACACAGAAGAAGTTCCAGGTTCCTGGCTCCTGACTAGATCAGCTCACTTTCCACTATTATGACTACTTAGGGTGTAAACCAGTAAATGAAAGATCTTTCCCAGTGTCTCTCCTTCTCTCTGTAAATCTGCCTTTCCAATAAAAATAAATTTTGAAAATAATTTCTGAGTAAGATTTCAATTTTAAATAAGACAGTAAAAAAGAGCTCTTTGTATTGTCAGAGAGAAAACCAGAAGATGAGGGAACAAATTATGTGCCCGTCTTGTGGAGTATGATGCTGACAGAAGGAGTTAACAAGTGCTTCAAGAGGGAACCAGGACACGAAGGTAACAGGGTCTGGCCGTTGCACCTACTTGGGGGGTGAAACAGCGGATTGAAGATCTTTTCTCTGTCTCTCCCTTACTCTGTAAAAATCTAACTATCTGCTAAAAATAAATATTTAAAATAAAAAAGAAAAAACTTCTTGAAGTAAACCTTACATAAGCAATTCCAAGACTCTACCATTTTCTTTCCCATTTGGGGAAAATCATGCATCTGATATGTGAATCACTATTTTCATCTAAGAAATGAGGAAAATGCTATACACACTATCAACAGCTTATGCAGATTAGTTTAGAAGTGATTTTAAGTGACTGGTACTCATTAAACATTGTGTAAATGTCCAGCACCGTAACTGTTATCATGGAAAATAATCTTAATCAATAACTGACAACAAAATGGGAAAGAAAAAGCATAAGCTAAACTCATTAGCTAACACAAATGCAAATGCCCAAGAAAAATATAGGAAAAGACTATTAGAACACCAATTATACAGTTTGAAAATTAAACTTCATAAAATTATATGTTCTATCATTGTTAAGACTAGGGTAGACCTATTGCAGTTTCTGAAATTGGATTATTTTATTTGGGTCTGTCAAGTTTCTGCCTGTAATTTTCCAACATTTGGTGAGAGTTATCAATTCTGACTTTAATTTAAATGATAAAACAAATATAATTAAATGCTTAACAGATGTACATTAGAACAAATCTGAGTTGTCACTGTTTCCTAATTCTGACCACAATACACTCCTCCCCACTGTCTGGGTTTTCAATCAGTAATAATATTAGCAGGAATTAAATGATTACATTAGGCTGCATCGTGTTAAGCCTTTCAAATATAGCATTCTTTTTTATCCTTAGAGAAACCTTTCACAGCAGTTATTATGGCCATCTAATCTTATAGATCTAGAAGCTATAATACAATGTGGTCATGATATTCAATTATACTCACAGAGGAAAACTGAAATTTGAACTTAAAATATTGTGACCTAAGAGTCCAAAAACTTACTCACAGACTACATATAATTAATTTCTGATTTTCACTCCACTATAATTACTTTAAAAACTTACAAATTCTTCTCCAAATGACCAAACTTCGATTAATCTTGACTGAAGCTTTTTTTCTCCTCTTATAAACCCGAAGATCTGAATGTGCTACTGAAGTAATTTTGTGTACTGTGAGTACACCTTAGCCACAATACATGAAATCGAAAATGCTTAAAATGTCAGGTTTTCACATAATAATCATACTCCAAATACAAAATTCATTTACAATTCATGTATGCCTTATACAGAAATCCTAAAGCTAGCTAATTTTATGTGATATGTTAAGTGTTTCTCACTTTAAATACAACATATTACACAAGGTAAAGCACACACTTTCTTCTTTTAAGATTTATTTATTTTTATTGGAAAGTCAGATGTACAGAGAGAAGGAGACGGAGAGAGATCTTCCATCTGCTCATTCACTGCCCAAGTGGCCACAATGGGCACAGCTGAGCTGATCCAAAGCCAGGAGCCAGGAACTTCCTCCAGGTCACCTACACAGGTGCAGGCTTTGAGTCTTCCTCTACTGCTGTCCTAGACTACAAGCAGAGAGCAGGATGGGAAGTGGAACAGTGCTGGGGTATAACCCAGCACTCTTATGGGATCCCGACATGCAAGGTGAAGATCTTATTCACTAAGCTATCTCGCTGAGACCAAGAATAGAATTTCCAAATGGCATCATGTTGGCAACTCAAAAAAATTTAAATTTTGGATAATTTCACATTTCAGATTTTAAGATTAGGGCACACTCAACCTGTACCACCATCTGAAAACTACTCTCACCGATCACATCAAGTTAGGTTATTTTTAATAACATTAGTCAAAATAAAGTCTGATTTTTAACAATTTTCTTCAGAAATTTTTAATTAAACTGCCATTGGCTCAAGCTGGAAACAACTAAAAAGAGAAATTAGTGTACCAAGCTCCAACCAATGTTGATGTCACTGTGCTGTCTTTTTATTGATATACTGAAATGCCTGGTAGATTATCCCATTTGAACTGCAGTGTTTATAATATCATATTTTCTCCCTATGTTTATGCCTGTCATTCAGAAATGGTAATGGCATACAAAAACTAAAATTATATGTCTTCCTTTTGACTCATCCTGAAGCTTAAGAGAATGATAGAAAATGCAACTCTTACAGGTTTGCAGAACATATCATATTTATCAGTGATAGATAATCATTGTGTAAGTATTCACTGTGTAATATTAACTAAAAACAGTTTCTTAAAACAACATATTTTTTCCATGCTAAAACTCATCAGATTCAGGCATGCTGTTTTCTTTTTTTTTTTTTTTCTTTATTATTATTAATTCATTAATTACATTGTATTATGTGACACAGTTTCACAGGTACTTGGATTCTCCCCATCCCTCCCCAAACCCTCCCACCATGGTGGATTCCTCCACCTTGTCGCATAACCACAGTTCAAGTTCAGTTGAGATTCCCCCATTGCAAGCATATACCAAACATAGAGTCCAGCATCTTATTGTCCAGTCAAGTTCAACGGCTTCTTAGGTATACCCTCTCTGGTCTGTAGACAGAACCAGCAGAGTATCATCCCGATCAATTAAAAGCTCCAACATACCATCAGCAAAAATTTACATCATTATGGAATTAATTGACATAGTAATGAGTAATCAATATGTTAAAAGTAAGTGCGAGTTCTTAACCACCTTCTGTGACCATCTCATTGACATTTCAGTTTTAATTTATACACAACATATAACATACACAACATAACATGTTATACATAACATCATATCATCTTAAATTAAGGCAAACATGTGGTATTTAACCTTTTGGGATTGGCTCATTTCCCTTAGCATTATGGTTTCCAGTTTGGCCCATTTGGCCACAAAGAACTGCATTTTGTTTTTTTTAATAGCTGAGTAGTATTCCATGGAGTAGATGAACCATAGCTTTCTTATCCAATCGTCTGCTGATGGGCATTTGGCTGCTTCATGTTTTTGCAATTACTGATTGTGCTGCTATGAACATAGGAGTGCATGTTGGTTTCTCATAAAACAAGTGTTCTGGATATATTCCTAGGAGTGCTATTGCCGGATCATATGGTATGTTGATTTTGAGTTGTTTGAATGTTCTCCATATGATCACTAAATGTTAATCAGAACCTTAATTGAAATTATTAGTAATTTTTCCTCCCCACATAACAAAAGGCAGAAATATTTATTGAGATAACTTAAGTTGAAAATATCTTCAATTTTAGAAGATTCTCAACTAAAACTATACATCATTATGCAATAACATGAGTCACTTTGTCCTGTCTGTTGGCGCCAAGAGTACTCTTTAGAATGATGCTGGAAGAGAACTGGAGAAGACAGGACTCAAAATGGACACTTTAAAAAATGGATGCAGGTGTTCAAACAGATAACTTAATCACCACACTAAATGCCACCCAATAAAACCAGTGATTTACTTTTAGAAAGCAGTATAAACATCTTGCTTGGTCACGGCCAAATAAATATACAGAGAAATGACTAAAGGAAATGAAAACAGTAACCTAAAATAGTAAACCAAAAATTTAGAGGAAATTAGAACAAAACATGTGCAATTAGGCACTTTATAAACAGTTGCACTTTCATCCTACATATATGATGTTCATTCAAAAAACTGAATTTCACATGCGATTATTAGACATTTTTTAAATCTATTTTATTGTATTGTTGTTGACAATCTTTACATAGTTAATTACAGTTAAAGAAAGAAAAAGAAAAAAAAAAGGTTCAAGGGGATAGGGAAGTGGGTAATACTATTATGTCCATATTGTTTCCATCACGTATCTGAGGTAAAGGGGGATATTGAGGGAGAAGCCCCACCCGGTTTCCCGCCCACCCCAAGTCCCGGATGTGGGGCATGCTCTGAGATATGTGCTCGAGTGGTGTTAATAGTTCTCCGGTTATGATTCGCTGCCAGTTTCACTCGATGAGGTCGTCCACTGATTGATATGGTCCATTATAAAGTCTCCGTTTGCCCCATATTTCGCTGCCAACATATAGCTGAGATGAATGATTGATCTGCTCTGTCTTCTGTCTTTTCTTGATTAGAGTTCTGAGTCCAGCAGTTCGATTGGGGAGATCTCCAAAGAAACTTTGAGGCATTCCCAGACTAGTTTCTTGTATGTTCTAGCCAGCACAGGGCCCGGCACAGTCCATCACCCCGATCAGCTGGTGGTTTCAATTGCTGGGTTGGTTCTGTTTTCAGTCCCGAGTTGCACTGGAACCAATGGGTGTTGCAGTCCAGTCTGGTTCGGCCCTTACATCAACCAGTGGGAGCTGCAGCCTAATTGGGGCGACCCACAATAACCCCCACCAGGCCCACCCCCTACCCTGGTTTGCCAGTACGTGCAGCAGAAGACCAGTCTGTCCCCCATCCCATTTGGCTCTTGCACCTGTCAATGGGTATTAAAGCTTAGTTCTATCTAACCAACTCAACCATCCAGCTCTCACGGGTGTTGTTGAGTGCCTCTCTATCTAGCCATCCCAGCTCCCGTCCTAGTTTTCATGCCCTCCCACGGGACTAGTGACCCAAGAAGGGGGAACCCACTTTTTCCCTCTCAGGTCTCTCTGTCCCCATTTATGCACTCTTTATGTGGTTCTGTGATTTGACTTGACAGAGTTAGTCCCCAGTGCCAGCTTTTGCGGCTATGCCCATACATCCCTCACCCACTCTAGTTTATGCTTGCACCAGCAGGAATAATCAGCCCAGCCTGGCTTTTCCCTGGTCTAATCCACATGCAGTGCACAGGTGATATAGCCTTGCTTAGTCTGGTCTGTCTCTATCCCAGCCCAGGCTCTCCAGTGGGAGTAGCTGTCCAGCGAGGGGACCAGCCCCTTAATCCCCCTGCTGGTTCTGCCCCTCCCTTCCTGGATCTCACGTGTGCTGGTTGGATGCTGCATTCATATCCAGTACAGGCAACCACACCCTGGCATTCCATAATGTGTACTGGTTTTGTCGCAACCAAACCCGGCCCATCCCACACTCTGTTCTGGTGATCGGATTTGCCAGTGGGTGACATGAACTGATTCAGCCTGGTCTGCTCCTGACCCATGCTGAATGTGTGCCAGTGGGAAACTTTCCATGGCCTATTCTAGGCTGTTTCCTATCATGCTTCTTGCGCTAACCTGCAGGGACTGTGTCCTGCCAGAGGAGTTGCCCAGGCTCCTCCATCAGAACCCCTCCCAATGGCAGATTTTGCGCATGCCAGGGGGTCCTTGAGCCAACCCTACCCAGTTCACCTCCTGTCCTAGCAGGAACAGTGGCTTTTCCTGGCTGGCTTTCACCCCATTCTGGTTCTTGTTGTTGGATGTTTCAGCCCGGCCATGGCTCGTCCATACCCACATACAGCTCACGCATGGCTCAAGAGGGGATTGGGACCCAGCCTAATCAGTCCCACATCTACCCTCTGGTTCTTCATGACACCAGATGGTGTAGGGATCTGAACTGGCCTGGTGCATCCAATCCCAGCCCACACTAGTGCCTCGGGTGACTACAACTGTTTCCTAGATAGAATGCAGCCCCCATTCCAGCACACGCACCCCTTGGTGGGAACCTCAACCCAGTTAAGGTATCCCCATGCCTCCCCAACTGGGCCTGTTCCTAGCCATGCGGCAGTGTCTTTGGCGTGAGCCCCCAGCATTGGGTCCGACCCAGCAGGGGCACCCCCCACAGCTGCCACACTGTGAGGAGCGGCACTTGCCCCCGAATCCCAAGGCCCGAACCCCTCCCAAACTCACCCTGCCACAAGATATTAGCAGCTGGGCGGAGTTAGGAATTTTAACCCAGTTCCCAAGTTCCCTCATGGCGTACTTACCCTGAGGGAAGAGCTCTCTTGGGTCCTGGAGGAGGCCGAGGACTCGTTCACTGCCTTGCGGCAGTGTCTTTGGCATGAGCCCCCAGCATTGGGTCCGACCCGGCAGGGGCACCCCCCACAGCTGCCACACTGTGAGGAGCGGCACTTGCCCCCGAATCCCAAGGCCCGAACCGATTATTAGACATTTTATGGAACAATCTCAAGTTCCATTTTGGTGTAAGGTGTTCTTTCAGCTGATAAATAACATTCCACACATTTATTAATTTACTAATCAACTCCATAAAAATAATATTACATATCAATAACCTTGATGAAACAGTTTTATTCTCAATTTAACTGTTCTCATTCTTTTTAGCTAATTTCACAGTGTCTAGACTCAAGCTAGCTTCTCTGATGGAAAATATTTTGTTTATTGTCACATGTGCCAACACCATTCATGACCCCACAGGGAGAGCACAAACAGAAGCTTCACTTTGGGATCTCTTCCAGTATCTACCCTATTTGTCTCTTTAGTTAATCGTTTCTTGTCTCTGAGTCAGTATGTGATGTGACATTTTCATGTGAATTAACAAAACTAAACTTGGTTTTGCAAAAGTTGCAGGTGTTGCAAGTGAAGTTGTGTGCTTTTTTTTGGCTATGCATCTTTATTCTTTAGTAGTTCATTCACAATGAATAATCAGTTACACATTTTGTACCCATGAAATTAAAAATCAAAAATCCATAATAAATGCTTTATTATGATGTAACAGTGTGAGAACTTCATGATTCAATCAGAAGTTTCTTCTATATGTAAATAATGTATTTATATGCTTTCTTCCTTGTTAACTTGCTAGAAAATATCATCTGACACTCTCAAATGATTTGATCAAAAGTGAATACAGTTGTAAATGTATATCATAATCCATTAATGTGTACATGTTCAATACTTTGGCTATTGGGGTGTTAGCTTATGTACATGTGCATAAAAATGCATGGAAACATGACTTGCTGATTATATTATACTGATATTGCATTGTTGATTACTCTAACAAAAATACATCTTATGAATTCAGAAAATTTTTAGTTACTCTGCAGTACTAAGAAAATAATCAGTGCCTCCACAAACACTGTGATAAGCCTAATTGTTGATATTTCCAGGCTGGGATTCCTAACACAGCACAGAATAATACAAATTCAGTCCAGACCAACAGGTTTTTGTAAGGATTATGAATAATAACATTTGGAGTTCTCCTCAAAAAACAAAAAAGAAAAAAAAAGACTTGTTTCTGGTAACTACCAATAAATGCATAACCAGTGATCTTGTGGGCAAGAGACAGAATCATAACTGAGCATGCTGTATAATCAAAAACAACACAATGTTCTTCATAGCTCTTTACATTTGGAACACTTCTCCAAGTGTATGATTTCCCACACATGGGATAAAGTAATGGTTGTCTAAGTTTTGAATGGCATAACAGCTTTCTTCCTAATTGAGACTTTGCTTCTTTGAATTAAGAACCACCAGGGAAAGGAGATCACTAAAGCAAATTCTTATTAAAGATTAAGAGAAAACACAGTCCATGTAGTACTTATTGCAAAGCCAAAAAATGACATTCCTCCTTCTCAAATGACTCAGACAGGTTACAGCACATTGCACATTGTTGGCGTCACTATTTGAGTAAGTGCTGTGTGTCACAAGAAATAATACATCACAGATTTTTATAAATTCTTAGGTTATACACTGTAAGAGTTTAAAGTGCAGCAAAAGACCAAGTTCATTTTAAATTTTCAGCAAAAAGAATCACGTGAGTATCTGTGAAACTAACAAAATGTCCTCAAATGGCTCTTGAATTCAACGCCCCCCCAACCCACCAAAAAAAAAAAATGCTTGGAGACATTATTGTCAACTGGCTGAAGCAGGCGCCTGATGAAACTCCAAGACTGGGTCAGATAAGGTGAGGCTTCCTTTGAGGAACAGTGTTACTATGCACCCCACCGCTGCCATTTAAACAATCTTCAGTCACTGACTTTCCCTGGAGGATGCTACTGAGGGTTCAAAAGGGGATGCAGGCTTCGTGTGGTCCCCTCCCACAGATTTGGTTGTTTGTGCAAAATAACTATCTTGCCAAATGCCTCCCTCCCAAAGATTCTGATTTCCATTTATAAACATGCTGTTCAAATTTTTTCAGGGTAAAATATTCATACTATTATGAATAGTTCAAACAAAAACAGACACTCAAATTTGTATCTAGTAATGCATATTGATTAATTAGTAACAACTAATGTCATATCTCAGCACCTCATAATATTCCAAAAAAGAGGATATTAAAATAATAGAATGAATTATCATTGGAGCACAAAAAATGTTGAGTAAGTTCTTCCAAATCTCCATGTGCAATAAATTCATCATTATATTATATTCATGAATATATATAAATATTATATTATATGTGACTTCTATAAATCATATGCTACTTGAATATTCGTTTCCTTTAAAATAGTTCAAAGTTCAGAAAAACTTTGGAAAAAGCAAGATGTGTACCACAGGGTATATAGTTCATTTTTTGAAAATAACAGATGTGGATAAAAATTTTTGAAAACTTGCATCATTAGACATCTTTGTTGATGTTATCATTTAACTATCCAATATGATATAAATAAGACATACATGAAATACACATTTTAGTTAAGTATTCTACAATTTTGGGAACTGAGTTGCAGTAATTTACTCTTACACCTTCATACCTTAAGGAAGAAATAACTCACAAAGTAAAATAAACAGACATCATGAAGAAGTTAACTATCAGAAACTAATACACCAGATTACACAAAAATAGAGCTTCACCCACCAAGCCTGGAACCGATTCCAGCAAATTAACTCTTCATTTGGTCAGTTAACTCTCATCTTCAACAATTCTTTATCCAAATGTGATTCAATTAGACTAATATTTACTTTCTATATTTGGACTCTAAAAATGTAGACACTATTTCCCTTGTTCTCAAAGAATTTCCAGTTCTGTTAGAAAAAACATACTGTATATACTAAAGAACGACAGGGCTGTTCAACTTATAGTAATTGTTATTATACAACAACTGAATTGCAATATTGAATTAAGCTTTACCATATTACTTATAACAGGAAAAATAGCTTTTTCCTGCAAAATAGCAATAAATCCCATAATTACAATGTGTGCTAGTCATTACAGAGAAAATTACTGTCTGTTCATTCATTCACAAGACAGTATTCACCATTACCACTTATATGTTACATCTTCTTTCATAAATGCAATATCAATTTAAGAAGAAATAAAGAAACAGAGATAAATACAGCAAAAAAAATTTACCTTTATGGACACTGCATTCCAGACTTAGGAATTCTTTTTGTTTTTTCTTATTTTTAAGTTTCCAATTTTTACCTTTATCATATTTTCTCTGAGTTTGACAAACATTCCATTCTGATTCATTACTATATCAATACTCCTGAAAATAATAATTGATTAGGTATTCTGCTTTAGGTCAAATAAGAATGGTAAGATTATCTCTTTAAAATTGCCATTATTGGGCCCGGCAACATGGCCTAGTGGCTAAAGTCCTCGCCTTGAACGCCCCGGGATCCCATATGGTCACCGGTTCTAATCCCGGCAGCTCCACTTCCCATCCAGCTCTCTGCTTGTGGCCTGGGAAAGCAGTCGAAGACGGCCCAAAGCTTTGGGACCCTGCACCCGCGTGGGAGACCCGGAAGAGGTTCCGGGTTCCCGGCTTCGGATCTGCGCGCACCGGCCCGTTGCGCCTCACTTGGGGAGTGAAACATCGGATGGAAGATCTTCCTCTCTGTCTCTCCTCCACTCTGTATATCCGGCTTTCCAATAATAATAATAATTTTAAAAATTGCCATTATCATTTTAATTTAGTTTAAACTTGTGAAAATTCAGTTGAAAATATCTTAACTAATACAATGGATGTCCCATAAATGATTACTAAATAAATTTATACTTCTAAGAGATGTTAACATAGAGGCAGATAACTACAGTTATCAGTAAATCAGAAAAATGAATTTTTAAAAGTCAGAAAAAAAGAGCTGATTCTTTGAGAAAATGAATAATAGATACCCAACTAGCTCAACTTATCAAAAAAAGAAAAATGATCCCTTGGACATACACAGAATAATCAGCAAGTATTACAAGCAACTATATGCCAACAAATTAGAAGACCAAAAAGAAATGAGGTTTCTGGACAAATCCAATTTACCAAAACTGAATCATGAGTTAAAAATCCAAATAGATCTATAATCAGGATGGTGATTGAATCAGTAATCTAATCTTTCTCAACAAAGAAAAGCCTCAAGACCAGATGATTTCACAGCTGAATGCTACCAGCATTTCAAGATCATACCCCAATCCTCAACAAGCTATTCAAAACAACAGAAAGGGAGGTAATCCTTCCAACTCTTCTTATGAAGCCAGCATCACATTAATACCAAAGCCAAAGAGAGACACAACAGAGAAACAGAACTAAGGACTAAAATCCCTGATGAACAGATTCAGAAAATGTCAACAAAATACAAACCAACAAAACCATCGTATATCAGACAGATCATTTACCCAGATCAGGTGAGATTTATACTAGACAGGGATGTCCACTTTCACCACTGGTATTAAACAGTATTGGAAGTCTTCACGAGAGATATCAAAAAAGAAAAAAAAAATTAATGGAAATAAAAAAGTCAATTTATCCAGGTTCACAGATGACATACTATACACAGGAGAACCAAAACACTTAATCAAGAGACTACTGGAACACAAAAAAAGAGTTTGATCACATAGCAAGACACAAAATCAAAAATTATAAATAGATGCTTTTAGTACACACAAAAACTCCATTGCTGGTAAAGAGCCTTTAAGATTGGTCTCTTTTTAAAATAGTGGAGAGGGGCCTGGTGTGGTAGTTTAGAAGCTAAAGTCTTCGCCTTGCATGCTGGAATTCCCCATATGTGTACTGGTTCTAATCCTGGTGACTCCATTTCCTGTCCAGCTCCATGCTTGTGTCCTGGAAAGACAGTCGAAGGCAGTCCAAAGCTTTGGAACCCTGTACCCACATTGGAGACCCAGAAGAGAGTCCTGGCTCCTGGCTTTGGACTGGCTAAGCTCTGGCTGTTGTGGTTGCATGGGGAGTGAATCAAAGGACGGAAGACCTTCCTCTCTGTTTCTCCTCCTCTTTGCATATCTAATTTTCCAATAAAAAATAGATTAATCTTTAAAAAATATTTTTAAAAAGAAGAGAGAAACCATAAATACCTCTGAATAAACCCAACAAAAGACATGTAAGACCTTTATGATGAAGATCACACAATAAAAACATTAAAAATGGATTTATCATGCTACTTTATCAGCAGAATCAACAACATCATAATGTCGATACTACCAAAAGCAATATATAGATTCAATGCAATTTTAAGCAAAATCCCAACTTCTCTTCATGGAAAAGATGACACAAACTTTCATCTCAAAACACAAGAAACCATGAAGAGCCAAAGCTATGCTGAAGAATAAAAATAAAGCTGGAGCAATGTCAATCCAGACTTCAACATCTACTACTTGGCAGTGATAACAAAAACAGTCTGATACTGGTTGAGAAACAGAAAAGAAAAGCAATGGAACAGAATAGAAACTCCAAAAGTGAGCCCACACATGTAAGGCCAACTATTCTTTGAAAGGAAACCTGAAAATGGCAAAATAGCAAAAGGAAACGTTTGATCTCTTCAACAAATGCTGTTTGGATAATTGGATAGCAGCTCGCAGAAGTAAGAAAAAAAACAAGATCCCCGCCTTCCATCTCATACAAAAATCAGCTCTGATGGATTAAGGACCTAAATCGGCACTTAGAAACCATTAAATGATTAGGGGGTGACAGAACGGACTCTACACAACTTAGGCACTGATAGTCTTCTTAGACAAGTCAGCAAAAACACAGGCAGTTAAAGCCAAAATAAACAAATTGGACTGCTGGAGAGCAGCTCCAGCTGACTTCAGAGCTTGCAAAAGCTGTGTGGAATTAGTGAGAAGGAAGACATGGACTATGATGACTAGATGCTACTTATGGACAAGTCAAAGAGCTGCCTTCTTGATTCATACAGAATTCATCACAAACTTTTATGCAAACATCCAATTGCTTCATTTTGACTTCCTGGTTAAATGAATGATAATTAAAAACAATTTAAAAAAATTATCATTTTACTTCAAAGAAAACATTCTTAGCAAGCCATTACTCATTCAAACCTGCAGTCAACAGGCTGGGGCCAAGAACTCCACGGTTGGCAGCACATGCAGCTACATAGTGACAGGTGGTTTACGTCTACCCAAAATCAATTTTCACTAAACCTAAACTAATATTACTTTAAAAATCAAGAATACAAAATTAAAAAGAAAGCTTATAAATAAAAGGAATTTATAAAGGTGTACACCATAGAATCTTACTAAATCTTATAATCAAGCATACACTAACAACCATCACCTTCACCTAGCACAGACTTGTTTTTTTTTTGTTTGTTTAAGAGCAGTGGGAAGAATAAGGTGGCTCGGCCTTTCTATGAATGGAGGACCTTCACAAGAAATTTTTTATATCTTTTCAAACTATTTTCTTTCCCTAATTATAAGTGACAGTATAAGGAAGAGATTTCAAAACATTTCCCTCTAGGGGTTCACAACATTTATCTCCCTTTTAGAAAATGTCCCATATACTTTCTGCTTTATGTAGTGGGAAGCCAAAATGACTGAATTATCCCTACATTACAGCAGTTCCAAGCTGTGAAGTAAGTAAGTTCTTTGTACCTCCATGATTGCCATCTATTTCTAAGATATTATTAAGCCATTTCTTTAGAACGTAGCGCATCTTAAGGCAGGTTCCAGGACAAGGAGGGCACAAAATAAGACATTTGGGAACAGCATAGGTTCAATTGTACAGTTGTAAGCTTTTAGCTGTGTCTCACTGCCATAGGCTGATAAAGACCTTTTTAGCATAACATGATTGATAAAATCAGTTTCAGGTATTATGCCAGTTACAGAAATCATTTCACATTTGTAGAAAAACAACACCCTCACGAGAATTCCAGGAAATACCAAAGAGATGATCAAGTGTCCATACAATGAATGGGGTGAGGCAGCAATGTGGTGAGTAGAGAGACATTCTGCTGGGCCTTGCCACACAGCCAGAAATTCCTCATAGATTTGCCAGTGGGGGAGCCATACTCCTTACACCTTTGCACCATCTGCCCCAACCACATGGCTCCCCTCATGGGACTCATCAAACTAAGAAACTTCTGTACAGCAAAGAAAATAACAAATTGTAGAGGAAATTGACAAAAGGGAGGAAATTTTTAAGGGTTTATTTTTATTGGAAATGCAGATCAGCTTTATAAAGAAAAGGAGAGAAAGAGCTTCCATATGGTGTTTTACACCCCAAATGGCCAAAACAGATGGAGCTCAGCTTACCCAAAGCCAGGAGACAGGACTTTGTTCCAGGTTGGTCCTAAGATTTTGGGCCATCTTCTGCTGCTTTCCCATGCCATAAGCAGGGATCTGGATGGGAAGTGGAGCAGCCAGGACATCCTCATGCTTGTTAGTTGAGGATTTGGTCATTGAGTCAAGACACCAAGCATGGAAGAAATTCTTTGCACACTATACAGAAGACTGGGAACTAATATCCAGGGTTTACAAAGAACTTCAGAAACTCAACAATATTATAACTAGCAACCCTGTTAGTTAATGAGTGAAGGAAATGATCAAGTATTTTTCAAAAGATCAAATTGGCAAATACACACACACACACACACACACACACACACACACACACAATGTTCAACCACCCTAGCTATCATGGAAATACAAAGAAAGTCATATTGAGATTTTACCTAATTCCAATGAGAATAGCCTATGTTCAGAAATCTAATAATATCTGCTGGTGTAGAAGTGTGCAAATATGTACCCTGTTCCACTGCTGGTGAGAGTGTAGACCAGAGCAGCCCCTGTGGGAATCACTATGAAGAGTGCTCAGATAACTAACAACAAGTCTACCCTATGACCTAGCTATGCTATCCCTGGGAATATATCCAAAGGGCGAAAAAAATAAAAGCTGCATGTGAGAATGTGACATGCATCCTTGTGTGTATATAGCAGCATAATCCACAATAACAAAGATGTGAAAACAACCCAGATGCCCATTGAAAGACAAATGAATAAACATGCTGTGATGTATCTACTCCATAGAATACTGCACATACACTAAAAAGAATGAAATCCTACCATTTGCAACTAAATGGTTCCAACCACACACCATTTATGTTCAGTGAAATAAGCCAATCCCAAAAGGACAAATACATTTTCTCTCTGATATAAGGCAACGTTCATGCAAAATACAAACAAGTAAATATATTTATACAAAAATCTATATAAACAAGTACATACAAACATGTTCAGTAGGCACTTCTACTCCTAAATAAAAGGAGGACTCCCAGTGAAAAGATTAAATGTATCTTCACAATATGATACTAGATGTTTTATCACTGTCTATATCTACGTAGATGTTAAACATTTATCTGTTACGTTACTGGGCACGGCGGCGTGGCCTAGCGGCTGAAGTCCTCGCCTTGAACATGCCGGGATCCCATATGGGCACCGGTTCTAAACCCAGCAGCCCCACTTCCCATCCAGCTCCCTTGCCTGGGCCTGGGAAAGCAGTCAACGACCACCCAAACCCTTGGGACCCTGTACCCGCGTGGGAGACCCGGAAGAGGTTCCTGGTTCCTGGCTTCAGACCGGCGCATAACCGGCCATTGTGCTCACTTGGAAAGTGAATCATCAGATGGAAGGTCTTCCTCTCTGTCTCTCCTCCTCTCTGTGTATCTGACTTTGTAATAAAAATAAATAAATCTTTAACAAAAACTTGTTCCTAAAGAACTGTATTACTGTAATAATATAGGGGGAATTGGTGGGAGGGGAAAATTGGGAGGGAGACAGGGGAGAGAAAGGTGAGAATCCCTATATCTACAAAAACATGTTCTAGAAAATAATAAACATAATTTTAAAAAATCAAACATGAAGTGTCAATATTATGCCATTATGGTTAACCTGTTGCCTAAAGCCAGAATGAATGCCTGCTCAAGTCTTGGTTGCTTCACTTCTGATGCAATTTCCTGTTACTGTACCTGAGGAAAAAAGCGTAAGTATTTCTTAGAAAACTGGTTGGAATTTCATGCTCCTGCCTTTAACCATTTCCAGCACCCAAGCATTGTAGCCATTTGGGGAGTAAAGAAGTAGAAGAAATAGTCTCTCTATAATTCTGACTTTCAAATAAATCAACAAAAAGAAAGAAGCAAAAGAAGGAAGGAGGGAGGGAAGGAGGGAGAAAGGAAAGGACAGACTCCAACACAAAATTTCACATCTTTCTTCCTTATTATTTAGATTGCCAAAATTCTAAGATTAAAAGGGTGTTAAAGAGATGCTGGAGTTGGGACTCATGAGGTTAATCTGTCCCCTGAGATGCTGGCATTCATACTGGCTATGCTTTATGTTCTGCATGCTATACAAATGTGCAACTACTGTGCCTTAGAAAGTAGTGCTTGAAGCCTGCAACCACAAGGAAAACCCCAATGCGGACCTTTTGGTAGTGAACCATCAGATGGAAGATCTTTCTCTCTTTCTGCAGCTTTGCTTTTAAAACTAATAAATAAGCATTCATTTTAAAAAAAAAAAAGACTGTTAAAGAAAGCAAAATTAAAAACGATTTTCTCCAGAATTATAAAGCAGAAAAATATTCAGTACTATTGCAGAGAGAAGGAAAGACAGTGAGAAAGATCTCCCATTTGTTGGTTCATTATCCAAATGGCTGCAATGGCAAGTTGATACAATCTGAATCCAGGAGCCTCTTTGGGGTCTCGCCCATGGATACAGGTACCCAAGGATTGGAGCCATCCTCTGCTGCTTTCTCATGCATTGGCAGGGAACTGGATTGGAAGTAGAACACCAGGACATGAACAAGCACTCAAATGAGATGTCAGCGTGCAGGCAGAAGCTTAGCCTATTGTGCTACAGTGCCAGTCCCTACAATTATTTCTTTTGTGAAAGTCAGGAACAACCTGATCACTAGAACTACTGCTTTAAACTGAAAAGTACAACTAGTATGTTTAAAATTAAGTTTCAGATAAAATATTTATTATTACAGTAGTTGATGGTTTAAAATTTAAAAACAAGAATTCTAAAGATAGCATATTATAAAATAAAAATCACATACACAAATATTAATTATTTTCACATATGCAAATATTAACCATTTAATGTTACCAAAGTAAAAAGCTATGCAATTTGCAGAAAATATCTGTATTCATAAAGTCAACAGAACTGTGACAGAATATTAAAATTCACTTAAACATTTTCAACAATGATTTGAATAAATAGCCAAATATGTTTCTCTTACATTCTCAAATTCAGTATCACATTCAATTCTTAATAATTACATAACAGTAATCTTCGCTTAATGAAAAGGATAACGAAAAGGATATATATTCAGGACCTTGTTCTTTCTTTTCCTTTGAAACAAAATTAAATAAAACCTCACTTGGAACAATTATCATCTAAAATATACAAAAGCTTAAATGCGTGATTAGTTCAGATTCTTCAGAACACATTAAATATTTTATAAAGCAATAATTATGAAGTAGCGCGGTTCTTCACTAGTAAGTATCGATCAATCAATGAAGCACAGGAGTGTACAGAACACTAACACACATGGAGATTGGATATCTGATGAAATTTTCCAGAGCATTTGGGGTTGAAAGTGAGACACATCTCAAATTGCTTGTGATGATTTGAGTCTCCTCTGAATTCAAATATTGAAAGAAGCCCAGTCCCCAATATTATAACAGTGAGAGTGAGAATTTTAGGAGGTGATTAGGTTCTGAACGTGAGGCTTTCTAAATGGGATTAGGATTGTTATAAATGATTCCCACAAAGAGTTCCCTGGACCTTTCCAGTAATTGAGGACCCCGTAAGAAAGCACCACATAGAAAGAAAGATATTGGTTCTCATCAGAACTTAAATCTGTTAGTGCCTCAATCTTGAACTTTCCAGGATCCAGAACTATGAGAAAGATATGTCTGCTTCTCAAAATTGTTGTAATTTGTTAGAGAAATTTGAATGGACTGTAATACTAGTTTACGTAAAAAGGGGATATTATTGGCTAATAGAATTGTATGATGTGAATAAATAATTTTAAGTTTCATCAGTGGAGAGTAGGAGTTTTCTCTTTATTGACAGTCCCTCCTAGGAACTGAATTGTGTTTAACAAAGGAAACCTGCAACATATACTTGTTAAATTAATGTGCAAACAAAGGAGCTGGCTGAAACACAGTGCCAACTTTCAGATGCAGAATGCAGGACGAGATTTCTCAGAACTTGATTTTTTAGGTTCAGTCATGAAGATAGGAGTTGACCTATTTTAATGAAGTATAAAATTAGAGCTTAGAATGAAGGAAATAGTGTCTAAACCAGATTATTTTGGGGAAAATAATTTGAAGGAAGTGTTAAGACGAATAATGATATAATGAAGAAAAGGCTTCAGGCACAGACTGAAAATTCTTGTTTATAAAACAGAAGAAAAGCATAGTTTGAAGAGAATGTCAAGTACCTGAAAATAAAGAAAAAATAGTAAGATAAATATAAAAAGTCAAATGAATACTATTAAGAGAGGAAAGAGGATGTTTGAATAAGGACATTTTTCTAAGATCTACTATTAAAGGGGCTGGCATTGTGGCATTAAAGGCTAAGTACCATTTTTCATCCAGCTCTTTCTTAATGAATAAAGGAAACAATACAAAATTGCCCAGGTACTTATTTCGCTGCACCCATGTGGAAAACTCAAATGTAGTTCCAAGCTCCTGGACATCGGGACATTGGGAGTGAACCAGCAGCTAGAAATGGATCAATCTTTCTGTATGTGTAACTGTGCCCTTTAAATACATCAGTCATTTAAAAAGATACAATATTCAATGCATTCTTGCTATGTTCCAAAGAATTTGGAACAAAAATTTGGTAATCAAAATACTCCATCTGACTGGCAATGAAACTGTCTCCTGTTTCTGGATAAATAACTGAAATTCAGGCAGTAAGCAAGTTGTCCAAGAACACAGAGTTAATAAATTGAGATTTAAGCTTTGACAGTCATACAGGAGCTAGGCATTCAATCAGTGTTTCTCATGTGGATGGCAGTGACTCGAGTATGTGAATTATCACCCACTGCTTTGAAAGGTTTGCATTTGCAGGAAGTTAGAATTGGGGGTCCAGCTCGGACTGAAATCAAGTTATTCAGATTTGGGATGCAGGCATCCCAAATAGCATCTTAGTCACCATGCCTAATGTTTGTGCAACATCACCTACTGTGAGGTTTCCTCACCATAATCCAAGACAGCAAAGTGTGTTTTTCTGATGTGAGAGAAAAAAAATCAGACAATGACAATCCATGCTCTCAAGTTGTTGCTGAATTTATTGTTACTCCTTTCACCATTCTGATATTCACTTTGACATAAGATTACTAACAATTAGATACTAACAATTAGATCGCTAACATCCATCTGGTGGGATCTAATGCAGCCTACTTCTGAGATGGCTCTTAAATGGTTCTACATTCTCTGTATTCATACACTAAAAGCATCTACTTCTGCCTCTAGGCTTTATGATTTGCAACATACATAGATTAATCTGCACAAAATGTTTAACTTCCTTATAACAAATCAAAGTAAACACCCATACGTTTCCTTGAAATCTTAGACTACTACCTGTGAAATGCCTTTTTTGTGCAAATTGTCTTTTATAATCTCAGCAGTAGGTTCAGGTTTCTCTTAGAAGTATTCAATTCAGTATTCTAGCCCAGACCACCACAAAGCAGCCTAATAAGGGTTGTTGACCAAAAAAAAAGAAAAAAAAATCGATGTTAAGAGTTCTATTGAAAGAGCACCCAAATATAGATTAATGGAATGTTACAAAATCACAACTCTTCACTAGTTATCTAGTTGGTGCAGTATAAAGTTGGGTTGCTAAAATAAACTTTCTTGCCAGACTGCCTCTATCCTGGTATGAAACGCTACCTCATTCCCTTCCTTAATGGGATTTCCAGGTTGAACATATTTGGAGGTAGGGCCTCAGTTTCCACCAGGTTGTGATCATAGTGGAGAGCTTACTCAAAGCAGCTCGTCTGCATGTCTTGCTCATGTGGACCATGAGCCCTATTTCTTGGATGTATATAGCTCAAAGGTCTACAGCCCCAGATTCAGTGCAGAAACCTATCATTCAACACTGCGGTTTGTCTTTTAAAAAGTGATGTGAACAGACGCTTATTCTAAATACTCAGACATTTCACTTCAGTGAATATTTTATGAGACTCAAATAGCCTCAAACGAGAGTATTTCCATTCCACAATTGTTTAGTGTTCCTTGACCTCTGATGTCTTCCACTCCTCTGGCAGTGCATTTTTTTTCCAAATGTCTTCTTGACTAATTCTGTTCCACCCCCTTCAAAAACAGTTGGTGGGGCTGTCATTTTTTTTTAAAGACAGAGTGAAAGGCGAAATATTTATACGATCTGAAGAGAAACAAGTTCAGTAGAAATCATGCTTCAATACTATAAGCTGCTAAATACAAAAATTAATATAGACATGAGACAGCTGAATAATACCCTATAACCATTCTAAGGTGTAGAGCAGCTGGTTGTGTATAAACTAAACTTGAAATGTCAATGAAGTAGTCACAGGATGAGGTTAAGAATTTGCATTTTCTAACATACTAGTCACTCAATACCATACCAATTATCTCCATAATGTTGTTAAATTGTTGTTGATGTTGTGCTGTGAGTTTTCATTGGAGGGGATGGTATTCTGCCAGCTCTATTTTCACACCAGGGACAGTCTCCCAATGAAACTGTTGAACTTATCTGGACAATAAGATGCTGGACTCTATGCATGGCACATACTCGCAATGAGGGAATCATGACTGGATATGAACTGTACTACTGCAACAATGTGGAGGAATCCAACAAGAGGGGAGGGCTTGGGGAGGAGTAGGGAGAATCCCAGAGCCTATGAAACTGTGTCAAAAATGGGAAAAAAAATGTCAATGAAGTAGTTACATGATGTGGTTAAGAATTTGCATTTTCTAACATATTGGTCACTCAATACCACGTTAATTAACTCCATAATGTTGTAAACTGTTGTTGATGTTATGTTGTGTCTTTTCATTGGACGGGATGATATTCTGCCAGCTCTACTTTCAGACTAGGCATGGTCTCCCCAAGAACTGTTGAATTTATCTGGACAATAAGATGCTGGACTCTATGCATGGTACATGCTTGAAATGAAGGAATCATGACTGGATTTGAATTATACAGTAGTACAGAGGGGTTGGGGGAATCCCAGAGCCTATGAAACTGAGTCATAAAATGAAATTAAATTTAAAAAAAAGACAGAGTAAACTTTCTTACTTCTTGTTATGAAAAGAAAATTTGAGTCCATGTCTCAAGTTTTTGAAGCGAAGGGAAAGAAGGGAGGTGGGAGGGAAAGAGGAAGATCCTGGAGAAGTATGAGAGAGAGAGAGAGAGAGAGAGAGAGAGAGAGAGAGAGAAGCAGAGACAGAGATACAGAGAGACAGACAGAGAGAGATCTTCAATCCATTGGTATACTACCCAAACGCCTACAATAACCAGGGTTGGGCAAGGACAAAAGCAGGAGCCAAAAATTCTAGAAAGTTTCCCATGTGGTCAGCAAACATTCAAGTATGTAGGTCATGATCTGCTGCCTCCCAGTCACATGGGTAAGAAATTGGATTGGACACGGAAGTGAGACTTAATATCCAGCTGTCCAATAAGATTCACACATCTGAACAGCAGCTTAACCCTCTGTGTCATGATGTCCACCCAGTGTATGTATAAATAATATTCAATCTTTACATGTGGTATGAAATTTCCAATAGTAAAGACTGACCTTTCCAACTTACATGATCTGAATTTCAGATTTGTGATGTGTAGCACACATATTTACATTCATGCAAAATACAGACATAAATATGTCCATCTATATGTTTCCATTTGATAATTCTATTCCATTCTAATGCAGTTCATTCGATTCTTTTAAAAAGTGCTTGCAGTTCATTTGATCCTTTTAAAAAGTGCAACTTGAATAGGAAGGCAATGTTGTGCAAAGGGTTAAGCCACCATTTGGGATAGTCATTTCCCTTACTGGACTGTCTAGAATTAAGTCCGGGCTCCACTGCTGTTCCAACTTTTTGCTAATATATCTGACAAAGGAGCACATAATGATAAAAGTTCTTCTTGGATCCTTGCCATTATTGTAGAAAATGAGATGGAGTTTCAGGCTCTTAGCTTCATCCTAATTATGTGCTTCCTATTTTAGGCATCTGAGGAGTAAAACAGCGGACGATCTTTCTGCGTTACTCACGCTCACACTCTCATTGCCTTTTGTTTTCCTTTTAAATTAATAAATAAAACTTAAAAATACTAAATGTGATTCTCCAAATTGCTTTCATGATTTCTTAAGTGGACACAAAGACAAATTTGACGCAATCCTCTAGGACTCTGGAGACAGGGTCTTCTCTCAGGTATACATAATTAAAGCAGTCTTGCTAGTCAAAGTTTGAGATGGGAAATTTAAATATCTTCTGCATTCTTCACTTTAAGTATCATGGGCATAAAAGAAATTCACTAGAAAAAGTTAATTTGATTCCTTACAGAACATTCTAAAATCACAATAAAGCTGCTGTCATTCAAAAATTATTTCATAAGCTTCTTCCATACTGAATTCTATATCAGATCAGTGTTCTTCCCCAAATCTAGAGGTATTTATTTATTTATTTATTCATTCATTGTCATTTCATTTGAAAGACAGGTAAATATAGAGAAAGAGACAGAGAGATCTTCTACCCACTGCTATACTCCCCAGATACCAGTAAGAGCTAGGGCTGAGCAGTCTTCAGTAGAAGCCAATAATTCAATCAGTATTTTCTATGCTAGTGTCAGGGACCAAAATACTTAAGCCATCACCTATTGCCTCCCAAGATACAAAAATATTGGAATTGAAAGTAGAGTTCAACTTAACTTCAAGCCTTTGGTATGGAATGTAGGCATGCAAGTGTTATTTTAATCACTGTGCCAAATGCTTACCCATGATTATAAATGCTCCAAGGATCCAGTTAACTTTTCAACTTTGGAATAGTAATTGTCTCAAAACTAACTGCTCCCAATTCTAAATAGTTCAATTAATTTCTTTACAAATAAATGTTGCATGAAGTCCTTTTTAATAATATGCAACCTGCTTCCATATGTTATATTTTAATCCCATAATATTTAAATGTAAGCATTTTTATACTGACTAATCAGTCAACTATAACTCAACACACCATATAACTTACACTGAATTCAGTTCAGTGAATAGTATGGCTTTTTTCTATACAGTATAAAAAAAGTCCTGTGTTTATATAAAAACTGAAAAAGTTTTGCTTGTTTTTTTACAATAGGTACTTTAACATTGATAGCATTGCAACTGAGCACTCAAATGGACTTCTTACCAGGCACTGGTTCTGTCTATGTTTAACCAAACTTTAAAAATTATATCTTTCCAGCACTTTTCACTTTCCTCCTCTTGCAGCAAATAGTAATCTTCAACCCATATCTAATATGTGCCAATGTATGCTATTTAGACACAAGTTCCCAAAACAAGTTGGAAAATAATTGTGAAGCTTTGTTTTCCCACAAATCTCAGGTAACATATGCTTTTTGATTAATTACATATTTTTTCACTTTGGAAATAGTTTCATGACCTACCTCTCAGTCTTTAGAAAATATTATTTTCCCCCTTTTAAATGTTTTATTTCAGAATAGTTTCACATTTACAAAACAAGAATTACAAGGTAGTAATGCAAAGGGTTGTCACAAATATTCCCCTTATCATTATTTAATTTTTTAAGACTTTATTTTATTTTTATTGGAAAGTCAGATATACAGAGAAGAGGAGAGACAGAGAGGAAGATCTTCTGTCCGAAGATTCACTGCCAAGTGACCACAATGGCCGGTGCTGCGCCAATCTGAAGCCAGGAGCCAGGAACTTCCTCCAGGTTTCTCATGCAGGTTCAGGGTCTCAAGGCTTTGGGCAGTCCTTGCATGCTTTCCCAGGCCACAAGCAGGGAGCTGGATGGAAAGCAGGGCCTCCGGGATTAGAAGCGGCACAGATATAGGATCCTGGTGCATTCAAGGTGGGGACTTTTTACCACTAGGCCACCATGCCAAGCCCCTAATTTTCCCCTTTTTATTAACATCTCATATTAATATATTAGTTACCATTAATGAACCATATAATTCTTCTTGTTTTCTAAATCAAAGTCATGTTCTGCCTGCCACTGAGTCCAGCTTCAAGTAATCGACATTTTCTGTCAGCTCTGAGTTGTTTTTAATCTGAACTGCCACATACAAATGAGAACATGCAACATTTGTTATTCTGTGTCTGATTTATTTCACTCCATATAATGTCTTCCAGTCTCATCCATTTGGCTGCAAACCAAAACACTTCATTCTTTTTTTTATTGTATGAATAGTATTCTATCGTGAATATTGTTTTTATCCATGCATCTAATTAGTGACAGACAACTTGATTAACTGTATATTTTAGCTACTGAGAACAGTGCTGCTATACACAGGGTGGAGCCGGCATCTCTGATACAATGAGTTTATACCTTTTGGAGATTTATATATATATATATATATACACACACACACACACACACACACACACACACACACACAAGTAATGAATTGCTGGGTCAAATGGTAGTCCTATTCGTATTTTCTTTTTTAATGAAATTTTCAGGTGACCGTACAAATTTGGATTCCAATTAGTATTCAAAAGTGTTAATCTTGCTTTACATCCTTACAGCATAATTACACTCTCTTTCTTTTTCTCTCTCTCTCTTTTATAATAGTCAATCAAGGGCTTGGGGTAATATCCCATTGTGGTTTTGACTTGCATGTCCCTGATGGAGATTTTTAGCAGTTTTTCAACAGCTTTTCTTGGCTACTTGAGTTTTTTCTTAAATGCATTACTTTCTCATATCAACTTAGGCCTTTTAAAATATAATGAGGATTTTACATTTAAGTTCATGGGAAAAGAAGTATTTCTTTTTAAAATTTTTCTTGATATGAGCTTACAGTACAAAGCAAAGCTGAGATATCAGTAGTGTGTGTATATATGGGTATGTGTGTGTATGTGGGTAAGAGAAAGAGAGAAGAGAAAGGAAGACAGAGAGAGATAAGTGGTAGGAAAAACAATGTTCTTGTTATGAATCCCTTAGGTACAGTTAAGACTACCTCTTCTGAAAACCACCATTAGGGGCCCGGCGGCGTGGCCTAGCAGCTAAAGTCCTCGCCTTGAACACCCCGGGATCCCATATGGGCGCCGGTTCTAGTCCCGGCAGCTCCACTTCCAATCCAGCTCCCTGCTTGTGGCCTGGGAAGGCAGTCGAGGATGGCCCAAAGCTTTGGGACCCTGCACCCGCATGGGAGACCCGGAAGAGGTTCCAGGTTCCCAGCATCGGATCAACGCGCACTGGCCCGTTGTGGCTCATTTGGGGTGAAACATTGGATGGAGGATCTTCCTCTCTGTCTCTCCTCCTCTCTGTATATCCGGCTTTCCAATAATAATAAAATCTTTTAAAAAAAAAAAGAAAGAAAGAAAGAAAACCACCATTAGCTTTATAGGACAGTATAGAAAATACTGCATAGAACCACCTGGAGAGCACATAATCCGGGAGTGGTAGTGTCCCAGGAGGGAAATAGTAGGCACCTCCCTCTTGGGTTACCACTCCCACTGGAGGACACGAAAACTAGGACAGGGGCAGGGGTGGCTAGACAGAAAGGCACCCAACAACATCTGTGAAGGCTGGATAGTGGAGCTGGTTAGATGGAACTAGGCTTCAAAGTCCACTGATATATATGAGAGCTGAATGGGTTGTGGGACAGACTGGACTAGTCTGCTGCACATGCTAGCAAACCAGAATAGGAGGCGGGTCTGGTGGGGGTTATTGTGGGTCGCTCCAACTAGGCTGCAGCTCCCACTGGTTTATGTGATGTCCAAGTATGTGATGGGCAGAATCAGGCCGGACTGCAACACCAATTGGTTCCAGTGAAAGACAGGGCTGGAAACAGCACCAACCCAGCAACTGCAACCACCAGCTGATTGGGGCGATGGACTGTGACAGGCCCTGTACTTGCTAGTACATACAAGAATCTGGTCTGGGAACATCTCAGACAAAGTTTCTTTTGGGATCTCCCAAGCTGAACTGCCAAACTCAGAACCCTAACCATGAAAAGACAGAGGACAGAACAAGCCAATCAACCACCTCAGCTATATGTTGGCAGTGAAAAACTGGGCAAACGGAGACTCTAAGATAGACTAGGTCAATCAGCGGATTCTTCAATGACCTCATTGTGCTTGGAGCGCGACACTGGCAGCAATTCACAACTATCAAAACCATTTGAGCAGTGTCCTCAGAGCATGCTCAACATCAGGGACCTGGGGTGGATGGGAGACTGGGTGGGGCTTCTCCCTTAATATCCCTCTTTACCTCAGATACATGAAGGAAACAATGTGGAAATAATAGTCTTACCCACTTTCCTGTCTTCCCTGTAGCCCTTGAACCTTTTTACCCTAATTAACTATGTAAAGATTGTCAAAAATACAATAATAAAAAAGAAGAAAATGCTGCATAAACTTTGTAAATACTTTGTTTTCACTCTTTTAAGTTAGAAAAAGTATGATATTAGCTATTAGTTATTCTTATTTTCTAAAATTACATGCTCCATTGAATTGACACAAGAATGAAGATAATTAAGTAGATCACAAACCTTAATATCACCATAAAAATCATCAAATTATGCATTATAGAATTTAATTGTTGTTATATCTGGAAAACTTCAAAGACAGATTTAGTTGAGCTTAGGATGACCACAATAATAAATATGAGGAAAAACATCATATTTTCTTAACTAAGAAAAGCACACATACTAAGCAAGAGAACAAACTGATAAGAAATGTTACTTTTTTGGTTACTTTTTTGTAGGTTATAGTTTTTCAGAAATTCTGAATTTTCCTTACTTTTTTATTGTTAATTTGTGCAGGAGTTTAAAGTTAGTTTATTTATAGTGTTATTATTTTTATGTACCTTACAGATGTCTTCCTGATTATTTTTAGTATTTTTATTATTATTTTCCTTTCTATCATATTCAGTCATATTGATAAAGAAAAAGCAACGAAAATATCCATCAGCTGGAACAAGCCATAATGTGTTCCAAGACTTGTGTATGCATTGGGCTTGCTCTTTATCACTTTTATTCTATCCTCATTGTCAGAAATCAGATGGGGAGCACTGAACACTTTCTTTTATCTTAGAAATGAGCACTGTCTTCATTCTAGTATTTTTAAAGTTTGTATAATTTTTGTGTGTGTGCTTAAGACAGGGGTAGGTTAAACTAACAAAAAATTTTTAAAAGGTGAATAAATTGGCACATATTTGTTTCTCACTGAATTTTATAGTAGTAAGTAAATGTTGTAGTCTACTGAATGAAAATGAATTTGCAAGACATGATCTAATCTAGGCCTCAAAGATTATTATAAGCAGTAAGTAGATAAATATATTTATGACTTATAAACACGTGACAATTTAAATGCATTTCATGTTGCATATCTTGTTCTCATATTGATTTTTTGTGCAATTCTTGTTGAGAAAATTTTCTATGCATCATTTTATTTATTTTCACAAGTATTTGTGTAGTAGAATAAGAAATTATAAGCTTAAATTAAATTTTAAAGACTATATATTATTCTGAAAGTCATTAGCTTGAAAAAGTAAGAATGTGGTTACTGTTGTCTCTTAAGTGTTTTTATCAAGATGTTATCTTTTTCGTGTCAATTCAATAAAGACACAAAGCATAAAAAAAACTATCTTCACTCTTGAAGAGGAAGAGATATTACTGATAACATAAGTGTTAAAGAAGACAAGACTTAACTAACTTCAAGGATAATTGAGTTCCCTTTAATTCAGAGACAAAAAATATCTTATTCCATTAGTTGCACTTTTTTTTTTTACCATCATGTGTATAATAGTTATGAGAACAAAATGTATTATATTAAGTTTCTCTCATTTTGCTGAAAGAGAGATGGAAAAATAAAACTAAACACTCAGCAAACCAAAGAAATTAACCATCTCTTTTTGCTTGCCATAGCATTTTCCATGATCTAATTTACTCCATCTACATTTTTTTCAGTTGGTTTCTTCATTTTTCGAGGTTAGTTTTACAGTGGTTTTTCCACATTTCTGTCTCAGCTTAGAAGTGGCTGGTATTTTTAAACCATTAGTTTAAAAAAATTTAAAACACGCTTTTTTAACTATGAATAACTTTATAGACATATGATTAAATATAAATTAATGCAAAAACAAAGAATAAGGGGAAATGTGAAAAAAGCAAGACACTTTTCATTGAGTTAGACATGTATTTTAAAATGACCAGTTATGCCTAGGTTGCCTGGTATCCAGGCAAGTGTTACATTGCTGGAAGAAAAGCAGCTAAAAGCTGGTAGGCATTCTGGGTCTGGTGAATGCCACATCTATGTTAACTACACCAGTGAGGGACTTGCACAATAGCTCAACTGAATAATCCTTTGCCAACAAGAGCAGGCATCCGATATGGGGACTGGTTTGTGGCCTAGCTGCCCCACTTCCCATCTAGCTCCCTGATTGTGTCCTGGGAAAGTAACAGAGAATGACCTAAAGTCTTGTTACCCTACCCCCCATGTGGGAGACCCAGAAAAAGCTCCTCTTTTCAGATTAGCTCAGCTCTGGCTTTTGCAGCCATCTGGGCAATGAATTTGCAGATAGAAGATCTTTCTCTGTGTCTTTCCTGCTCTGTAAATATCTTTCCAATAAAATGAATTTATTTTAATACTATACCAGTGTGCCAACATGGTTGCCAATTTTATTTTTTTAAAGGTATGTGGGGAGTTCTGTGTATTGCCACATTGTGGAAGGCAGGGGGCATCTGGTCGGGACACGTCACCAAATCCCAAGACATAGTTCCTGCCATCATCCTGTAGGGAGGGGTGCTGATTCCCAGGGAAGAGGGTCCAGGCATGTGTTGAAGTGGGGGCTCTCAAGCGCCTGTCTGACAGATAATGAGTGACTTCTGGGTGCTTCCATGGGTTGGGATACTATATTTGCAGTTGATGAGGCAGCTGAGACAGGGTGGTTTAAGGGGGGAAACTGGCGGGCATGTTTGGGTCAGGTCAAGGCACCTGATCATGTGTGAGGTGAGGACTGAGCTAACAAACTTTACCAACTGCCCACCAGTACACAGAAAGTGAGGCTGAGGCATGCCCGGCTGGGCTAGGCCACACTACCCACCCTTGACTATTAAGGCAAGAGATCAGTCATATCAGACTGGGCCTCAGCACCCACCAGAACATGAAACTGGATCTTGGGTAGATTTGGTAGAGTATTTGTGGGTTCACCTCTGTGGGACTGTAGCACCCACCAATTCATGCAAGAGCTGGGAGTGGTGACAGGCCAGTTAGGCCAGTGCATGAAACTTAAGACACTCATGGCATTTCTGACTGGGAGTCGACTGGACTAGGCCAGGCTGCAGCATCTGCCAGCACATGGAAAAGCCAGGATTGAGGGCAGACCATGAAAATCAGACCAAGGTACACACCAGCACACATGAGACCCATAGCTGGGAGAAAGTCTTGCAGGGGAACTTGGGGAACTCCACCGTTATGCCCCAGCTCATGTTGGGAAGTATGGGAGCTGGGCTGGGAGTGGACCAGGCTAGGCAAGGCTATAATTCTCATTAGCATGTATGTGAGATGGTTCTGGAGGAAGGTCAGACTAGGTCAGGCTGCAGCACCTCCTGGTATGTGTGAGGGTGACAGCAGGATGTTGGTCATGTCAGGCTGGCTTAGGATACCTGCTGGTGATAGATGAGACTGAGGATGGGCCATTCCAGGCTGGGCTGAAATGCCAGCAGGGATGTACAATCTCTGGAGCTAGGAATCAGCACCCCCTGTTACAGGATGAGGCCTGGTAGAGGAACTATGGGGACTCTTCTGGTAGGATGTAGGTCTCACCTATGAGAGCTGAGGCTCAGGATGTATTAGGCTGGGTAAGGCTACAGCACCCATCAGCATATGTGTGGGTTTGGTCTGGGGCTGGGCCAGACTGTGCTAGGCTGCCAAACTTGCTGCTGCTCATGAGAGTCAGAATGGGTGCGGGATGGGCTGAGCAGTCTAGCTCAGTGGTTAGTGCTGGAAATGTGAGTGAGTTATGTCAGACCAGACCGTAGTACCCTCTGGTAAGTGTAAGATTCAAGGCTGACAGCAAGACTAGTAGGGGAACTGTGGGGACTCTCCTACTAGGCTGAAGCTCCTGTTGGTGAGCATGAAAGCCACGGTTGGGGGTGGGCATGGTTGGAGAAGGTGGCAATACCTATCAGCATACATTATGGGTGGATCTGGGGGCGAGTTAGGCTGAGTTAAGCTACAACACTATGGGTGTGTATGAGAGCCAGACAGGATGTGGGGTGAGCTAGCATCAGCACATGCTGGCATGCACAGAAAAAAAAGGCTGGGGTGGGCCTGTTGAGGTTTATGCGGGTCACCCTGACTAGTCTGTGGCACCTGCCGGTGTGTGGGAGCCCCAGGTCTGTGGCTGGTGGCCTTGGTTAGCCACAGCACCCATCGGTCCATGTGAGAGACAGGGTTAAGTGAGAGTTAGCATCCATGGCATGTGCTTTGGCTGCTACAGGTGATGTACAGAACCTGACCCTGCACCAGCTGGCACACATAACAGTCAAGTCTGAGGTCACCCTTGGTAAGATTTCTTGGAGGACTCCCCAGCTAGATTGCTGGACTCAACCCCAGCCAGACAGAAAATCACAAAATATATGAAAACAGAATGTGTTGGATAATTCTCCTGACCAAACTTTGCAGCAAGTGTCTGGGTCTATGGATGTGCTCAGGTGGATTCAACCGAGGTACATGGAAGTCAGCAATATGTTAAGCAACACCCTTGGGACATTCTTCCCCACATTCAGAAGCCTAAGACATCATCAAATAACCATCCCCATCTTCAGGTGCTTATGTAGCTTGAAAAACTGAAACTTCTGTCCTATCCACCTTCCTCCATACCTCAACACTCACCACCTGAGCAGAGGCCCACATTAATGTGCATCCCTCTCAATTATGTAAATAATATTAGAAAATAAAATAGTAAAAAAGTTCAATTAGTCATTTTACAGTTTTATTTCATTCACTTTGTCAGTTACTTATGCTAAATCAATTTTTAATGACAGACAATCCCAGTATATTTATAGCAACAACTGTATTTGAACAATAAGGGTTTATTTCTTGTTCACGCTCCTTGCTCTTCATAACTCATTTGTGAATTTACTTCATTATCTTTACTGCGTGATAATCTGCAGTGTAACTTAGAATCTCTTTATTTTTATTTTTTTAATTAGAAAGGCAGATGCAGAGAGCAGATATAGAGAGCAAGATCTGCCTGCTGGATCAATCCCCAAGTGGCCACGATGGCCGGAGCTGGGCTGATCCAAAGCCTGGAGCTAGAAGCTCACCTGGGTGCAGAGTCCCAAGGCTTTGGGCCGTCCTCAACTGTGTTCCCAGGAAAAAGGCAGGGAGCTGGGTGGGAAGTGGAACAGCCGGGACACAAATTGGCATCCACATAGTATTCCAGTGCATGTAAGACGAGGACTTTAGCCACTAGGTTACCGCATAGGGCCCAGAATCTCCTTATTCTTAAAGGATCAAACAAGGGAAACAATGTTGGAACCATGTAATTCCCTTAAGGCTCCTAGTCAATAGTATTCTCCATCACTTTCACTCATCATACACTAATCAGAGCTATGCACATGGTCAAGCCATGCTATAAATAGGGCAGGAGATAGGATTACAACACTTTCCCAGGGGGTTGCATTTCATAGCACAAAAAAATGGACATATATTCTGTTTTTCTCCAAGAAAGAAGTAAATAGGAAGAACAATGCAACCCACTGTAGAGGCCTGACCAATATTTTGTTCACTATATGTTGTACCGAAATTGCTTTCTAAAGTGACTTGCAGTAGGAGTATATTTGGCACTGGTTATTACTGCATTAAAAACAATGTTAAGTCAGCACTGTGGCTTTGCTTGGGAAGGCCTGTTAAAATTCTTCCTCCTCTGCTTCTGTTCTAGCCAGGCTAATGCATCTTGGAAGCAGCAGATGATGGCCTATTTGCTTCCTTCTATCCATGTGAGACCTGAATAGAGTCACTAGCTTCTGGCTTCAGCCTGACCCAATCCTATGTGTGTGACAGTTCAGACAACTGGAAATGGCAACAGTAAGGTTAGGTCTTCTAAAACATTTTTGGGACATGTCCATAACCTGACCTTTGCCATAACCTTGGGTACCTGTCCCAAAAGGGGAACAAGGGTTCTAATTGCAAGGAAATATTTCATTCAGGGATTTTGCTTTGGTTTCTATACATGGAAGGACTTTTTTCCTGGTTCTGTTGTTTGCTATTAGGTGGGATTTGGCTCTGACTGATTGGATAGTTAAGATGGATGCTTAAACTGATTGGGTATCTATGTTCCAAGCCACTACAGTTGACGGGATAATTTGTATTGTGTATTGCTGTAAGAGTCTATCTCGGACTCATTTCTGGAATAGATTTGGTCAACTCGCAACAGTTGCAGTAGCCATTTGGGGAGTAAACCAACAGATGACAGATTTCTCTGTCTCTTCCTTTTTATCATTCTTCAAATAAATAAATCTAAAAATGAGAACACAAACTGTTGGACTTACTTTTTTTTGATGAATTACATATTTTAATTATAGCGAATCCAACAAAAATGCAAGTGGACTATTGTAAATGAAATTGACTATTGGTACATAGGTTTCATTACACACAGCCTTGAAAATACTTGAAAATACTGAAAATAATTCTTTTGTAGAAATTCTTAGCATTATTGACTCGACTTCTAAATTAGTTTTGTTTTTTATTATTATTTTTAATTCATTAATTGTATTATGTAACACAGTTTCATAGGTACTTGGATTCTCCCCACCCCTCCCCAAACCCTCCCACCATGGTGGATTCCTCCACCTTGTTGCATAAACACAGCTCAAGTTCAGTTGAGATTCCCCCATTGCAAGCATAAACCAAACATAGAGTCCATCATCTTATTGTCCAGTCAAGTTCAACGGCTTCTTAGGTATACCCTCTCTGGTCTAAAGACAGAGCCAGCAGAGTATCATCCCGATCAAATAAAAACTCCAACATACCATCAGCAAAAATTTACATCATTATGGAATTAATTGACATAGTAATGAGTAACCAATATGTTAAAAGTAAGTGCGAGTTCTTAACCACCTTCTGTGACCATCTCATTGACATTTCAATTTTAGTTTATACACAACATATAACAAACCTAACATAACATGTTATACATAACATCGTGTCATCTTAAATTAAGGCAAACATGTGGTATTTAACCTTTTGGGATTGGCTCATTTCCCTTAGCATTATGGTTTCCAGTTTGGCCCATTTGGCCACAAAGAACTGCATTTTGTTTTTTTTAATAGCTGAGTAGTATTCCATGGAGTAGATGAACCATAGCTTTCTTATCCAATCCTCTGTTGATGGGCATTTTGGCTGCTTCCATGTTTTTGCTCTTACTGATTGTGCTGCTATGAACATAGGAGTGCATGTTGGTTTCTCATAAAACAAGTGTTCTGGATATATTCCTAGGAGTGCTATTGCCGGATCATATGGTATGTTGAATTTGAGTTGTTTGAATGTTCTCCATACTGATTTCCATAGAGGCTGTACCAGCCTGCAGCCCCACCAGCAGTGGAGTAGGGTTCCCTTTTCCCCGCAACCTCGCCAACAAGTGTTGTTGGTGCTTTTATTCATGTGGGCCAGTCTTACTGGCGTTAGGTGGTACCTCATTGATGTTTTAATTTGGATTTCCCTTATTTCCAGGGAACTTGAGCATTTTTTCATATGTTTATTTGCCATTGGGATTTACTTATTTTCAATTTCCTGTAACCCATTCAGTAAAAGTACAGTAGAAAAGAAGGATAATAATAGTACCCAAAAGTTTTAGCTAGACATTTAAAGATTATTAGTTTTGGGGAAAGCTGGGGATTCAACTGTGTGTAAGATATAACATACTTTAGAAGTATTTAAGAATGGCATTTCTGCTTACATATGAAGATGTGGGGACAACAGTCACACCAATCCTGAAGCATACATGTATACTTTTAAATATTTCATGGTTTTTTTTTTCATACATAACACATAAACCATCATTTAACAGCACTTCTAAGTTTAAATTCCTATTAAAGTTGGCATTAAGTACAATTTACCAATTGTGAGACCTGAATGCAGTTTGTAGGGAAAGCAGATAAAAATTACCTATTTGTAATAAGTAGTTGTTACCCAATCTATCAAATATGCTACCAGCAGCAAAATTGAATTATTTTGTTTTCTTACATTTGCAACACTTAATATATAAAAGGACTTCATTCGCTCAGCTTAAATAGTACACATTCTTGGGATGACCATGGTGACATGGTAGGTGAAGCCACTGCCAGTAATGCTGACATTAAATAAAGGTGCCAGTTCATGCTGTGGCTTCTCCACCTTTAATCCTGCTCACTGTTAATCGCCTGGAAAAATCAGAAGATGATCCAAGGGGGTAGGCCCCTGACAGAGAGGAGGAGACTTGGTTGGAGCTCCTGGATTCTGGATTTGGCCTGACACAACACTGGTGATTGTGGCCATCTGGGGATTTAAACATGTAGATGGAAGATCTCTGTGTCTATCCCTGGCTCTCTGTCACTTTGACTTTCAAATAAACAAATAACTCTTGTAAACATTGCATACATTCCATCTATTCTTTTTTGTTTGTTTAAAATACATCAATTTATTGAAGTTGATGAGTCTTTTATTACAGTTTACCTATTCAACAGTTGTGAAATCTTACCTAAAGACTTTCAGGTTCATTTTTATCTTTTAAAGTCATTTTTCCTTTTTATTAAAATATTTGTTTATATAAAGTGAACCAATTTCATGTATTTTACACATACAGATTTAAGAGCATAGTATTTCCTACCCTACACCTCTAACATCCCCCACCCCACCCCTTTCTTCCTTCCTTTCCTTTTTTTTCTTCCTTCCTTCCTTCTAGTTCTTTAGTGTTTAGATACCCAATATATGATCTAAATTATCATGTGGCCAAAATTTCAGGTTTTTTTTTTACTTCTAATTCAAATGTAGGAACATGTATTTGACATGATCATTATACCATATGGGACATTTGTATTCCATATCAGGATGTCTGAACTTGAGTCCTAGCTCCATTCTCAATTCAGCCTTCATGCCAGAATGCACCCTAGCATGCAGCAAGTGATAGTTCAGGCAGTTGGGATTGTTCCACCCATATGGAAGAGCGGGCTTTAGTTATTGGATCCTGGTGTTAACCAGCTCCAGCCCTAGCCGCTACTGTTGTTTAGAGAGTAAATCAGCAAGTGTCAGATATATAGAGTGGGGAGAATAGGAGGGGAAGAGAAGGAAGATAAGAAGTAAAAGTAGGAAGAGAAGGGGAAAGGAGAAGAAAGGAGAAGAAAGGAGAGATCTACCCACAAGTTGACTCCAAACAGCCTTTGATAGGCCTGTCTTTGGGGTCAGGAGTCAGAATTTCCATCAGTTCTCCAGTTTGGGTGGCAGAGGCCAGAGTATCTGGGCCATAATCTACTGCTTTTTCAGGATCATAAACAGGAAATTGGATCAGAAATAGAGTTCCTTTCACAGGAACTAACAGTCCAATACAGAAAAAGACTTACCAAGCAGAAGCAGCTTAAACTTCTGTGCCGTGATACTCCTTGTCTATTAAGTTCCCTAAACTCTCTCTCTCTCTCTCTCTTTCTTTCTCTCTCTCTCTCTCTCTCTCTATATATATATATATATATATAGCTATTTCTGTCTGTTACATTAATATTATTCCATTGCATTTCAAATTTACAAATGTCTCTTAAATTAAAAAACCATATGCCCATGCAACAATGTAGACATTTTGGTTAAGCTATATGTTGTTTCTTTGGTTAAAAAAAAATCTAAAATTTAGAACTATTGCTAGAGAGTCCTACATTACTTAACATTTTTTATTTCAATAGAATAAAATATCAATTCTCAACAATTTGAAAGGATCTCAAATCTATTAAAGAAGCCAATCTTAAAAGATTACAGATTTCATTTTTTATAAGATTTTGACTCACAAAAATGAAAATAGCAAGCATTTGAAGGAACACATACATGATATGAGAAACTCAGACAATCATCACAAGTTTAGCACATGAGGGTCTCTGTTGTAATAAAACAGTTCTGCTTTATGCTGACTTGAAATAGAACAGATAATCAAATTGTTTGGAACCACATATATGTGACAGTCACTTCACAAAATAGTATAGATGATTAGGTACATAAAAGATGTCATATTATATCATCAGATGAACGTAAATGAAAAAGCGCAAGAAGAACCACTACATACTAAACAGAAGTGATGGAGTTAAAAAGACTGATACCACCATATGTTTGAAAGTATATGGAGTAACTAGCATTCTTAGACATTGTTGATGAGAATGAAAAAAAAAAAAACGGAACTATATTGGTGAGCTTCTCATTACTTTCACTTAAAAAATTAGAAGAAGTTTCTTATCAAGAAAGAAGGTTTATTTCTATTTGTATCTTCAGAGATTCACAATCTAAGCTCAAAGAACTCAAATATTCTGGTATTTTATGTGTGCAATAGATGGCAGAAACCATGTGGAGGAAGGATTCAACATACATGACCACAGAAACAGAGAAAATGGAGTAGATGTTTTCGACAGGTTCCTTTGCTGGTTAATAAGTTACACTGATTCAATCAGGGGATTGCAGCAGCCTAGTCATATTATTATTATTATTATTATTATTATTATTATTTCCTTTGGTCCCATATTTAAACATCATAATTGAATTATGTACTATCCTCAATTAATACAGTACTTGGAGAATAAACTCAGAGAATAATCAAACTATCATGCAAAGTCGAACAAGCTTTCTTTTAATATCATGCATGCATTATACCTAAATTTACAATTTGATAACCAATTTATTATTAACTATTTCCCCAACAGTAGATAACCACATATCCTCAGAAAACCTTCAAATTAATATTCATTACATCTATTCATATTGCACAGTATAATCAACTTAAATGCCCATCAACAAGTAGATAATGTATATCAGTACAACTGAATATAATCCAGCAAACAGGAGAAATCACTAATTGATCCAACAACATAAGAGAACACAGTCTTGTTAGCCATGTTTCCTAGCACTCATCCATACTCTTGAAAGGCTATTTTTTTTAACATGTAGGGAGGGTTGGAATGCTCACTGATAAAGCATGACAGAAGAAGAATCATGGTACAACTGTCTAATATATAGAACCTGCACAACACAGAGAAAAATGCCCAATCCATGAACCATGGGTCAAAGAGAGGAGAAATGGAGGAACTGAGGCAGTAATGTCATTTCAATCTTCTTCATGTGATCACCTGCACATAAACATTTACACACACATAAAGTGGAGCTATTTTGTTCTTTAGTTACCTAGTGATGAAAGTATATTAGTATACTATGCAAAAAGCTATTTACAAAACATTTACTATAACCCAGAAGACATCTTGCAACTAGTAGAAGGAGATATGTTAATTAGAACATGGAGTGAGTTATAAAGTGTGATGGCAATGAGAGCCAGTAGACATAACATTTCTCAAGGCTTTATATAGCTATGGAAAAAACTGAACTGGAAATTGCACTAGAGCTTCTCAAATTATCCTGACTTTTCCTGGTAGCAGAGAAGAGCATGACATGAAGGTACATGCTTCAAAGTTCCAAAAGTGTTTTGAAACTACCTGTCATTTGCCAAAAATTTGAAGCCTTTGTATGTTGTATTTAAAATTCAGGAGAAGTTTTTATTCCATTAATTAATAAAGCTACTTACAAATACAGAACACACTAAGTATTTATCAAATACCAAATTCCTGTCCAAATACTCATGAGATATTGACACTGTATAAACATATCCTGTGCTTACGATGTGACATTACAGCATGCCACAAAGAAAACCTCCCGGAATATACACATCACTGTTTCACAGGCAAAGATAGTGCATGGCCCATTCTACATTCTTAAACAGAAGTTAAAATGTACTTCTGTAAAGATTATGTGAAATATAATTCTTCACACTTAAATTTTTAGACAAAGAATTCAATGAGTCTTACAATAATCTATGTTGATATCGTAGAAAATGTATATTCATGTTCATTTTAGAATAAATGAGGAGATTGAGACTTACGTAATTCAAGTTGCATAGTTAGCATGAAAGTCAACTCCTGAATACTGTGTAGATTTGCTACTAGAGCTACTTTTCACTACAAGAAATATCCATTGCAAAATTCATTGAAAGCATGTCATGGGCACGTTTCATAAAACACCTGGGGCCTCTACTCTTTCCTTACTTTATTGAACCTCACTCCCCAATTACTCCTAAGAACTGTCCAAACATGAGTAAGGACTCAATTGTATTCTTGCTCTAAGGGATTACACTTTCTTTGGCTTTCTGAAGTATCAAACAGCTCTAGTTCCACTCACAGAACACTATCCCAATTCCTACAAACTTCTGGCTCATTCACAGGGTCTACCTGCCCAGAATCATTAAGGAGAGGTTTATATTTTTTATTGCTGCTTTTTAAATACACACTTAGTTCTTTGATGAGAGCCAGATGCTTTGAAGGAACCTGTTGATAACAAACATGTACCTGATGGGCAACTGAACATTTGACTAAATTTTCCATTTGGACTACCTCAAATGTGTTATCATAGTAGTCTCTGATACCCTGAGGGCAGACTTCTTAGAGACTTCTTCTCCTTTTTTGGATAGGATCCTTTTGGCCAACTGGGCACAGAAATTCCTGCCAAATTAGACTTGGATCCCTAGTCTCTTGATCTACAAAAAGTAGACTGACTTATTAGGTGTCTATGACTGTTTTTGTATCCACTGATTAAAACAAGTTGTTTTCCTTTAATCTTCTTAGCAAAATTTCTTTTACAGAACAGAATAGGAATAGAGATGATAATAAAAGAGTAAGTAGGCTAATTTCAAAATCAGTTCCCAAAAGGAATAAGCTTGGATTTGGCTTGTAAGTATTTTTGTTTTGTTTAAAATTGCATGTTTGTGCCTTTTTTTCCCTCTTCCTTGATAGCCAGGCTGAACGAAATTAAGAAGAATTTAATACTTTTCTTTATATAACTTATAAATGCCAGCTTATTCTTACTTCGAAGGAAGCTTCAAAACGTTCCTGGAAAGTAGAGTTAAAAGATGCTTTTCATAAAAAATTTGAAATACATGCAGTTTTTTTGATAATATGAATCTTCTATGAACTTTCTGAAGACTGTCATATTTCTAGTACATCAAATTTCACTGATACAACTTAATCATGCTTAGCATTCAAATAATCCGTGACTAAAATGTAGCAAGTTAATGACATGTTAACACCACTTTAGAAACATTTTTAAAAAGGGAATAATTGTTTATTCAGACAAAATAAATTATTAAAAATATTGGCTTAACAGTTTCCACACTTTTTTAATTGTACTTTTGTTTATTATTATCATTTTATGATACAGTTCCATAGGCCCTTGGATTTCCCTTACCCCCTCCTCAATTCCCTCCCCTCTCACTGATTTTCTCTATACCATTACCACAGTGTAGCACGTCATACACAGTTATATGCCCATCATTGTGGGCGTGGACAATGACAGAGAGTCTAGCATTCTATTGTCAAGATATAATAAACATTTTCATTGTCTGGAAGTAAAGATGCATACTACATTGTATCCTCACATCTGGGTATGATAGCCTCCATTACATAGTTACTATACATCCCCTTAAATGAAAAGCCACAATACAAAATCAACAACAGGAAGAAAAATAGAAATTTACAATGCCATGAAGTTAAACAACATGCTGCTAGATATGACAGTCAACATTACACTGTTACTATATATGCCTTTAAAGAAATTTCAAATAAAGAAATCATCCCAGGGATAATGATTAACTACTAATGGCTGACTGACATCTCCAGACATTCTTGTTTATTACTACAGAATACAAACTGAACGTTGAGATCATTAAAAAGATCTCCAGTTAGACATATGGTCTAATACAAGATCCAAACAGAGTAAGAAATGTGAAATCTTGAGTGCAATGCAATCTTTTGTACTTATCTACTGTAGTATCATGAACAACGCTTCTCAAAGCATTTTCTTTTATTTCTTAACTTTAAAAAGCATATTGACGATTCACTTTTCCTATCGCTTACAGGAATTTTCTGCATATTAAGTGAGACATTCACAAAAAGTCACTTGAAAAAATTTTAAAGTTTAATGTGTAGTGATACATAGATATGTAGATTCGTACATGTTTTCAGACTACACATGTTGTCATAACACTTGAGATAATGCAGTGCACAATTTGGACACTATAAAGGCATATAAATATATTACTGACTTATATAACAAGTCGTACTGCGGAGAATTCCATGACAAATAAAAAAACATAATGACTGTACTGTGTTTTAAGGTACTTCTTGGCCCTCATCTTCACTTTCACTTTGCCACATGTTGTTACGATTTCCAGATTTCAGGGATGGCAAATAGAATCTGACAAGATATCAAGGTAAAGTCATTGTAACAGAGAAACTTTCCATTGTAAGTGTATTTCCCCCATAACCCCAGGGTCACACCTAGGAAAAAAGACTTCAGTTAGATTCCACAGGTTCTCCAGACTAGCCATATGAGTAGGTGGTAGGATTTGAGAAATACCAAGAGGCCCCACCTGCCAATATATCTTCCCTTAGAGGCATTCTTGGAATTCTCATCATTAGAGACAAAACACAAAGTCCTTTTAAAATGCCCAGAAGTGTTGGGATATCACTGATTCATATAATAGTTTGGTTAGAAATTGAATAAAACTACTTTGACATTCTTTCAGGTTGGAGAAAAAGAGATTCTCATCTTTTCTCTGGAAAAAATTTTGTTTTAAAAATTAAAAAAATACTTTACCTAAATTTGTCAGCATATTTGCCTAAACTCAGATACCTACACTGTTGGTTCTTATGGCTTTATTATCTGATTCCTTACTATCTTCATAAATATCTATGTGCCACCCTTTGGTTCTCTTAGACTATACAAAATTTAGAGAGATTCCTTCATGTCATAAATAAATGGAATTCGAATGTCTTTGTTTTTATTAGTCAGTGAATCTATTCATCACATATTTAAACCTTAAAAGGGGATGAAGTTGCAAACGAAGTTGTCAATCCATAGGTATATAAGAACATTTGCAAATAAAATTACAAAATTGAGAAGAGACTTTTCAAGTTTAATTTTATTTGAATAGATGAGAGTTGAGGGAGAATGGAATAAAGACAGAAAAAGAAATAGATTCTTCGTTTTCTGGGTCAGCTGATTGCCCAGAGACTGTACCAGCCAGGTCCAGGATAACTAAAGGTAAGAGACCAGGAACTCCACCCTACTCTCTCAAATAGTTCACAGGTGCCCAAGTATTTGGGCCATCTTCTGCTGCCCTCCCAGGTTCATTAGTGGGAAGTTGGGGTGGAAGCACAGATACCAGAGCTTGAAGCAGCACTTCAATGTGGGGTGACTGGCAAATAGTAGCTTAACATGCTGAGTTATCACACCTATTCCTGGAGAGGACATTTTGATTTTGGACTTGTTAAGATTTATTTTATTCTTATTAAAAAGTCAGATATACAGAGAGAAGAAGAGAGAGAGAGAGAGAAAGATCTTCCATCCTTTGATTCACTTCCCAAGTGGCTACAAAGGCTGGAGCTGACTTGAGCCAATCTGAAGCCAGGAGCCCAGAGCCTCTTTTGGGACTCCCATGAGGGTGCAGGGTCCCAAGGTTTTGGGTCATTGTCAACTGTTTTCCCAGGCCACAAACAGGGAGCTGGATGGGAAGCGGGGCTGCCAGGATTAGAACCATGCCCATAGGGGATCCCAGCACATGCAAGGAGAGCACTTTAGCTGCTAGGCTACCACACCGGGCCCGAGAGGATATTTATGAAAAGTGCTCATTTTATGCTACAGGAAAATTTTTTCAAAAATTTTATCATGTTTGTGAATATCCCCTTTGCATTATTTAAAATTCTGTGAATCAAGACAAAATTCCTATTCTTTCATAGCTGTTAACCCGCACACACTTCCAATACTTAGCTCTTAAATTCCCTAAACACAATGATCTAAGTCTAATTTAAATAGTAGTCTTCTATCTGTACCCAACTACCTACCTATCTAAAGACAGCATGTTTAATTCTCTCCTCCTGGACACCACCTCCCGAACCTCATGACTTTCCCTAAAGCTGTGTTTGCTTTAATTTTATAACAATCAAGACTCATACTTCTGTGCTTTTCCATTCCATCATTCATGGCCTATCATCACCTCAAATGCTGATCCAGAAAATTAAGCAATAGATTTCAGCCCCATTTACATTCTAACATTATCCAAAAAGTAAAATAGATGGCATGTATTTACTTAAAATTTAAGAGTTACATATTATATGGATCATTTTTTTTAAAGATTTATTATTATTGAAAAGCCGGATATACAGAGAGGAGGAGAGACAGAGAGGAAGATCCTCCATCCGATGTTTCACTCCCCAAGTGAGCCGCAACCGGCCGGTGCGCGCCAGTCCGATGCCGGAAACCAGGAACCTCTTACGGGTATCCCACGCGAATGCAGGGTCCCAATGCATTGGGCTGTCCTCGACTGCTTTCCCAGGCCACAAGCAGGGAGCTGGATGGGAAGTGGAGCTGCCAGGATTAGAACCGGCGCCCATATGGGATCCCGGGGCGTTCAAGGTGAGGACTTTAGCCGCTAGGCCACGCTGCCGGGTCCCATATGGATCATTTTCATCTTCTATTGTTCAAGAGACAGTGAAACTTTCTCTCATTTGCGATTGGGGCAAACTCAGTGATGCAAAAAATGTGTCTGGCTGATTGCGTCCATAGCAATTAACTAACCAGTGATTCAGTCTTAGAAGATGTGAAGTGACCTCCTTTTTTGGAAAATCCCTATTTTTTATTTTTCCTTGAGAAAAAGTCTTTAATTTGTTATATAATGTGCAAAAGACTTAATAAATATATTTCCTTGCTCTATTCCTGAAAGGAGCCTTAACAGACAAGAAAGTTAAATGTACTATGGTATCCTGGATATGATCCTGGAGCAGAAAACACAGTAATAGAGAAAAAACTGAGTAAATGGGAATATAGTATGATTTTTAGCTAATAATAACAAATAAATATTAGTTTATCAATTATTCTAAAAGGACAGTATTAATGTAAAAGAGAGAACTAGAATCTAGTAATAGGGGGAATTAGCTGTTACGTGTAGAGGAATACTCTGCACTACTTCTGCAATATCTTTTTTTAAGATTTGTTTATTTTTATTAGAAAGTCAGATATACAGAGAGGATGAGAAACAAGTGACTGCACTGGCCAGAGCTAAGTCAATCTAAAACCAGGAGCCAGGAGCCTCTTCTGGGTCTTCCGCATGGGTACAGGGTCCCAAGGCTTTGGGACGTCCTGTACTGCTTTCCCAGGCCACAAGTGGGGAGCTGGATGGGAAGCTGGGCCAGCAGCCGGGATAAACCAGCACCATTTGCGATCCCAGTATGTGCAAGGTGAGGACTTCAGCTACTAGGCTACTGCATCAGGCCCTTCTGTAATATCTTATTTAAATTTCTTTAACAACATTAACAAATACTTACCTTTTCCATACATTTTATATTACATACGTTGAGATGAAACAAATAGTGATTTTTCTAAATTCTTGTTATAGCTGCATTTTTACACTTTAAAAATGCTATACAAAAACCCAGAGGAATACTTTTGCATTATTTCTATGAGTTGACTAACAAAGATTTATTTTTAGGCTAATGTTAAGAAAAGATATTGCTTTTTCCTTCTTTAAACTGAATATAGTCAAACTCCTACTGCATATTTATAAAATTTCTAAATTTCTTTAAATTAAAATATCACTAAGACAACTAAATCACTAGTTTGGTAAAGCTGAGTTCCAGCAAAACACTAGGAATTGTTCCACACATACACATGAAAGAACTCTGGTAGAGTCTAAGCTTTATTTTTCTTTTCACTTAGTTACTAATTAACAATCATGGCTGTAAAGTTAAACCTAAAACTATATGATGGAGAAACTTAAAATTTCAACTTTTTTCTTTCAGGAACAAATAAACTGAAAATACAACATTCCGTAACTGGCAAGCATGAAAAATCTTCTTTCCTGGTTGATGTATTTACATATATATATAAAAAGAGCTTATTACTCCTTTTTTAAAGATTTATTTATTTATTTTTATTTGAAAGACTTCCCAAGAGAAAGCAATACAGAGAAAGAGCTTCCCTCTGCTGGCTCACTCCCGAAATGGCCACATGGCTGGAGCTGTGCTGATCCAAAGCCAAGAGCCAGGAGCTTCTGGGTCTCCCATTTATGTTCAGGGTCCCAAGCCTGTGGGCCGTCCTCTGCTGCTTTCCCAGACCACAAGCAGGGAAAGTGTGGAGCAGCCAGGACATGAACTGGTGCCTATTCAGATCCCAGAGCGTGCAAGGTGAGGATTTAACCACTAGACCATCACTCCATGCCCAATGTAGAATTGTCCAAATCATAATTATTTGTCATCCTTAATACTGCTTTAACATTTACCCATGTGTGTACATTCTTTCCTGTCACTACATGAAAAAATGGCTTTTTAGCTTATTCATAAAGCAAAGCAGTTCTGTAACATCTTGAATCACAAAATAATGTGCTTATTTAATAATCACCACACTCATTCAATTCATGTTATTAATCAATGTTGCAGTAGCCAATCAAATTTAAACTTCTCATTCCCAAGGGTAAGGTCTGTATTTGCCTGTCTTATGTAATTGCCTGACTCAACACAGTAAGCATGGTTGTCTTATACCTTTTTCCTCACATGTGTCTCCTTTTACACTGGCTAGTCACTTTTCCAGATACTTCCAGGGTCACACTGAGCAGCAAAAATAATAGAATAAAAAGACTTATCCTTGACTTGCCATCTTACATTTTCTAAGCTTGATCTGTGATCAGAGCCAGCATTCTTATGGGAAACTTTTGTTACTTGGGCTTACAAGTATCCATAGTTGTATCATTTCATCCTCAAGACTGATGACTTCCAATTCTGCCTTTGATGTTCCTGGAAATCTTATCAATGTTCTAGTGTAATCTCAGTTCTCTCCATTGATCCTCTGTTAGTACTTAAAGTTTTCATTCCATTCTTTCGCCTTCACTGGCTCATAACTAATACATCCCTTGTCACAGAAAACTTTGCAACAGTAGGACAGTTTAAAGGCAGCAACAGATCTCTTAGCTCTGTACCAAGCATAGTGTTAGTCCTTTTCCGATCATTTGAATAGTCTAGGTGAATGACTGATTCCAGGTTACAAGATCTCTAATTTCAGCAAAAACATATAAATCCCTCTGAGAGGTCATTTTGAAAAACACTCCTTCTAATTATATTACTTTTCTGAGAAGATAAGAAGGTGAGGTTTAAGCATTGTTTCCTTCAAAGAAGCTCTCTTCCGAGATTAATGACAGAGTAAGGTTTCTGCAGACAATCAAGGACATAGAGCAATAAAGGAGCTGGATACAGTGAATAATGTCTTCAAGAAATATCAATACCAGAAGCATAGGACACTGGAACACCAAAATAAATAATTTGCAATGTACTCCAAAACTTCAGTGATATTCTGAAGTCATATTTTAAAGACAGCAAGGCAATAAATGTGTTCATAAGTGCCAACTGACTAACTCATCAAACCAACTTGATACTTTAGACCTTAAAAACTGTGGCTAGAAGTTATACACGTTAAGAGATGCACTTCTCACTGGCAATATTGAACAGCTTTATCTATAAATTTTAAAGTTTGGCTGCATAAATTTTCAGTCCCTGCTGAAGGGATCTAATTTAGGATTTTGAATGAGATTATTGGCATTTTACACTGTATTTTTATAAAATGTAGCTTAAGCATAGCTTCACACTGAAGATTTTGCATCATTTTTGCTATTACCATTCTTTTAAGAACTATAAGACAAAAGATTGTATGCTTTAATGTGTCATATAATATTTCTTAAAAGAATTGTAAATATTGGTATTTATTTCTGACATTTTAACTTGAAAGTGATATGCTGAAAGATAATATAATTAACAATATTTGGTGGCAAATATCCAATAAATAGTTTATATTTGTTAAAAACAAAAGTTCTCTTTACAACATCTGCCTTCTTCACACTCTAGTGTCTCATGTCCTTGAAATATCTGAGAGTTGCAAAAATCACCAACAGTAGGTTTTCTGAAAACAGTAGATTTTACTCTCTGTACATTTGTTAAAGGGAGACAAGGCAGTAGCTTCATATTCATTACAAATCTGTGTATTTCAAGAGGAAACTTAGTTTAGAACTGAAGATACTTCTATGCCACATCAGAGCACTAGATCAGATTCCGAACTCTGGATCCAGGTTCCAACATTCTGGTAATGCAGACACTGGGAGACAGCAGGTATCATCAAATAATGTGAGAGAATTGGATTGCAACACCAACTCCCAGCTCTGGCCCTCATCCAATCCCAGCTGTTGTGAGCACTTGGGGGAGTGAACCAGCGAAAAGGAGCTCTTCCTTTTTGTATCTGCCTCTGTTTCTCTATATCTTTATGGCTCTCAAATAAATAAATAGTAAATGTAATAAAACAAAAACCATTGTGGTATTACCTCACTGAAAAAGCAGGTAAGCTCTACCTTAATTTGTTCTATATGTCCTACTCCGTGATTTATACTATCATGTTGGTGAATATACTGTACATATCTTAAGGACTCTGCTAAACAATAGTTTCCTTATACAGAGATACTGCAGTCTATTTATTTATACATTATTCATAATACAGATTGGGATTCGTACTAAATGAGGATCAACACAGAAAAGTGGCTAAAGGTTAAGGTGTGCAATTATTCAGGCAGAGAAGATGTAACAATTAAACAAATAAGATCAGACAGTTGCAGAATTAAATTTTTCCATCATGAGCTAATGCAATGGGTGACCTTGCATATGTGGTTATTTCATAGGCATTTAATCCTTTACCCTCAAAGCATAAACAATGATACTTCCTGGGTCCAGAGCATTGGCTTGGTGGCTAAAGCATCACCTTGCACACACTGGGACTTCATATGGGCACCAGTTTGTGTCCTAGCTGCTCTACTTCCCATCCAGCTCCCTGCTTGCAGCCTGGGAAAGTAGTGGAGGATGGCCAAAAGCCTTGGGACCCTGTACCCAAAATGGGAGACTTGGAAGAGACTCCTGGCTCTGAATTCGGATCAGTTTAGTTCCGGTCATTGTGGCTACTTGGGGAGTGAACCAGTGGATGGAAGATCTTTCTTTCCATATCTCCTTCTCACAGCAAATCAATCTGCCTTTCCAATGAAAATAAATAAATCTTTAAAAATAAGCAAAAGGGCCCAGTGAGGTAGCCTAGTGGCTAAAGTCCTCGCCTTGCTTGTGCCAGGATTCCCTGGGTCAGGTTCACGTCCAGGCTGCTCCACTTCCCATCCAGCTCCCTGCCTTTGGCCTTGCGAAAGCAGTTGAGGAAAGGACAAAAGCCTTAGGACCTTGCACCCGTGTGGGAGATGTGGAAGAGACTCCTGGCTCCTGATTCTGGAATGGCTCAGCTCTAGCTGTTGCGGCAACTTGGAGAGTGAACCAGCAAATGAAAGATCTTTCTGTATCTCCTTTTCTCTGCATATCTGACTTTCCAATAAGAACAAATCTTATTAAACAAACAAAAAAACAGATGCTTCCTACATTTAGTCTTAGTGAAGAAAAAATTTTTAAAGTTAGCTAGTTAGTATTATATTTTTTTCTAATATCCTAGAAGGATAGCAGGTATGGTAAAATATTAATAACTAATTTGTTTTATACATAAATTGATGAGCAAATGAAACAAATAGCAGCTATTGGAGCAACTTGTCATTAAAAAGGAATTTGTCTGAACTAACAAGATTAATACTAAATGTCTAAGTATATAGGTGTATATATATATATGTACTCTGCATATTCATGTGAGTATAAATGAAGGAATAAGAAAAAAATTATAACACTGCTTGAAGCATGTTAGAGTCTGATAATTTTTTTCAGTTTTATCATGTTCTTGTAGGTTGAAAACACATGTAAAAAAAGAACCTGTATGAGAGAAAAACGTGACTTCACACAGCTTTTAATTTCTTTTAACTTGATTAATTATGGAAAATGTGAAAAAAGTGTTTTGGTGCCAATATACATTCTGGGGTTGGTAGCTCTCTGGCTTTCAGGGATTACTTCTTACCACCTAATCTGAAGGTTCATCTTAGGCTTCATTTGTTTAATCCACCAACACCAGACATTTGTTAACAAGCTCAATGGTGTATTACTGGTGGTACTGTATAAGTAGACTGAAATATACAAACAACTCCTTCAGCATCCTAGACTTGATTCCTAAATGGCCATCTACTTAGCCATGATTCTGGAGGACTGTGGTCATCCAATTCACTACAGAACTAAAATCAAGCTGTCCCTCCTTTGCTTGGGCTTTGTTTCCTGTGATTTCAGGTACCTTCACTCAGCTGCGGCTCACAAACGTTAAACAGAATACTCCAAAAATAAATGCATCTTAGCTTTCAAATTACATTTATACTGTGATGAAATCTGCCAGCATCTTCTAGTGGCTTTCCTGGGATATGAATTATCTTCTTCCCAAGTGTATATTCTACATACACTCGTGTTCCCTTAGTCACTTAATAACCACCTGGTGATACTTAGGAATGACCCCAGCAGAAAAATAAGAACAGAGATCCAGAAAATATTACTAAGGCTTATTGTTACAATTGTCCTACTTTATTAGTTGCTACTGTTAATTTCTTACCATGCCTAACCTGTAAACTATATTTTTCCATAGCTATGTATTAAAAGGTGAAAACACAAATATATTTGTATACAGACATACAAAGTTTGGAACTATACACAGTTTCTCAGGAACTCAGGAGGGGTTTAAGAGGAACACACCATAGATAAGAGAAGTCTGGGGCTTATTTAAACGTATAATGATGTTTATGCAAGGTGTTGTCAGAGCATGGGGGGAAGGAAGACAGTATTCCATGGCTTGTAGAACTGTATTGGGAATACTTTATGCTTTGTTTATTAAAAAAATTATGTGTAGCAGAATTTTGCTTTTATTTGTGACCCAACAGCAATGTTAAAGAAAGCTGATTATATTACCTAACTACTTCCAAAATTTGTAGCCCTAATATTTACTAAAATAATCTAATGGCTGTGTACTAATTGGTTTAGTGAGGTTACAACAAAAAAAATGCATATATGAAATAAAATATTTTTTAAAACTGAGTATTCTAGTACTAAAGAGAGAAACAACTTTGAAACTGACCACTAAAGTTAGTGATCATCAAATTCTGGATGTGTTTAAGAAGAGGAAATCAAGGAGGTTAAAGAACAATAATTCTGGGCCTGGAGTTGTAGCTTAGTGGTTGAAGTTTTTGCCCTGCATGTGCTGGGATCCCATATGGATTTGTGTCCCGGTGGCCCAACTTCCCACCCAGCTCCTTACTTGTGGCCTGGGAAAATAGTAGGGGACGGCCCACAGTCTTGGGAATCTGCAGCAGCCTGGGAGACCCAGAAGGAGCTCCTGATTCCTGGCTTTGGGTCCGTTAAGCTTTGGTCATTGCAGCCACTTAGGGAGTGAATCAGCGGATAGAAGATCTTCCTCTCTGTCTCTCATTCTCTCTATGTATCTGATTTTCCAATAAAAATTCAAAATATATATATATTTTTTAAAAAAAAATACTATGAATAGTAGTGGAATAGAAAGTGCAAGAGCATTAAGGATAGATAGAAATGCAACGGGTTTATTCTATGAGATGTTGATACTAATAAAAAGGTTCTGTAGAGTATTTAGAATATCTATTTCTTCTTTTTTTTTTTCATTTTTGATGATGTTCACATAGTTGATCAGGATGGGAAGGATCAAGGGTTAGTGGAAAGTGGGGAAGAATATTGTTTCCAAAACATTTTTTTTCTTCCTCCTACATCTGAGGTAAGGAGGGAGGGCAGATAAGGGGAGAAACCGCACCCAGCCTTCCAACTGCCTCAACACCTGATGATGGGGAACAGCCACCCAATATCATCCCAGGGTCCCCAACGTGGAGCATGCTCTGAGGTAAGGAGGGAGGGGAGATAAGGGGAGAAACCGCACCCAGCCTTCCAACTGCCTCAACACCTGATGATGGGGAACAGCCACCCAATATCATCCCAGGGTCCCCAACGTGGAGCATGCTCTGAGGTAAGGAGGGTGGGGAGATAAGGGCAGAAACCGCACCCAGCCTTCCAACTGCCTCAACACCTGATGATGGGGAACAGCCACCCAATATCATCCCAGGGTCCCCAACGTGGAGCATGCTCTGAAGCCTCTGTTTAAGTGGTTTCAATAGTTCTGAAAATCTCACCAAATTGATCGTACTGAATCAGAATTGAAGGATGCTTGTTTGAACACCAACACTGATGAAAACAGCTGGGTTTTAGAAATAGATAGATAATGTATGATGATAGATAACATCTGGAAGATTTAAGAATCTGCAGTGACTGGATGGTCCCACTACAGACCATTATGCTCAGTGAAATAAGTCAATCCTAAAAGGAAAAATACCATATGTTCTCTCTAAGGAAACCATCACACAAATTGTAAGTACAATAACCCTTTCCATACTGTTTTTTCTGCATCCCAGGTGTTTTGATGTTTTTGATTTCATTTTCATTTCTTCAAAATACTTCCTTTTTTCTTGTCAAATTCAACACTGACTCACAGATCGCACAGTGGCAGCATTTTACCCAGCAGGCTTTTTTTTTCTTTTTGTCACCCATGTGTTGGTAATTCAGTGGCATATTTTTTCAACCCCATGGTGCTATAATTTTGTTGTTAATGTTGTTTTAATTCATACCAGTTGTTAACCTTATTTTGTGGCTTCTCATTTAAGGGAATGTACAGTGATGCAGTGATAGAGACTACCATATCCAGATGTGGGGATACAATGCAGTAGTCATCTCTGCTTCTAAATCAGAAATGGACTCCCAATGAAACTGTTGGACATATCTAGACAATGGGATGCTTAACTGTCTGACATTGTCTGTACCAGCAATGTTGGGGAACACAGAAATAACAGATTGATGGACTCATGACTCCTTATGAAGGACTAAACTATTGTAACAATGTGCGGAATATCAGTCGGGGGGGGGGTGGGTAGGAATCTGTGGGAGAGGGAATCCCAGACTATAGAATTGTACCATAATTTCAAAAAAATAAATAAATATTGCAAATATTTATTATGGTCAAATAAAAAAACCAACTCTGATATTTTCTGGTGAAAGCAAAAAGAACACATAGAGCACAGAAAAATCACTTACAGGCATATCATAAAACTACTAAGGATTGAGATGCTAACAAAGTGAGTTAAAATGAAGATATAGGACAGTAAGTTTAAATAATGCAACAAAGGTAGCTTATCTATTGGGACTTGAGTGGATTTAAAAAAAAAAAAACACTGGACTCTTGTAATCTATAAATATAGAAGGTCTGACTTTCAGTCCCAATAAGTAAATGTGAAAAATTTCCCAGGTTTTTCTATACATAAACTTCATTTCTCATCTGTGTACCCATTTTTCTGGTCAATTTAGAGTAATCTCACCCATTTAACTCATCTTCTATTTTTTAAAAAAATTTTTTAAAGATTTATTTATTTATTTTTATTGGAAAGGCAGAGCAGAAGACAAAAAAGAAAAGATCTTCAATCAACTGGTTCACTCCCCAGGTGGCCACAGTGGCCAGAACTGAGCCAATCCAGAAGCCAGGAACTAGGAGCTTCGTCTGGACTTCCCAAAAGGGTGCAGAGTCCCACAATGGTGTGGAGCCATACTCTAGTGCTGTCCCAGGCCCAAAGCATGGAGTTGGATAAGAAGTGGAGCAGCTGGGACACAAACTGGAGCCCATATGGGATCCCTGTGTTTGCAAGAAGAGGATTCTGCCACTGAGCAATCCTGCCAGGCCCATTTCACCCATTTTCATAAGCACTATTCTGACGTTGTATCTAAACTTCAAGAACGTAAGAGGGTATCACATAATTAACATATTGTATGTGACTTACAGTTAAAACTTAATGCAAATTTATGTCATAAGGTACATATTTTCTCTGATATTTACTATTGACACTTGCAGATGTCAACAGCACAATCTCCTTGCTTTTGCTCTGAGCTACAATCATGTTTTCAGCTAAAGAGGAAAGCATTTTTTCCAAAATAGTCTTACACACACAGACACAGTAGAAGTGGGCTTTAGTTAATGGAGTGTAATATCAGGTCCTAATTAAAGAAAATGTGAACAGTGCTCTTCCGTAACAATGTGATAGAAAGTAAAACCTTGTTTTCAGTAGTTCTGTAGTCTGCTCTTAAGAAAATCTAGAAAAAAAAAAGTGTGTTGCAATGCCATTCAAAGAAAGCACACTGAAATTGATTCATATTTCACAGGGATCTGTAGAACGGTGGGTCTAGATTGCAGCTCTTAGTCACCAGCCAACTTCGCCGGCTTTTCCATGATAGACTCTGTCTTCACTTTTTAAAATACCAACAGGTTTCTTGTGGGTGGGATCGAATAACTGCCCCTCTCCCTTCACCTGTGAAACTTCAGAGCCTATTTGAAAAGGGCCATTGTTTCCTAGGAATGCCAGGCCCAGTCCAGGAAAGAAAGTCTTCATTTCAACAGGAATTTGGAGCCTGCCTGAGAAGGCCAGCCAGTTTCTTGGTGAAAACTGTGGGATTCATTCAAATTCTCAACAGTTACTATCCTGGCCTTAACTCCCTTACTTTCAGCAACTAAGTTTCATGACTAATGTGTTTTTTCTCTTAAATCATTGGGATGTGTGTGTGTGTGCGCATCTGTGCATGCACGTCACAGCAGAAAGGAGTAAGTATGTCTGAACTGTGGTGTGTGCAAAGGCAGTGAGTTGATGAAGGAAAACCTTTTTCCCCAAATAGAGCTGTAGCCACGAGTATGAGACATAAGTTCCTCTGTTCCAGTTTCAGCCCCTACAGTTACAGAGCTTGAGTGTATTAATGTGAATAAGCTCATAGGTTTAACAAGCATTTTGAATTAGGTTCCCAATAAAATATATTTGTACAAGAATACAAAACAAAAATACAGTACTTGAATTCAAAGTCTAGACAGAAGGCTCTTGTCTAAAATACATTAAAAATAATTTCTGAAGTAAAGTTAGGACTAGAAGCCTAAAGAATACATAACTTTACAAAGCAAAAAAAAAAAAAGAAAGAAAGAAAGAAAGAAAGAAACCACCTTGATACAGACACATGATCTCAAATCTCAGGGTCTACAGGGACTAGCAGTTCTAGTATCTAAGGTTCCTACCATTTAGTTCCCTGATGTTTTCTACAGAATGACTTGGGAATTTCCCAAGATTTATTCATAATACTAATCAGATAGTTATACTTTCAAAATCTTGATTAAGAAGATCGACCATTGCTCCTCAAAAATTTCAAAACATCACTGAACATTTATCCTGTGTAAAAGCAAAAAGAAAAAGACAGTACAATGGAACTGAAAGCAAAGCATGAGCCTTGTGTATGCTTACTGGAAGGGAAGGCAGCTCTGACTCCAATGCGACTGGAGGATAGTCCTTTGGAAATATTTTTTCAAGGCAACAGCAAGGAGTTTTTTATGTAAAGTTAAATTAATTCCTGTATTCAACATCTAAAGAGTCAGGACATCTTTCTGCAGTATTCTGAAATGACTTTTAATCTCTTATTACATTAAATTATGTAGGACTACCACATAATTATTTCCAAAAGAAATGTTCAAAAATTTAAAAAACAGTGAAACAGAGCCCAATTACCTAAAGAAACCTACAAAACCCACAGAAACCTACAAAGAGACACCGTTTTACCTTCTGTTCTTCATGTGATCTTGGAAAAAAAAAAATGATGTTGTAACATTATTAGTTGTTGGACTTGAGGATAGATGGTGCACAAAAGGAAGCTTGTGCTTTGGGGACCTGGTTTTGAATCAGTTTCAGACGACAGAAAAATACTCTTTTGTGGCTGCTAAAGTTCAGGAATGAATTCTGGCAGTCTTACCCAATTCCCTAAAGCAGAGTCCACATTACCAACATCTAATTGGCAGGCTTAGCTTGTAACTCCCACTAGGGCCAGGGTAATGAATGGATTTAGTGAAGGTGTCCTGAGTCATCTCTACAGTGGCTGGTCTGGGCACTAAGGCTCTTTCTCATAACCTTTCCAGACATGCCACTCAAGGAAGAGTGAGAGAGGCTTATGTGGTAGCAAAAAAGCAACAAGACATGGCAGCTTAATAAAATGGTTGTGTCAAAGAAAGTTGTTCTCTTCATCTGATATGACAAGGCAAAGGAGTCTTTGAAAACAACATACCTTCTTACTGGATCACTTTATTCCTCAATTTCCATTCCAAACACTTTAATATTTTGCTTTTAATATCCAGCTAACTGGTGGAATCCAACTTCCTCTAGGCCTACTCCAGATTATTCTTTTGATAAACAGGGAAGAAATTTGACATTTCTACCTAGAAAATCAATAAAAGCTTACTCCTATTACTACGTAATTTTTGGTCTTTGGTTTATCCCCCTTAATTCTGTACATTAATAACAGTAACTACAAATTTAACGTGGAATTTCTATTCTCTTATTAATTCCTTAAGCTACTGATGCAAATTTATACCTGAAATGTTTTTTATATTTTTTCCATTAGCTTCTTTAAATACCAACAATCCAGACTGAATATGGAAATCTTTAGAGTCAGTTACCTCATTCACAAATCAGAAATGTCAGAGAGAATGAGATAAAAAAGCAGATGGTATAGCCAATGCATGATGGCTCAGTGGCTAATTCTCCATTTTCAAATGGCAACATCCCATATGGGCACTGAATTGTGTCCTGGCTGCTCCACTTCCCATCAAGCTCCTGCGTGTGGCCTGGGAAAGCAGTGGAGGATGGCCTAAAGCCTTGGGATGCTATATCCAAAATGGGAGACCTGGATGAGGCTTCTGGATCCTAGCCTCAGAGCAGCTCAGCTCCAGCTATTATAACCATTAATGATTCACTGACATTGTAGACATATTCTTTCTACTCACAGAATTATAGATAGTATTATTAATTTTCATAGTAAACATTTCTAATACTGATTTGTCTTAAATTTATACGTAAAGCATTGCTGTATAAAAGTCGCATATACTTACTGGAACATTTTCAAGGATTTGTCACATTTTTTAGTCCCTTCCCTTTTCTAGAACCAAAAGTTAATACGTATACTACACTGCAATTTTTTTAAATGAATAACAAGATAAAGAGAGGTCTCAAGGATAAAAATCCACATTAAAAAGTTAGGTGCTTTGAATTTCTCATTACCTCACCAGGGTTTCCGCACAGACTAAAACCCAACTCAGCAATGTCTGAACGGAACTGCAAACAATGGCTCCTTCACAAGTGGGTCTTTAATTGATTACGGCTGTGTTTATGGAAGCAGAAGAGAATGCACAAAAAATGACAGATTTCCTTCATTTTGAAGGAGTTTCACTGGCAATCATAGTCAGAGTAGTTTCCCTACTGAAAAATCTTCATCTTTTTCACTATCTTGACCTGCCTGGTTACCTTCCAAAATAAGTAAACATTAAAGTTGCTTACATTATATCACATTTTAAAGTATATATTTTTTAAAAAATTATTTGAGAGGCAAATAATCAGAAAGAAAGAAGTGGCAAAAAGAGCTCCTATCTGCTGGTTCACTCCCCAAATAACTCTGTCAAGACTGATCCAGCCTAAAGCTGGGGGCCAAAATCCAGCCTGGGTGCCCCACCTGCGGGGCAGGCAATCAGTCAGCGGAGCCATCAGCTGTCTCTCAGGGTCTGGTTTGCTTGGAAACTGGATCTGAAAGCCCAAAACAGGATTTGGACTCGGGCATGCTGATGTGGAATGCTGGCATCTTAGCCGGTGGCTCAATGCTTGGTCAAACATCTACTTCCACATCACTTTTTATTAGGATATATCCTTACACATGCACGAATAAAACTCAAACTTTCCAAGATACAGTTGATGATCAGAGAATTGAAACAAAAACTGGTTTATCTTTTTTGTCACAGATCTTGTATTACACACTAGGTAAATTAAAGAGTATTAACTAAAGATAGTTCAAGAATAAATTGATAGAACTGAAGTTGTACCACCGATCTATTCATGGAATTGCAGGTTAAGAAAGGTTAAGAAACCATGATTCATGCCATCCATTCAAGTATTTTGACTTTTATGATTATCAATAAATAATAATCTTAAACTTGTATTGTATTACATTTCTGAATGTTTTAATGCTACATAGCTTTACATGATTTACGGCAAACAGAAAATAAAATTTAGCTGTATTAAACCATAATTTAAAAAGGCTTTTAATTTGCCTGTTAATAGTGCCCTCTACAGGTCAATTATAATAACACAAGATCTTTAAGTCATTGGTCTATGGTTAAGGATTTATTCAATGAAAAACCGTGATATAACATTACATTTAATGTATCTTTGTCAATTTCATCTCATATTTTCAGTTTTTGAACTCAGCAAAAATGTAAGTGCTCTGTTAAGTATCTATGGACTCTATAATTTCAGAAAAACAAAACACTTGTAAGGTCACTGCTGACTTTTCTAGATTAACTTCAAGGAAATAGCTCAGAAGCAGAATAATCTAAGGTGTGTGCTAATCTTAACTTTTTTCAGCAAAATGAAGAAGATAGTGTTTCATTATGGCTTTTTTTGAGGAAAAGTGAATGACATAAAATGAAAAAGCTATCCTTGTCTCAGAACTTTAGAGAATTTTTTTTCTTTTTCTCTCATTCATCAGGTCTCCTTTTAAAAAGAATCACAAATCAGTAGCTGGAATATTATTCATGAAAATATCACCTCATTCTTATTAGGTTGACTACTCCCCAAAAGAAAGAAAAGAACTGGAAGTGTGCTAGAGAAAATGTGAAGGGCTGAAGTCTCCCATGCTGTGCAGACACGTAAATGGCAGTTGCTGTGGAAGACAGTATGGCGATTACCTGAATAAAACAAGTACAGAATTGCCACATGATCTGGCAATCTCATTTCCAAGCACAGATCTGGAGAATTACAGCAACATCTCAAAGACAGCAATACTATCCACAGTAGTCAAGAGAGATTCAATTCAAAAGTGTTCATTCATCAACAGACCATTAGATAAAGAAAATGTGATATTTATACACACAGTGGAGTATTGTTCAGTTTTATGAAGGAAAGAAATGCTGCCACATGCTACAACAATGGAATATGCTTGAGGAAAGTGTCTTCAATGAAATAAGCTGGTCACAAAAAGAAATACTGCATAAGTCATACACACAGGAATTTCAAAAAGTTCATATCATTGCTGAAATCCTAACCTAAAGGTGATAACATTAGGAACAGGGACCTTTGTAAGGTGATTATGTCATAAAGCAGACTCGTCATGAATGAGATTATGGCTTTTATGAAAGGAACCTCAAGACCACTCCTTCCATATCATGAGGGCACAGCACCACCTACGAACCAGAAAACGGACCCTCGCATAGCACCATATTGACCTGTTCCTTGACTTTTAATTTCTTGCAGCCTCTGGAACTGTGAGAATTAAACTTTTGCTTTATGTAACATCCCAGTTGATTAATTACATTACAGCAGCCCCCAAAAATCCAGGGATAATTTAATCTACACTTCTGGTTGATACAACAAAGTGGATCTATAATTGAAAGCTCTAAAATCTTCAGCAGAAGACTGTGTGTCCGTGCGCATGTTGCTCTCTAGTGTGTGTCAACACTATTTGTTACGGATTGGCTGGGAATTTTCCAAACCATTGTGTTCCGGCTCATTTTTGCTTAATACTTTCTTCCTCAATTTTATTTCTTTCCTCTCATATTTTATTATGTGAAAGGAAAAATTAGACCACACTTTCCACAACTTCTTGGAAATCATATCGATTATGGGTATAATAAAATGATGCCCTTTATTTCCCTCTTAACTAAGAAAAATCTTCTCTTACAGTCACATCTTTATCAACAGTCATTTGAAGAAAACACAGGATGTTTTTTCTAACATGCACGTACCACAGAATTCTTCCAACCACTACTAATTACCCAAATCCAAAGCCACTTTCACGTTTTTAGGTGAAATTTTAGTTCAGAATTTGGTGTCTGTTTCCTAGAGTCGCCATAACAAACTACTACAAATGGTTCTGGGCATGATTTTTCAGGGAAATCTGGTTAATTTAGTAAAGTGGTTATTACATTACTAAGTCATGTAAATTCTTTTTGGAATGAAAGGCATGGTTTAATGAAGTCTTCTAAAACAAAATAATTCCACATACACTTAATTTTTAAACTTTAGAGTAAAACACTTAGAAAACAATTTAAAATGTGTATGACTGTACATAATATTTAAAATTTTGCTGAAGTAGCAGTTCTTGAAAACCACATTAATCTTTTCCATTGACAAAGGATTCCTAGAAGTAAAGATGGCGAAGCATGTTGAGTGACTTGACAACACTGAGATGCTTTCCATCATTCAGATGATCGACAAAGCTGAATGAAGTAGAATGAGATAATAGGAGTTTAAAAGATGTTCTTCACAATGTAATAAACAACATATGCCTTACTATATTTTCTTATTTCTAATCCGTAATTCTGCAAGTAGTGTATATATATATATATATATATATATATATATATATATATATATATTTTAACATTTCTTGCCATCATAGAAGCGTTCAGAGGTTGTCAAAACGTTTGATTGGACCTATCTGTCCTATATGGGCACCTAAGGCATGATGGAGTGTTCTTATTTCCTGCCAAAACAGCCATTTGTAGAACACAAGAAATAAAGATGAGTGAAATCTGATGTCTTTTTTTCTTTCAATTGATGGAAATGAAGAAGGTGTTACAAGCACTACAAATTGAGCAATGGCATGCAGGTATACAGAGTATATTTGTTGGAATAAAATAAAATGATACAGTAAGTATGGCTGGACTTTAGGATATTATAGGAACAATATAAGGCACAAATTACAAAAATGGATTGGACAGCGTGTTGGGGGGAAATCCTTATATCTTCAAAGCCATATCACGGAAAATAAATAAATTAATAATAATAAGAGGAAGAAGAAGAAAAAGAAGAAGGTAGAGGAGAGAAAAAGCAGAAGGTGAAAAATACACTGGGAGTACATTTATGAGACCTAGACTAGGGTAATAGATTACAGGTCAATGCCCACTTAGAAAGACATATTTTAAGAGGTATTATAAAACACGAATTTTGTAGAAAGTGAGTAAAGAAGAGCCTTTCTAAAATTAACAAAAATGTGTGGTTTGGATGGTCATCTCCCCAGTAGGGATGAGGGAAGGAAACCATCTTTAATGTTTATTTATGACATGAGAAAAAGGAATGCCTTAACTTTTGTCCTTTGAGCTGGTAGGTATGTATGCAAACATTTATGGAGAAAATCATAAGCATTTTCAGCTTTTCAACAGTTTTTGGAATTTCTAAATATTATCAAAATTTTTGCCAAGCATCAGAATAAAAATCAAATTGGATCTTCTGAAACTAATACAAAAATGCAGGTTTTTGAATCCAACTACTTTCAGAGTTGGATATTAAAGGATATTAGTCTTAACGCTATGCAATTTCAGTCCTAAGCCATGTATGTTATTTGCTAGGTTTGTGAGCATGAATTAATGCAGGGCTCAGTTTTCCTATTGATGTGGTCCCTAATCACTCATTCAATCCTATAGTTTTTCTTCTTTACTTTTTCTGCTTTGACTTAAGTATTGTTTGTCCTTGCCCAAATTTTAGAATCCTACAAATTTTCCAACATTAATTCCTTTAAACCTAAATGATAATTAATCTACTTTTATTCTCCTGAATTTTACTTCACTCTTTTAAGAACTAATACAAAGGGGCCCGGCGGCGTGGCCTAGTGGCTAAAGTCCTCGCCTTGAAAGCCCCGGGATCCCACATGGGCGCAGGTTCTAGTCTCGGCGGCTCCGCTTCCCATCCAGCTCCCTGCTTGTGGCCTGGGAAAGCAGCTGAAGACGGACCAATGCATTGGGACACTGCACCCACGTGGGAGACCTGGAAGAGGTTCCTGGTTCCCGGCTTTGGGTCGGCGCACACCGGCCCGTTGCGGCTCACTTGGGGAGTGAATCATCAGACGGAAGATCTTCCTCTCTGTCTCTCCTCCTCTCTGTATATCTGGCTGTAATAAAATGAATAAATCTTTAAAAAAAAAAAAAAAGAACTAATATAAAATCAGGGCCCGGCGCCATGGCCTAGCGGCTAAAATCCTCACCTTGAAAGTGCCGGGATCCCATATAGGCACCGATTCTAATCCCAGCAGCTCCACTTCCCATCCAGCTTCCTGCTTGTGGCCTGGGAAAGCAGTCGAGGATGGCCTAAAGCCTTGGGATCTTGCACCCGCATGGGAGACCTGGAGGTTCCTGGTTCTTGGCTTTGGATTGGTGCAGCACTGGCTGTTGCGGTCACTTGGAGAGTGAATTATCGGACGGAAGACCTTCCTCTCTGTCTCTCCTTCTCTCTGTATATCTGCCTTTCCAATAAAAATAACTAAATCTTTAAAAAAAAAAGAACTAATACAAAATTAAAGCATTACATTATAAATTATTAATGGTCCCCAGCTGTAGGCAACCGCCTAGGCTGCACTATACCTAGGCAATTGTTACACTGGGAGAAAAGCAGCTAAGGGGGCGGGCATTCTGGAAATTTATGCCAACTATGCCAATGTACTAACATAGTTAACCATTCTTCCATTTTTTCTTTTAAAGATGAAGGGGGCACACACTGGCATACCAGCAGATGGAGTCTGGTAACATGCACTGAGTGTGTGTCGGCACCAGGCAGGTCCTTAAGGTAACACAACACATTACCAGAGAACTGGGCTTGGGGATCTGTGCACTTGCAGGCACAGAGGGCTCTGTGTTGCTCAGGGAAGGGGGCTTAGGGATATATGGGAGTGAGAACTGCTAACATGAGGAGTGACTTCTGGGGACTTCCTTCAACTAGGTTACTGAACTTGCAGGAAAATGTGGGGGGAAGACACCAAGTGGTTTGGAGAAGGAACACTGGAGGACATTTAGGGTAAAACCAATACATTTGGTCATGTGGGAGGCTTGAGTTGGACTCAACCACCATCAAATGGAGTACATGAAAGCCATGGCTGGGAGGCTGGCCTAGCAGGCCTCAACTACTGTACCTGCAACGAGCGTCAGCACAGGGGCTGGACTGCTCCAATTTGCAACACAGATGTGGAGCAAGCTGGCTGCAACATCCATCAGCACACACACAAAGGCCGAATCTAAGGGACAGGCTGTGCTGGGTAATGACCTAACACCCATTCACTTACCTGAGATCTCGGTCTGGGAATGGGCCTCTGGTGGGCTGAGTTCCTGCTGGTGAGCATGTGAATTATTTTGTGTTGGTCAGGCTGGACAGGGCTGCTTCACTTGTTAGCAGGTGTGGAGGTTGGCTCTCAGGGGTGAGTGGGGACCAGGCACTGTTGGGCCAAATCTTAGCTGTGCTAGGCTGGACTAGGCTAGCCTGTCAAGCCTACTGGTATGCATGAAAGCCAGGGATGGAGGCAGGCAGGCCAAGTCTAGGCTGCAAGAACTATCAGTGACAGTTGGGACCAGGGGCAGGGCATGCCAGGCCCAACTGCAGCATCTGATGGTAAAGGCCAAGATGAGAGATGGGCTATGCCAGGCTGATTCAGAGCAACCACTGGCACACGCAAGATCTGTGGCTGAGAGAGAGCCTGGTTGGGGAGCTAACAGGACACCCCAGCTGAGCAGTAATTCCCACTGGTGAGTAAGAAAACTAGTATGAGGGGTGGCAAACTGAGTTGGACATGGATATAGTACACCTTAGCATAGGTGTGGACTGGGTCTGAGGTGTGTCAGATTGTGCTAGGTTCCAGCACCTGCTAGTGATTGTGAGGGCCAGAGTGGTTGTAGAATAGGTTGGGCTAGGCCTTGACACCTGCTGAGCCATGAAAAAGCTGGGTCTGGGGGTGAGCCAGGGCGGGCTGTGCTGAAGAACAAAACGGTAGGAACTAGAATGGGTATGGACTGGTCAGAGAAGGCTGCTATACCAGTCAGGACAGGAGGTAGGCCAAGTACACAGAAAAAGTAATCTTGAAATTATTGTAGAATAATTAAGGACCTAGAATAGCTAAGCAAGAAAAATCAAGCTGGAACCATCACAATATCCAATTTCAAAGCAGGCTACAAAGGTACAGTAATTAAAACTGTCTGGTACTGGCACTAAAACAGACACACAGAGCAATAAAAAAGAATAAACAGCCCAGAAATTTATCCACATGCATTCAGCCAATAGACTTTTGACAAAAGTGCTCAGACCAAATAGTGTAGAAAGGATAATGCCTTCAACAAATGGTGCCATAAAATTGTACATATATATGTACACACACACAAATATACATATACATACATATATATATGAATGAATGAATGAAATTAGATCCATGTATACAAAAATTCAACCATGATGGATCAAAGACCTAAATTTAATACCTGCAACAGTGAAACTGTTAGAAGAAAATGTAGGGGAAATATCTGAATACACTGGTATAGAAAACTGTTTCTTGAACAGGCAACAAAAACAAGCAAAATTAAGTCCTTGGGACTATATCGAACTGTTAAGCTTCTGCACCAAAAAAAAAAAATTAATAAGGTGAAGAGACATCTAAAAGAATGAGAAAAACATTTCGAGGCCTGACAAGGAATAAAATTCAGAACATACATGCAACTTTAAAAACTCAACAACAAATAACCACCAATCCAGGTAAGAAATGGGCCAAGAAACTTCAACACACACTTCTAAGAGAATAAAAGCAAATAAAATAAAAAATGATGTATTATCTCAATCATGTCAGAATGACTAAAATCCAAAGGACAGAGAGAAATGCAACTGGTGTGGGTGTGGAGAAAACGGAATACTTATTCACTACTGGCGGGAGTCTAAATTAAAGCAGCCAAGGTTGAAAACAATATTTAAGAATCTCTTTAAAAACTAGAAATAGACTTGTCATATGATCCAACAATGCCACTGCTGTGTATATATTCAAGACATGAACTTGTATCAGAGAAATACCTGTTCCACCATGTTCTGCAGCATGATTCAAAATAGTCAAAATCTATAATCACCCAAGATGTCCATCTTCAGATGAATGGGTAAAGAAAACATGGTATATAAACACAATGGAATGTTATTCAACTACAAAAAACAAAAACAAACAAAAAAGAAACACTATCATTTGCATCCAAAAACAATGTAACTGGGGATATTGTTTTCAGGGAAATAAACTGACACAAGACAAATACGACAGTTCCTTATATGTTGGATTTAAAATCTGGAAAGAAAACACAAACATGGGATGGGTACGTTGACTTTGCATGTTAAGCTTCTGCCTGTGACAACTCCAATCGATATGTGTGCCACTTCAAATGCCAGATACTCCACTTTCAACCCAGATCCCTGCTAATGGATCAGTAGAAAACGACTCCTATACTTAGGCCCGTGCATTCATGGGGGAGACCCAGTGGAAGCGCCTGCTCCCAGCTTTTTACCAGCCCACCTTTGTCTGTCACTTTGGAGAGTGAACTAGTGGACAGAAGAGCTCTCACTTTGACTCTCCTCTCTCTGTAACTCTGACTTTGAAGCCCTCCCCCCAAATCTCCAAAAACACACACGCATAAACACACACACACACACACACACACACACAAATTAAACAAAGAAGGATAGAGGAAGGAAGGAAGACTGGAAAAAATGAGAAAAAAATCAATATTAGCATGGATAATGCTGACATATCTAACAAATCATCATAGCAAAATTAAGTTGAAAATAAATAACCGAGAAGAAGTCAAATAATCCTTGTGTTTGAAAATTGAGAAAAACACTTAAGATTGCTTCATTTAAAATGTTAAAAATTCTTGGTCAACTCATAAATTTCTTTAAATGGATAAATGTATTAAAACTTATTCAAAACAAGTATACAATTAGACAGCCTTAAATCTATACATTGGAAAAAATGAAAAACAATGACAATTTAGATAAATAAAACAGAAAATCACCTACAAAGTTAGGAAGAAGAGGGCTCAGCGGCGTGGCCTAGCGGCTAAAGTCCTCGCCTTGAAAGCCCCGGGATCCCATATGGTCGCAGGTTCTAATCCCGACAGCTCCACTTCCCATCCAGCTCCCTGCTTGTGGCCTGGGAAAGCAGCTGAAGACGGACCAATGCATTGGGACACTGCACCCACGTGGGAGACCTGGAAGAGGTTCCTGGTTCCCGGCTTTGGTTCGGCACGCATCAGCCCGTTGCGGCTCACTTGGGGAGTGAATCATCGGACGGAAGATCTTCCTCTCTGTCTCTCCTCCTCTCTGTATATCTGGCTGTAATAAAATGAATAAATCTTAAAAAAAAAAAGTTAGGAAGAAGAAAATAATCAAGATAAAAACAAAAGTTACACATTCCCTTGGTGGTTAATGAATTTGAGTATTTCTTCAATATTCACTGGCCATCTTATTTCTTCTTTTGGGAAATATGTATCCAAATTGTTTAGCTTTTTGATTTATATGCTATGGATTTCTAGCTCTGTTAATTGGATAAAAAAATATTTTCTCATCCTACCAGTTGTTTGTTCATTCAACTGATTGATTTCTTTGCCACACAGAAGTTCCTTACTTTGTTTTTATTTTAAGATCATTTGTCTAAATCTGCTTCACTTGCCTATGTTTTTGGGTCTTAATCCTAAATTTGTTATACTAATGTCTTGATATATTTCCCCTGTTCTTTCTTTTGGTAGTTTAATAGTTTCAAGTCTTACGTTTAACTCATTGATTCATTTTAAGTTGTTTTTTGAACAAGGTAAGACTCAGAGGTTAACTTTGAATCTTCTACATACAGATACCTAGTTTCTGAAGCAAATAAAAACACAACCTCACTCCAATTAGAATAGTCATTGTCAAAAAGGAAAAAGAGAGAAAACACTGCCGAGGACTGGGAGAAAAGGACACTCCTATATGTTAGTGGCAAAAATGCAAATCAGTATAGTCATTATGAAGAATAGCAAGGAGGTACCTTAACACACTAAAAATAAAATATCATATAAGCAAAAAATTCTTTTCAAGAGATCTGATTTAAAGATAAACTTCAGATTCAAGATACTGTTTGAATCTAAGACATAATACATTACAAAGTCAAATTTCTAAAAAAAAAAAAGAAAAAGCAAATATTTCAAAAGCACTCAGAGGTTACATCATGTAAGATAAATAGAAAAATGAACATAAGAATTATTGCTGAATACTCAGAATAGCAACAAGAAAATAAAGGAAACTAAGACAAGTAAACATCTTTGAGGTGTTAGGATAAAAATGACATTGTGGCTCAGTGAGTAAGCCACAGCCTGACACACTGGCATTCCACATTGGAGCTGGGTTGAATCCCAACTGTTTCATTTCTGATCCAGCTCCGTTAATGTGCCTGGGATAGTGGCTTAGGCTGGTACAAATACTTTGGCCCTTGCACCCACATAGAAACAAAGAAGTTCTAGGCTTCAGATCAACCTAGCTTTGGCCACTGTTATCATTTGGGGCCTAAACCAGCAAATGGGAGATCTCTCAGATATTTCTCTCTGTAACTTCGCCTTTCAAATAGATTTTTTTTAATGCCAACCCTAAATTCTATGCACAATTATGATATTGTATGTAAGTGAGAACTTAATGTAGATTTTTCAAGAAAATAAAAGCTGAATAAATTAGTAACCAACAGATCTTCTCTGTGAGAATGGTACAAGATAACAGGAACTAGAGCTAGGGGGCCAGTCCAGTGGGGTTACTAGGTGTAGCTCTGACGGGGCTGCAGTTCCCCCTGTGGCATGTGGGGGCCAAGCGTGTGCTGGGCAGGGCTGGGCCACAGCACCCACTGGCTTGCTGAGGATGGAGGGCAGAACAAACTGATCAACTACCTCAGTGAAGCTTGACAGCAAATTTCAGAGCCAATGGAGACCTTGAGGTAGACTATCAAACCCAAGTGACCTTGGAAGGATTTCCACATCCTTGGAGTGGCGATATCAGCAGCATCTCAGAACTACTGAAACCACATGAGCAGAACCCTCAGAAAATGCTCCACAGTGGGGACCCTGGATGACATCGGGTGGCAGTTCCCCATCCCCAGGGATATGTGTCAGTTGGAAGACTAGGTGTGGCTCCTTCTGTTGTACCCACACAATCCCCCCAAAACAGGAAGAACAAAACAAAAATGTGTAAACAGTGGTCTCACCCACTATCCCTTGATCCTTGACCCTTCCCACCCTGATCAATTATGTAAACATCATCAAAAATAAATTTTTAAAAAGAAATTAATAATAAATAAATAAATAAATAAATAAAAAGAATGATAAAATATGTTCTTCAGGCTTATAAAAAGTACACTGGATGACAATTATGCTCACTGAAATAAGGTAGTGTCAAAACGACAAACATATGATCTCTCTGATACAAGATAACATTCACGCAAAATATAAAACAAATAGTTACACATATATTCTCACATACGAGCTGTATAATGGAGACCAGTACACCAGGAAGTAAAAATATGTTGCAGTTGTAGCATGCATCTCTTGTTAAGCCCAGTGCACTAGGCTAGTGGGTATAGTCCTCATCTTGCATGTGCCGGGATACCATATTGGCACAGGTTCATTTCCCGGCTGCTCCACTTCCCTTCCAGCTCCCTGCTTGTGGCCTAGGAAAGTAGTGGAGGATGAGCCAAACACTTGGGACCCTGTACCCACATGAGAGACCCAGAAGAAGTTCCTGGCTCCTGGCTTCAGAATGGCTCTGCTCAGGCTGTTGCAACTACTTAGGGAGTGAAGTGATCTCAGTGGACAGAGATCTTCCTTTCTATATATTTGACTTTCCAAAAAAATAAAATAAATCTTTAAAAAAGATTAAGAGAAAAAGACAGAAATGGGCAAATGTAAGATTCATGTGTCAGAAGCACACCTGAGAAGTTTTACACTTTGGAATAGCTTCCTAAATAATTTCCAAGTTCCTGTCTAGTTCCTAAAACCAGCTAAGGATGCCAAAGCATCTTCAGTTCCTATCAGGACCCATATGCATCTAGACCTCTATTTTTTCTTACTGGAGCATCCTTAGACCTTCCATCCTGATTGTGGTCTTGCCTAGATGATGTAAATAGTTCAGGATGACTTCTATCAGAACCATGGCTGAACTTTTGGTTACTTAAAGTTGTTTTAGCAAATGGACCACTCCTGCTCACTGAAATTGTCTGTGTTCCTTCCTTCTTCCTTTCTTTCTTTAAGATTTATTTTTTATTGAAAAGTCAGATATACAAAGAGGAGGTGAGACAGAGAGGAAGATCTTCCATCCAATAGTTCAATCCCCAAGTGGCCACAACAGCTGGAACTGAGTCTATCCTAAGCAAGGAGCCAGCAGTTTCTTCCAGGTCTCCCATGCAGGGTGCAGGTTCTCAAGGCTTTAGGCCATCCTTGACTGCTTTCCCAGGCCACAGGCAGGGAGCCGGATGGGAAGCGTGGTGCTCATATGGGCACCCAGTGTGTACAAGGTGAGGACTTCAGGCACTATGCTAATGCTCTGGGCTAGGAATAGTCTTTCTTTAATATGATTCTGTGAGTTACATCTCATAATGGTATCGGTATTAAAGGTTTTTGATGACTCTTAAAACACAAGGCAACTTCAATGTCAAATCCTGCATGAAATTCTGATCTTGAAACAAATGCCTGGCACGGTATATAGGCTGTCATTTGTAGATATTCCAAACACTGTTACAACTTCAGTAAGGGCCAACACCTGGGGAAGGGAGATGCAAATAGCAGCAGAAACTTTACCCTGTGAAGTTCCTGCCACTGGTAATTAGAGTAACCATTCTCTGGATGCCATTCTCTTCAAATGAGCTAACCTTTATCTGAGGCTCTTTCAGGTTTTCAAACTATGGTTTTGTAATGCCAATAGGCTCTTGTATTCAGTGTCCACGTTTGTTTTTAATTGATGTGGAGATGTCACACTTTGACATAAGATGTAAAACCTGCCTGGTGAGGAACGAACATTGTAAACATTGTATAAAGGGATTCACTCTTGCACTGCCCACTGACAGGACCATCATCTTTTGTTCTCACTCTTGGCAGTGCACTGTGCTCTCTTCAGTAATACATACACTTTTGGCAGCACATGTAAACAGATTTGCAATCGGCACTGACAGAGAACACATTTTAGTGATGCAGCCATTAAAACTTAGAGTTCAAAAAAAGACATCATTGAAAACAGGTTGCTCTGTTTATAGTAAAAAAGTTACAAATGAGACATTTAACAAGACCAGAAAATAAATTATCACTGAATTCCTTGTCTGCTGTAAGACTTGAATCAGTGCACTACCAATGAAACACTTTAAGTTCTTGTAAAGAAGTATTCACAGGCCCGGCGGCGTGGCCTAGCGGCTAAAGTCCTTGCCTTGAACGCCCCGGGATCCCATATGGGTGCCGGTTCTAATCCCGGCAGCTCCACTTCCCATCCAGCTCCCTGCTTGTGGCCTGGGAAAGCAGTCGAGGACGGCCCAATGCATTGGGAACCTGCACCCGCGTGGGAGACCTGGAAGAGGTTCCAGGTTCCCAGCTTCGGATCGGCGAGCAACGGCCTGTTGCGGCTCACTTGGGGAGTGAATCATCAGACGGAAGATCTTCCTCTCTGTCTCTCCTCCTCTCTGTATATCTGACTTTGTAATAAATAAATAAATCTTTAAAAAAAAAAGAAGTAATCACTTAATGATGATGGATAACACAACAAGAATCATAAGCAATGACCAAACAGCATTAAATAAGCAACACCAGAAATGCAGAGGCAAAAGGATTTTCAGTGTTTTCACATAAGGGTTTCCAAGAGTCATGGCATTGTGAATAGCGTCTTGCTACATTTTTCTTGGATGAGAGAGATGAAATTGCTAGGTCTTGCACTTATGATTAAAAAAAGAGAGAAAGAAAATAAACATTTCTTGGGTCAAAACAACAATGAAGTGTGGGAAGAACTGTCCTGTTCACAGGTATTGGTTGTCCATGTGATTCTATTATTTATTCCAAATCTACATAAATAAGTCACAGTACCATATATGCACACTAATTTAACAAATTTCTTAAGTCAAACTGTCTTATAAACAATGAGTTCCAACTCTAAATACTGTCACTGTGCTCTATCCCTGTCTTTAAGAAAAGAATAGGGAATAAGACTGATTCAATAGCAAATGTGTAGAAGAGTCTAGGCCAGGCTTGATAGCTTAATTGCTCATCTTCCACTTTGCAAGCACCAGGATCATATAAAGTCACCGGTTCATGTTCCAGCTGTTCCACTTCCCATCCAGCTTCTTGCTTCTGGCTGGGGAAAGCAACGAAGGATGGCTGAGGTCTCCCTGCACCTGTGTGGAAGACCTGAAAGAAGCTCCTGGCTTCTGACATTAGATTAGCTCACCTCTGGCAGTTTGGCCATTTGGGAGTGAGCCAGGAGTTAGAAGATCTTTTTCTCTGTCTCTAATCTTTCTATATAAATCTGCCTTTCCAATAAAAATACATAAATCTAATAAATAAATTATAAAAAAAAGTCTTTGTGTTAGATATCCTAAATTAATTTCTCATTTAAAATCTATGTAACTGGTGTATACAAGAAATATTTATTTACTGTATACTAAAAAGCAAAACTTTAGAAAAGTGAAACTACTGGTTCATTATAATAAGTCTAGTAATGAAGAGAAACAGGATTAAAATTCAGACATGTCCTCTGTGCATAATCTCCCTAGGTGCTCTTTAAAAAAGTTTACTTTGGCATGAAAGCTTTTAGCACAAGATTTCAACATTAAGCATATTTCAACAATAATCTCAACAACTACAGGAGAACAGTTCAAAATGTTCCTAGAAAGTAGAATTAAAAGGTTTATTTTGATTCCACAGAATTGCATGCAGAAGAAGCATCTTCAACAACACTGATGAAAAAAATCACATTACGAAAAAAGTAAGCACGGATTTCAAAATTTCTGTAGGAAAATACTTATCTTTAATCTTTTATTTATTTTTAAATAAATGTTTTGAAATACCCTTGTATAATCTGGCCTTGTGATTTTCCAAGTAGGTTTTCAAACTTTCTTAACATTATTTCCTTAAAATTGTATTAACAATGTAAACAATGGAGTATTCATATGTCACTCCAGAAGAAGGAAATATAGTAATGACTTTGAATTTTAATCTACTGTTACCTAAGAAAATTAAAAATGTACACGGAATACCAATTTAAATAGTGTTCATATGAATATAGGAAATCCTTTAAAGAAAATCCTGATCTTTAAAAGTAATTATCCAAAAAGAAAGTAATTACCCAATTAAATAAAACAATTGGGAAGAGCCACTCTGATGTTCCAGCAAAAATGAATATAGGCAGTAGAAAATAAAAAGTAGCTGACCGATTTTTCTGTGGACCCCATTATGTTCATTTCAGGACAGATAATCCCCATTCTAACCAAGTGCAATACAAATGACGTAACATAACAGTAACTAAAATTTATCTATTCAGGAAGCTAATCACCAGACACTATTCTAAATGCTTTACATATATTAATTCACTTCATTCATATCGCATTTGAAGCAAAAACATGCCCTTGTTACTATTTTCATTGTCATTTTATAAAACAGAAAATTGAGACAGAGAGATGAAGTGTCTTATTTGAAGTAACAGAACCGGATAGTGGCAGAAAGAACTTAAACCCAGTCAATATTCCAGAGTTTTGGTTTGTTTGTTTGTTTGTATTGTTTTGTTTTCAGATTTATTTATTGGAAAGGCAGACTTACAGAGAGGAGACACAAACACAAAGATGTTCCATCCGCTGGTTCACTTCCTAGATTTCCTCAATGGTCAGAGCTAAGCCCACATAAAGCCAAGAGCCAGCAGCCTCCACCAGGTCTCCATTGGGGTAGGGTGGCCCAAGGACTTCAGACATTCTCTACTACTTTCCCAGGACATAAGCAGGGATCTGGATTGAAAGTGGAGTAGCTGGGACATGAATCAGAGCCCCTACAGGATGCAGGCACCACAGGCTGAGGATTAGCTTACCATGGCACCAACCCCAGAACAGGTTTGAATATGTAGAACCAAGATCTTTAGGGAAAGATTTTTTTTTCCTTGAGTGTCCCACATTGAGTAAATTTTCACCTGCAGCATGAAAAACATGTTTAACCTGCAAATTTGCAAACATTCACTATAATTTTTACTGCCCTTCCCATTTCTCTTTCAAAAGCAAATCTATCCTCACAAAATATAAGACTTATAAAAGGAATCCATTAAAAAATTGAGAAAGGGCATTTACTTAATTAATGCCTTATCCAAACACCTTATCCCACAATTACTGCTAAGTCTCAGGTACCGGCACAATTAAACCTCAGTAATTTGAATTCCCCCTTCACATAAACATTGGTTAACAAGGTAAATGCCTGTTCTCTCGATATTCTAAATTAACATTCAGAACACTTTTCAGTTTTTAGGATCTGAAAAGGGAAAATTTTTAAGATATTTTTGGCAGTTGCTTTGGCTGGTCTCATTGAATCTATTCATTAGTACAAGGGAGCATTTTTCACTGGTTGCAAACCAAACTGGAAGTAAAACTTACTGCGTAAACATTCCTATTTACTTGTCATGGTAAATTACCTTTTTGTGATTGAATTATTTCACTATGCACAATTTTTTGGTGGGATAATAAGCTTCTAAATAACATCCAGGTGCTAAGCCAGATGTCAGTGACTTGCTAAGAATGATTTAAACCTTCAAAGTCTTAAGGCATATAATAACACATTTATACAGCTCTATTGAGATTATTATCTTTACCAGTATCACTTTACTTTTATGTAGAATAGAAGTTTCTATTTATAAGTGAACCTGAACACATTTTCATTATTTATTAGTTATTTTGATTTTAAACCCTCATATTATTCATGGTTCACCAGAAAAAGAACCAATACGCCATGAGTGCAACTAATAGACAGGGATGTGCATATTTTGGAAGGCAAGAAAAACATCTGTAGAGTGCACTAGCAGGTTAAACATCTAAGGAGAGGATGAGTCTTCAAGTCTGAAGGATAGATACTGTAGAATAAACTCTTGCCTGAGGGATGTCAGTCTGTTCTACAAAGGCATGCAAGTGATGGAACAAGGCCCACCCCAATCATGGAGGACAGCTTCCTTTATCCACTGATTGAAGTGGTAACGTAATGCAAAGACATTCTTAAAAATACACCCAGGATAATGTCCAACACAAATCTGGGCAATAAGGCCCATTTAAGCAGACAGATGAAAACTAGCCATCACATCCTTTCGTAACCAGTTAATTAGCTTTTAACTTTATGTGAAAGGCAAAAAGTCTTCTAGGTAAATGGGGAGGGAACGGAGAAGACAGAGGGATCTTCTACTGGGCAACTCTCCACATGCTTGCAATAGGTGGGGCTGAGCCAGGACAAAGCCTTAATCCCAGAACTCAACCCAGGTCTCAAACATGGACAGAAAGGACACAAGTACTTGAACCATCATCAGCCCAAACCACAGTACATGCTACCATGAAGCTGAATTGGAGAGGAGTACTTGGGATTCAAACATGCACTTCAATAGAACATACAAGAATCTGGTCTGGGAATAACTCAAAGTTTCTTTGGGGATCTCCCCAACTGAAATGCCAGACTCAGAACCCTAACCAAGAAAAGACAGAAGACAGAACAAGTCAATCAACCACCTCAGCTATATGTTGGCAGTGAAATACTGGGCAAATGGAGACTCTATGATGGACTTTGTCAATCAGTGGATTCTTCAAAGACCTCATCGTGCTTGGAGTGGCGAGACTGGCAGCGATTCATAACTGCTGAACTATCAAAACCACTTAAGCAAGTATCTCACAGCATGCCCCACATCCAGGACTTGGGGTGGGTGGGAAACTGGGTGGGGCTTCTCCCTCAATAACCCCCTTTACCTCAGATACATGAAGGAAACAATATGGAAATATATAGCCCTTGAACCTTTTTACCATAATTAACTATGTAAAGATTGTCAAAAATATAATAATAATAAAATCCATGACATACAAAAAAATAAAAATGAAAAAAAAATAGGGGATCAAGGAATCCCAAGTAGCAACTTGCTACACCAAATGTTCACTGCTTCCTCCTTAGCGTTAATGCAACTTGTACAATTGGACTGGAAGGATACACACTTGTGATAAAAAATGCTGGCTCTAAGAAGTCACTACTGGAGAGAAAACTGTCAGGTATCCACTCATATTTCCTCTTCTGAAACGATACACATGTATGTTATATGCAAACACTGTCATTGTACCTGTGTTTGATGTCAGCGCCAAATCTCCAAAACTTTCCCAATTGAGGCAAACCATCCAATATGATTTCACTTTAGGCCTTACTAAAAAATGTAGCTACTGGTATCCAGTCTTTATTACTTCTTTATTTCAGAACACTATCTCTTCTCCTTTACTTTACTCCTCTCAATTCACCTTAAAAATGACAGGCATCAATGACAGCCCTCACTTTGCCTATACTTGAATGACTAATAAACCTCTGAGACGCTTAGCATTGCTTGCTCTGGTAAACTGTGTTTAGCATACATACTATTCATGAGCATGGGTAGGTATGCCAAACAAACAAAAAAACTAGTTCAGTTAAAGAAAGACAGTTAAAGGAACAAACTCTAATTTGTTGAAACAAACTGTTAGGTTAAATTAAATGTCATTAAAACATCAATTTAAAAAAATCAACGATAAATTTGGAGCAATAGGTTGGAAATAGCATATTCCTTGTGTTTTCATGACATACATTTCATATAAAGTATTATCAATGACATCATCAACCAGAAGCTAAATCCTAAGTAAAAGTGTCAAACTGGGCTATATAAAGAAATCTTGGCATCAGTCTCCTGTCTCAACGCTTTGCTCACCTCTGTGTTCTTAAGTCTCTATTATCTATGTAAATTCCAGCTAGCAATGAAAGAACAAAGGGGAAAGAAAATTTCCTTCTTTCCCTTAGGGATGCTACATCAAAAATGCTCATATTTCATTGTCTAGGATACAAACAAACCTAATTAAAAGGAGACTAGGAACCCTCTGTAGTCTAGATGTCTTTGTGCCTGGTATTTCATGACACAAAGGTGAGACAGATAAGGTAGCATAACCAAGCAGCAGAGTCAAACACCATCATTTAAGTTTTAGTTTAATTGTTCCATAATTATATCTTTTAAATGTAGGAAAACATTGAGTTAAAATTTATTTTCCTGCATAAGCTTTAATGTCATGTATAGCATTTCTTTTTTAAGATTTATTTTATTTTTATTTTTATTGGAAAGGCAGCAATATAGAGATAAAGAGGGACTGAGAGAGAATGTCTTCCATCCACAGATCCACTCCTCAAGTAACTGCAACAGTCGGAGCTGAGCCAAACTGAAGCCAGGAGTCAGGAATTTCTTCTGGGTCTCTAACGTGGGTGCAGGATTCTAAGGCCTTGGGTCATCCTCTACTGCTTTCCAAGGCCACAGGCAGGTAACCGGATGGGAAGTGGATCAGTTGGGATATGAACTGGTGCCAATGGGATCCCAGTGACTGCAAGGTGAACATTTATTTCCTAGGTTATTGTACTGGGCCCAATGCATAGTATTTTCATAATATACATTTTTTAAGAACTTCCTAAAGACACTTATACTTTAAAATTGTAATTAATTTCAAAGACTGAATGACAGAGAAAAAAAAAAGTAGGAGATCATCCATTCACTGGGTCATTGTCTAAATGGTCTGTGTCAATCTGAAGACAGAAGCCAGAAACTACCTCGGTCTCCCGCATGGGTGGAGGCCTTTGGTCCATCCTCTAATGGTCCAGGCCATTAGCAGGAATCTGGATCAAAAGCAGCACTTTAACACAGGATGCTAGTACAGCAAGCAGTGACGAACACATGGCATCACAAAACTAGTACCAGATTTCAAAAACAAAATAATAAATCTTTTGTACTAAAACATTTAAAATTTTATCTATCCATTTACCTGAGAGGCATAGTGTCAAAAAGGTAAAGCCAAACAGAACTCCCACTCACCGATTCACTGCTCCTTACGCTTGCAATGACTGGGAGGCTCAAGCTCGGAGCTCAGAAGCTCAACCCAGGTCTCCAACTAAGTGACAGGCGCTTGAGTATTTGGTTATCACCACTGCCGAGCCAGGTCTAGATAAGCAGCACCAGAGTCGGGAGTTAGAGCTGGAGTCAAATCCAGCAACTCCAATGTAGGACATGTTGGCCCAACAGACATCCAAACAGTCCCCCTTTGCTCCATGACCTTCTGAAATATGCTCACCTGCACATGTCTATGTGTGTATGTGTACACATACATACATATTTTGAGGAAAAAAGTAGATACTGTGATTCAGAAGTTTGAAGTTCATTAAAATTCCAACTATCCAGCTGCTATTTTGGTGATTTAATTGAGTTCTGGCAATAAGAATTTATTTTCTATTTTAGAACATATTATGTTCATTTTGATTATGGCAACGTACAAGCACTGAGTAACTCCTCTGTGGAAATGGAATAAACCTTGTGGCTTAATTACAGATAAGAAAAAAAAAAACTTGGTAGAGAACTATTAGCTATTGCTACAACTGTGTTTATAACAAATTAACCCACAATTCACAGGTGCAAAACAGTAATTTATTCATTTTCCTACAATGAAGGCTGAGTGAATGTTGGCTGATTTAGGGTAAGATTTACTCAAAGCTACTATTTACATCTCTGTGTGTGCCTTTCTTGAACCAAAGGGATTAGTCACCAGATATTCTTCATCTGGCAGTAACAGAAGTATATGGGTAAGCTCAACTGCTACGTACTTTTCAGATTTGTACTGTATCATGTGTACTAACAGTTCACAGGGTTTTGCATGGACATAGTCATCTGTTCAAGTATCAAATTAAAAGCAAAAGCAGGATCATCAACCTTGCTTGACTCAGGACAAGGGTATGCATAGATGTAACTACATAACATATCATAAGGCTGACTTCGCACAAGTATATCATGTCCAGCCTTGTAACACACCATTTATTCTATACATACATATATATATATAATTTATATTTATTTAAAAGGAAGAGTTATAGAAAGGGGGAGGGAGAGAGAGAGAGAGAGAGATTTTTCCATCTACTGGCTCAATCCCTAAATGGCTACAATAGCCACATCTGGGCCAGTTTGAAGCCAGGAGCCCCGAGCACCTTGAAGACCTCTCACTGAGTGTAGAGTTCCAAGGACTTAGGTCACCTTCTGATGCTTTCCAAAGCACATCAGCCAGAATTTCTGAAATGGAAGTAGAGCAGCTGCTTCTTTAACTAGTGTCATATGGAATCCCAGAACCACAGAGGCTTAGATTGCTACGCCATGGCAGCAGCCCATAATTTATTATATTTTTACAGAAACCATTTAGAGCTTAGTATCATCCTTTACATCATATAGACAAGGATCAAAGAAATAATTTCTTATAATCCCAAGCTAATAACAAGATATATATATATATATATATACACACACACATACATATGTGTGTGTGTGCTGTATAATGTATATATGTAAATATATATATACACATTTATGCTTTTCTATAGATACATTTCTTAAACATAATCTTCAGGTTGTTTTTTAAATATTTATTTGAGAGGCAGACACATCAACAGAGAAACATGCCATTCATTGATGTAGTCTCCAAATATGTGTGACATCCTTTGGTTGGACAAGAAACCAGGAGCTGAGAACCAATTCAATAGCACCATGTGGGTGGTAGGGACCAAATCCCCAGGCCATCACCTGCTGTGTCTCAGGTTTTGCATTTTCTGGAGGCCAGAATTATGAGTGGAGACAAGTCTCAATCTAAGCCCTCAAATAAGGGATACCAGGCTTTCTTAACCACTGTGTCAAATGCCTGTCCTTAAATGCCAATCTTAAAAATCACAAGCTAATAATATTTCCAGTCATGGTAATCCTATTTTTTTCTTAAAAGATTTTAATAGCCTCTCAATTGCTTACTTCATTTATTTAATGGATACCAACTGGGAAGTCACAATGTTATGAAACATTATTTTAGGAACTAGAGACAAAGACATAATAAAAGTAAGACATGGTCTGCTGCCTTCCTGAATCTTTCAGTCTGATACATCCAGAAAAACATGCTGATTGACAAAGAGCTGGTTAATAAAAATAGGTCTGCCCATCTTCCCTTTTTAATTTTTTATTTCTGTTTAAAACCAAAAAGCAGAAATTATTCTTCTAGAACTCTTAGTAAACAAAATGTGTAAATTTAAATGAAGAACCAAAGAAATCACCTACAGGGCTAACAGTCTGGCACAGCATGGAGGGCCACCATCTGCAATGTCGGCATTTTATTTGGCCATTGGTTCAAGTTCCAACCACTTCACTTCCTAGAAACCTCTCCACTAATGTGTCTAGGAAAGCAAAAGATGGCGCAACCAACCTGGAATAAGCTGAAGCCCTGACAGGCAACAATTGAGAGCCAGGTCTAGTGTGCAGGCCAAGAAGGAGGCTTCAGGGGTCCCTGACTAGGCTGCAGTACCTAGCAGGTCCAGGGGTGGGTCAGGCCAGGCCACAACACACTCTGACATGAATGAGGGCTGGATCTTGGCACAGGCCTGGTTGGGGATCTTGGGGTTGTCCCAACCAGGGTGCAGCCCCTGACAACGTATGCAAGGCTGGGTCTTGGGGCAGGCCTGGAAATGGGCCTCAGGGGCCTCCTCAACTGGGCCATAGTATTTGCGAGTATAAGAAAGTGCACTGGCCCAGTGTGATGGCTCATTGGCTAAATCCACACCTTGCATACACTGGGATCCCATATGGGCTCCAGGTTCTTGTCCCGGTTACTCCACTTCCCTTCCAAGCCTGCTGGCAGCTCAGGCCAGACCACAGTACCTGCTGGTTTATGTGAGAACCAGGACTGGGTACTGGCTGGCCTGGGCTAGGCTGTAACATCTGCTAGCTCATGTAAGCCAGGGCTGTAGGCAGGCCTTGTTGGGGTTTTGAGGGATTCCCCTGACCAGGCCACAGCACACACCTGTGCACATGAGGTTGGGTCTGAGGTTGGGACAGGTTGGACAGGATCCAATGCCCACTGGCACATGTGAGTACGAGGCTCTTAGGAGTCAGCCCAATGAGTCCGTGCCACCAGATCCCCAACTTCAGGAAAGACCACATGGAAACCTGGTCTGAACTCAGAACACATGCTGTGGGACTGGGCTGTACCCATTACTGACTCCATGTAAGGAAAGACAACATACTGGACATATACAAAAGACAGGACAGCCAGCTTCTCTGATTCAACAGAGGACCATGAGTGCCTCACCAAAACATGGAAAGAAGAGCAGGCTGAACAATGCTACAGGACATTTTTTGTTCACCAAGCTTCTGATGCTATGGACATACTAAAACACACACAGTCAGCTAGAAAGTATGGGAAGAGGTATCTCAAATATGGTGCAATGAAGCTGTACCATGTCAGAAAATTTCCCCACTCCATCCCCTAATCAGGGTCCCTGGAATAAAATCACAGAACCATCTCTGTCCCCTCGCACCGAAGTGATGTGGCAGCAAGGAGCAGCACATCTCCTACTCCCACATCCCCCACTGCGGCGTCGCAGGAGGGAGGCCAGGGTCTTTTCCTTCACACATCTTCCCTTTTTCATCCCTTCCTAATCCACCTAGAGACATGCATGTGTCTGCAATCCCCTCTTTTAAAAAAAATTTTTAAAAATTAAAGAAAAAAAAAGTCCCAAGTCTTTGGGCCTCTGCCAGCCAAGTGAGAGACCCAGAGGAAGCATTTGGGTTTGCAACAACCCAGCTCTGATCACGAAGCAGAGGATGGAAGATCTCTCTATGTAGCTCTCTCTGTCTCTCCCTCTCTAATTCTGTCTTTCAAATAAATATATCTGAGAAGAAAACAAAGGACAGGGAAGGGGAGGAAAGGGGAAGGGAAAAGAAGGCACGGGAGGGGAGGGGAAGAGAGGGGAAGGAAAGGAATGGGGAGAGGATTAGAGGAGAGGAAAGGAGAGGAGAGACCTACAAATAAAGTGAATCAGGTTTCTTTCGGTCTCAAGTGACATGCAACTAACAATGTTGAATGGCATACAAAGAAAGGACATTAGCTAATGCAGATTTACCTCTAGGACAGAAACAAAACCTCAGCAGAATAAATTTCTAGGCCCCTGTCCCCAGAGATTCTGATCTCAGGGCATCTCATCTCTTCTTAACAAGATGACTTTTATGGTGGTCAGGTTTTCTGCTTACAAAAGACGCTTATTTTGGATCCTGGTTTGGAAAGTTCACAGTCTAAGATCAGGAAGCAGCACTGCCTGCTTCAACATCTTGTATGGCACTCCTATTGGCAGAGTCTTGAAGCAGCACAAAGCATTTCATGTCAAGAGGGAATACTTGCGGAGAAAGGATCTCACGGCAAGCCAGAAGGTAGAGTGAACACATGGGCCTGTCTTGGGGCTTTTATTTCCAACTGTCTCAATGGAACTATCTTCCTCAATGGTCTAAACATATCACACAAGACCTACATATTTTACATTATATTTGGACTGTTTCCATATAGTTACTACCAAACTATGACTTTGGAATTTAACTGTATGACTTCAGGAGCCAAATCTCATTCTAAATACAGCATCTTGCTGCTTACAAAGCACTTGTTATCTTTCAGTCCACTGTTAAGAGAGGATCTACATTGCCATTTTAGGAACAAGTATCCTGAAGGGTACTGTGAATGAACTAGCTGCCTTATTTCGATGAGCCTAACCTTGAAACAGCAGGGGTTACTGAATTAAACCTCATGGCTGGGAAGTGGTGGGGTAGGGAGCAAGTTCTTCATAAGTGGGCGAAGTTTTATTGCGTCTACATGCTTGCAGTTATGCTGAGTGTTCAAAGCGTTTTTTTCAAATTACCTTTTTGTTTTGTTTTTACATAGAACAAGTTATCAATTTGCTTAAAGATAATCATGGTTTCACTGAATAATTACACTGACCAAACAACTGATTTTTTCAAATATTGGCGAAATGCTAGCCTCTACTAGTTAGGTATAATATAAAATACTCCCAAGAGTAGAAGATACAATTTTTGAACTTAGGAAATGACTGCTCTCCAATTTAATAGGTAATGTCATCTAGGCAATTTAAGTAAAACTTGATACTAGAATTTTAAGGAGAATCACAAGAAATACTTAAGCTTGTGCCACCCTTTGTCTGAAAGTTGAAAAAATTACTTGGGTGGGCTTTTTCACTTATAAAAACATAAACCAAAGATTCTATTTGAAATGAAAACACTTAAAACTTGCAGTTACCTATTTTGTATAATTTATAAATGCTTTACATACTTAGAGAGCAGCTACAGGAACTGAATTGTATAATTAAAATGAAGTAGATAAATTCAGCTTAAAACAACGTTTCCCAAAAGTATCCAAGAGAGAGGGAGCTCTATGTCTGCTTATCATATTCAGTTACTAGGAGGAACAAATCAAAGCATGATACTGCTGCAGGATCTGTGGCTGTTGAGTTTTTTTCTCCCCAAGTTTATGTCTTGTGACCAAGAAAAATGATAAGCAAGACAGAGAAGATGTGCAAGGCCGAAGAGTTTATTAAAAGAAAGCAGAGAAAGAAATAAATAATAATAATAAAGCTCCCAGCAACACCAAAAGGAATCCTGAAGGACAGAGTGGATTTGCAGACTCATTGTCTATAGAATTACTGTAAGCTGTAAAGGAGAATGCTGCATAACACCTGATTGGTCTGAGAAAGGGGTAGTCCTGATAGGTGAACTGGATGATAATTCCAGTTGAGACTCAATAGAAAAGCATATGAAACATTCAAGTTGCACAGAATTCTCATTGCCAAGATAGACACAGCAGCACAGAAAAACTTTAATTCAAAAGACTAGCAGATGACATCAACATCCTTTACAGAACCCAATTGGTTGACTTTTCTCAGACTTAAATCTCCAGAATGTGGGGAAGAGCACCCTACTTATTATCTACATACCCAGGGGCATCTCTTTCAATACTAAACAAAGGTTCTGAAGCAAAAACTGACCTTAACCAGATGGAGAACTTAAAACATTGTTAAAAATCATAAAGCAACATAATGGAATTATTTAATTTTTATGAAAAAATGCAGATAATGAAGATAGAGGAAAAATAGTAGGAGAAATTGTACTAAATCATTACAAGACTTTATCAGGGGCCAGCATCAGGACACAGTGAGTTCAGACGCAGCCTGTGAACTGCAGCATCATTTCTGGGAATGCCATTTGAGTCTCAGTAGTTAGCTTCTCATTATCGCACTGCTAACGTAGCCGAGAAGGTGATGGAATACTGCCTCTGCCATCCATACGGAAGACCTGGATGGAATTCTCGGCTCCTGAGTTGTCCCTGACCTGGCCTTGGCTCCCTGTGGTCATCTGAGGACTGAACCTGCAGATGGGGATCTCTGTCAGTCTCTTCTTTCTCTGATTCTGCCTTGCAAATAAATATATTCTTAAAAAGATTAAACAACTGAAGTTGTATTTTTTATTTAAATGTAGACAGAATCAACGATAACTATTTCCTGTGACTTAACGTGCCGTAAAGTTTCCACTTAGTTACAATTTTTTTTTAATGGTGAATATCTAGAATGACTGAAATGAAATTTCTGGGACTATACAAAACTAAACAAAATTCTTAGATTATGTTTTCTCATTATGATAGCTCATCTTATGAAGCATCTTTCAATTTGAAGAAATAAGTAAATAAAATGGACTTATGGATAAAGTTTGGAGGATAAGTTGGGAATGAGGCAGAAAGAATAAAGTACAGTTCAATGAAAATTTTAGATTTGAACTAGAAGTAGTCCATGAGATAAGAGATTACTATCAGTAAAAGTTTTCTTCCACATAGAATCATTTAATCTGACAAAGACGATTAGCATGTTTCTATTTTGTCCAATACTGAGGATGCTAGCATTTTAGCTATATCAGGATCACCTTGAAAAACTGATTAATACCAGAAAGTAAATAATTGGTATTCCATTTATTATTTACGACATTCTAATCAAGTAGAGATAATTATCTTTATTAAGGACAGGCATTATGATCTAAATGACTCTGTCCATTCATGTAATTAATACACAATGCCATGGCCCCAATAACTAATTTTCAAAAAGCAAATAAGAAAACAGTGATTCTTTCTAAATATTATCATAAAAATTATGACCACTGTGTGCAAGTATTGGTATTTTTACCCGCCCATGATTTTGATATATTTTGGCAAATTTAATGTACAAAACATATAAACACATTTAACTAGTTCTAAATATTGATATTTGTAAAATAACTTCAATAATTCAAAAAGGTGATTATTTATAGGTTAATTGTATAATGTGCAGTCTTCTTAAAATCTTTTTTCCATTTTTTGGTAGCTGGAGTCTTGATATTTTTTTAACCAATGTGAATTTGGACAGATACAAGAGCTCCAAAGCTTACAGTTTCTTCTCGCAGGATGACATGCTGGAGTGGGAAGAGAACAGTGGGGTATAGGCCTCACATCAACACACAGTCGTTTATAATCAGAAAAAAAGACAAAGCACTTGAAAGCAGAAAGAAAAAAGTAAAGGACGATTTACATAGCAGCCCAACAGCGATTGTATTTTGAAACCAGCATAGTACAAAAATGACATGAGTGTTAAAGAATAAAAAAAAAAACACTTATTCATAATGAGTAATTTAAACTATCTTGGTAAACTTGCTTTTTCATAGAAAAGATAGGTAATGGTAACAAAAGGTAATTGGAATAAAATATCCTTTCATTTGGGGGTACAGTAATGAAAGGAAAAGGAATAAAATGTAGACACCTTTAATTTTATGATTAAACTTTCACCTTTGAATCACTGCACTAAGCAAAAACACACACGTGATTATTTCCCTTCTAGCTGGAGCTCACAGCTTAAAGCAGCCTATACTTTGCCTTTCTTAGGACAATCCTGCCATCTAGTGACAAAACCTGCTAATTGCAGCATATTGGGAATATGCTCACCACAAACATGGACTACACCTCAAAACTGAAGCCATACAGAAATCTTTTTTTTTTTTAATTCAAGAGAGATTTATAGAATTCTCATTATGAGTTGAAATTTTGCCCACAATTGTTGGCAAAAATGATATGATTCCAAATCCTTGTGGGGAAAATACTACTAACACACCAATTAACAACAGTAACAAGAAATAGGGATAGACACCTGGGGCAGATGCCACTTGACACACATTCCATATCCGAGTTCCTGGATTTGAGTTCTAGCTGTGACCTTAATTCTAGATTCCTGATGATGCACACCCTGGGACACAATATGGAAGACTTAAATGACGGGGTCCTGAATACCCATATGGAATATATAGATGGAGTTCCTGGCTACAGGTTTCAACGTAGTTCAGGAAGGATTACTGTGGACACCTGGGCAGTGGACCAATGGATAGGAGATACCATTTTCACTCTCTCAAATAAAAAAAACTTAGCAACCTTTATTTTACTGTCATTTTAATGCACCTAATACTCATAAGACTATGAAGTAAATATATAATTCTTTCCATTTTAGATATTTGGATTTTCAGGCAGAGAGGATAAATAACTTGTTCAATTTAAAACAGCAAAGTATGAACATAAGTCTAGTCCATTTGGTCCAATATTTTTAATCCAATGAATATAAAATTGAAAGTGTGAAAAATAAATGCAGAAGAAATATATATATGTATATATATATATATACACACAGATTTATTCCTGTTTATTCATACACTCAACAAATACTTAAAGAGTATTTGTTAAACTTTGTGAGCACTATTTTAGTCTGTAGATAAACTAGTAAACATGATAAACACTGTAAGTCATGAAGCTTATGTTACTAACAGACACAGCCATCTAGCCTCATTATGCAACTTCCAGGCTGTTTTCCACGAACTAAAAAATGCAGAGTCAGTGACTAGTGATGGGGGGCATCATTCACACTATGTTAAAGGAAATTCTCTTTGAGAAAAGGAAAGTGGAACACAAATTTAATAAATGAAAGGAATCTGAGAATCTACAAAATGTGAGATGACGACAAATGCACTGGGCATCAGGAAGGATTCGTTTTTCATTTCCTACCCATTTGTGTTACAGCAAGAATGGCTGGAGCGGACTGACTTCTAGGTGGACAGGAGAGTAAGAAAAAAGTTTACAGATTACGCCTGGGAAGGGTTTATAGGACAGGAACCTTAGATATTGCAAGTGCAATGAGAAATAAATTAAAGATTTCAAAGAGGGGAGTAAAAGTAAAATGACGCTGAGTGTGAGCAGAAAGGAGAATCAGAGGCTATTTTAACACTTTCGGAAAAGGAAAATAATGAAGACAATTATGAAATCTAATAGTCAATCACACCAGATTTACAAATAACTGTAACAGAAAGGAAGCTACACATATGAGACAAAACAAATACAGGATATCAAGTGGACAAACACAGATGAGAGTGTACTCTGCAAAATCTATGCATAGATAATAAAGAATGAGGATGAATTGCAATTACATACAATGGATTTATTTAAAAATTAACGACAAGGAGCTAAAGGAAGCAAAGGAGAGATCTAACAAAGCATACTTGAAGTTCTACAAATTTAACCTTGTTTTCTATGTATTTTTAATCAGATCTAGTAAAATCAATGCTCTAGGCAATTGGGTACATATAGATGCCCCTATTTCTACAAAACAGTTTCCAAAAGTATAATTGCTCACTCATGGGTGAATGTTTGGCCTAGGGGTTAAGATAACGTTTGGGAGGCCTGCATTTCACATCACAGTGCTCAGGTTCAAGCCCCTGCTTTGCTGTGATTTCACCTAATCAGGTAATGCACTCCCGGGGAGGCAACAGGTGATGCCTTGAGAAGTTGGGTATCTACCACCTGTGTGGAGAACGCTGGATTTAATCCAGGCATCAAAGACTTACTGGACTGAGGAACAGAAAGCCAGCTGGGAGCTGATGGTATGTTTTGGAAACCACAAAGAGATGCTAAGGGAGAGTGAGGAAAATAATCAAACCAAAACCAAACAGCAAAATCAGCTGCTCCTGTGTGAGATGACAGGAAACTGACACAGAAAGATGAACCCAAGAAAAACACTGTAAGATCACAAACCTCTACCAACAGAACTAGAGAGAATCTGAATGAAAAAGAAATCAGGAATTACTGAAACAAGATACAGCATCCACTAGCTTTCCCTCTTCCTGCTCCCCAATTAGACAACTGAGGCTCAAAACGAAGCTGAACTCACAATTGTCAAACTCCGCGCTAAGGAACAACAGGCACCCAGCCACCTCACACAGACAGGTATGGAATACTTTCAAAATTTGAGGATATCAAAGCAATATCCATTGTGTGTCAGACATTCCATGGCTTATCCAGCTGTTTCTTTTGTTTGTTTGTTTGTTTGTTTTTTGAACATTCTTTTTTTTTTTTTTTTAGATTCATTTTATTTTCATTACAAAGTCAGATATACTGAGAGGAGGAGAGATAGAGAGGAAGTGGAGCTGCCGGGATTAGAACCAGCAGCCACATGGGATCAAGGCGAGGACCTTAGCCACTAGGCCATGCTGCCAAGCCCTTATCCAGCTGTTTCTCAACTTCTGCATTCAGTCCAATTAAATCTCCTGTTCTGTTTTCACAAAACTAGATTTTGGATAGCTACAATCATAAATAAGAAGTAGCCGGTTTAGGGAAACAAGATGGCACACAGGTTATGCTATGAAAAAACTGCTGATACCATGTAGCATCATGAATTCAAGCTAATCTGGGAACTTACGGAATAGAGAACAGAAAAACAAAAGAGCTTCTCAGACCATGCTCACTGCCTTCAAACACAGCAAAGAAGAAAACACGCTAGATGGTCTTCCCTTGCACACCAAGACTGATGTTTCACATGGACTTTAGGCTGAGAGCGGCCAGAAAACAAAATCTTCCTGATACACTGACAGAGCAAGGAGAAGGCTGATTTAGTTGAGTACAAGTAGAAGCAATTTAGTGACAGAAAGTACGACTCTGCTATTCTATTACCCCATTCACTTGTGATATTTACATTACGATAGGGACCATTAAATCCCATGTTTCAACTCTTAATCATAGGAAGCAGTACGAAATATAAAGTAGATCCTTTCATGCATTGATTGACATTCCAGAATGTATAAATTAGGTTGAAAAATCTTACTAAACACAACAAATGTGAGGGCCTGCTGGCTCTGCCTCACTGATCCTTCGGTCCAGTTCTGCTGGTCTGGTTGACTAGGTAGGAATGCTCTTTCTCCTTCACTGTTCTAAGGTCAAGGTTCTATCAGCAGCTAGTGTTACCCTGTTAAAAGAACCGAAGAAGTCTGTAAAGCACAGTGTGGGCTTTTTTAAAAAAAATTTGTTTCTTCTGTTTTTCATTTTGTTTTTTTTAAATTTATTTATTTATTATTTGAAGGCAGACTTACGCAGAAAGAAGGAGAAACTGGGGAAGAGAAATCTTTCATCCTCCTGTTTATTCTCCAAAATAGCCACAAGGGCCAGAGCTGGCCCAATGCACAGACGGGCCCAATGCAGAGCTGGCCCATTGCAGAGCTGGGGGCCTACAGTTTCTTCTGGATCTCCCACATGGATTCAGGGGCCCAAGGACTAGCAAGAGCCATCCTCTAATGCTTTCCCAGGCTTTAATTAGAGCTAGATCAGATCAGCCAAGGGGACAATCAACATGGCAGTATAAGGTAAGGACACGTTTAAACAGATAAAGAAATATTAGCCAGTGTGAAGGAGAAAGGGCACATTCCAGGAAACAGGAGAGGATAGAACAACAGCAGAGGGGTAACTGGAGACTGACAGACACAGGAAAGCAGCAGACACAACAGTGTGGTGTTGCAGTGACTAGTACCCCAGCGGCATTCAGCAAACAGTGATCTGAACTCCACCTGCAGTCAGAACTCCACCAGCAATAAGGTGGGAAGGGATGTTTACCAGGAGCTACATAGGTGATCCCAGACAAAGAACTGGTTGTCCTGCTAGTCTGTTTGATTTGACCAGGCACAGAGACAAAACAGCAGGTCCCAGACGGGAAGTGAGGGAACAGGGTGGATTTCATAGCCAAGTCCGTCCCCTAGAGCCGTATTGTGCGCCATTCTGCATAAGGAGGCAAGGGCTATGGGGCAGGACTGTGCATGCACTGAGCTGGGAGGGAACTCATTTCTGGCTCAGTGAACTGCAACAACGTGGCATTCTACAGGTTCCACCCAAGATAGGTCCAAGAAGCCCTCAGACCTGACAGTCAACAGATCAAGATCTCTGGTAGTGGCACACCATTTTGTACAGTGTGGCAAAGAATTTAAGAATCCAGGGACAACAGTGAGCTGCACATGCACTGAGCTTGGCGAGAACTCACTCAGCTCGGTGCATTGCACTGGTTCCAAAGGAAAATAATAACAACTATGGCATTGTATGGGACAAAATAAATCAGTGTGTCCCTCAGACCTAACAACCGACAGGTTCTGGCAAGATCAGCACCAACAACAACCTAGCTATATAGGACACACCTGGTGTCTCCCTAATCCTGGGACCTACACCAACAAGAAGCGGAAGAAAAGCAGTACAGGTAACAGTGCACCCTCAGCACGGGATCACAGAGGTGGAGACTGGTGAGACAGGAGCTGAGGCTATGGAAACCATGCTGGAAATCTAACGTAAGAACCCAGATTTAGAACTCACTGGAGGGAATAGCACAAGTGACTGCAAACAAAGAGCCGTGTACCAACTGCAATAAGTAAAATCAAACTGTAGACCTGTGGGTGACAGAGATTAGAAACCTGCCCAAGGAGAAGAATCTGCTAACCAGAGTACAATGACCAAGAGCAAAAGAAGAGACAGAGGCACAACTGAAGACTACCCTGTAGAAGAGCAAAAACCTTTGCCAACCTCAGAGTTCACTAAGGAAGACATTGAGAAAATGGGGGATACAGAATTCAAAACACTTGTTGTAAAACTTCTTATCAACAATGAGAAGCAGGTAAAGCAGACATTTCAGGAATTCAAGGAATATGTGACATGAAATGAAAGCTGATATATCAGAAATGAAGAACACAGTGGAGCAAATTAAAAGTACAGTGGAGAGTCACCAAAATAGAACGAAACAAGCAGAAGAAAGAATCTCAGAATTGGAAGATATTTCCTCTCACCAGGGAGAAACACACAAAAAAGCTGGAAGCAGAGCCAGATCAGGCTAAATAAAAGTATCCAAGAATTGAAAGACAGTATTAAAAGGCCAAATATAACAGTTATGGAAATCCCAGAAGCTGCAGGAAGAGAAGCTCGGTTTAAAAATGTATTTAATGAAATAACAAGGGAAAAGTTCTGTAATCTAGAGAAAGAATTGGGAAACAACATCCAGGAGAGGCACGGAACTCCCAACTGGGGTGACCAAAAGTGATCTTCACCAAGAACACATGATCATCAAGCTCTCTTCAATTGAACATAAGGAAAACATCCTTAAATGTGCACATGAAAAAAAATTAACTACTTATAAAGAAATGCCTATTAAACTCACAGGAGACCTCTCACAGGAAAGTCTACAGGACAGAAGAGAATGGAGAGACACATTCCAGATTCTAAAAGAAAACATACCCAGCAAAACTTTCCTTTGTCTTTGAAAATGAAATAGTTATTCCACAGTCAAGAAAAGTTGAAAGATTATGCCTCTTCCAAACTTGCCCTACAAATGATACTGAAAGATGTGCTCTTGACAGAGAAAATCAACAGCGCTCACCAAAACCAAAGGCAAATAGCAAGAGAAGACTATGTGAATGAACAACCCACTGCTAAAATGACAGGACCAAATTACCACCCATTCATTTAACCCTGAATGTAAATGGTTTAAACTTATCAATCAAACGTCATAGACTAGTAGACTGGATTTAAAAACAAAACCCATCTACTTTTTGCCTACAGGAGACATATATCACCAGCAAAGATGAGCAGAAACTGTATCTCATGGATTGATTTTTATTGTTAGTTTAACCTCTTCAAAACACTTCCTTCTTATTAAATTCTTCAATGACTCATAGATCATACAGAAGCATCATTTTCTTCAAGAATGTTCTTGATTTTCTTTTTCATTTCTCCAGTGGCACTTTGGTCATTCAGTAGCACGTTATTTAACTTCATGGCATTGTTAATCTCTTTTTTTCTTCCTGTTGATTATGATTTGTGGCTTTTCATTTAAGGGGATGTGTAGTAACTGTGTAATGGAGACTATCATATCCAGATGTGCAGATATAATGCAATATGCATCTCTACTTCCAGACAAAGATGGACTCCCAATAAAACTGTTTACTATATCTTGACAATAGGATGTTGGACTCTCTGCCATTGTCCATGCCCCAATGATGGACATACGATTGTGCATGAAGAACTATTCTATAGTAATGATACAGGGTAACGCAGTGAGGGGGAGGGAATTGAGTAGGGGATAAGAGAAATCCCACAATCTATGGAACTGTATCATAAAATAATAATAATAAAGAGAATTAGAATTTAAAAAATCAGCTAAGACTCGAAACAGCCTCCATATAGGATGCCAGCGCTGCCAGACCCTTGAGGCTGGTGTTTAAAGATGCTTTTGCCTCCTGATCCTACTTTTTTTTTTTCAAACATTTACTTTCCAAAAATGACTCACTTACATTATTCAGTGTCTCTTTAGCACTAGAATACCAGCATCAAGACGGCAGGACTCTTCCTCCATTCTTCAATTTCTCAAAAGCAGCAAGCCCCACAAATCTATAGCAGGCTCCCTTCTATTTGTACCGTTACCAGTTGGATAGAAACACTATAGGTGGATGCCTTAAGTATTCAGCGTTGACCTGTCCCCAAATACCACACCTACCTAGCATCCTGTGTTCCTTGCCGCCTACTCCTCCCACAATCCCAACCCAATTATCCTCTCACTGTCTATGCTCAATGAATGACAGTCACCACTTCCCTGGTGGAGTCAGGGGCTCAAGCCAAAACTTCAGACCATACCTTCGATTTCTTTTCTTTCAGTTACTAGAATGTATCTCAAGATTTTATGTCTAATTTTCCTGAACAACTGCAAGCTCTCTGTCCCCTCCCCAAGCTTGCACAGAGCAGTCCCACCTCCTGCTTCTGCTGTATTTTTTATATTATCACACCCAAATCTGATCATGTCTTCATCTTCCCCAAATACACACCTACTAAAAAGTCACTGTTGCAAATTTCTCTAGATAATCAAGGATCCAAATATTCAAGGTTCAGCTATTGTGTCTCTATACACTCAATTTGCTTTCCTTGCCAACCAATACTCCATGAGAAGAGACTTTTGATGTACTATTGATTCGTCTCACATTTATCCAAGTAGCAAATAAGAAAACAGAACAGGGACTTGGGGTGAAGAAATGATCTCTGACCTTAAGGATCTGGGTCCCACTCTATTCAGAATCCAGGCAGCTTAGTGGTCCAAAGCACACACCCCAAGTCAGAATACCAGGAGTCAAGTCATAGTTTTTCCACTGTTTGGATAGCTTCAACTGAAAAAAAAAAGAGTAACTTCAGCAAGTACAAATAGGTTGTTTATAAATATAAGGATACTTTCAAAAATTCATGGAAAAGGAAATTAAAAGATATTTATTTTGATGTAAACTTTTTTTTAAACTTCACAAACAGGCATCTATGTAATGTGCGTGTAAATTAAACAGATTATGCATCACAGTTGTCTTCTTCCTGGCTGCCACTTCTGTGAGCTTAAGTGGTCACTTGAGAAAAACACTGCCAACTCGCGTGAAAGGCCGTGCGTGCAGCCAACTTTCATAACCTCACAGGCACGACCGACGCCCGCGCTCGGCGAGCTCCTCCTAGGCCGGGTTCCGCTCCCTCAGGACACGGGGCGTCCTCGGAAGCGAGTGCTCCCGTCCGGCGCTCCCGTCCCCCTCTGGGCCGCGCCCGTTTTAATCACCTCAGCCATCTGCCTGCGCTTTAACTCACTTCATGACCTTCACTGGCCGCGCCTCCCTCTTCACTGAGAGGATTTCCGGACAGACGCCCCCCACCGGCGGTGGCGTAAGTCTCGCGAGACATAGTATTTCTCGCGGGTTTTCCTTCTTAACCAGAGGCCTTAGCGCGAAGCGGAAAAACAGTCAGCCGCGGCAGCTTGGGCGATTCCGGGGTTCGGGTGTGAGGCTCTCTCTTTTGGGGTGTGAGGCGCCGTGCTTCGGGTCCGAGGCTCCGTGCTTCGGGTCCGAGGCTCCGTCCTTCGGGGTCTAAGGCGCCCTCCTCCAGGGTCCGAGGCGCCCTCCTCCGGGGTCCGAGGCGCCCTCCTCCGGGGTCCGAGGTGTCCTCCTTCGGGGTCCGAGGCTCCGTCCTTCGGCGTGTCGGTCGCCGCTGCTCCGAGGGACATGGCGGCCCCCGAGCAGCCGCTGCCCCTGTCGAGAGGATGCCTGAGCTCCGCGCTGTCCCCGCCGCGAGGCGACCGGACTCTGCTGGTGAGGCACCTGCCTGCAGAACTGACCTCCGAGGAGAAGGAGGACCTGCTCAAGTACTTCGGGGCGCAGTCGGTGCGTGTGCTGTCGGACAAGGGGCGCCTGGTGAGTGTGCCTTCGTCCCTGGCCGGCGCGGGGTCACCGCGGAGGGCAGGCGCTGGTGAGCGGGCAGCGGGGACAGTGGAGATGGGTGCCAGGCGCAGCCTTAGCCTGCTAGATTCCGACTTCTTCCCAAAACCCCAGAAATGAAAATAGCTTTGGTGTAGTTCCCCCTTGGACCCTATTCTCCGAATCGTACAACTCTTCTGAATTTGGAATACGTAGGGTGATCTTAGGAATGTGTAGCGAAGGATGTCTTTAGAATTCCAGCTTCGTTTAGAAACCATTGTTAAACACTGAGCACAGTAGAGGGGAATCAATAGTCATTTCGGTAAAATACATAACGGTATTTCTGCTCAATTGTCGACCAGCTGCCTTTTCACCAAGGGGAAAAGGCATCCAGACGAGAACTTTCAGGAAAACTATTTCAGCATCGTTGAAACATTTCCTAGCCTTGAACTTATACAGGTAATTTCACACTTGAGAATGTCTTAAGCGATTTTCTTTTAATTAAAGTAGTAAGAGCAGTATTAAGTTTCTGCACAGTGCCTTTAAATTCTCCCCAGGTGATGCTAATGTGTAACCAGGAAGGAGAAGTGTGGTACATCAGAACAAAGACTAGTTTTGCTCGGCGCATGTATTATAGATTTTAGCAAGTACAAGTAAAAGTATCTGGTTCAGCATAAGCACACTTAATCAGTTTGTGTCATCAGAAAACTGAGAATATGCAATGTGGTTAAAACAACATTTGATTATTACAAGAAACAGTAGCTTGAATTTTGACTGCATGGTGTTGAAATTACATCAAATTTATATTTAAATATGAACTTCTGTCATTGGGACTTGATAAGGGTAAATCAGACACACACAAAATCTTGAGAATAATTTCCCTGTTGAACATTTTTAAACCTTGAGTCCCATATTGTTTGGGTAAGAGTTTTTTAGATGGTTTAAGAGTGATATATGAGTGTTCTGGAGATTTTTAAATTTCCTATGTCTCACAATTTGTAAAAATAAGATATTCACAGGAGGTGTTTACATGTTTATATGTATATCTGTCATCTCAAATCCTACCCAAGACATTTAAAACCACAGGCCTGAAATTAATTATCAGTTACATTTACCGTCATCATTGATGGGTTAGGTAAATCATGTAATGCAGTATCTAATATCTTCATGAGGGCCTGAAATCATATTGGAAGTAATTTGTAGTTTAACTCTGTTTCAGAAACACACAGCTTTTGCTACTTTCCCTAATGAAAAAGCAGCCATAAAGGTATGATTTTCTTTCTTTATTACTAAAGTTATCAACAATTTTCTGTTACCTGATCTTGGTACAAAAATGGGGAGTGATGTGAAGCTTTTAGTTATTTAGATCATTCAATAGGATTTGTGTTCTGAGTTTGCCCTACAGGCAGTAGTTTATCATTTGACAGATCTTGCCCAAAATTTACTTAGTGGTGCCTATGAATAGCAAAGCAGACTAAAATTAGTTGCATATGTGATTAAAAATAGCCTGTTCTAAACACATAAGAGAAGCTACCCCTGTGACTGTTGGAAAGCTAACGAGTTAAGCATTAGAATGAATATACTACCTCAGGAGTTGGGGGTCATGTGGAGGTTTCTTTTGTTAAGTTTATGAATTTAAAATGAGATCAAAGAGTGAATTTAGAGTTTCCTGGCCGCTGTTGGCTTCCTGGGTGTAAGCAGAGTTGGTAGAGTTGACTTTGCCAGGGTCACGTTTTGCTCCCTTAAAAGCAGCAGTCCCTAAGAGAATAATAAAAGCCTGAACGCTGGAGATTACAAGTATATAACAACAGATGAAATGTTTGATAGCATTCACTAAAAAAATTGTTTTTGTATATGATCTTTACATGTTCAACACAATTCTTATTTTTTTTCTTGTAACTAAAGGCACTGACAAGACTTCATCAGCTGAAGCTTTTAGGTCATACTTTAGTTGTGGAATTTGCAAAAGAACAAGATCGAGTTCACTCTCCATGTCCCACCTTAGGCACGGATAAAAAGAAAAGGTATGTGGATGCCCAGGCTTCTGCAACATGTACACTAAATCAGTTGTGGATTTACAGGATTATTTTTAGACAAGTAAGTAAATCACTCAAAGGAAAATCATGTATTTCTCTGTTAAACCTACTAACAGCATAAAACTGTTATTTTTACTTCTGAGTATATATTAGGAACTGCAGTGTTTAGGTAGCATTAGGAATAATGAGTTTTAAGTTGGTGACAGGTATGCAAATTTTGGTGGAGGAAAGTAACCACAAATTATGATCTGTTACCTGAAATGTGTGAAACTAGGAGTGTTTAGATTTTTTATGTGATTTTTCCAGATTGGGATATTTGTGAAACCTAATAGAGCTATTTTGGGAATGGAACCCAAGTCTATAAACAAAATAGATTCTTTTTTTAAATATGCTTCATGCATGTAAGCCGGAGGTTATTCTGTAATATTTCCATTGCATTTTTTCCCTATGATTGATTGATTTATATTGAAAGGCAAATTTAGAGAGAGGAGAGAAAAGAAAGGTCTTCTCTTCGCTGCTTCACTCCCCAAGTGTCTGCAGTGGCAGGAGCTGAGCCCATTCAAAGTCAGGAACCAGGTCTCCCACGCGGGTGCAGGGTCCCAAGGCTTTGGGCCGTCCTTGACTGCTTTTCCAGGCCACAAGCAGGGAGCTGGATGGGAAATGGAGCTGCCGGGATTAGAACCGGTGCCCATATGGGATCCTGGGGAGTACAAGGCAAGGACCTTAACCACCAGGCCACCACGCCAGGCCCCCATCACTTGCATTTTTAAAATTGTATTGGAGGACAGACAGAATTGTGCATGCCACTTAAGTAAAGCAGAAATGGAGCTAGGTCTTTGGTGTGCTGGTTTATATTCTCCTACTTCCTGCACTACCTGTGCCTGGATCAGACCAAAGCCAGGAGCTCAGAACTGAGTCTTGCTCTCCCTTGCTAGTGGCAGAGTTCTTAAAAACTTGAAGATTGTGCAGTAATTGGGACGATGATATAAAGCAGAGCCAGAATTTGAACCCAGTCACTCCAATATGGCTAGTAGCATTATCTTAACCACGTGCATTAACCATAAACATTGTCTTAATGTGTGCCCACCCCATGCATTTGCATTGTGACTGCAGCCTGTGATGAGTCAGGTGTGGAATTTCCTGCTTGTGACATCATTGCTGTCCTCAGAAAGTATCTCAGAGCATTTCTGATTTCCAGGTTAGAGATTTTCAACCAATAGCATAAAATCCTTACCTTAGTAAAGGTAAAAAAAATAGTTATGACTTTCGAAATGAAACACTGTATTTTATTTCCAGAATTGACCTGTTATGGTTATACAGCCTTTCTAAATTTGCTTTACACCTGTAGTTTTGAAAATGTGGTCCCTATGGGGCCAGCATTGTGGTGCAGTCGGTTTGGCCGCGCCCTGTGTGTGATGCTGGTAGTCCATATGGATGCTGGTTGGTGGTTGCTGGGCTTTGCATCCAGCTCTCTGCTAATGGCTTAGGAAAGCAGCTGAAAATGGCCCACATATTTAGGCCCCTGTATCAATATGGGAGACCAGGAGGAAGCTCCTGGCTACTGGCTTCAGACTAGCCCAGCTCTGGCCATTGCTGCCGTTTAGGGAGTAAACTAGTGGATGAAAGATCAGTCTCCATCTCTCCCCACCTCTGTCTCCCTTCTCTTCTCTGGAACGGTCTTTCGAAAAAAGAAACTTTTAAGTAAATTTTTCAGAGAATTTGATTGCAATACAAAGTCTTAGCTTTACTGCAGACTTACTGAATTAGCAACTTAAGCAGGTAAGCGGAAGAAGGTCAAGGTGCCAGAAATCTGTTTGATTTTCAACCAGCCCTATAAGTGCATATCAAAGAAATGGAGTGCTACTTTTTTTTTTTTTTTTAAGATTTATTTATTGGAAAGGAAGATATACAGAGAGGAAAGACAAAGAGGAAGATCTTCTGTCCGATGGTTCACTCCCAAAATGGCCTCAATGGCTGGAGCTGAACCAGTCTGAAACCAGGAACTTCCTCCAGGTCTCACACGGGTACAGGGTCCCAAGGCTTTGGGCCGTCCTCAACTGCCTTCCCAGACCACAGGCAGGGAGCTGGATGGGAAGCAGGGCTACTGGAATTAGAGATCAGGCATGTTCAGGGTGGTATGGCTGTAGACGACAACGGCTGCTGGAATTAGAACAGGTACTCATATGGGATACCAGTGCGTGTTCAAGGCGAGGACTTAAGCCGCTGTGCTATCGCGCTGGACCCAGCATGCTACTTCTTATATCATGTAAATTTCTGTTTTATTTTTAGTTTATGAATTATACCATCTTTAAGAACTTACTCTGAAGTTTAAATGAAAATGTGGAGTCGCTGATAAAGTAGAATGGATTCTGTGAAAATTATACTCTATCCCCTTTCGTTGGTGTTTAAGAAATGTTTGAAAGGACTCTTTTCATGGACCTGTTTTCATAATGCTATGTTTGAAAAGATGATTTGTTTTTTTGTGTGCAATTTTTCATTTTTTTCTAAAAATAAGACTGCCCATGATTATGTTGTAGATCTGATGACACTGTGGAAGAAGAGAAAGAAAAGAAAGAAGTTGATTGCGTAACGATAGAGAATGGAATTGCGCCAAACCATGGGTTAGAATTTCTTGTTTTAATCTTTTGGTTTTGTGGTTCTGATAATTTATTTAAATAAGGACATTTTAATACGTATTACGTATTTGATTTTTTCGTTTTAATTTGAAATACAAAGAGAGGGAGATGGATGTAAAAATTCATCTGCTGATTCACTCCCCAAATACGTTCAACAGCTAGGGTGGGGCCAGGATGAAGCCAGGGGCCAAGAACGCCGTGTGTGCCTCTGTATGGTGGCAGGGACCTAAGTGCTGGAGTCGTCATTAGGTAGGGCTGTTCAAGCTGCGCTTTAGCAAGAAGCTAGAATTGGGAGCAGCCAGGACTCAAATCTAGACACTCAGATATGGGATGTGGGCATCCGCATCCCAAGGCATCTCTTAACTACCAGATGCATGCTCTTCATATATATTTTAAATTTTTTGAATAAAGTTTTTGAGCTGAGTCTAGCATTGAACAGAGGAAGCATCTGTTAACATGTTTAGAGGTGTAAGTAATAAAAATGCTTTATTTTTCTGTAATGAAATCAGAGGCAAGATTCCTTCTGAATGTACCTGTTTGGATCTTTTAGAAACATGGTAAATCTAAGCATGCTGTATCATTTGAGTAATTTTGTATGTTATCAGGTTACTTAAAATGAATATTTATATGTTGTTATTGAATTTGCCCAACATTTAATTTTTTTAAGGCTGACATTTCCTCTGAATTCATGCCTCAAGTATATGTACCCACCACCTTCAAGCACAATCCTAGCAAATATAGTAAATGCTTTGGCAAGTGTGCCTAAATTCTATGTACAGGTAAATGAAACTTCTTTTCCTAAAAGTATGTGTTTGTGTATACGAGGCGCCTTATTGTTTATCTTGATTCCCATCTGTAATATTTTTAATTAAAGTAATTCAATACAGATAATGATAAAACTATTTTAAAAGTGAAAAGGTAAATGTACTACTTTGAAGTAATGATTTTTTATAAACTGTAGTATGAATCAATCAATACTAGAAAATAAGCCTGTTTGGAAATGTGATTTCTGATAGGCCTGTGTTGCTTTAGGGTACATGGAGAGTTCTTTAAAGCAAAAGGTACAGTGAACTCTCCAGCAAATGCTTAAGAATTTTAAAGATGATAATACACTTCTTTGAAGTGTACAGTATGAATGATCATCATTTTCTTCCTTGTATTCCCTAGTGTTTCACATTCACAATAAGCAGAAAAAATGGATATTAAAGCATTTCTGTGGGTGTTACTTTGTAAGAATACTTCATTCTTATTAATGGTACTGTTTTATCTACAGAATGAAAAAACATTTGGGGCTATCAGGGCTAGTCTTCTGACATCTGCCAGTGTCTTACCTTGTTCTTGTATTAGAACGACACGATGCTGCTGCTTTTGAACTAAGATATTTGGTAATACTATTTCAGAAGTTTTTAATGTGAAATATAAGGTATGAGTTGAATCATTAATACTATGTTATTTTTAAATGCTTTACCACTTAAAGGTACTTCATCTTATGAATAAAATGAATTTGCCCACACCTTTTGGACCAGTTACTGCACGACCTCCTATGGTAAGAAAGTTCTTAGAACTTGTTTAGTACACAAAATTTCTTGCTTAAGTGAGATTATTTAGCTTTGAAAGTGTACAAATGTGCAAACTTGTGATGCGTACTGAATAGAAACAGGAAGTCATGTGGTGATAGCGGAGCTGAGGACCGAGTGTCAAGGAAGGGTAGAAAAACTGCTTTGATGGTTAATAAGAGCATCATTCTTTCAGTGTTTAATTCTTTGACCCAAAACACTTGACTGAGTTACCTAAAAGGTTTTTTTCACAATAGCTTTATTATAGATATTCACTTACAAATGACAAAAAGATGACTAATATTTTTATTAGAAGTTTTGTGCAAAGCTGTCAAGTGATTTATATAGTTGACTGTGTCCTTGAAATTATTTAGTGGTAATAATCTGGATAATTATTAATACAAAATAATTTTGAATGTTAACATAAAAATAGGAAAAGATTGCTTCAGAGCTGGTTAATTTTCTCTTGTTCAAGCTTCCAACTTGCTCAGTACTTGGGGCAGGGCTATTAAGATTATGCTAGCTGCTCTGAAAAAAAACCAAAACAAAATATTAATTGTCTTGTAATACAATAGAAGTTCATTTTTGGTTAGCTCATTTCTAAAATAAGGCAAAGGAATGTTCTCCCCTACTGGGCTACTCATAAAACTTCAGTTTTCTTTCCCATACTTTTCCACATTGGTGAGATTTCTATAATTACAGAAATTAGGAGTATATTTAGGACTTTGGCTAAAACTCAGTGGTATGATGAAATATAGCTGCAGAAAATGCTTGCAAGTTCAGGTCAGCTTGATGCTAAGGAAGAAGAAACAAGATTTTTGATCAGCTAGTGATCTGCCATGGTAACTGCTCCCTGATTTTTTACTGAATGTATCACATGAAATAATGGAAAAAAAGTCATGTATTTTTATGGAAATTGTGTGTTCTATAAACGTCATAGATCGCCATGGTGTTTTGTTTTGTGCTTTTAATTAGTATGAAGACTATATGCCATTGCATGCTCCTCTTCCACCCATGTCTCCTCACCCACCTGAGGAACCTCCTTTGCCAAACGACAATGAGGAATTATCTAATGACGAATCAGAATATGAAAGCAGCGATGATGAGGATCGACAGAGGTTTGTGAAGTGAAATATTTGTTCAGATTCTAAGGAACAGATGGGATTTTTCTTGGTAGGAGACACTCAATTCGTTTCATAAAGTTATTAGAATCTGTCCCCAGCCTATCCCTCTGCTAACCCCTGAAGCATATACAGTAACTATAAAGTAAATGCCAAGACCAAAGGGCAATTTTTGGATTATGATTTAATTTTTTAGATTGATTGTTGTTATAAAGTGTGGTTAAACCTCATTATTTGTGAATTTATTTGTAATTCTCACATCTGTAATTGACTGTATTACTCAACCATCTTTGTGGGAATAAGCATAAACATTATGGTGAAAAAGTTGCTTCTTAGATAAGGATGCTTCAACTCTCATATACTATACTAATATCCTTGCCATGTTATTTCACAGTTTTGGATTTTTTTGTTGATGATGACTTTGCTGTTTAAAAAGGCACCCAAACAGAGTCTGAAGTTCTGTGTATTATTTCCAGATCAAGGTTTGCTTACAAAGAAAATAAGCTTAGCTAATACTCCTTTTGGGCCACAGTTGTAATGATATTGACTGAACTATGATTTCAGTGTTTCAAACAGGCAATATAATGAGGTGTTCTTCAACGTAAACACTCAAAAAACAAGGTCCTGTGTTTCGTTCAGTTGACAGGTAATTAGGGTCTTGAAGAAATCTTTCTCTGAGAGGCCAGAATTGTGGGTGAGGCCATCTTCTGTGAGAATCACATCCAGTGGGGTGACAATTAGGGTCCTAGCTGCTGCATTTTACCCTGGAGAAGTTGGCAGAGATGGTACAGGTGTTTGGGCCCCTGCCACCCTCATGGTAGACCTAAAGGAGGCTTCTGGCTCCTGATGTTAGTTGGCCTGACCCAGCCCTAGCCATGGTGACTAGCTGGGGAGTGAACCAGCTGGACTCTCCCTCTCACTGGGTCACTCTGGAGTTTTAATCAAAACGAAATAAAATCAGAATTTCCGCTCAGGATTATGGTTCATTATTCATTAATTTGTTGTGTGTGGAGACCTTATAAACTACCTCAAGTATGAAGCACGAATTATGTTCGTATTTCGACAATTGATTCCTCTGTGCTTCATTTCAGAACAGTTTCTGTAACAAAGCCATTTATAATGACTACTGCAGATAAATCAGGCTTTTTATTCTTGACCATTTATATTTAAAGATTCTGATGAGTATTCTGTTAATGATGTCTGGGTGCATATTCTACAACCAAACTTGGAATTGCTAAACATTTTCTGTATGGATCCACAGAGCAAATGTATGTGGTTTGTGAACCATATGCCATAGGCAGCACATAATAGTTAATGTGGCTGTGTTGTAGCAAAATTTTGTTTACAGAAATAGACCATCTAATATGTAAAGGAGTAAGCAGTGGAATTTTAGAATACTTATGAGCAAAAAAGTCAAATTTGGAAAAAAAAAGATTGACATGAATCAAACTCAAAGAATGTTACAAAACAGCAGTGATTTGAGTATGACTGTTGGGAAAAAGTTAAAAATCAAATGTAGGTGAGACTGAAATTATGAACAAAAAAAAGTGAATGGAGTATCTGTTTGAATAGCAGCTTTTAGGGGTGCTGGCAGTTGCAATTGCAACTGTTTTCCCAGACCACAAGCAGGGAGCTGGATGGGAAGTGGGGCAGCCTGGCGAGTGCAAGGCGAGAACTTTAGCCACTAGGCTGGGCCCCAAATAAAATTATCTTAACAATTACTTAGGTTTTCAGTGTATATCCCTTCTCAGGGTTTAAAAAATTAAGCACAATTCAGTATTTTGTTGTGTGTGTTATCTGTTTCATTTGCTTTCAGGTTTCACAGATGTTGCCCTGCAAAATAAGTTATCACTGTTCATTTTTGAACTCCTGAGCTATAGAAACATAAAAATAGCTAAGCAAGAACTACATAAGAATTTCCCTGTACATGTGACGCTGTGGTGCAGCTATTCCAGCAACCTCCTACAGTACTGACATCCTGTGTGATTTCTGGTTTGAATCCTGGGTGCTCCACTTCTTGCTTCACCTCCATGCTGTTGCACCTGGGAAAGCAGTGTCAGATGTTCTAGTACTTGGGCCGCTGCCACCCAGGTGATAGAACCAGATAGTTGGACTCCTAGCTTCTGTTTGGTCCAGCCTTGGCCATTTGTCCATTTGTGGGGTGGAACAGCAGATGGAAGGTTTTCTCTGTGTGTTTCTATCTCTGTGGCTCCCTCCCTCTCTTTCTGTAGCACAGTCTTTCAAATAAACAAATCTTAAAAATGCCAAACAAGAATGACTACGTTTTCAGTGTTCATAATCTTACTAGCGGAAAAGTTCATAAACTACCAGTTAACTACTTTCTATTATTTTTTGTTTTTGTGTTTTGTTTTAGCCGTGTCAGAGTGTAGTATTTGAAAACTTTGTTCTTAATTAGTTTTAAGGCACCTTGTTTATATATGGATCCTTTTAGAGCAATTATGTTCAAAATACTTTTGAATGAAACATGTTAGTCCATTCTGTCTTTGGTAGCTAGAATTTGAATCAACAATTTTACCGTTTTATGAGATATTTGGAATGTCTTAATAGATTTTTGAAGTTATTAACTAAGTGCTTGGCATGAGGTGCAGCAATTTTATGTAATTAATGAAGCTTATAGTGAAATAACTTAACGATTGTTTAAAATTAAGTGAGTGCCTTCTAAGTACGATGAAAGCTGGGTAAGGCAATTTTGAGTCAAGTTATTGTGAAATTAATTCTTTTCTTGATAATTTGGAAGTTATACTAATTCCATATAAGTATGTTCCATATAAATTATATTATAGACCACAATCAGATTGAAACTTGGCAAAAACAATTGTAAGTAAATATGCTTCTAGATAAGGGACTGCTATTTACTTCTCTTCTCCAACATAGAATGAGCAAACTAATGGAACTAGCCAATCTTCAGCCCAAAAGACCAAGAACCATAAAGCAGCGTCATGTGAGAAAAAAACAAAAAATAAAGGATATGCTGAGTGCACCTTCATCTGCTTCGCACAGGTAATTTTGTTCAGAATTATTATGAGGGTTATCTGTATATTCTTTGTTGAATTTAATTCACATCATTTTTTAGTCCAGATTTTTTTTTCATATTAGTCTTATTTGATTCACCATTGGATTCTTATTTCCCAGTTCTGTAGGTTTTCATAATTCTCTTAACATTTCTCTAATTTATGATATTGTTTACTGCAAATCTTAAAATGTTTCTTGTTTAACTTACTCTCCCTTCATTTTACCCACTATCTTCCTATCTCTTTATTTCCTTCTTTTGTCCCTGTTTCTCCCTCCACCCCTTCACTTTCTCACTTTTTTAAATCTCATAGGTGTCATTTATTTTTCAATTTGTTTTATTTTCCATGATACAGTTTTGTAGGTGTAGGGGCTTCCCCTTCTACGTCTCCTTCTTCCCTTCCCTGTTCTCTGCCTCCCCTTCCCTGCTGTTTTCTCCCATTTTATTACAGTAATGTAGTGCTTTAGCAACAGTCACAAGTCCAACATTCTGCTATTTGTGTCATGACATTGTACTTATAGGCAGTGGATTTCATATACTTACCTGGGTCATCTTATGTTTATAAGCATATATCACTATTAACCTTATTCATTTTTATAGTTTTACTTGTTTTCATTGGTGATTAACATAACTATTCCTAGTTTTAATCTAGAAACATAAATTTCTCATCTCCAAATTCCTACCTACATATTTAGGATGTCTCTTAGGCACTTAAAGTATTATCTAAGGACAAAATGATTTGCTTTCCATTCACTGTGGTTTTCTGCATTTAAAGTTTTGATAATAGCATCACCAGTTATTCATTTATATGAAATAATGTAGTTCCTTGTAATTTTATTACCTGAAATCAAACATTTTTCACTTAAAAATACCAGCTAAAAATTGACAAATTTTAACGTGGATATATCCATGTCTCACCAGAATGCTTTCAAATATGTATTAAATGTTTCTGGAGATTCTCTGCTGTATACGGTGTGTGCTATGAGCCATACTTCCAAAGATTCATGCTGCCTTTTCTAGCAGTGAGTTGGTAGTCTTTGTTTAGGCATTTACGGGTGATTATTTTGTTAGCAGTTATGCCACATGTCATAGGAAAAGATAGGAATTGAGACCTGAAGGATTGTGAAAAATTCCATAACCAGTTGAGGCTCTGGAAAGCTTAAAGGAAACACTTGAACTTGACCATGAAAGATGAGAACCAAAAATTAAAGCGTATAGGATATCTTATATGAATAGAAAATAAAAAAGATTTCTAGAGATAATAAGGGTAAAGGTAGAAGAATGGGAGGAGACAACCTTAAATTTTAAACTAGAGAAGTTGCGTTTATTGAAAAAGTGTGTGAAATGGTATTAACACACACAAAAATTTCTTTTAGATTGTTATTTTATAACAATAGAAAATGAGAACATTTGTGCCGTAGGTCAGGCCATATTTATGCCAGAATGTTAAGTATTAGTTGTTCTACTGTTTCTTAGGCATTTTATTATGAACCAAAAGGTACAATTGAAATGATATACATTATATGTTCTTTTTGAAATATACTGCCTGTTAATTGTGATATCCTCCAGTTTCCTTACTCAAAACCACTGGGTCTCAGCCCCCTTGCTTACCTGCAAGTATGGTGGTTTTTTCCGTGGAAGTCTCCCAGATGTCATTCCTCACCTGCAACGTACTCCCTTGGAGGTCTGCCTTTTCTCCTATCCCTTACCCTCCCCTGAGCAATCTACTATGTGGTGGCCCAATTACTTGGGTCTTTGGTGTGGAAAGCCCCGATGGAGTTCTTAGCTGATTACCTGATTACCTGACAGATGGTTAATACCTGTCTCTTTCTGTCTGCCTCGCCTCTACTGCCCCACCTCATCACTCTGCTTTTTGTATTAAGAGTTGTTGAATTACTAAGTGCTGTGCCTATAGTGCAGTGAATGTTTTACCACTGTTATCTTAAGTTAGATGTAAATTTGAAATAACATTTTATTGGAAATTTTATTTGCAATTGCAAGCTAAAGTTGTAATTGTCTTTAAATAGCAATTTACATCCAGTGCTGTTACCCTCAGATGTGTTTGACCAACCACAACCTGTAGGTAACAGGAAAATTGAATTCCATATATCTACTGACATACCAGCAGCATTTAAGAAAGATTCAGAGAAGGAAGAAAATTATGAAGAAAAAAGTTGTGGTAAGAACATTTGAATTATTTTATTTGCTGAAATTAGTTTTTCTGTGTTAAAAGTGAAGTTTTGTGTGTATCTGTCAACTTGAATTCTTGTAGCTCCTCTTGAGAACATGTAAGAATGTCTGGTCCTAGCATTTTTATGTAACTAAAACTGATGCTAAATAACAGTATTTTACTGCTTGCCTAATGCTGCTAATGACCTTTAGGGTGAAATCTGGGTTTGTTTTGCTCATGTTTACACTTTGTAACACCAGGTTTCAGTGTCATCCAGCCTAGCCGTTAAGGCCTTTTGGAGAGATGAAGTGTTTAGCTCTTCTGCTTCCTCTCTTTCTCTTTTTTTCTTTGTAACTTTCATAAATAAATAAATAAGCCTTTTTAAAAAAAATCATGAATACGTCCTGGTCAGTATTGTAATGACTTGTTAAACGTATTATGGTAGCAGGTTCTGAGCAACTTAGACCTGGTCTCTCTGTGTTTTTAAATAGTTCATGTAATACTTATCAATTGGTCATGTCCTACTGATATTTTTTTTCCCTTCTTTGTAACTATTAGGCAAAAGTAATTGGAATATATATTTTGTGCAAATGTCTGACACCTCAAAATACACAGGAACTGAACCCTGCATTCTCTACCCCCACTTTGCAGGCCTTCTGAGTAACACTGCAAATCAGCCACTTCACCATTTAGCTTCAGTCTGTCCCTGTTCTTCTAGTAAAGTGCCTAGGTTTTATAGTAGTGGTAGAAACCACAAAATACTTACTGTTTTGACTTCTTTACTTTACTTACTGTTATATGACATTGAGAAACTAATTTTAGAACTAACAGCTTACTAAATAAAAACAATGGGAAAGGCAACCTGAAAATGGTTTTGAAAGGAGGGAATTGTAATGACTTATGCTAATGTTGGTTTTTTAGATGTACCTGCTGCTGAAGTTGATGCAGCCAACGTAGGATTTGGAAAAATCTTCCCAAAGCCTAGTTTGAACATCACGGAGGAAACTAAAGACGACTCTGATGAAATGCCATCAGAATGTATTTCTAGAAAGGAGTTGGAAAAAGGCAGAATTTCTAGAGAAGGTAATACCATTACATAAACTACATATTCTATTTTACATTCCTTTGACTCTGTAGAATCAGATCTATTTGTAATCATATACTTTAGTGTAAAACTTCAAAACAGTTTTCTTATTAACGCTTATCTGATTTTACTCAAATGTCATAGAGGGGCAATTTCCCTCCTGTATACTATTTCCATTCTATTTTTGAAAAAAAAATTTTTTTTATTCCTTAGACTTAAGAATGGCATTAAGTACAGTTCATATATCCTATAAGTCAACAAATAGTTAATGAACCATCAGAATACTATGGGATACATATATATAGTGATTATAAGGAAAATTGATCATTAGAAATCCATATTTCAGAATTTTATACCCTGATACAATTTTTTACTGCTGAAGAATTTTAGTTTTTTAGTAAATCTTGAGAAAATGTTTGAGGTTTCTGATTGATGAGTAACAATTTCTCCATAGAACCAGCAAATAAGACTCCAACTAGAATTTTTTCACATTGATTTCTAGTGGGTAAAGATAGTTTACTGACAGCAGACAAATAGCTGGAAACAGATCCAGATTCCACTGGGTTTGAAGCACCTGATTATTGGATTGGAGGACCATGTTTTTACATTTGTCTATGAGATGGCTTGTGGTTTGTCAGATTCACTTAAGGATATTCAAATGTTAACACCTTTTTTTAAACAAAGGAATTTATAATTTTTTTAAGATTTATTTATTTGTATTTGAAAGGCAGTTTTACAGAAAGGGATCTTCCATCTGCTGGCTCACTCCCCAGATGGCTATAATGGCCCAAACTGAGTTCTTCCAGAGCTAGGAGCCAGAAGCTTCTGTTTGGTCTCCCACTTGAGAACAGGAGCCTGAGCAATTAGGACATTCCCACTGCTCTCCAAGGCCCTAACCACAGAGCCTGATCAGAAGTGGAGTAGCTGGGACAGGAGTTGTCGTCTGTTTGGGATGCTGGCACAACAGATAGAGGATTAATATGCATCGCCACCATGCTAACCCCACAAAATAACTTTTCAAAAGTCTTAAAAGTAGGTATTTAATTGAGCGGGTTTTTTCAAGCATTAAATACTTAATGCATATTTGATACCTCTTAATATAGCTGTTAATTTCTATAATTTTAACATTTGCATAGTTTTTCAAACTTTTGTTTTAGAAACCCCTAATTTTATTATCCTTGTTTTGTTTAAGAAATGGAAGCACTTTCAGTTTTCAGAAGTTATGAACCTGGTGAACCAAATTGTAGAATTTATGTAAAGAATTTAGCTAAACATGTTCAAGAAAAGGTAAGTTTAACTTTATAAACTGATTTTTATTATTTAATATTTTTATTGCATGGCTTTCTTATTTGTCTATTCGTCTTGAAATTCTAGGACCTTAAATTTATTTTTGGAAGATATGTTGACTTTTCATCAGAAGCACAACGAATCATGTAAGTTACAATCTTAATTCAAATTATGTTTTTATGTGTTACAAATTTTTTTTTTTTTTAATTATTTATTATTTAACTTCAGTAATTACATTGTATTATGTGACACAGTTACATAGATACTTGGGTTCTCCCCACCCCTCCCCAAACCCTCCCACCATGGTGGATTCCTCCACCTTATTGCATAACCACAGCTCAAGTTCAGTTGAGATTTCCCCATTGCAAGCGTATACCAAACATAGAGTCCAGCATCTTATTGTCCCGTCAAGTTCAACGGTTTCTTAGGTATACCCTCTCTGGTCTGATGACAGAGCCAGCAGAGTATCATCCCAGTCAATTGAAAGCTCCAACATACCATCAGCAAAAATTTACATCATTATGGAATTAATTGACATAGTAATGAGTAACCAATATGTTAAAAGTAAATGCGGGTTCCCAGCCACCTTCTGTGACCACCTCACCTATACTTCAATTTTAGTTTATACACAACATATAACATTCAAAACATAACATGTTATACATAACATCATATCATCTTAAATTAAGGCAAACATGTGGTATTTAACCTTTTGGGATTGGCTCATTTCCCTTAGCATTATGGTTTCCAGTTTGGCCCATTTGGCCACAAAGAACTGCATTTTGTTTTTTTTAATAGCTGAGTAGTATTCCATGGAGTAGATGAACCATAGCTTTCTTATCCAATCCTCTTTTGATGGGCATTTTGGTTGTTTCCATGTTTTTGCAATTACTGATTGTGCTGCTATGAACATAGGAGTACATGTTGGTTTCTCATAGAACAAGTGTTCTGGATATATTCCTAGGAGTGCTATTGCTGGATCATACGGTATGTTGAATTTGAGTTGTTTGAATATTCTCCATACTGATTTCCATAGAGGCTGTACCAGCCTGCAGCCCCACCAGCAGTGGAGTAGGGTTCCCTTTTCCCCGCAACCTCGCCAACAAGTGTCGTTGGTGCTTTTATTCATGTGGGCCAGTCTTACTGGCGTTAGGTGGTACCTCATTGATGTTTTAATTTGGATTTCCCTTATTGCCAGGGAACTTGAGCATTTTTTCATATGTTTATTTGCCATTTGGGTTTGTTCCTTTGTGAAGTGTCTGCCCATTTCCCGTGCCCATTTCTTGAGTGGCTTGTTTGTTTTGACATTTTGGTTGTTTTGTAGCTCTTTGTATATTCTGGATATTAGCCCTCTATCACCTATGTCGTGTGCGAAGATCTTCTCCCATTCTGTGGGTTGCCTTTTTACTTTGTTGATTGTTTCTCTAGCTGTACAGAAGCTTCTTAGTTTGATGAGGTCCCAATTGTTTATTTTGGTCTTGATTTCTACTGCATCTGGAGTCTTTTTTAGGAAGTGAGGGCCTACCCCTAAGTGTTCCAGTGTGTTTCCAACATTTTCTTCCAAAAGTTTGAAGGTTTCTGGATGTAGGTTTAGATCTGTTATCCATTTAGATCTGATCTTAGTGTATGGTGAGAGATGTGGATCTATTTTTTTGTTTCTGCAGGCTATCAACCAGTTGTCCCAGCAGCATTTATTGAACAGACCTTCCCATTTGCCTGGGTTGTCGTTTGTCTTTTTGTCAAAGATTATTTGGCTGTATCTGTGTGGGTTTCCTTCTGGCGTTTCTATTCTGCTCCATTGATCTTCCTCTCTATCTTTGTGCCAGTACCACGCTGTTTTGATAACCACTGCCCTATAGTATGTCCAGAGGTCCGGAACTGTGATTCCCCCTGCTAACTTCCTGTTCTTCAGGATAGTTCTAGCTATCCGTGGTTTTTTGTGCTTCCAGATGAACCTTTGGATCATTGTTTCCAGTTCCATGAAGAATATTTTGGGCAATTTGATTGGGATTGCGTTGAATGTATATATTGCTTTTGGCAGTATAGACATTTTAATGATATTGATTTTACCTATCCAGGAGCATGGGATATTACTCCATCTTTTGAGGTCTTGTTCAATTTCTTTTTTAAGCAGATTGTAGTTTTCTTCAAATAAGTCTTCTACATTTTTGGTTAGATTTATTCCCAGATATTTCATACTTTTCTCTGTTATTTTGAATGGTATCTTGCTGGTTAAGTCTTTTTCCATCTTGGGGCTGTTGGCATACACTATGGCTGTTGATTTTTGTTCATTAATTTTGTACCCTGCCACTCTACCAAACTCTCGTACAAGTTCTAGCAGTCTCTGTATTGAGTCTCTTGGCTCTTCTACATAAAGAATCATATCATCTGCGTATAGTGAGAGCTTGACTTCTTCGTTTCCCATTTGGATTCCTCTGATTTCTTTTTCTTGTCTTATGGCCTCAGCGAGTACCTCTAGGACTATGTTGAATAGTAGTGGAGAAAGTGGACATCCCTGTCTTGTTCCAGATCTCAGTGGGAAGGGTTCCAGCTTTTCTCCATTCAGTATGATGCTGGCGTTGGGTTTTTCATATATTGCTTTAATTATGTTGTGGATTTTTCCATCTATGCCTACCTTGGTTAGGGTTTTTAGTAGGAAGTGATGTTGGATTTTGTCGAAAGCTTTTTCCGCATCTATTGATACTATCATGTGATTCTTGTTTTTCAGTTTTTGGATGTGGTGTATCACATTTATAGATTTTCGAATGTTGAACCATCCCTGCATTCCAGGGATGAATCCTACTTGATCTGGATGAATGATCTGTCTGATGTGTTTTTGAATTCTGTTGGCTAGGATTTTGTTGAGAATCTTAGCATCAATGTTCATCAAAGAGATAGGTCTGTAGTTTTCCTTCTCTGTTAGTTCTCTGTCTGGTTTTGGGATTAAGGTAATGTTGGCTTCATAGAATGAGTTTGGAAGGGTTGCCTCTTTTTCTATTGTTTTGAAGAGTTTGTAGAGGATTGGGGTCAGCTCTGTTCGGAATGTTTTGTAGAATTCTGGAGTGAAGCCGTCTGGGCCTGGGCTTTTCCTTGTTGGGAGGTCTTTAATCACTGATTCAATCTCTACTTCAGTTATGGGTTTGTTCAGGTCGTTTGTTGCCTCTGGGCTAAGTTTTGGCAAGTGGTAGAAGTCTAAGAACTTTTCCATTTCTTGGTGATCTTCTGATTTGTTGGAGTACAGTGCTTTGTAGTAATTTCTGATTATGGCCTTAATGGATGCGGTGTCTGTTGTTATGTTGCCTTTTTCATCTTTGATGCTGTTAATTCTTGCCTTCTCTTGTTTTTTCTTTGTCAGTCGGGCCAGTGGAGTGTCTATCTTGTTTATCTTCTCAAAAAACCAGCTTTTTGATTCATTGATTTTGTGTATGGTTTTTTTTATTTCTATCTGGTTGATTTCCTCCCTTGTTTTGATGATTTCTTGTTTCCTATTGTGTGTGGGGCTCTTCTGCTGTTGTTTTTCCAGTTCCTGGAGGTGTGTGTTTAGTTCCTGTATTTGGCGCCTCTCTTGGGCCTTGACATGAGCTCCAATTGCGATGAGTTTACCCCGTAGCACTGCTTTGGCAGTGTCCCACAAATTTTGGAATGTTGTGTCAGAGTTTTCATTGGTTTCCATAAATTTTTTGATCTCATCTTTAATTTCTTCTCTGATCCATTGTTCGTTTAGTAGCATATTGTTCAGCCTCCAAGAGTTTCTGTATTTCCTGGGGCATTTTGAATTGCTGATTTCCAGCTTCATTCCGTGGTGGTCTGAGAGGGTACATGGTATGATTCCTATCTTTTTGAAGTTATTTAGGTTTGCTTTGTGTCCTATCATGTGGTCGATCCTGGAGAAGGTGCCATGTACTGCTGAAAAAAATGTATAATCTGTGGCCTTAGGGTAAAAAATTCTATAAATGTCAACCAAGTCCAGTTGTTCTATTGTTTGTATGAGTTCTGTTGTTTCTTTGTTGAGTTTTTGTTTTGTTGATCTGTCTATAGTTGTTAGTGGGGTGTTAAGATCACCCACTATTATTGTGTGCATATCTATGTCTCCCCTTAAGTCCGTGAGTAATTGCTTCACGTAGCTAGGTGCGTTTGAATTTGGTGCATATATGTTCACAATGGTAATTACTTCCTGATGGATCAGTCCCTTCACCAATATATAATGTCCTTCCCTGTCCTTTTTGATGTGTGTCAGATTGAAGTCCACATCATCTGAAATTAAGACAGCTACCCCAGCCTTTTTTTCTCGTCCATTGGCATGAAATATCTGTTTCCAACCTTTCACTTTCAGCTTCTTTGAATCTCTTCTGGTTAGATGTGTCTCTTGTAGGCAACAGATAGTTGGGTGCTGTTTGATAATCCATTCTGTTAATCTATGCCTTTTGATTGGTGAGTTCAGGCCATTTGTGTTGAGAGTTAAAATTGAGAGGTTGTGATTTTGCCCTGCCATACTTGTTTTTGTGGGTGTTGATATCTGTGTTATTGCCCTTCCTTGTGTGGACTTTAGTGGGGAGACCTTCCTGTTTGCCATCTTTGCTTATGATTCACCTCCTTTTTTTCTGGAATTAGTGCATTTCTAAGGAGATTTTGTAGAGCTGGTTTTGTGCTGGCATATTCTTCTAATTTCTCTTTGCTGTGGAAGTATTTGATTTCGTTCTCAAATACGAATGAGATCTTTGCTGGGTACAATATTCTTGGTTGACAGTTGTTCTGATTCAGGATTTGGAAGATCTTTGTCCATTCTCTTCTTGCTTGTAAGGTCTCTTCAGAAAAGTCAGCCGTGATCCTGATTGGTTTTCCCCGGTATGTGATCTTTTCTCTGCTTCGTACTTGTCTCAGGATTCTTTCTTTGTCTTCGTTGGAGTGGAACTTGAGCACCATATGTCTGGGTGAAGATCGCTTTGGGTCATATCTGCTGGGAGTCCTCTGACCGTCCTGGATTTGAGCTGGATTCATGTTCCAAGTGTTTTGAAAGTTTTCCTGTATAATTTCGTCGAGCACCATTTGCATTCCTGATTCTTTTTCCGCTCCTTCAGGAAGGCCAATAATCCTAATATTTGATTTTCTGAGGTTGTCTTTCATTTCTTGTATGGTCTTATTGGCTTTGTTCAGACTTGTCTCCAGCTGTTTCATGAACTGGGTGTGTTCGTTTTGTGTGTCTTCCGTTTCAGAGATCCTCTCTTCTGCTGTATTTGTTCTGTTGGTTAGGCTCTCAATTTTGTGCTCTAAGTCAAGGATTTTACTTTTCATTTGTTGTATTTCTGAGGCTATGTGGTTCTTGAATTCCTTGAAGTCCTCCCAATTCTTCTCATTGTCTCTGACATATTTTAACATTATTTTTTTGAATTCCTTGTCTGGTAGATCTTCTATGTCTTCATCTCGCATCTCCGAAATAGACATTGGCTTTCGATCCTTTATTGGTAGGGTGTTGGCACTCTCATCTGGATCATTACCTTTTCTGGTATTTCTTCCCATTGTGTTAGTGTTTCTTTTTTGAGAGACCTAGGCACCAGTGTGCTGAGGGGTCTCCAAGCACTATCCTGTAGAGATCGGAGTCTGCAGGCGTGGAGTAGCAGGGTGTGGGAATTTTCAAGGCACTTTTGGTGCGTCTCCAGAACACTGGACCTCAGGGCGCCTCTTCCAGGGCCCAGAGGATTCAAAGCGCACTCTCAGCTCGTCCCCTACAGGTATGCTACCACAGGGCGTGGGGGAGTGAAGGCACTCTCTGTGCGCGCACCCTGTTTACTGGATCACAGGGCTCGGAGCAAGGGACTATAGGGCGTGTTCCAGGTGCTCTCTGGAAACGCCTCCTGCGCAGGTCCGCCCACCCCAGCACTTGCAGGGGACCGACCGCCCCTGCGCTAGCAGGGAACTGCCCAGCCCAGAGGCGTGCTTGGGTTCCTGTGGGATAGCACCGCCCAGCTGAGTGCCACACCGCAAAGGCACAGGGGAGTATCCAGTGTGCCTTTTGCCTTTCTCCCAGACACAGTTTTGGCAGTCTCAAGGCACTCGCCCTGTGTCTCTAGAGGCTGGAGCCTGGGGGGGGGGGGGGGAGGCCAATTGTGTTCAGGCTCTGTCCGTGCCCCTGGGGGGCCAACTCCCGAAGCCTCCAACCCACCACTGTCCCCACCCAACTCACTCAAACCTCAGGTTCTTGCAGTCTGCCTCTTCCTCTGGTGGGAATCCTGGCCACCAGTGCGTCTCCCGACTGCTGCGTCCGTTGCTGGTCTCCGCGCGGGTCGCAATGGAGCCTGGAGGCTGCGGCTGGTGCAGGTCCCGGGGGTTGGCGACCAGGGTGGGCAGATGCCGGCGGGTCCCGGTGATTCAGGGTCCTGGTGTCCGCAGCGGGGCAGGTCCTGGCGAGTCCTGGTGACCAGGGTGAGCAGATGCCAGCGGGTCCCAATCTCCTCCGGTCCTCACGGCCACAGCGTCTTCAGGTCGGTCTTTGGGTGGGTTCGGCGGCTTTCAGCGTCTGCACTCAGAGGTGACTCAGCAGGTCAGGAGCGGAAAGTCGTCTTCCCTGTCCTTTGCTTTGTTTTTCCCTGGTTGCTCTTCCGAGTTGTGTGGATTTTTTTGGCTCCACACTGTCCAGGGAACTTCACGTTCTTCTCCCTGTAGTTCTATGCTGCTCCACTTACGCTTTTGTCGCGTTCTAGCCCTCTCTGTCTGTGAGCTCTCTCACAGTCTTCCTCCTATGTCGGCCATCTTGCGAGTCTCCCCAAATTTTTTTTCTTATTTCATCATTTTCTCTTTGGAGATAAAATTTGTGTGAAATATTATTTTATTACATAAGCGATGTAGAAGAGTTGTCAATTTTCTATTGTAAATGAGTGGATGGTAAAAGTTATTATTATTGTAGGCTATATCGTGCCACAACTACCTGTTTTGTCATTGTTAAAGAGAAAACAACCATAAACAATACAGAAATGAGTTATCGTTATAGAAGATGGCCACATGATAAATTCTAACTTTAGTCTTTCTTTAAAATGAGTTCTTGAACTTGAATGTCATACAAGAATAACCTGGAGAAGAACTTGGCAAAACACTTTCATAATTTCATACCCAAAGTATCTGATTTTCCTTTGCATTTTGTTTCCTTTATTATTATGTTGTTGTTGTTGTTGTTGTTGTTATAATAAAGGCAGATCAGAAAAGCAGAGACAGAAAAAGATCTTCCATTCGCTGATTCACTCCCCAAAAATCCAGTGTCCAGAGCCAGTCCAAAGCCAGGAGCCAAGAGCCACGAGCTTCTTCCAGGTCTCCCACATGGGTACAGGGTCCCAAGGCTTTAGCCCATTCTCTACTGCTTTTTCAGGCCTTAAACAGAGAGCTGGATGGGAAGTGGAGCAGCTGGGACATGAACCGTGACCTTGTAGGATCCCGGCGCTTTAGCCATTGAGCTTTCACACCAGACCCTTTGCTTTGCCTGTTTTACAAAGTTTTTAGTTGATGATAATATTGCTAGCGTAAAGTCCATCCTTTGAAAACCATTATTTTAATGATCCAGGAATATAATTTATCAGGCAAACTAGTTTAGATTCTGAGCAATAACCTTTCACCTTTTGATTCGACTGCATTAAACGTTAAAGCTTTCTTTGGGAACACAAAGGAAAAGAGTGAGGTTTAAATAGGAAAAAGTTATTTGGAGTTAGAGTTTCATTCTTAAAATTTTTGTTTGTTAGTTCAGACATAAAAGTCTCAGTCATAAAAATTTAAGAGATAGAATGGAAAAGATAAAATGAGGTTTTTAATAGAACTTACAGTCCATAAGTAATAGGTACATGTAGCACTGTCGTAAAGTTCTCCATTTATAGTCATTAGTGACAGATAATCTCTTCTTAGGATATCAGCGTTTCTTTTGCTAATTCTGCAAATGCTGGCTTGTGTTTTTTTCTTTATGTCTATTACAAATACCAAAAGATTTTTTCAAAATTTTCCAAGTAGGTTTTGAATGTAATTGTCTGGAAAATGTTAAACAGTGGCTACCTTGTGAAATAATGGAACACCATATTGATACTAGTGTAAAAAAAAAAATCTAGTTTCTGTCACTGATTTTCGCTGTCTGCTCTGAAGTCAGTCAGTATCTGTAAATACTTAAAAGTGATGCTTTGTGACATATGATCAGTAAGATCTCTTCCTACATGTATATTCTGTAACTGCTTACAATACATTCTGTGATCACTTATAATTGGTTCCTGTTAGCATTTGTGTTCTTGGATGTATAGTTTGTTTTTCCCTTTAGTTAACTTGAGCAAATAACTGAATTGACTTGAAGAAGTAGATATGAAATAACAACATAACATTAGTTTCCAGCAATATAGTCTTTAAATCATATAAATGCATTTACATTAGTCAAAAAAAATAGATACAAGCACACCATCAAACTCACATTACCTGCTTATGCAATTTTATAGTAGAATATAAAATGTAATTTTAGAAGCCCTAATTCTGTTTCTGCAGATAGTTTTGGCATTTTTACTTTGAAATAGATTTTAAGTAGTTCACATTTTCATTCATATTGTAATAATATTTATCAGTCTTTGCATTGAAACTGCTGTTTTCCTTTACTCCTAGGTTTGATATACGCTTGATGAAAGAAGGTCGTATGAAAGGTCAGGCTTTCATTGGACTTCCAAATGAGAAAGCAGCAGCAAAAGCCTTAAAGGAAGCTAATGGATATGTTCTTTATGGAAAACCCATGGTGGTTGTATCCTTTAAATCAGTCTGTTCCAAAACCATTTAATTTTTGAAGGAAGTATGTAGCAAGCCAGTTTCCATGTAACACTTTCAGCATCTCAGTGGATATTCTAACTTAAGTTAATCAGTTTTTAGTTAGACATACTTTAGCTAAGTCATATGACATTGTTACATTTTTACTGTAGCATAAAGGAACTTCAGCTTTTTGAGGTTACTGAAATCTCATGAAGTCAATGTTTCAGTATGCAACTCAGAAGTTGATACTCATACACTTAAGAGATTACTTGAGAGAAAATGCAGAATACAAAAACAGTTTGATTTAGTTTATTATTTATTTTATAGTACAACTATTTGAGGTGTGTGTGTGTGTGTGTGTGTGTGTGTGTGTGTGTGTGTGATGATTTTCTTTCTGTATCTGAGGGAAAGAACTCCTGCTTGGTTTTGTTTTCAGATACCTTCAGTGGTTCCAGATGGGCCATTTTAAAGGTTGGGGCTAAGAACTCAGACCAGGTCTTCCCTGTGGGTGGCAGCTATCCAACTACTGCAGCCGCCATTGCTGCCTCTTAGTATGCACATTAGCAGGAAACAGGAATTGGTAGCAGAGCTGTGGCCAAATGCAGGCGCTCTAATACGGAATACAGGTACTAGGTATAACTACTAAGCTCAATCCCTGTACTTCCCCAGTCTTTTTAAATTTGTATTTATTCATTTGGGAGGAAGGGAAATGAGATGCCTTTCAATTGCTGGTTTACTCTGTAAATGCCCACGGAGACTCGATTGAGTTGGGACAGATTGAATCCTGAACCCAGAATGCACGAACCCACTGCCTGCCTCCTGCTTGGGTGGCAGAGACTCAAGAACTTGAGTAATCACTTGCTATACACAGTTCGTGCACAGTTAGCATGAAGCTGAAATTCGGAGCAGAGCCGAGACTCAAATCTAGATACTCTTTTATGAAATTTAGGCATTTTAAATAGCATGTAATCCAGTGCAGTGACTGTCCATCCCACCCTACCCATATCAAAGCCCACTCTTATGTGAGAATTACAGTAACTAGAATGTATCAGTAGTTAGCCATATTACTTCTGGTAATTAATAAGATTTGCAAACAAGTAAGTTAAATCAGGAAATGATTTCTTTTCTGTTTTATTGGAGTGGCATAGAAAAAGAAAGCTTTCTTCTGCTGGTTCAGTTCCCAGGTACCTGCAGAGATCTAGTACAAAGTTGAAAGCTAAGGGCTCATTCTAGTCCCATATTTGGATGAAAACAATCTATTTATTAAGGTCTCATCTGATCCTACCTGGGGTTGCATTAACAGGAAACATGAGTTTAAGCAGCACCAGGAATCAAGCCTGTATGCTTGATGTGGAAGATGGATGTCTTACTATTAGAACAAACAAAGTGCTTGATACTTGTATGGAAAAGATTACTTATGTGCTGATGGAAAAAAAAACCCTTAATATTAAAATATTAGCAATTTGCTCGATCTGCTAGACCAAAGCAAGATTCTAAAGAAGGAAAAAGGAAATGTTAAAAATTATTCAAGGTAAGTTGAAAAAAAAGCTTTAAAAGACAATATTTGTAGAAATAAAAGGATTGAAAGCCTGATAGTTTAGTAGTTTTGGTATCTCAAGTTTTTCATGGCATACCTTGCCAGTAATTCTTTAAGTCCATTGTATATAAAGTTAAGTTTGGAGAATAAATTCTTTAAGGAGAATGCATCGGTTACTCCATCTGGAATAAAGCAGTGTTTCTTAAACTGCTGCATGCATATTACATGGACAGCACAGTCTGCTACACTGCTCTCTGCCCACATGTTTGAGTTTCAATACGTGAGGTGGAGACTAAGGTGACCACTTGTCCCAGTTGTCCTAAAACAGGAATCTCCCAGTATTAAGGGCTTTGAGGTGGCAAAACAAAGAAAGCTTCTCGAGGTAAGCTGGGACAAATTGGTCACCCTTCGTGGCCCTTACGAATAGGCCTAACTGATAAATTTCCTGCTAACGTACAACTGGGACCACACTTGAAAACCTTCTGATGAAAGCACTTAAAGATAAATTATGCAGCTATTAAAATTCTACAGTACTGTGAATATAAAATTAATACACTCCATAACATGTTTTTGTGCAGTTTGTCTTAAATAATTAGTAAAATTGACAACATTAAGCATTTTGAATTCTAAATTTTGTGTTGAATTATTTGATTTAAAAATGAATGGAATACACTTTTTTCAAATTCGTCTGCCTTGTCCACTGGAGGAATATGAAATAAATTAGCCAAAATTACTCTTGGCCTGAAAAAAAAATCATGTTTCAAAGTATGGTTAACACTTTGTCCCTATGTGAGATGCCTGAAATATTTGTTTTCTGTTACACAGGTATAGTCAAAATCTTATTTTTGGTGGGGTCTTAACATTAGAGGAAAATTAGATTGTTTGCAGTTTTCATTTAGAAAAGTCATTTATTTGTAATCTAATTCTGGAGACTAAGAAAAATTAAACTGCATTTTGCTGTTCTTCTTTCAAAGCATTCCTGCGTAAATACTGCTGTAATACTCTCATACAAAGTGTATCCTTTCTTGTGGTATCCTTTTTGGGGCAAGGTTTTTTTTTTTTTTTTCTAGTATTGTTTTGTCCCTCTATCCATTGATCTAGATTAAATAACATTTTTAAATACTTTATTCAAGTGAAATTTTTCTAAAATTGTGTAAATAGAGCAGCTTTTTTACGTTTTATAGATGTTGAATTGTATATGTTGACTTTTGTTTTTCTATAATTTTCATACAAACTTAGTGAATCAGGTCAACTTTGGAAAAATGTATGCATTTGCTGTAATCATGATATTCTTTCTTCTGTTTGAGGATTTCCTAAACCTGATTCAAAAACATCTGCTTTCTGTTGATATATAATCTAGGTGTTTTACATAAGGTGTGAATTTTGGAGAAAAAGAGCTAAATTATGTGAATTCCAAATGAGAGTAGCATGTCACTTTTGAAGTTTATTACTGAAAGCTCCTTTTTAACATATATATTCTCTGTAGTTTTTGTAAACAAACAAGCAAAAAGCCAGAAAGAATAAGAAAACAGAGGGATAAAAGACAGTATTGACTCAAGATAGCCCTTTAAAAAAGCACTTCTGATAGATATACAAAAACAGGGATTTCCACACCGGTTCATCACCGGAATCACCCAGAAGAGCAGTCCTCAATAGGAAGCAACTGATGCCTGATTCTCACCTCCAGGTTTTGGCTTAATTTTTCCCAGTGTATGGCTGTTGGTGTGTTTTTCAAACCTGTCAAAATGATGCTAATATAACTTACAAGGTTGAAAATCCACCAAAAAAAAAAGTGTATTTACACAGAATAATTGCTAGACTTAATTGCAGAGCAAGTAAATCAGTCTTTGAGGATTGGGGTGTGCAGGGAGCTGGTTTAAAAGACTCTCTTAATAGCTTGGAGGACTGAGCAATTTTGGATCCTACTTTTTTAGATTAAAATGGAGAGGTACTATTATCAACTTAAACATCTGACCTTTTATATGTGGACTAGTAAAAGGGTTGGGACATGCACATTTCTTTGTAAAAAGCTCTTTCACAAAGTCCAATGAAAACTACCCAAAATTCTGATAATAATCACTACTACCCTGAGATTACATTGTGTGTAGATACTAAAATGGCAGTTTTCAATTTTTTCTGTAAGTACAATGAAAAATGTTTGTTTTTGCCATTGCTGCAAATCGGTTTGTTTATAAACTAGTTAATTATGTTTGTTTATACTGACATGATTCACCAATTTTGCAAGTATAAATGTTTCAGCATTTATTTTAAACTAATAAAGTTTTGGGCTTATGATTACTTTTAATTGAATTTTTACGTTTTTAGGTTCCTTTTGAATTCTATATCTTCCAAGTGCTTTTCAACTTTGCGAAGAAATTTGCCAGGTGGACTGTGGAACTGTGCGTAACAGCTTTCAAAATGGTTTTAAAAATTAAAATCCATATTCATTTAATTAGCTTATTGGAGATATATGTGATTTAATGAGTTGCCCTCTATATAATAAATTATTTTCATTCCAGTAAAGTAGTGTTTGTAATTTTTTATGCATTTTATGTATGTAATTTTTTATGAAGACTCCTAGATCGGCAATTACAAAATTTCTTAAACCAATACTTAAAATTTTTTAAATTTTATGATTAAAAATCATGATGTAACTATTTTTTATTCTTAACGTGGATGCCTTTTTATTCTGCCATAATTTTATTTATTTTATCCAGGTTAGAAATGTTTTGATTTGACTAATTTTATTGGAATTTTGCTTTTTTTTTTTTTTTTTTTTTTTTTTTTGCTAGTGAGGGATTCATCCTGGGTCGTAAAGTTTTTATAATTATATAAATTAAATCTTTCATTTTTGTTTCATATTTCCTCGAAGTATTTCTTAAAAGATTAAAAGATTTCTCATATGAAATTACTCTGTTCCACAGTAAAATTAGTTTCAACTACATATATACATATGTATATATTAGACATATATATAATGTGTGTGTGTGTATGAAGAACTGGGTTTTTTCCTTGTATGTAATTTCTTATTGATTTCTTATTTCTTTGTTAGTATGCACTGCCAGCTTCTATTTAGAACTGCTGCCCGAAAACTCAAGACATGTAAAATGTGATATGAATCCCTTTCTTGCCTTTCTTACAATGTTGTGAACTGGAGAAGTAAGAAAATTACAAGTTAGATATAAAATGAGAAGCATAAAATGAATCGTGCAAAATGCTAATGTTGAGATATCAAGTAGATAGGAAGCATGAAAGCAGCCTAGGAAAGAACATCTAAAACCCAAAGCAAGCATCACAATAAGGGAAAGAATCAAACATGATCACCTTTCTAATGAGTCAAAGATTTGTTCTTCATGCCCCACACTGGGAACCCTGGGGTGGTGTCAGGTGGCTTTCTTCCCATCCCAGGGTGCAGAGCATTTGGGAAGCTGGGTATGACTTCACCCCCCCATCTCCCCACTTTCCACAGATACAGGAAGGAACACAAGAGAATGTGGAAATGGTCATCTACCCACGTTCCTGTAGCCTTTGACCCTATCACCCTAATCAACTATGTAAAAATCAAAAATAAAAAGTTAATCAGAAGAAAAAAAGGATTTGCTCTTATGACTGAGCATTTCGTTGAGCAGCATTTGAAGCCATTCCCTGACAAACTTACTTGGTGAATGGAAGGAGTGAGAAGTGATTCATGTTAATTGTGCAGAGGAATTTAGTAAGAATTGAGGACAATTCTTTTTATAGGAACCTTGCTTTTAGGGGGAGTACAGAAATGGATTGTAAATGAAGGATAATAGAGTATCAGAAAGTTTTTTGTAAAAACTAAAGATAAGAAAAACACACACAAAAAAACAAGACTAAAGATATGTTAGATTTGTGATACTGAAACTAATTGGATCAGAAAGTATGTTGAAGGAATGGGAGATACTACTAGAAGCACAGATCCATTGGGTATGTTATTAAATTATGAAACTGTCATTATTACCAATCAGATAAAGTATCTAGATAATGAGGATCTGAATATTTATACTTGGATTAGTAGAAAGACCCTGTAAAGCTTTGTTTTCTCAGTGAAATGGAAAAGGAGGGTGTGAAGAGTATGGAGAAGTAATAGATGTATGGCATTAATCGTGAAAATGCAAGTTGAATTACACTGAAAGTCCCCATCCCACTTTGGTTAATAGAAAGACCAGTCTAAATAGTTGATTGAGGCTGTATTATACTGGTTTTAGGGGGATAGGTTGTTTTTGGCTTTGGGGAAATTCTTTACCTCCTACATTTTATTTCCTTTGGGAGTAATATGTACCTTAAGGTTGTGAACTGAACAGTAGTCTTGACGTAAAGTAATTTCCCACATGTTAACTTTTCATTATGATTCACAGCAGTTTCATCTGTTTTATGTTGATAAAATACCATTTATTTGGCTTTCAGTTCTGAAGGTCCAAAAATTTGGTTCTAATCACCACTTTGCCCTGTTGAGGTCCATGAGATGGATGGCATCTCAGTGGCAGAAACCAAAGGCAAGAAAGAAAGAATGGTCAGCTAGACAGGAAGCCAGAGTACAAGGAGAGGCCAGTCTTGTGAAACTGGAACTACATGAGAACTACTTAACTCCTTTCTAAGGGTAAGGACGCTGGTGACCCAGTCACCTTGCCCTAGACTTGTCTTTAAAGGTCCCACTGCCTCAGAGCCGCTGCACTGAGAATGGTGTTCTAAAGCATGAAACCTTGGGAAACAGAGTCAAGTCATTTCCCAATTATGGCATCAGTCCACTTCACTCCTGGCTATGTAAAATCCTGAGGTCTATAGCAAGCCTTACTCATCCTTCCCCCTTGATTTTTGACTGAGATACCCAGCATTCCTATTGTTTTTTCTTACTTGGAGCATGGCACTATTTGACACAATGTAAGAACTTAAAATGTTAAGATTTAATGTGACTGTTGGTAATACACATTCTCAACATTATACTTGCTATGTAAGTTAAAACTATTACCCAAGTATGTTGAAGAAGAAGAATTTCTAAGACTTACATTGTAACTTTATTTGGTAGAATTAGGTTTGGCCGTTATCCTGTTAATAGTTATGTCCTTGTACATGAGTCTTAAGAACAAGTCATCGTAGAGTTGGAGAAACACTGATAGTTTGAACTTCAAACAGAGCCACAACAGTGACCCTATTACTCAGAATTTTGAAGTACTTTAAATAATATATTATATTTATTTTTCTTTTCATTAGAAGGATTTATCATTGTAACTTGCTAACTATGGGTTGGATATCACCCTGAAACTGAAGAATGGGATTTCTTATAAACTATGAAATGAAAATACGTGCGTGTTTTAAGGAAGCCACCAAGAATTGTGCTATGAAATCAAGAGGAAAACAAGATACAAGGCAGCTAAAAACAAGATTTTTGTTGCATTATACAATATGTGTAATTTTTTCTTGCATATGATGGTTAACCTCTTCTAGCACTGAACTTGCATGAGATCAGTAAGGCATGTGCAGTGCAGAATATAAGGAGGCTGTTACAGGATAATGAAAAACTCTTCATTTTGGTCTTGTTTGTTGTTTGACTCTGGGTCTGAGTGATATGAACAGAATCAGGAAAATCGTGGTTGTGCTGGGGTGGAGAATGTTGGCCCCTGGGCAGCATGAGGCCTGTTAGTTGCACATCTGTGGAATACAGTATCATACAAGTTTTATTTTCAAACATTTGGAAAATATTGACTCCTTTAAATCTAGATCAGGGGCCCAGCACAGTGCCTAGGGCTAAAACCCTCACCTTGTATGCTCCAGTTCCTGTCCCAGCCACCCCACTACCCATTGATATCTACTTGTGGCCTGGGAAAACTGTCAAGGATGGGCCAAAGCCTTGTGTCCCTGCTCTTGGAAGAAGCTCCTGGCTTAGGATTGGTGCAACTCCAGCCATTGAGGCCACTTGGGGAATAAATCAGCAGACAGAAGATCTTCCTGTCTATTCTCCTCTTTGTAAATCTAACTTTCCAATAAAAATAAATTTTTAAATAAAGCAATCTTAAAATCGGCACATAAATAAGATTTTCGTAACAAAGGGCACAGAAGCAAGAACTTTTCAAGCATCTGAAACTCAAAGGGGGATGTTTATGTGATTATTTTGCCTTTACAACTAGGAGAAAATCTTTCCTATTGTCAGTATTGGAAAGTTCTTCAGTGTGACAATTATAGGCATAGATTTTTTATCTTATTTTTTTTCTAAGATTTATTTATTTTTATTGGAAAGTCAGATATACAGAGAAGAGGAGAGACAGAGAGGAAGATCTTCCGTCCAATGAATCACTCCCCATGTGGCCGCAATGGCTGGAACTGAGCCAGTTTGCTGCCAGGAGCCAGGAGCTCTTCCGGGTTTCCCACGCGGGTGCAGGGTCCCAAGGCCTTGGGCTGTTCTCAACTGCTTCCCAGGCCACAAACAGGGAGCTGAATGGGAAGCGGGACTGCTGGGATTAGAACCGGCACCCATATGGGATCCCGGTGCGTGCAAGGCAAAGACTTTAACCACTACATTATCACGCCAGGCACTATCTTACTATTTTCAATTCCATTTACTAAGGCGTGTGTGTATTTATATTGACCTTGGTAGAGTTACTCGTTAGAAATGAGAGCTCAACTGTGTATCTTTTGCATAAAAATTTGGAGCCAGTGCTGTGACACAACATGTAAAGCTGCTTGCCACCATGCTACATGAGCGCTGCTTCATTTCCTGTCCTGTTAACATTTCCAATGCAGGTCCTCAATAATGACCCTGGAAAAGTAGAGGAAGATGATCCAAGTGTGTGGGCCCATACCTCTCGTTTGAGAGATGTTCAGAAGGTCCTGGCTCCTGGCTTCAGCCTGGCCCAGCCCCAGACCATAGTTATCTGAGGAGTTAACCCATGAATGGAAGATATCTCTGGCTCTGTACTCTTTCAAATAAATGAGTCTTAAATGTAAACCTTTAACTCTTTAATTAAGACTTAACTAAATATTCAAAAGACATATGATGGCCCTGTATGTAGTATGAATAAACATTAAGTCATTGGATAAAAAGGAGACAATGAGGGAAAAATTAGGAAACAAAACAGGACTTACAGAATTTTAGAGCATCAGTGTTTAATTGGTTAATATACAAAATAACTGGTTGTGTTTATTGTAGTTCGTAAATGAGATGAGTGTTCACAACTCAAGGAATTTTAATTTGGAAATTATAACTTTACTTATGCTTTAGTATTTTTGAAAGTAAAAGCTCAAGAAAGCAACTGTATGAAACAGCAGTATAGGAAAAATGTTGACATACAGAACACAGCTATAGTTCATAGAAACAGAGTGAAGCAAAATCATTGAAACACATGGAGATGTTCTGTTAGAAATGAGTGTGTTCTGAGGCTCGGCACGGTGGCCTAGTGGCCAAAGTCCTTGCCTTGGACTTGCCAGGATCCCATATGGGTGCCGGTTCTAATCCCGGCAGCTCCACTTCCCATCCAGCTCCCTGTTTGTGGCCTGGGAAAGCAGTCAAGGACTGCCCAAAGGCTTGGGACCCTGCACCCGTGTGGGAGACCTGGAGGAAGTTCCTGGCTCCTAGTTTGGGATCAGCGCAGCTCTGGCTGTTGTGGTCACTTGGGAAGTGAATGCAGTTCACTGAGTCAGAAATAAGTTTACTCCCAGCTCAGCATATGCTCAGCCCTTTCCCTTGCCTTTGCCTCCTATGCAAAATGGCACCCAATTTGGCTCTAGGGGGCTGACTGGGCTGTGAAATCCACCCTGTTCTCGCACTGCCCATCTGGGATCTGTTGCTCTGTCTCTGCTCCTGGTCAAATCAAACGGACCAGCAGGACAGACAGTTTTTTTTATGGGTTCACCTCCCAATCTCCCAGTGGAAGTCCCTTCCCACCTGGTTTCTTGTGGAGTTCCAGCTTCTGGTGGAGTTCAGATTGCTGTTAGCTGAATGCCGCTGGAGTATCAGTCACTGCAACACCACACCGTTGTGTCTGGCTACTGCTTTCCTGTGTCTGTCAGTCTCCAGGTACCCCTCTGCTGTTGTTCTATCCTCTCCTGTTTCCTGGAATGTGTCCTTTCTGCTTCATCCTGATTAAATGTTTCTCCATCTGTTTAAACGTGTGCTTACCCTATTCCGCTGTCTTGATTCCCTCAAGCTTCAATAATAATGAATCTGAAATGGAATATCAAAGTAAACAAGTGGGGTCAGTGTTGTTTCACAAAAAGTGAAGCCACACTGGCATCCCATTGTGCTGTGGATTCAAGTAGCTCCACTTTCAATCCACTTCCTTATTAATGAGCCTGGGAATTTAGTTCGAAGATGGTGCATGTGGAAGACAAGTGAAGTTTCAGGATCCCAGCTTTGGTGTGGCCCAGCTCTGGCCCTATAAGTCATTTGAGGAGTGAACTTGCAAAGTGAGATTTTTGTCTCCCTGTTTGTAACTCTCAAGTTTGTTGTTGTTATTTTTAAAAGATATAACTTCAAAACTTTTAGAAGACACAGTAAAATCTGAGTCACTGTAGTTAAGGGGATCTTGTATACATACCTAAGTATTTGTTACATTAAAAAAAAAAAAAAACCTAGCCTTCATCAAGTTAGAAAAATGCTTTTCAGAAGACATTATTAAATCAACATGAAAAAAAGCCATAGGCCAGGAGAGTTTTGGAAAATATAAACTCTCAATAGTAGCTGAACTCAGCAGTAGGTGGCACCAGCATCCCATATGGGGCCTAGCTTATATGCTGGCTGCTCCATTTGCAACCCAGCTCTGTACTTATGGTAAAAGCATCATTGGACGGCTCTAGTCCTTACGTCCCTGCACTCATATGGGAGACATGAAAGAAGCGCCTTGCCTCAATCTTCATATTGGCTCAGATCTAGCCATTGCAGCCATTTAAGGAGTAATCTAGTGGATGGAAATGTCTCATTCTCTGTAAATCTGCCTTTCAAGTAAAAATAAATCATAAAACACACAAAAGCAATTTAGGCAGAATGACTTTTAGATAACATGAACAAATAACTATATCAGAAAGAAGCAAGATTTTGACATTTTAGGGACATACCCATACCAAATTCTGATAGTAGCAAAAATGTCAAAAGTATGTTCATACGTTGCTTGTAGGTGAGTTGAATCGTGTCAACTACTTTGCAAAAACAATTTGTGTCAGCTTCTTATGAAGTTAAATACATGTGTGTGCACTAAAGCGTTACTTCCAAGTGTTTAAAAAGAATTAAGAAATTATGTCCAGATGAAGTATTATGTGGAAGCTTCAGTAAAAACAATCCATATACTCTTAAGTTATTGTAGTAGATCTACAGAAAATATAGTACTGCTACATGAAACGTGTTATTTCAAATGCGTTTCACTGATTTATTATGTGTCAAAGAAACCAGGACTCAGGAACTTACAAACCATGACAACATTTTCATGAAACTACACAGAAACAGGAAACTTTGCCAAGGGCTGATGCAGATAAACACAGAAATTTCAGGGTGTAATAGACATCTCATATTGCAATTAACCTTGCATGCACATTATGCATTTGCTAAAAGAGCTATGTATCACATAAAAGGATTTCTATCATTTGCATAACAAAAGCCATTTTGTTGTCTGTCGTAATTTACAAAAAAAGCTTTTGGAGATTAAACTCTAATCTTCCTTTTGGCTTTTTCTATGAAATACAATAATGTTTTGTATCAGATATGCTATTTCCACACAATGTTATGAAGCACATTTCCTTTTTTGGCATAACTTTCCCATTGCTTTATTATCACCAAGAAATGTTATCATAGTCTTTAGATATTTTAGACAGCTTTACTGAAAAACCTAATTGATTTTTATTTCTGTAAACCTAGCCTGATTTAATTTGTTTAAGAACATTAAATAATGCTTTTCCTGCACCTCAAACAGAAGTGGAAATCTTCCTACCTGCAATATGCAAAAAGAAGAATAATACATCACATTTACAAATAGAACAATAAAAACTATAATTAATAGATGCTAAAATGTATTTGCTAAAATATAACATCCTTTCATGATAACCATGCCTGACCTCAAAACATGGCAACACTCAACATCAAATTGGATGAAGAAGAACCGGAAGTTTTTCCACTACAGTCCAGAACCAGGCAAGGAAACCCACACTCAATCTAGGTCTGAAAGTTTTACAGGCATTAGACAAGAAAAAGAAATTAAAAGTATACAAATGGGAAGAGAGGAATTAAAATGATATGGTCCTATGTACTGGAGACTCAAAAGACTCCAATAAGTGATTATTGGAACTCATATGAGTCTGGCAAAATTGCAAGATATAAAAATCAGCACTCAAAACATAGCCTTTAGATATACAAAATGATGGCCTAGGAGGAATCTGTAAGTCCAGTCCTTTTCACAACAGTTACAGGAACATTGAAATATATTGGGGTGAATTTAGCCAAAAATGTGAAAGAACTCTACAATGAAAATTTAAGAACAGGAAAGAAAGTAATATGAAAAGAAACCAAGAAAAAGATGGAAGAATCTTCCATGTTCATGAATTGAGAGAATATCATCAAAATATACATACTAGTTAAAGAAATTTACAGAATCAATGTAATTCAAATCAAAACTCTAAAGTCATGCTCTGAGCTGCAAAAAGCCCTAAAATTTGTACGTGATAACAAGAGACCCAGAATAGCTAAAGCAATCCAAAAAATATAAACTAGAAAACATCAAAGATATATTACAGAACAATTAAAATAGCTTGGTGCAAGCTGGCAAACAGAGACATGTTAATCACTGGAGCAGAAAAAAAGAAATACAATTACAGCCCACTAATCTTTGACAAACAAGCTAAAATCAATCCTTAAAGGACAATATTCAACAAATGGTATTGGGGAACTTCAATCTTTATATGCAAAAACATGAAATAAGATCCCTCCCTCACGCATTCCTAAAATAGAATTTAAATCTAAAACTTGAACCTTTCAAATTACTAGGGAAAACATAAGGGAAACAAAGCAAGTCATGACATAGGCAAAGTGTAAGAGTTCCGGGAAAGGACTCCAGCAACCTTAGCAATAGAGGCAAAAATAGAGAAATTGGAATTAGACTAAGAAACTTCTTCACAGCAAAGGAAAAACTCAGTCAATTAAAGAGATAGCTGATAAAATGTGAGAAAATATTTGCAAATCATGCAAATGACTAATGCCTAGAATCCATAAAGAACTCAAGAAACAACAGCATAAGATAAAATCCAGTTAAGAAATGGGCAAGGAACATAAACAAGCATTTTTCACAAAACAAAATACAAATGACCAACAGATGCATGAGAAAGTGTTCAGGACCACCAGCCATCAGGGAAATACAAAGGAAAACCACAATGAAGGTTTGTATGTTACAAGATAGAATGACTATCAAACAAAAATGAAGACAAAAAAATTACAAATGGTAGTGATGATGTGGAAGAAAAGTACCTTAGGGCACTGTTGGTGGTAATGTAAACTCATGCAACTGTTAATGAAGACAGTAAGGTTTCTGAGAAATCTGAAGATAAACAATATGACCCATTCCACTCCTGAAAATTTGCCCAATGGAAATTAATTCAACATACAGTAGACTTAAGACATATTTTATATATATATATATATATATATATATATATATATATGAAAGACAATGACAGGAGGAGCTTCCATGCTCTGGCCCACTCTCAAAATAACTGCAACATTGGGTCTAGGTCAGGTTTAAGCCAGCAACCAGTAACTCCAACTGGATCTCCCATATGAGTACTAGGAACCCATGCACTTTGGTCATCATTTTCAGCCTCCCAGTTGCATTAACAAAAAGTTTGATGGTAAGTGCAAACAAAGATTCAAACCAGGCACTTCAATGTAGGACATGGCCATGTATAACTAGTAGCTTAACTTGCTGCAGCAAATTCTTTATATATATATATATATATATATATATATAGACAGACAGATATATTGATGTATATTGAATTGTTACCTTTTATTGTTTTGTTAAATAACTATCACATGACAAGTTTTAATCAGGTGAAGAAGTATAAGTCATAGAACAATAAACTTGATATATTTGGTAGATTTATATTTACCCAGAATTTGGCTTTTTTAAGTTTTAAAAAATACATTTGGGACACTTCTGGCAAAGTGATATGATTAGCAAATTCTCTCACTTCCTGAAAAGTACGAAACTAGACACAACTTTCCAAGACAATTATTTCAGAGATTTAGAAGTTGAACAAAGGCAACAAAAATTGAGAAGTAGATATTAATGTAAATTCACAATCTACATGCATAAGAGCAGGTTGAGGGCTGGGCCTTTTTTTTTTTATTTAAAGATTTGTTTATTTTCATTACAAAGTCAGACATACAGAGAGGAGGAGAAACAGGAAGATCTTCCGTCCATTCATTCACTCCCCAAGTGACCACAACAGCCGGTACTGTGCCAATCCGAAGCCAGGAACCAGGAACCTCTTCTGGGTCTCCCACATGGGTGCAGGGTCCCAAGCCTTTGGGCCATCCTCGACTGCTTTCCCAGGCCACAAGCAGGGAGTTGGTTGGGAAGTGGAGCTGCCAGGATTAGAACCGGCACCCATATGGGATCCTAGCGCTTTCGTTCAAGGTGAGGACTTCAGTCACTAGGCCACGCCACCGGGCCCAAGGGCTGGGCCTTTTAATCTTTGATTCTCATGTTGTTCTTGGTTGCTGTGGAGTAGATCATGGTAATCAGCAGACTTTCTGACACATTGAATGAAATTGATTTCATGTGGAGTTAGGGAACTTAAGGTAGCAATACCCTTAAAAGCAGCAAATGCTTGAAAAAACACCTGAAAAACATTTTCATTGATCAGATATTGTACTCCTATTTGTGGACCAATCATAACCTTAATAAGATGATCTTAGGAATAAGAAATAACCTTAGAGAATTTAAGAAGAGGCTTGCATACATTACTAGCAGACTTGGAAACTACACATGTTCCAAATAGATTTTAAGAGTTCAGTGAAAAGTACTTGCCTGAACATTTTCAGAACTCCTATTTCCATCACAAATATTCAGATATAAAGAAAGCAAAATATGCTAAGCACAAAGTATTAACAACATTCCAGAAACTGAATGGTCAAAGAATAGCCATGATAGATATGAACTTATTTCAAATAGTTTTTTGGAAAAATGAAAATAAAATATATTTGTTTGAGTGCATTTTTTTAATCCAATAGTTTTCATAATGTATATTTGCATGAAAATCTTAAATGTCTAACATACAGGGCATATTGGAGTCCAGCTCCAGCCGAGTTCAGAACTTGAGAAGGGTGTGTGGAGTAGACGTAAAAAGAAAACAAATGGACCACTACAATTTCAGGATCATAATGGATCATGCAAGAAAGCTGTCCTGTTTATTTATACAGAAGCTGTCACAAGCTCTGGCACAGACTTTTTACATTATAGTTAAGTGGGTGTTTCCAAGGATAACTCTGCCATTTGTTTCACCTTTAGGCTCTCAATAGAAGTTCTCAATAGACGGTGCATATCAATCAGTAACACAATTCTACAATCCTCATTCTATAACTTAATCTTGAATCAGTTAAGGGAGGAAATGCATCACAGAAGGAGGGAACTAAAGATCTAGAATGGTCAGTAGGGGCAGCAGAGACAGAGACAGAGACAGCATGAATTGTAAAAGGCTTTTTTGCAAGACGTTATCAGCAACATCAACTTCCAAGCTCACATTGATAGTAAAAACCAACTCCGCAGGCAAACAATGCTGGAGTCCTCAATGTGACCAGAATCCCTGGTACTCAGGAAACCCTGTGCCTCTGAAACCGGACACAGTGATTTCCCAAAGGCCTAGCTACACCCCAAGCCCTATTGTGCTATCACAGAATTCCCACAGTCATGGCATACATAATTGCCAAGGTCACAGGTAGCAGAGGATTCACGTTCAGTCTGTGAGCCTGGCCCACTCACAGAGAGAGCGAAGGCATTCCCAGAACCTGCTGCCTATCGGTGTTCTAATTTAGCGGTTTGGGTGTAGCTTCCCATATTAGAATTAGGTGATAGGAACACCTCACAGGTTTAAATGGGTGCCCCACCCTGTTAACTTTCCACGTGACACTTAATCTCAGTATGAGTCATGAATATATTCCTCAAATAAAGTCCCTACTTGCATGAGCATGCAGTGCACCTGCCCCTCCCTGCTTACTGCTTGGGAGGGCGGGGGTTGGGTAGCAGGCAATGTGCTAGCCCTTCATAGTCAGTGCGGCACTCTGTCCTGTGAGAACGCTCAATGCCAGACTCAAAGTCTGTGAGCTCCACAAGGTTCTCCCTGAGGCAGTATCAGCAGAGACATGGATTTCCACAGACTTTCACTTATCTTTAAGAATATAGTGTCTCCTCCATATTTCTCAATGTTTTGCTTCTGAGTGTGCTGCTCTGGGGGAATTGGATAGAAGGAAGTAAGATGATTTCCCTGCTCCAAACTTGGCAGTTTCTTAGATCCCGGTCAACTCCCCAAGCTGAAATGAAAACTCGGTGGGTGGCTATGAACTTACCTTTCAGATAAAACTGAGTGACAGGGCACACAGCTTATGTCTTTCTATTTTGACGGTTAAGATAATGTCAATCAGCCAGAAGTTGGCTGTAGTGCCCAGCTAACTGCAGTCTTCTCTCCTCTTTTCCCATTGAAACTTCTTTTTTTTTTTTTTTTTTTTTACTTCTTTGCTAAAAATTTCCATTAGTCAGGCACTGGAACATGTGATTCTTCCTTTGCTCTTTTCAGATACCAGGGCAATTAAAATTCAGATGGCTACATCCTATTTAGACATCTTGGACTTTCCAAGTTTATTATTTTTTTTAAACATACAACTTCTTGTATATAACTAAAGTTTACTTCTTCATTTGAAATAGATCGTGATAACTTAAGATACTTTTTATAATTGTAATTATAATTAAGAAGCAGATATGAAAAAAAGAAGCAGATATGTACATGATGGTGAATGACAATAAAATCAAACTATGCCAGTACAAATAAAAATACAGAAAAGAAATAAATCTGAGTGGAAAAGGGATACAAGATCTATATGAAAACAATACAGTAGCCAATGTAAGTCCTCTACTATCAGAAATTCATTAAATGTTAGTGAATTTAAAACACTAATTAATTGACATAGGACAAATAGAAAGTAAGATCCAGGGTCAAGCATTTTGATAACCTTGATTCTACTTGGTATGCTGAGTTATCTATTTGAGTAACTAAGTAAGAGTCCCAACCCTGCTCCTGGTCCCAGGTGCCTATTGATGTACACCCTTGAAGTTAGCAGGTGATGGCATAAGTAGTCATTTCACTACCCCCTTGTGAAAGACTTGGTTTGACTTCTTGCTTCCTGATTTCAGCCTGGCATAGTTCTTGCAATGTGGGACATTTAGGCAGCTGACAAACAGATGGAAGATCTCCCTTCTTTCCTTCTGGCTTTTACTCTCTCTCTTTCTCCCTTTCAAATAACCTTTAAAAAGTTCATAATATACTACCTAACTGCAATTGACTTCAAACCTAAGGCAGGCAGACTTAAAGTGAAAGATGGAAAAGAATGGAAAATAGATATTCTTTCTATACAGGACTCTAAAATTTGCAAGGGCATAGTCTTATATGCATTTATCTTTTAAAACAAAATTGACATAAAGAAGCGTATTACATAAAAGTACCAATTTGCAGAGATAACAAATATAAACACATATTTACCTAACATTAGAGCACCTAAATATGTTAAATCAGCATTGCCAGAATGAAAAGGAAAAATAGAATGCAACACAGGAGAATTCAATATTCTAAGCACTAGCCAGAAAAATAAGAGAATTTTAATAATTAGAACATAGATGCCATGCTATTTGGTATATGGATCGTATAAATGTTGTTTCCATCAAGTTTTGTGGTCTGTATGGTATTATATTTATTTTTCTTCACTTTGTAATCCTTGTCATGAATCTCACATCATGTGATATTAATATTTTCACCTTCAATAAAAATTATGTATGTGTAAGCATGTAATATTTATACATAAAATATTAAAATTTGTTCAATCTAAAAAAAAAAATCAGAAGTAGTTTGAAAACACTTCTCTCTTTCAGAGTGAGCAACTCATGGGATTAACCTACCTTCCCAACCAATGCAATTATATAAACCACAAAAAGGATCTGTTGGGTCCTCAGCAGAAGCACAAAACCCTCTACAATGATCCACAGACAGGGAGCTCTGAGACTGAAGCCTGACAATTGTGCTTGCTCTGAAACTTACCTAGACCCCATGCCTTGTGCCAAAGCTCTAGAATACCCATAGTCATTGCACTCAAAGGCTCTCACATTCATGGGGTGTAGAGAATTCACTCTCAGCCCTATACCTCAAGCTTGCCCCCTCCATGGAGAGTGTGCTATGACATTCCCAGAGTTATCTGCCTCTGGGTGCTCCCACTTGCCTGTCTAAGCTTCTGCAAACCTGTGATAGGGCAAGATGATAAAGAGTGCTTCGCAATCGTAAGTGATGCCCAGCTCCCTTCCAACCCTACAGGGCAGACTTAAAATCAATGGGAAATTTGGATTTATCCCTCTGATAAAATCCCCTTGTCACTCACGAGAGTGCTGCCAGAACCTCTACTGGTGATAAGATGGTGTTTCCTCCATGCTAGTCAGGAGGCAATCTTAAAGGGGAATTTCAAAAAGAAATGTGGTTTTCATTCACGGGAATATGTGAATAATCTGTCCCCCGTCAAGGCTTCAGGCTGGACTCAAAGTCATTGCGCTCAGCAGGATATTTTAGACATACCCCTAATGGTTTGGCATTCTGCAATCTGCTCTCACCTCTCAGAAACTTGCTGTGGGAGAACTGGTGGTGTCCCTGTGGGCTGCTGTGTGTTTGTACTGTCTGTGCTGCTCCAGGGAGTCCCTCTTCTTTCTGTAGGATTTCCACTGTGAATTCTCCAACTCTTACCTAGGAATGAACTTCCTTTGTTTTTCTCCTAGTACATTCCACTGGCCAAAATTTGCACATAATTTCCATATTCATCCATATAGGAATTGCCAATGGTTTGTTTCATAATACAAATGATTAATGTTATGTTTGAAAAAATTAATAGTTGTCAGTGTTTAACCACCTTGTACATTAGGTGTAAAATAAAGGAAAAAAATTTTGTTGTTAAAGAGTTCTTTTTCATTGGAACATCAGATTTACAAAGAGAAGGAGAGACAGAAAGATTTTCTGTGTGCTAGTTCACTCCCCAAGTGACTGCAATGGCCAGAGCTGAGCCAATCTGAAGCCAGGAGCCAGGATCTCCTGGATCTCACATGTACGTGCAGGGTCCTAAGACTGTGGACCATCCTCCATTGTTTTCCCAGACCACAATTTGGGAGCTGGAAGGGAAATGGAGCATCTGGGACATGAACTGTTACTGATATAGGATCCTATGCCTGCGCGTTGAGGATTTTAGCCATCAGGATATTGTGCAGGGCCCTGAAACAAAACTTTTACAGAATAGTAAGAAGAAAAGGAAAATCCACAATTTTCCATAATTATTACCGTAATAATTATTAGACTTGGATGAAAGTTGTAATTACTTTGATCAAACAAGCACAAAGAGAGCACACTCTTTTTCCAGTTTGGTACATAAACAGCCAGAAACTCTTTAAACAGATTGAAATAATAACAGCTAATTGGAGTAAAGTCGCGTAGTAAATTCTTACTAAATTTTTTTCAGCTATTTTCCAGCATAGTTGACAATCCGGTTATTTCTAACAATTTTTATGTGGTAAGAGATGTTTTAGCAAGGGTCAACATTGCTGTATAGTGCATCGACATCCTTCATTTGTGGCAATTTAATCTTGGCTACTCTACTTCTGATCAACCTTCCTGCTAATGTGCCTGGGACAGCGTTTTCCAGCTACTGTCAAAGCTAAGCACATTTTAATATTTACTTGTTTGTATGAATTTCCTCTTCTGATGAGTCTTCATTCCTTTTCACATATAGTTTTATTTTAAAACTGTGTTTTATTTTGTTTTTATTCATTTGAAAGGGAGAGAGAAAGCCAGAGCAAGAGAGAGAGTCTCAGTAACTGGAGCTGCTCCAGGGGCATCCAGAAGTCTGGAACTCAGTCCGAACTAACTATGTGGGTGGTAAGGACCCATGTACTTGAGGATTACCTGCTACCACAGAGGATGTGAATTAGCAGGAAGTTGAAATAGATAAGAGCCAGAACTTGGACCTAAACATTTTGATATGGACCTGCAGGGGGCGTTCTAAGTGGGAGCTAAGTAAGCCTAGTGAAGTGCCCCAGCTTTTTCTCCTTACTAATTCTTCATGTTCTTTTCAAGTTCTTATAATTTTTGTCATATATTACAAGTATATTATCTTAGTCTAACACTTGCATTTTTGAAATTGCTTTCACAATTTATAGAAATATAATTAATCATTAATTTTGCTAAGAAATAGTATGGTGCCAAATATGTGCCTGAACTGATTTTTTTTTTCAAATACTTACCATGGAAAATTTTTGTTACTTCAAACATTTTTCATTTATTGATTTTTACTTATTTGAAAGAGAAGAATAGACAGACAGAAATAGAGATTCTTGGCCTGCTCGTTCAGTTCACAAATACCCACAAGCACTGGGGCTATGCCAGGTTGAAACCATGAACCAGCAACTCATCTTGGTTACTTATGTGGTGCCAGTTTCCATCAATTTCCACCTCCAAGGGTGCACATTAACAGGAAGTTAAGAGTTGGGGGGGGAAAGGTACTCCTGAGATGTGCCCATTTCAAGCAATGGCGTAGGATCTGTGCTGTATTCCACTAACATCAACAAGGGTATATTTCCTATTGATGTCTTGGCAATGCATGACTGAAGCCTTCACTGACACATATTTAAGCCATCTAAAAGACAGTAAAATATCTTATATCTGGTCCATTTTACTATTGAAGCAAATCACATAAACATTCAACAGGTCAGAGGTATGTGACTCACCTACAGGAGGCAAATCCAAATATTTGTAAGATATTTCTGTGTGTAAATATGATGTCAGAAATAAACTGTTACATAAAAATAAGACACAATTTTCAGTGATCTCTTAAAAAATAAGAAACAACCTGTATTCCACAATCTTCTAAATATATTCATATTAGCTAAGTATAAGTTCATGGATTAAAAAAACACTTTTGTATAAGTTATATTTTTATCATGTATTTGTCCAGTACCTCCATCTCCTCACCTTATAAAATATGTATACTCATAATTCTGTTTCAGAATGTGAGTGTGATCAGAGTCAAAGTGTGAAAATGGGATAGAAAACCCCTCAACACATATTATTATTGACTTTTTAAAAATATTAGTCATATTACTGTTATTCTCAGATAAAATCTACATATTTAAGTTTTCTCTATGATTTGTCACAGCAAATGGCAAAGCCTAGAATTAAAATGGTAAGTTTAAGTCATTTAATTAATTGACTTACTAATATTCTAATCTCTGTTTTAAAAGATTATTTTAGCAATTTTTTCTCACATTTTGATATAGATGCTTGAGAAAAAATAAGTATTGGCTGAGAGGAGGAGAGAGGATATTGAGAAAAAGAAAGCAAACCTGAAGAGACCCAGTGTCATGGGAAGACGTGATAGGACAGCAGCATTGAGCAAGCAGCAGAGACAGCAGCTTACCAATGAAATGAAAGTGCTGCTTCCAAATGGCGTCACTGTGAAGCGCAGCTTAAACTGAACATATTATGTTTGGAGAATTGGAGCAGTGCTGTAGGAGTGCATAGGTCAAAGAAGAGGTTATAGAAAACGTATAAATCCTGAATCCCTCATGATTTTTCCACCTATGAAGAAAGCAAACTCAGAACAGTGCGACATTTGCTATTGAACGACTGAAAAGCATGACACTGTGAGTTGGGAAGACTGCTGATTTATAGAAGTGGGTGAGGTAAGTTAATTTTTCATTATGTGTCATGTAAGCATCCCCGCCCTCCTTTTTTTTTTTTGTCTTGATATAAGTGACTTCTGTCATATGATTTGATGCTGCTCAGAGTTTTACGATCTATTTTAGGTTTGTTGACAACTCATGTATCAGTCGAGCAGAAGAAAATGTACTGCCAACATTGGAAACGTGTCTGAGCTCAAATGTTTCTCCGATTTTGATGATTTGTTAGACAAGTTTGATTATCTTTGCATTTTTCCCTGTAACCTTCACATATGACTTATCTTGAGACATGTCTATTTTCCTTCTGAATTTTATTTTTGTTTGTCGGAGGTTGGCAGCATTACTCTTTTTTTTTAAAAAAAAGTGTTCGTAATACAATGTCAATTTGAGAATTGGAATTGTTTCCACCAAGACAAACCATTAACTTGATTAAATTTACAATGAAAATTAATTTGAAACGTCAGAATGTTTGAAACTAGAAAAATAGAAAAACCTGTCATTACACTTGGAGATAAATATGATAAAATAGTATGTACAGATGTGAGTTGAAAAATATCATAACAACTTGGCAGCATTATTACGTATTTGCTCTAAAAATTTATATGGAAGATATATATATAGACTAAATAGTTATGAATTATGAATGGCTTGTCTTTTCTTAATCCATGTTAATTTATTTCGATGTTTAAAAAAATACTATCTGCAACAGATCTGAGGCTGGCTGTAGGAAGAGCAAAGGATTTTTGTAAAAAAAAGGTGTGTGTGTGTTTGTGTGTGTGTTTAGAAAGGAAGCTATAGTAAGACCTGCAAATTTTACAGAGATTATTACTTCTTACTTAATACTTTGGTAGTATTCTTTTACTTTTTGTAAATCTGGCTTTGGATTGATTGCAGAAAAGTTTGTACTATTGCTAAATATTTATTACTCAATGTGTTGATAAATGCTGAATTTACACTACAGTTTTTGTCTTACTGTGTCATTCATATTGTGAACATTAAATAACAGATCCCTTCAATAGTATGTGGAATGGAGAGAAATCTTTTGAGAACACCATACCTAGTACTTTTGAGTTAGTATAATTTTGTTTTTAACACTGTAAATAATTTATTTATACTTCAAATATAAATATTCCCTTAGGAATATTGCTTTTTGTAGGATATTCCAAAATGTTCTGTTTTATAATTTTATGGAATTTCTAAGATTTTTCATTTGACATGTTTAGTAAGTATAAATCTTTAAAGGAAAATTTCTTCTTTATAGAATATTGCAGGGAATAAACACATCATTGATATTACTATTAATAGCTTTGATAGTTCCTTTGTGGAGAACTGTTTAAAGATAACTATTCCAAGAAATGAATGTAATAATTTTGATTATTTACTTTTTATTTTGCTTATGATGGCAAAAACATCAAAGCTTTATTATCTGGTTTTACATGATAAAGAATACATACATGTATTTTTGTTGTTTTAATACCTTTGCTATGAGATTGTGGCTCTTTATAACACTTTTTTTGGTGGAAATCAAGAGTAAATTAGAAAATATGCAATGATGCCTGACACTTTGTTTGCATATTTCTGTGTATCTTGTAATGTTAATATAAAGTGAATCTAAAAATAATTAGATCTGCTAATTACTCCTTATTTTGAAAATATCTAAATGCACTTGTGAGAAACACTGATTTTCTTTAATAGTTCAGTTTACTGATCATACGTATTCAAAACTACTAGAAATTCTAATTTGTGAAAGAAGGAAAAAAGGAGGGAGGTAGGGAGGAATTAAGTAAAAAGGAGAGAGGATGAAGGAAAGAAAAAAGGAAGAAAAGAAAGAGGACAGCTAGGAAGTGAAAGGGAGAGTAATACAGGCAGGGAGAGAAGCAGAGACAAAAGGAAAAGGGGTGATGGCAAAAAGAAAACAGAAAAGATGCAGAAAAATTACACATGGGAAGTACTGCTGGTTCCTTACCTCTACCTGTCTTCCTCAGTAATATGAGCATAATTATGAAAAGTAGAATGTATTATTAGAAAGTTGGAAGAAGTGAAAGAATGGTCGAGAGGTGACTGTTTAGTAAATGTGGTAAGAGCACATGGATTAATACCCATGTGAAAAGAACAGTGAAATTAATAGCGGAGTCATGATAAAGTTAGAACAACCAAATTATTGAACTATACTGTATTGACATATTGAGATAACACGTTTGTTTGCATTAATTTGTTTGGTCATGATTATAACTTTTGTGAATTACCTACAAATGTTTTTCTAAAATGTCTTAGAGAAAATGGAATTGAAAGATAAGATTTCTTTGCTGCAAAATAATTCTGAACACCAGGAATAACTTTTTTTTCTAATATGGATGTTCCAAGAACTTTTGTGAACTCCTCATGCTATTTTTTTCTAGTTCATAGACACATTCAAAACAATTTCTTTCCAGCCTTAAACACATGACAAATAGAAATAGTGAGGATGTATATTACAGTTTTTCTGAATCCTAAGATTTTTTTAGCCATAGCATTTCAGCCTTTGGAACTTTGAGTTAAGGGTAACATTCAAACAATACCTTTCTTTTCAGCCTTACCCCCCCCCCCATTTAAAAAAAAAAAGGATTTATTTATTATTTAAAAGGCAGATTTGAAAAAAAAAAAAGATGTATTTATTTTTATTTGAAAGGCAGATAAACAGAGAGGAGGAGAGACAGGAAGATCTTCCGTCCAATGGTTCACTCCCCAAGTGACTGCAACGGCCGGAGCTGAGCCAATCCAAAGCTAGGAGCCAGGAGCTTTTCCAGGTCTCCCACACTGGTGCAGGGTCCCAAGGCCTTGGGCCGTCCTTGACCGCTTTCCCAGGCCACAGGCAGGAAGCTGGATGGAAAGCAGGGCCTGCCCGGACTGGAATTGGTGACCATATGGGAACCCGACATGTGTAAGGCGAGGCCCCAACCACTAGGCGTCGTGCCGAGCCCGAAAGGCAGATTTTTACAGAGAGTAGAGACAGAGAAATCTTCCATTAGCTGATTCACTCTCCAAATGGCCTCAACAGCCAGAGCTGTGGTGATATGAAGCCATGAGCTTCTTGTGGATCTCCCTTGTAGGTGTAGCAGCCCAATGGTTTGAGCCATCTCTGCTGCTTGCTCCGGCCATAAACAAAGAACTGGATTGAAGTTGAGCATCCAAGACACAAACTGGTGCTCAAATGAGATACCAGCTCTCACAGACTGAAGATCCCTGCTACACCATTGTGGCTGTCCCATTCTATTTCAGCTCTTCCCAAGATTATCCTGTATTGGTCAATGTCTCTAATTTAATGCTCACTTATATCAAGCACTTCCCTTCACTTCTTAAAAACTTTTCCTTCACTCTTTGATTCAACAATCTTTCTTAAGAAGTGAGATTCTTTCTTCACTCATTTATCCTCTTGTTCCTATTCTCTCTATCTCATAATTATATAAACCCATGAATTTTTTCCAAAGTAGAGACTTTGTATTCATCTTCTCCCTTGCAGGAAGTCCAAGGATTCAGCTCCCTAGGCCTGATATGTACCAGTGTGCATTGGCTTGTAATACTGCAGATTGCATCTGTTTTGTTCAATGCCTCTGCTAAATCAGTTGTCATAGCTTTTGTACCATCTCTCAGACTATCATTGCTTTGTTGAAAATTCCCAAGCCTCTTTACTTCTTTCCTCATACATATTGTTTTGTTAATTATTACTTTATACTTTTCATTTGGTTTTAGAAGTGATATCTCAAAGTCAGTGTGCTCTCCATATCAGTTCCTAAACCAAACATTCCTTAAATTGCACCGCTGGTGATAAAGACTTTCTTTCACACACACACGCAACTTCAAATTATAGTCTGCTCTGACTCTTTCTTGTCTTTATTTACTTATGTCTGATGAATGAGCTTTTCCTAGGGAGACAGTGAAGGCCAAATTGATTGTGTTTCTTCTGTCTGTATTATGAATTGTTGGGGAATAGTAACAAAAGCTTATTTCTCATAGTTGTGCTATTTAGCCTTGGGTAGCCAGTATTTCTGCTACTACTAGGTGGTTGGTCAACTCAGAAAGCGGGACAACTATTCTAATATACAACTAGCCCTATTCACCTTGTGTTTTATCAAAGTTAGATTTAAATTATAATGGTATCAGGTTCTAGAGAGTAACTCCTTTTTCAAAGCCTTTCCAGCTTCTGTTTCTGTCTTACTTATAGACACCTTGCTCGATAGAACAAAGTCACAAGGAAATCCGTTTGTCTATACGTGAAAAGATTTCACAGAGATGTAGATTTTGATTATTGTTCTTAATGGGTGGTCCTTGTTGTGACTATCTACCATGCTTTCCTAATTTTCAAGGTTTTTAAAAAATATTCTATATATGTTTTATTTACAATGCATTATACCTTTTTACTTTCAATGATTTTTTTCTGTAATTACCAAATACAGGAAGAACTAAAATATGTTAATTAAATGTTTACCTGCATTTTAATGTTGGGCTTGTCTTGCTAGCATTTAGGAGTAGGATTATAGTTATTTTTTATTATATACATGTATATTTAAAAAATTTTATTTATTTTATTATACTGTGATACAGTTTCATAGACTCTGGGATTTCTCTTCCCCCTCCCCAAGCTCCCAACCCCACATAGATTTCCCTTATCTCATTGCAATAATATAATCCTTTACAAGCAGGCATGAGTCCATCATTCTGCTATTTAAGTATTTCCTGGAAGAATCAAGATGGCGGAATAGGGTAAGGACATGTTTATGCAGACGGAAAAACATTTAATAAGGTTGAAGCAGAGAGGACGTATTTCAGGAAATAGGAAGGGACAGAACAACAGCAGAGGGGTACCTGGAGACTGACAGACACAGGAAAGCAGCTGACACAACAGTGTGGTGTTGCAGAGACTGATACTCCAGCACGGGGAATCTGAACTCCACCAGCATCCTGCACTCCACCAGCAACCAGGTGGGAAGGGATTTTCACTGGGAGCTTGGGTGGTGAACCCAGATAAAGAACTGTCTGTTCTACTGGTACGTTTGATTTGACCAGGAGCAGACACAGAGCAGCAGATCTCAGACGGGCAGTGCGAGAACAGAGTGGATTCCATAGTCCAGTCAGCCCCTTAGAGCTGAATTGGGCGCCATTTTGCATAAGGAGGAAAGGGCAAGGGAAGGGACGGAGCATGCGCTGAGCTGGGAGTGAACTCTTTTCTGTCTCAGTGAACTGCAACGACGTGGCATTCTACGGATTCCACCCAGGGAAGGTCTGGATAGCCCTCGGATCTGAGGGCCAGCAGATCAAGAACTGTAGTGGTTGTATATCAGGCGCCATTTTGGACACTGTGGCAATAGCTTTGGGACTGCAGGGGACAATAGCGAACTGTGCATGTGCTGATCTTGCGAGAACTTGTGAGGTCCGTGTTTGGACTGGTTCCGCAGGAAAATAATACTCACTGTGGCACCGTATGGGTAAAAATAGGTCCGTGTGGCACCCAGACCTAACGTCCAACAGGTTCCAGCAAGATCAGCGCCACCAACAACCTAATTATATAGGACACCTGGTGTCTCCCTAATCCTGGGACCTGCTCCAACCGGAAGTGAAAGAAACGTTGCAGAGACAACAGTGCAGCCTCAGCATGGTATCACAGGAGGTGGAGCGTGGTGAGACAAGAGCTGGGGCTGTAGAGACCATGGTGGAAATCTGATGTAAGAACCCAGACCTGGAACTCGCTGGAGGTTGTGGCACAAGTGGCTGCAAGCAAAAAGTTGTGTACCAACCGCAATAAGTAAAGTCTCATTGTAGACCTGCTGGTGACACAGCTTAGAAAACTGCCCCAAGGAGAAGACTCTGCTAACCAAAAGTACAATGACCAAGAGCAAAAGAAGAGACAAAGGCACAATATTACTGAAAACTCCCCTACAAAGGAGCAAAACCCATTGCCAACCTCAGAGCTCACTGAGGAAGACATCGAGAAAATGGGGCACATAGAATCCATAAGACTCATTTTAAAGCTTCTGATCAACAATAAGAAGCTCATGTAAGAGTTCAAAGAATTTAAGGAAGCAATAAAGCAAATCAAGGTTGGTATATCAGAAATTAAGAACACAGTAGAGCAAATTAAGAGTACAGTGGAGAATCTCCAAAATAGAATGAAGCAAGCAGAAGAAAGAATGTCAGAATTGGAAGATATTTCCTGTCATTAAGGGGAAGCAAACAAAAAGCTCGAAACAGAGCTGGATCAGGCCAAAAAAAGTATTCAAGAATTGAGACACTATTAAGAGGCCAAATATAAGAGTTATGGCAGTCCCAGAAGGTGCAGAAAGAGAAGCTGAGTTTGCAAATGTATTCAATGAAATAATAAAAGAAAATTTCCCTAATCTAGAGAAAGAATTGGGAAACAAGTTCCACAAGGGGCACCGAACTCCCAACAGACTTGAACAAAAGTGATCTTCACCAAGACACATGATCATCAAGTTCTCTTCAATCAAACATAAGGAAAAGATCCTTAAATGTGCACATGAAAAAAATCAATTGACATATAATGGAATGCCTATTAAACTCACAGGAGATCTCTCACAGGAAACTTTACAGACAAGAAGAGAATGGAGTGACATATTCCAGATTCTAAAAGAAAAAAATTGTTGGCCTAGCATAACATATCCAGCAAAGCTTTCTTTTGTCTTTGGAAATGAAATAAAATTCTTCCACAGTCAACAAAAGCTAAAAGAATTTGCCTGTTTTAAACCTACCCTACAAAGGATACTTCAAGATGTTCTCTTGACAGAGAAGAGGAATAGCACCTACCAAAACCAAAGGCAAATGGGAAGAACATCCCAGTAAAATGACCACAGAAGACTAAACCAATGAACAACCCATTCCTAAAATGATAGGACCAAAGTAACACCCATGTATATTAAACTCTGAATGTAAATGGCTTAAGCTCAATCAAACATCGTAGATTAGTAGACTGGATTAAAAAACAAAACCCATCTGCTTATTGTCCGGAGGAGACACACTCCAACGAAGATCAGCGAAAACTATGTCACATGGGTTTTGTTATTTTCTGTTGGTTTCATCTCTTCAAAACACTTTCTTCTGATTAAATCATTCAATGACTTGTAGATCATACAGTGGCATCATTTTCTTCAAGAAGGTTCTTGATTTTCATTTATTTAGCTACATGTTAGTCATTTAGTAGCATGTTATTTAACTTCTTGGTGTTGTTAATTTCTTTTTTCTCCCTGATGTTGATTTTGTTTTGTGAATATTCATTTAACAGGATGTACAGTAGTTGTGTAATGGAGACTGTCATATCTAGTAATATGTCATTTAACTTCATGGCATTGTAAATTTCTATTTTTCTTTCTATTGTTGATTTTGTATTATGACTTTTCATTTGAGGGGATGTAGGGTAGCTGTGAAATGGAGACTAACATCCAGATGTGAGGATACAATGTAGTATGCATTTCTACTTCCAGACAAAGAAGGGCTCCCAATGAAACTGTTTACTGTATCTTGATAACAGGATGCTGGACTCTCTGCCATTGTCCATGCCCGCAATGATGGACATAGGAGTGAGTATGAAGAACTATATGTTAGTAATGATATAGAGGAACTGGGGGGAAGGGAACTGGCGAGGGGATAAGGGAATATGAAACTGTATCATAAAATGATAACAACAATAATAAATATCTTAAAAAATAAAATAAAATTCATTAAAAAAAAAAAAAAACCACGTATATCCTAACATTGTAGGTATGGACAATGGCAGAGTGTCCAGCATCCTATTGTTAAGATACATTTAACAGTGTCCTTGGGAGTCCATCTTTGTTTTACACACAGATTTTTATGCTACTCTTTGCTTGTGGAGAAGTATTCCAGTATTTCTATGTCAGATAGCTCTATCTTTTAATCCATCACACACACACACAAACACACACATCTCTCCAATAGTTTCTTAAATCTCTCAAATGAGAGTCCATTCTCTTTTACTTGACTTTGAATGTCGTCAATATCCATGCCCTTTATTAACTTTCATGGCTCACAATTAGGTGTTGGTTCTAAAATACTGTATGATTTCTCGTTATACTCTTTATACTTTTCCAATTTTGGTAATTTTGTTTTTCTTAAAAGAAACTTCATCTTATTTCTTTTTATTAAAGGTAAATTTATTCTTCCAGTTAATTTTAGATTTGCATGTTTCCATCTCTCAAAAATATTTTAAATTAAATCTTGAAACACATTTCTCGTTACTCTCTTCACACAGTGTTTATATAATTTACTTAAGGGTTTTTGTTAATTTTGGTGTATACATCAATTATCTGACTTAATATAAGCTACAAAAATAACAAATCACATTATCTAACTTAATATTTTGATGAAGCATTATAAAATCATTAATTTTTATATCCTATATACTGCCATATCTGAAATTCAGAATGCATTTTACATTCGTAGTATGCTCACTATATTTAAACTGCTTTGTAGTCAGTTTTTGCTAGTGGTTATCACATTGGACATCAGAATTCTAACGTGCAAGGAGAAATGGTAGCATAACATAGATAATATTGAGTTTTAGTCAGATCTGTATTCACATTCTGGCTTTGAAACTTAGCATATAAACAGTCAATTTTCTCAATCCTGCTTGGGCTTAGTTCTTCCATAATTACATAGTAGCTGCAATGATTGAGATTGAATGTATTGCACAATTTCTGACAAAGTCTTCATCTATTACAAAAAAATCAATTAAGAGGTAACCTGTGTTATACTATTTTTCTTATACAATACCTGCAAACTACAATTTGAATGTTGTCTATCTTTTGGGTATCTCAAAGGTCATGATGACCATTTGCTATCCCAAGAGAATATTAGACTTGAAATCTACTTTTAAGAAGCTTTGCCCAATGGTAGGCATATAAACATTTAATTGTTTAGAATAAATGTGCAACATGAATCAAATAAGCTTTAACAATGTTACATTACTTCAAAAGCTGTTATACAGTAGGAGAGTTATTGACTTGTCTGAGAATATAATGATCTTCAAAAAAATTATTGCAATTTGTGCAGCATGAACCATGCTTTGAAGAGGGGGGTGGTGACACATAATGATAAAGCAAAGAGTTACCTGTGGGACTTTTGTTTATTGAGTAATCACTATTCCAGCCAGTAGGTTCTCAGTTGGATCACTACATGCCCAGAGAGAGAATAACAGGGCATTTGGCTGCTGGTTGAGGTGCTGCCCTTGCAAGCCACAGATTTGTGTCAATGCAGTACTACTTTCCCCACTCTCAGACATCTGTCACTGGTCAGCTCCATCCTTTTCTGTTGGCTGATGTCTCTTCCTAATGTTATCCAACATCCACTCTTTATCTTAAGAACAACACCTGCATCTGAGACCTTAAACTTTTGGCTGATTTCTTCCTTGCATACAGTATACCATTGCAGAATTTGGGTTCAAAACATTTAATTTCTGCCTCTGCAAAATTGTTGCTCAAACTGATTATGGGAGGAGAAGTAGTTTCCAGGTGCACAAGAACATTGGAGGTGGACTGTAGGATGCAGAAAACCACTTGGTATGTCATGTAGGTGTGAAATGGTATGTAGAATAAGATGATCTGATGAGCTTATATTTATGCAATGGATAATTGGTTCATGAAGGACCAAAGTAGGGCATCAAGACTGATAGAATGAAGTAAATTAAAAGATTGATACAATGGGGCTAGTATTGTGCAACACTACATTAAGCTACCACTTGCAACACCACATCCCATGTATTAGTTTGGCAGTTATGTTTCCATTTCACTTCCCTGTAAATGTACCTAGAACAGCAATAAGTCATGGTGCATTTGCTTGTGTCTTTGCATGGGAAACCACAATAGAAGTCTTGGCTGTGGCTCATCCTGGAACTTATCTGGTCATTGCCACATTTTTGTGAGTGAATCAGCAGATGGAAGACCTGCCTCTCCCTCTCTCTTATTGTGATCCCTTTCTAAATAAATAAACAGTTATTTTAGAAAACGAATGGTAGAAGAATAATTAAAGACAATTGCTTTCCTGAAACACTTTCCCCAAAGCTGGTGCTTCCAAAGTATTCCTGACTACAACAAATACCTTGAAAACCAAATTATCTCCTTACTATTTCTTTATCTCATTTCCAGTGTTAATTTGGACATAAACCACTGACCTCCTGTATCTATCAAATATGTCTCATCTAAGCCCTGGTTTAAGTCACTCACTTCTTTTCCTGGACCATGATAAAGCTCATCTATCAGATCTCCCATCCACTTTTATTCTGCACTGTAAATTAATCTCAGAGGGGACAGTCTTTCTTATCTACATTGCTATTTCCTAAGATTTTAGTTACATCAAAAAAGGAACAGGGATGTGAATGTTTATTTATTTTCTTCATAGGTACAAGCAGTATGTGACAATGGGGAGAAAACAACCACCATCACCACAAACTCCATTGCAACAGCCCCAATATTAAACACATGATTTGATGTAGGGCAATAATGATTTCTCTCTGTTTTAAATACATTTCAATTCCAAGTACTTTCCTCAATAATAATGTATACATTTTTAATAACTAAAATTTGGTGTTAGCGTGGCAAACAGATTTGAACAGATTATTCTATTTCTTTTGTATCATTGTGCTAAATCAATAGTTAAAGCAAAATTTAGAGTATAAATTCCATTGTCTTTTATTGTTACTTTATTTCTATTTGTGAAGGACATGAAACTATCTAATTCTAATTAAATAATACATAAATAATTACTTTTCAGATATGTTTATTAGCAGATGTTTGAAAATGTCAGTATTCCCTGAATAAGAAAAAAAAAAGTGGTTCCATGAGGTCATTTAGCTTCTTTTCCTGGGAGATTTTATAAACATTTCTCAGCTGTTGCATGAGCATTATTACTGATATTCTTTTTTAAGGTAATGAATAAATAACTTGTGCTTCAAGTATTTATCCTTGTTAACATTTACTTTGCAATGTGTACTTTTACAGGAATATAAATAGTTCCTAGAAGGAATATAGATCACTTGAAAGCAAAATGAGGTTCTTTCTGTTGCTTTCTGCCATTGGGTTCTGCTGGGCTCAATATAGCCCACATACCCAACAGGGACGGACATCTATTGTCCATCTGTTTGAGTGGCGCTGGGTTGATATTGCGAAAGAATGTGAACGATATTTGGCTCCCTATGGATTTGGAGGGGTTCAGGTGAGTTTTGTTCATAAGGTAAATTGCAGAGTGGGCTGTGTATGTGGCATTTAGATAAAAAACTAGGATAATGTTCTACACAGATGTATTCTAAAAGTGTTTGGGGTGTCCAGCAAAGTAGTGTAGCTGACTAATTTACTGTCTGTAGTGTTGGTATCCTCTATGAGTATTGATTTTACTCTAGGCTGCTCCACTTCCAAGCAAGCTTCCTGCTAATGGCATAGGAAAACAGCAAAGGATTGACCTAGTCTCTCGCCCCAAGGCCCCACTTGTGAGATCTGGAAAGAGCCTTGGTTCACAGCTTCAGATGGGCCCAGCTCTGGCCTTTCCAGGAATTTGAAGCGTGAACTGTCAGATGGAAGTGAGCTGCCAGATGGAAGATCTGTCTCTATGTAACTCCAATTTCAAGTAAAATAAAAATCTTAATAAAAACATGCTTTTGTAGATAAAAAGTTACTTGGTTTTGTTGGTAACTTTAATTTTGTTTATTATGTTATTAATACTGCAATTAGCTATTGAAAAGTGCAGCTGTAAGGGCCATTGTTGTGAGCTAGTGAGTTAAACTGCAGCTTTTGATGCTAGCATCCCATTTGGGTGCCAGTTCTGGTCCTTGTTGCTCCACTTCAGAGCCTGATTTCTGCTGATAATTTAGGAAGTGATCAGAAGATTGCTCAGGTACTTGGTCCTTTGTGACCATGTGAGAGATCTGGAATAATAATATCGTTCCTGACATTAGCCTGGCCTAGCCCTGGCTGCTGTAACCATTTGGGGAGTGAACCAGTGATGGGAGATTCCTCTGTATCTCTGCCTTTCATATAAGTAAATAAACAAATGCTTTTTATTTATATATATATATATTTTTATTGCATTTCATTTTATAACATCGTATCATAGGCTCTGATATTCCCCCATCCCCTCCCCATGCCCTTCTCCCATGGTGGATTGCTCCACCTTATTGCAGTATTATAGTTCAAATCCAGTCTTGTTACTTTCATTGCAAGCATGTGCCATGCATAGAGTCCAGCATCTTATGGTCCAGCTCAATTCAACAGTTTCTTGGAACAAATACTTTTTTAAAAGAAAAAATGCAGCTGGATAAAATTTCAGAAATAGCTTTGCATTATTGACTATTTTATAGTATATCAAATAATATACAATTTAAAAACCATTGGTACTTATTGATATTTCTTTTAATATTTATCTTAGGTCTCTCCACCCAATGAAAACATTATAGTTACCAGTCCTTTTAGACCCTGGTGGGAAAGATACCAACCAATTAGCTATAAATTATGCTCAAGATCTGGAAATGAAGATGAATTCAAAGACATGGTGACTAGATGTAACAATGTTGGTGTAAGTGAATTAAAATTTCATTTAAAAATATTATGTAGGAAAATAATTTTGCTGTGTCTCTTGCTCTTTGCAATGGAAAATTTTCTATATTTTCAATTTTAAAATTTTACTTCATACATTAGCTGTAACTCAATATTCATATTACATTGTATTCAACCTTCATAAATCTTTTTGTGGGTGCAATTTACTAAAGATGAGATAAATTAAAGCTTAAAGCACAATTCATTTATGAAGCTTGAACATTTTCTGAAAAATAGCATTTCTTGTTAGGAATTGGATTTCAGTTACTATCATTGCTGTCATTTTTATATGACGTATGTCTCTGTCCAAAATTTCAGGTCGTCTTCTACGTGGATTTTTTATGTAGCAAACACTTTCCCTCTTTAATGAGCAGTAAATAACGATTACTACATTCTTTTCAAATACTGAGTACATGAGAAAGGCTAATTTCTTTCTCTGGAAGAACTTCCCAAAACTATACTCTCTCCTTCAACATTACGACAGCGTCTGGTCTGTCAAACTATTAGTTCCCTCTTATGCCTCAGTTTTCTTCCAGTAGAAATTTTATAACAGGAATATTATTGCATTTTGTTAGTATGCTATAAACTTTAATCAACAGTAGTCAGATTTTTATCTGCTTGGAAGTCAAATTGGAGTGGAAACTCTGCTTTTTCAGGTCCGTATTTATGTGGATGCCGTAATTAATCATATGTGTGGTGAAGGTGGAGGCGCAGGAACACACAGCACCTGTGGAAGTTACTTCAATGCTCAAAACAGGGATTTTCCAGCAGTTCCATACTCTGGCTGGGATTTTAATGATGGTAAATGTCGGACTTCAAGTGGAGGCATTGAAAGCTATCAAGACAGTGCTCAGGTAATTTTTCAAAAGTTGGTAATACAAATAAAGTATTATCTGTATGTTAATTTATACATGTAGCTTATTGAACTCTATTCAGACTGAGTGGAGATTCTTTGAGAATATACATTACCAAGTCTGACTGTTTTTTAAAAATACAAGCTCAAATCAGTTTTCAAAAAATTATACCCATTTCAATATCTGATCTATTTTATTTTTTACATTTTTCAGTTTTATATTAGGAAAAAAGTTAAAGAAATATCCATGGTGCCCAATGTAAAGAAGAAATTACTGAACAGTCTGTTGGTGAATTTGGATTAAATGTCAGATTCTCAGGTGAAACACAACATTTTATGCATTGAAACCTTTTACCTTAACAGGTCAGAGATTGTCGTTTGACTGGGCTTCTCGATCTTGCCTTGGAGAAAGATTATGTGCGTTCCACAATTGCTGCGTACTTGAACCGCCTCATTGACATTGGTGTAGCAGGGTTCAGACTTGATGCTAGCAAGCATATGTGGCCGGGAGACATAAAGGCAATTTTGAATAAACTAAACAATCTAAACACAAAGTGGTTCCCTTCAGGAAGCAGGCCATTCATTTTCCAAGAGGTATGTCAATGCTTATATGTTAATATAAAATGGAATCATATTCATTAGAAAATGGATGACAGGTTTAATTAAATACACACTATATGTAAGTCAGTGAAGAAGTCATAAATGTACAGTAGTGTTCTTTCAACTCTTCAGACAGAGCACATCTGCTTCTTTAGCACACAGGTTTAATGGGTGTACAAACAATCTATCTAGGCTACAAAGTCCCCCGATAACTTTATGAAACACGGAGAATTACGTAGCTATTGTTCAAGCTAGTGTACCCGAGTTTAAATTATGGCTATACAACTATTAACCTTAGTGTTGTTTTACGTAACTTTACTAACTTTTCTGTTAATATTTTTTTTTACATAAAGAAAATGGCCAACAGTGTTTTTAGTCTTTGTGACCTGTGTCAAGTTATCAATGAAATAATATTTATCAAATATTGAGGAATGTTGTCAAATAACTAGTGCTGTGTTATTTTAAACTATTTTTACCATTTATGTGGAAGACTGAGTTATGTCAGTGTTCTCTCGGCACAGCAGAATATCTTGTAATTATGTTTCTTTCAAGATTGTAGCAAATATTTTATCAAAAAGTCAATAATCTTATAAAGATAACCATTTTGAACAATTAAAATAACACAGGTTAAAGCCATATTCTAGGTAATATTAATTTTTCCACAAAAACTCTGAAGTTCTCAGGTTATGTCGTATTTTTCTTTCTGTTTCTGCTAGGTAATTGATCTAGGTGGTGAGGCAATTTCAAGCAGTGAGTACTTTGGAAATGGCCGTGTGACAGAATTCAAGTATGGTGCAAAACTAGGCACAGTTATTCGTCGATGGAGTGGAGAGAAGATGTGTTACCTAAAGTAAATAAAGTATTATATGTTATTTGAGTAATTCCACAGACCTACTGGTGTTAGCAGCCAAATATTAATCTCCTAAGAATCTCCTTATCTTAAACAAGCACCAATGTGTCAATTGTTTTAGGTATTAGAGTTACCCACTTTCCAAGTAGTACTTTCTATTTTTTAGAATGTCAATCAGAAAGAAATTTGTCCAGAAATTAAAAAAAAAAATCCATATATTTTTACCTACACGTGATATAAATATACCTGTTTACTGCAATGATTTTATACATGATATATTAAAACTATATTATTAAAGGCACGGTGTGGTAGCTCAGAGGCTAAAGTCCTCACATTGCACACACCGGGATCCCATATGGCCACTAGTTCTAATCCTAGCAGCCCTGCTTCCCAGCCAGCTCCCTGCCTGTGACCTGGGAAAGCAGCTGAGGATTGTCCAAAGTCTTGGGATCTTGCACCCACAGAGGAGACCTGGAAGAGTTTCCAGGGAAGAGGCTTCAGTGGACTGAAGATCTTCCTCTCTGTCCTCTCTGTGTAACTTGCTTTCCAATAAAAAGAAATAAATATTTTAAAAATTTTGCATACATTATATCAATTAATTTGGTAATTAAAAATTTAAATTGTGTAAAAATCAAAAATAAAAAAATTTATATTGTGAAAATTCAGAATTGAAGGCTCATTATAACCCACTTATTTATTTTATATAATGTGATACAGATGCTAACCATTTTGAGGTCTCTTTACAACATACTGAAGCATCTACATTTTAATTAAATATTAAATTTGTAACATGAATGCACTACAAGCAATTCATATCTGTATACAGGAGGAAACATATTTGAAAAATGCCTGAATATTAAAAAATCTAATAGAATAATAATGTATTGAAAGAATTTATGTGACAATGTTGTATAGATATTCAATTGTTGCTCTATAGCTATTATAAAAGAAAGCATGTAATTATGTATTATCACTTTTAACTAGGAACTGGGGAGAAGGCTGGGGATTCATGCCTTCTGACAGAGCACTTGTTTTTGTGGATAACCATGACAATCAACGAGGACATGGAGCTGGAGGTGCATCTATTCTTACATTCTTTGATGCTAGGTAGGAAACAAAATTTTCTGTTTTTTAATTTGCATTTTGAAAATGATAAAAGTTCTATTCTATACTGATATGATTTTGTAACTTTCAGGCTGTATAAAATGGCAGTTGGATTTATGCTTGCTCATCCTTATGGACTCACACGAGTCATGTCAAGCTATCGCTGGACAAGAAATTTTGTGAATGGACAAGTAAGCTTTAGAATTACTAAATGTTTTTTCTCAATAAAGAAGGAAAATTTAATTTTACTTGAAATTACATTCAATAGCTAATCAATATTCATTAAGTATAAATCCAGTGTAGTACATGGGATCTTAATAATGAAGAGTGTCAAGTTTTCTAGTTTTGACGGGTACGGGAATTGTTTCAGAGATATGACCAATATTCTGACTCCATCAGGGAAAAACATAGGCAAAATTCAGGGAGTGAAATGTTTGCTTCTCTAATTGGTTGGGATTCTAATTAAAGTTAGTGTACAGAAACATGAAGCAGGACAAATTTGGTTTGGTATAATAGAAAATAAAGAGACAAATACATCTTTGCTAAAAATAAGAGGTTTTTTTTTCCTAACTAAGGATACTAATGATTGGGTTGGACCACCAAATAATAATGGAGTAACTAAAGAAGTAACTATTAATGCAGACACTACTTGTGGCAATGACTGGGTCTGTGAGCATCGATGGCGTCAAATCAGGTCAAAATATTTACTTATATTTTCTAAAACGAAACTGGCATCAAATTGTTGAAGTATAACTGTATTAACACTTTATATGATACTGTGCTTTTAGGAACATGGTCGTTTTCCGTAATGAAGTTGATGGCCAGCCTTTCCAAAACTGGTGGGACAATAACAGCAACCAAGTGGCTTTTGGAAGAGGAAACAAAGGATTCATTGTCTTTAACAATGATGACTGGTAAGTAGATACCAATTAAAGTAATAGTTTAAAATTTTGTGTTATGGATTTTGCAATTTGAAATGGCAGTTTAAACTTGTTTACTATTGATACAATTTTTCTTTTCCTACTCTCTTGCTTTTTCATATCTGTAGGTTCATTTATTCAGGGCTTAAGAAAACACAGATGTAAGATAAGGGAGAGACATTATGGCTCTTACACCTTTTGTTCTATTGTTTTTGTAATGACTTTCTATTTTAAGTGAATCTTGTTATATGCATCACTGAATATTATGTGCTTATTCAGTATATCACAGACACATATATTGTTTCTTGTTCATACACATAAAGACACACACACACACACACACACACATACACTCTCTCTGCAGTATACAACATGGTTGATAATTGGGTTGTGAAATCCCCAAAATTCCTGATTGTTTTGTCATGGAAAAGTATTGCTCACCGCTGGAATAGTTTTTTTCTGGTGCTTTTTCTCCAATATTCAAGTTGATTGTTTCATATACTCTATCCATTTTTGTGAACATGACCAATATTTTTGTAGCATGAATGTAAGGAACATGTATATTATGGCTATTTGCTCCAGATTTTCAATGTTTAGTTCTAAAACTTTTCAATAGTTACCTTTCAAGTGTGATTCATTCCTATTCTGTAGTACAGTTGTCACAACACATGGAGCTACAGCTCAGAAGATTTCTTTGCCAGCCACTGAAATGTCTCAATTCAAGCCCAGTTTCCACTCATAATTTGCTCATTCCAGCCTAAATTATATTTTACTGACCAATAAATAAATAAATGCTCAAATCTGTCTCATTTCACTACTAAAACCTATGGCTAGTTCTTGAATTGCTGCTATTTGTGAAATGTGGAGCAAAAATAAATTTATTCAAGACAGATTTGTACTCAAAATTGTGACCTTCTTTTCAGAAATTATATTTTGCTTCTTAAAAAACAAAGAGCTTCTTGAAGAAAGGCTCATATTTAATTATTAAAAATGCCCAGTAGTTTCTTAATTTCTGATGAACCCAAATTTTAAGTATTAACATCTACTACATGTGCTACATATATATGTAAGGGTGGCAATTTCCGTAAATCTTCACTGATATTCTTCATTCTTCAGTTTTTAGATATTCACTTCTGACAATGAAATTGATAGTTATTCTCTAAGTTTGTCTTTGGTCTTGAGAAAGCTTTTTGCATACATTGAAAAGTTCTTTGTGTGTGTGTGTGTTTCTTATTGAAACTTTGACTGGAGTTTTATAGTGTAAGGTTTATCTCTATCTCTGAAAAAATTTTCTTTCTCGCTTTTAGTTAATTTAAGTTAACTGTTAAATTTCATATTACAGGTCATTATCTTCAACTTTGCAAACTGGTCTTCCTGGTGGCACATATTGTGATGTCATTTCTGGAGATAAAAGTGGCAATACATGTACAGGAATTACAGTCACTGTTAAAAGTGATGGCACTGCTTACTTTTCTATTAGCAATTATGCTGAAGATCCATTTATTGCAATCCATACTGGTGCAAAATTATAAAATTCAAATAAAATCCATTTAGCAAAACAGTGGCTACATGTGTCTTTTTTTCCTTATTGCTTTTTAGTATCCAGAAACACAGAGTGCAGTTGTTTAATCTTCCACTGGTGATGCCAACATCCCACATAGAAATACCAGTATGAGTCCCAAATGTTCCACTTCTTCCCTGGTTTTATGCTAATGTGGCTAGAAAGGAAGTGGAAAATGGTCCAAGTGCCTGGGTCCCTGTCACCCATGTAGGAGACACTGCTGGTTTTGAATTGATTCAGATTTGGCTGTTGCAAACATCTGGAGAGTGACAGCACATGGACTATTTCTCTTCCCATTTCTCATTCTTTATCTTTACTCTTTCTTTGTTTCTATCATCCTGCCATTCAAAAATAAGCAAGCACAGAAAACATAGAGATTTAATATCTCTAAGTAGCTAATTTGAACATTTCAGTAATAAAAAATGCAACTAACATACTTTAGAACATACTTTAGAAGACTTACTGTAATCATTTTGTGAAAATAATATCTAAGAATATAGAGTGGAACCCTGACAAATATGTTCTTTGTTATTAATCCATTCTTTCTAGCTATGTATTTGTTTATGTATTTGTACTTTTTGTCTATCTCTGATTCTATCAGAAAGTGATTTCATTGGTTAATTAGGGAGAATTGGTGTAATGATGATTGTTATACAAATATAGTTTGTATGGTTTCTGCAAAATGAAAACACTTTGGTAGAACTGAAAAATAGAAGAAGCTGAAATTATATAGTCTATCATGCTCAATTATTTAAATTGACATGAATCATACTTTTATTCTTTTTGTTTTCTTCTTAATAGCTTTAAGTTGTGTTTGTTTGAATGTTTAGTCTTTCCTCTATATCCTTTATATTGATGTTTACTTAGGACCTTAGTGACACCAGGTGTTCTGAATTTCCTTCTCAATCCATTATGTATCCATTTTTAATCTTGTTTAAATATAGAATTTCTTACATTGTCACATAATATTTTTTCATAGCTTCCAATTTAGTCTAATGTAATTAAATGAGAAAATAGGAGCTGTACTTTAAAACTTTCCTTTTTTATTTTAAATTTACCTCTCCTTGCCTTGAAGCAGATGCACTATGTATTGGTTATCACTTCACTAGCACCACATTTGGGATGCAATTTCTATTATGTGCACAAATTTAGTGATTCAGAACACACCTGAAGAGGTAAGAAGCAAGTTTACCATTTACAGATAGGAAGAATGGACAACAGAAAACAGCATTCATGATGTGCCAGCTTCCAAAGGCTCCGGAAAGCTGTTTAGGGTAAATCAAGTCTCAGTGGTAGTTTCCTGGGTTATTTGCCGCTGAGGAATCTCCAAAGCAGGCTCTTCTGGATTTGATAACTAAAGAGTCATGTGATTCTCTGAACTACAGTGTTGAATAAAAGCCTGCTGTTGGAGGGTCAGGAACAGAGACCAGACTGTTTCTGCTAATTATTCCCTAGATTAGCATATTGCACTCCTAGCTTATTCTACATTCAACCTAAAAAACTACAAGTAAAAAAAAAGAGAGGGTAGAAATGGGTCAATCCAAGTCAACCCAGATTGTTGTAATTGTATGCTACATGTAATGTTCTTTCTTCTATTTTGGAGATGAAAGTACACCTTATATCACTAGAGGCTTGACTTTTTTTATCCTGATTTCTTAGATTATCCTCTTTTTTGATCTTTTTGTTTTTAAATTTTTAATTTATTTTTATTTTTGCAAATCTATTATTTATTATTATTATTATTATTATTATCATTTTATGATACAGTTCCATAGGATCCTGGTATTTCCCTTATCCCAGCTCCAATTTCCCCCCTCCAACCACCTAGTTCCACTTTATCATTACTGAAGTATAGTTCATAATACACAGTCATATGTCCATTATTGCGGGCATGGACAATGGCAGAGAGTCCAGCATCTTGTTATCAAGATAGAGTAAACAGTTTCATTGGGAGCCCTTCTTTGTCTGGAAGTAGAAATGCATACTACATTGTATCCTCACATCTGGATGTTAGTCTCCATTTCACAGCTACCCTACATCCCCTCAAATGAAAAGTCATAATACAAAATCAACAATAGAAAGAAAAATAGAAACTTACAATGCCATGAAGTTAAATAACATGTTACTAGATATGACAGTCTCCATTGCACAGCTACTGTACATCCCCTTAAATGAACAGCCAGAAAACAAAACATCAGGGAGAAAAAAGAAATTAACAACACCAAGAAGTTAAATAACATGCTACTAAATGACTAAGGTGTAGCTGAAGAAATGAAAATCAAGAACCTTCTTGAAGAAAATGATGCCACTGTATGATCTACGAGTCATTGAATGATTTAATCAGAAGAAAGTGTTTTGAAGAGATGAGACCAACAGAAAATAACAAAACCCATGTGACATAGTTTTCGCTGATCTTCGTTGGTGAAGTGTGTCTCCTCCGGACAATAAGCAGATGGGTTTTGTTTTTAATCCAGTCTACTAATCTGTGACATTTGATTGAGCTTAAGCCATTTACATTCAGGTTATTATGTATGGGTGTTACTTTGGTCCTATCATTTTAGGAATGGGTTGTTCATTGGTTTAGTCTTCTGTGGTCATTTCACTGGGATGTTCTTCCCATTTGCCTTTGGTTTTGGTAGGTGCTATTCCTCTTCTCTGTCAAGAAAACATCTTGAAGTATCACTTGCAGGGCAAGTTTGAAACAGGCAAATTCTTTTAGCTTTTGTTGACTGTGGAAGAATTTTATTTCATTTCCAAAGACAAAAGAAAGCTTTGCTGGATATGTTATGCTAGGCCAACAATTTTTTTCTTTTAGAATCTGGAATATGTCACTCCATTCTCTTCTTGCCTGTAGAGTTTTCTGTGAGAGTTTCCTGTGAGTTTAATAGGCATTCCATTATATGTCAATTGATTTTTTTCATGTGCACATTTAAGGATCTTTTCCTTATGTTTGATTGAAGAGAACTTGATGATCATGTGTCTTGGTGAAGATCACTTTTGATCAAGCCTGTTAGGAGTTCGGTGCCCCTCATGGAACTTGTTTCCTAATTCTTTCTCTAGATTAGGGAAATTTTCTTTTATTATTTCATTGAATACATTTGCAAACTCAGCTTCTCTTTCTGCACCTTCTGGGACTGCCATAACTCTTACATTTGGCCTCTTAATAGTGTCTTTCAATTCTTGAATACTTTTTTTGGCCTGATCCTGCTCTGCTTCGAGCTTTTTGCTTGTTACCCCTTAATGACAGGAAATATCCTCCAGTTTTGAGATTCTTTCTTCTGCTTGCTTCCTTCTATTTTGGACTCTCCACTGTACTTTTAATTTTCTCTACTGTGTTCTTAATTTCTGATATATCAGCCTTGATTTGCTTTACTGCTGGTATTGCTTGTGTAAAATATTCCTTAAATTCTTTGAACTCTTGTATATGCTTCTCATTGTTGATCAGAAGCTTTAAAGTGAGTTTTCTGAAATCTGTGTCCTCCATTTTCTCGATGTCTTCTTCAGTTAACTCTGAAGTTGGCAATGGGTTTTGCTCCTTTGTAGGGGAGTTTTCAGTAATATTCATTGTTTCTTTGTCTCTTCTTTTGCTCTTGGTCATTGTACTTTTGGTTAGCAGAGTCTTCTCCTTGGGGCAGTTTTCTAAGCTGTGTCACCAGCAGGTCTACAATGAGACTTTACTTATTGCGGTTGGTACACAACTTTTTGCTTGCAGCCACTTGTGCCACAACCTCCAGCGAGTTCCAGGTCTGGGTTCTTACATCAGATTTCCACCATGGTCTCTACAGCCCCAACTCTTGTCTCACCACTTTCCACCTCCTGTGATACCATGCTGAGGCTGCACCGTTGTCTGTAGAATCTTTCTCCCACTTCCAGTTGGAACAGGTCCCAGGATTAGGGAGACATTAGGTGTCCTATACAGCTGGTTGTTGGTGGCGCTGATCTTGCTGGAACCTGTTGGACGTTAGGTCTGGGTGCCACACGGACCTATTTTTACCCATACGATGCCACAGTCGGTATTATTTTCCCGCAAGGCCAGTGCAATCCATGGAACTCAGTGAGTTCTCAGGAGCTCAGCACATGCGCAGTTCACTGTTGTCCCCTGCAGTCCTAAAGCTATTGCCACAGTGTACAAAATGGCACCTGACGCTACTGTAGTTCTTGTTCTGCTGGCCATCAGGTTTGATGGCTATGCAGATCTGTCTTGGGTGGAACTTGTAGAATTGCACGTTGCTGCAGTTCACAGAGTCAGAAATAAGTTCATTCCCAGATCAGCCTATGCTCAGTCTTTTCCCTTACCTTTGCCTCCTTACACAAAATTTTGCCCAATTTGGCTCTAGCGGGCTGTGAAGTCTACCCTGTTCTCGCACTGCCCATCTGGGATCTGCTGCTCTGTCTCTGCTCCTGGTCAAATCAAACGGACCAGCAGGACAGACAGTTCTTTGTCTGGGCTCACCTCCCAAGCTCCCAGTGAAAGTCCCTTCCCACCTGGTTGCTTATGGAGTTCCAGCTGCTGGTGGAGTTCAGATTGCTGTTAGCTGACTGCAGGTGGAGTATCAGTCACTGCATCACCACACTGTTGTGTCTGATGCTTTCCTGTGTCTGTCAGTCTCCAGGTACCCCTCTGCTGCTGTTCTATCCTCTCCTATTTCCTGGAATGTGTCCTTTCTGCTTCATCCTGATTAAATGTTTCTCCATCTGTTTAAACATGTCCTTACCCTATTCCACCGTCTTGATTCCCCTCCTCTTTTTTGATCTTTTAAGTCCTGCCACTTACGATCCTTCAGCATACATGTAATAGTTATCCAACTGTAAAATGAATTGTTCCCAATTGTGGTGCTGTGAGAGGTAATGGGACTTTAAATATATGTGGTCTACTGTAGGCTAGGTCTAGCTCAAGTAGAGCTTTAGGTAGATTCTTATGAGATGCTTAGTTCTTGTGAAAATATATTTTTGTAAAAGAGTAAGCCTGATAGTGATGATAATTTTTTCTATCCAGGAACACAGTAAATTCCTCCAAGATTTAATGTCTTCTATTTCCTTTTTCATAATTTACAGTTTTCTTCATAGGTGTTATCCACATTTTTGGTTACATTAATTCCAGGATATTTTTATTCTTTTTTGCTGTCTTCAAGGGGATTAAACTTACAAGTTCTTTCTCAACCATACAGTTATTTCCATATACTAGAGCTGTTGATTTATGTTTATTGCTTTTGTACCCTGCCACCTTGCCAAATTCTTCTATGAGTTCCAACATTTTTCTTATTGAGTCTTTTTATTTTCCTTTATTTAGGATTATGTCATCTGTATGTTTCCACTTAAAATTTCTTTAATTTCTTTTTCTTTTTTTTTTTTTTTTGCATAATAGCTCAGGCAGGAACTTCCAGCACTACCTTGAATACTAGAGGTCAAAGTGGACATTGTCTAAATGCAGAGCTTAGTGCATGAACTGCCAGTCTCCCCTCATTCAGTATGATGCTGGCTTTGAGGTTTTTGATTGTGTAGTAGAATATTCCTTCTATGCCTATCATGCTTAGGATTTTTAGCATGAAGTGGTACTGGATCTTATCAAATTGCTTCTCTGTATTTATTCAGATGATCATATTGTTGTTAATCTTCAATTTGTTGATGTGTTGAATTACATTTATTGATTTATTTTAGCAGTTAGTCCTATATGGACATTTTGGCCAGGGTTAGATGAGATGCTCCAAATTAAATCATGATTCTCTGTGCTTTAATTCTTAATACTAATATGTATTGTGGGAAACTGAATGTTTTGTTCTTCACTGAATTCTCAGTCTCAGGACAGCATCCATAATACACATGGTAGTCCAATAATTATTTATAAAATAAATCATGAGAATGAAAGAAATGAAAAAAATTAAAATTTAGACTCTTTAAATTGCTCGCCTGCAAGCTAGAGAGACAGAGTAAAAGATTAAAAGATGTCCTAGCATGCTGATTCACTTCTCAAATGCTAATTTTTGTGGCTGAACTAAGCTAAATACAGAGCTAGAAATTCAGTCTGGGGAGTCCCATAGGGTGACAGAAACACAATTACTTGAGCATCACCTGCTGCCTTCCAAGGTACACATTAGTAAAATAATGGAATTTGGAGTGGAGGCAGAATTGAATCCAGACACTCTGGTATTTCATGCGTGTATCCCAACTGATATCTTGAGTACCGTATCAAATGTGTACTCCTAATACATCAAATTTGGGGAAGAAATTGTTTTCATAAAGATGTTACTTTTGAATAGAGATTCTCTCTCACCATATCTCCAGTGTTACCTTAATTTAGTTAACCCTTGCCTATTCCTGACTTTTTTTTCAGTTCATAAAAGTCATGAAAATATCAAATTGTCACAAACATCATCATGTTTTCAGAATTTTAAGCAATAATAATAGTAAATTATTTTGGTGATATATATTGGTGTTAAGTCAAGAAAGCATTTTTAAAATAATTTGTGAAAATGATGCTACATTCTGCACTACATAATGTGCTTAAAACTCAGTTTTAGGATGCTCTTAGAATTTTGAAATTCTCTCATTTACCATTTTTTTCTTGAGTTTTATTCTTAATCTTTAGAATTCATTCTGTCCATGAAACTAATATTTACTTTCTCTTGTATGTAAAAGATAATATTTCCATCTGTGCTGACAAGCATTATTATTCATAATTAAATATTCATTTATAAATAAAAAATAAATCAACAGACCAATAGTCATATGATGGGACTTTACCATTAAGGACAGTCCAGATATTACTCAGTGCCAGTCCAAAATAAGTTCAGTATGATGATTATTAGTATTGTTATTATTATTAACTTTTTACAAAAAGATTTATTAATTTTTATTGGAAAGTCAGATGTACAGAGAGGAGGAGAGACAGAGAGGAAGACCTTCCATCCAATGATTCACTCCCCAAGTGAGGCTCAACGGGCCGGTGCTGCGCCGATCTGATACCAGAAACCAAGAACCTCTTCTGGGTCTCCCACACGGATGCAGGATTCCAAGGCTTTGGGCCGTCCTCAACTGCTTTCCCAGGCCACAAGCAGGGAGCTGGATGGGAAGTGGAGCAGCTGGGATTAGAACCAGAGCCCATTTGGGATCCTGGCGCATTCAAGGCGTGGACCTTAACTACTACACTATTGCGCCAGGCCCTAATTTTTACATGTAACTAACACACATGTTAGATCAATATGTGATAAGAACACCCACAAAAATACTTACGTTCAATAAGGCAAATTTTTAAAAAAGATTTATTTATTTTTATTGGAAAGGCAGATATACAGAGAGGAGAGGAGTCAGAGAGGAAGATCTTCCCTCCAATGATTCATTCCCCAAGTGACTGCAACAGCCGGGGCTGTGCCGATCCAAAGCCAGGAGCCAGGAACCTCCTCCAGGTCTCCCTTGCGGGTGCAGGGTCCCAAAGCTTTGGGCCATCCTTGACTGCCTTCCCAAGCCTCAAGCAGAAAGATGGATGGGATGCAGGGCCGCTGGGATTAGAACCGGCGACCTTATGGGATCCTGGTACGTGCAAGCGGAGGACCATAACCACTATGTCATCGCACCAAGCCCGAATAAGGTAAATCTTTAAATAGTTAAACAGGTTAAATCTTAAATGGGTTTAAATATTGTATATTATTAAAAGAAAAACAAGATAGCTTTTGCAAAATACAAAATAATCCTAAAAAGTCAAGTTTAAGAATATTTGTATTTTCTACTGATTAAAATATCAAAATAAATTCTGTTAATTTGAAATTGACTAGAATACTTTATGACTTTTAAATTAGTCTCAATTGTTCCAATTTTGGAATCTTCCAGTTTCATTTTTTTTAATGATTTATTTATTTGTATTTGAAAGTCAGATATACAGAGAGGAAGAGAGACAGAGAGGAAGATCTTCCTTCAGATGATTCACTCTCCAAGTGACTGCCATGGTCAGTGCTGCGCTGATCCAGAGCCAGGAGCCAGGAACTTCCTCCAGGTCTTCCACACGGGTGCAGGGTCCCAAGGCTCTGGGTAATCCTCAACTGCTTTCCCAGGCACAGAGCTGGATGTGAAGCAGGGCTGCCAGCATTAGATCCAGCACCCATATGGGATCCTGGCACATTCAAGGCGAGGACTTTAGTGGCTAGGCCACTGCACCGGGCCCCAGTTTCCTTTTTTGATAGTGAATATATATATTTGAAAGGTGGCTACAGAGAAAGAACTAGATAAAATAAATGTGATTTATACTTTATTGCTCAGAATCAGAAAGTTTCAGAATGAACTATTCAAGAGCTCCAAATAAAACAATACTTTAAGAAAAAGAGAGAGGGAGGGAGACTTGATATATGAAAAGACCTTTAAGGTCTTTCACAGAAATTGAACAGATGGGTAAATACACAGTCTGTTTGCTCTTTTTGTCCTTGAATATCAACTCTGAAATAGAACAAACAGAAAAAGGAGACATGTGGTTCAGAGATAATAAAATAATCTGGTTTTAAATAGAATAATGTTTTGAAAAGTTAGAGCTCGAAAGTACACACTTAGATTTGGATGAAAACAATTTATTATTCTCCTATAGTTACAAATTTGTCAAATTCTATTAAATATTTTTAATATCTGTAATGACTGTCTTCGAGTTAGAAAATAATTATATTGTCACAATCAATTCCATCATAGCAGATTTTAAAACTCTCTACTCGTGCTTCTTTATTTGTAAAGTGTAAATAATGACTACTCTTTTCAATTGCTGTATTAAATGAGTAATTTTACATAATAGAGATTATTTTTAGGTAAATGCCTACTACATCATCTGTTCAGTATGTATGTGTCTCTTGTTCCCAATACTAAGACCTGGCAATCAGATACCCTCATAAACGCTTGCTCAAAGAAAATTAAATCAAACTCATTAGAACTGAAATAGAAAGTGGTATTATGCTTACCCTTTCTTAAAATATTGCCCTGTTAAGTCTGTGTGCACTTATTTGAAAGCTATTTCATAGAAAATTACTCTCTTGGGTTCACTATTTTTTTTAAGGATTTATTTTTATTACAAAGTAGGATATACAGAGAGGAGGAGAGACAGAGAGGAAGATCTTCCATCCAATGATTCACTCCCCAAGTGAGGCGCAATGGCTGGTGCTGCGCCGATCTGATGCCAGAAACCAAGAACCTCTTCCAGGTCTCCCATGCGGGTGCAGGGTCCCAAAGCTTTGGGCCTTCCTCAACTGCTTTCCCAGGCCACAAGCAGGGAGCTGGATGGGAAGTGGAGTAGCCGGGATTAGAACCAGCACCCATATGGGATCCCGGGGCATTCAAGGCGAGGACTTTAGCCGCTAGGCCATGCTGCCAAGCCCTTGGGTTCACTATTGATTCTAATTCAGTTCCAGGTCAAAGGATTTGTAGGAATTTTTAATTCTTAACATAATTTCTTTTCATTTATTTATTTATTTACTCATTTACATTTTATTATTATTATTATTATTATTATTATTATCATTATTATTATTATTATTTTAGGATACAGTTCCATGGGTTCCTGGTATTTCCCTTATCCCAGCTCCAACTTCCATGCCCCCCCACCTAGTTCCTCTATACCATTATTAAAGTTTAATTCTTCATACACAGTCATATGTCCATCATTGTGGGCTTGGACATGGGAGAGAGTCCAGCATCCTATTATCAAGATACAGTAAACAGTTTCATTGGGAGCCCTTCTTTGTCTGGAAGTAGAAATGCATACATTCATGTTAGAAAGTCACCAGTTATTCTTACATCTGGATGTTAGTCTCCATTTCACAGCTACTGTACATCCCCTCAAATGAAAAGTCATAATACAAAATCAACAATAGAAAGAAAAATAGAAATTTACAATGCCATGAAGTTAAATAACATGTTACTAGATATGACAATCTCCATTGCACAGCTACTACACATCCCCTTATGAACAGCCACAAAATAAAACATCAGGGAGAAAAAAGAAATTAACAACACCAAGAAGTTAAATAACATGCTACTAAATGACTAAGGTGTAGCTGAAGAAATGAAAATCAAGAACCTTCTTGAAGAAAATGATGCTACTGGATTTAGTCAGAAGAAAGTGTTTTGAAGAGATGAAACTAACAGAAAACAGCAAAACCCATTTGATATAGTTTCCACTGATTTTTGTTGATGGAATAGCACCAAACAAAACCAAGGCAAATGGGAAGAACATCCCAATAAAATGACAACGGAAGACTAAACCAATGAACAACCCATTGCTACAATGACAGGACCAAAATACCACCCATACATATTAACCCTGAATGTAAATGGTTTAAACTCAATCAAACGTCACAGATTAGTAGACTGGGTTAAAAAACAAAACCCATCTATTTATTGTCTAGAAGACAGTTAGTTCTTACTATAATTTTATGAACTAATTTAAATTTTAATGATGATAAAATTTTTCACCAAATAATTTTTAACCCAGAGATATTGGCTCTGGATGGGGAAGACTCATCAATTATGCTGTTGGTATTTTCTAACCTCTAAATATCAGTCACTGTCTACTATACCATGTTCAACTTAAAGTTAAAAAGAATGTTCTTAATACTAAGATCTAGATTAATCATTTCCACTTAAAGATCACAGGGAAGATTACAGTAGAATATTGGCTTTTACTTGATAGTAACATAAATTTCAGCAGTGTACAACCTTATGGGTGCAAAACATCATGGGTACTCCAAAAGGATTTTGGAAAAATAGAATCAAAATGTGAATCTACTGTGGAGAATACATTTTGACATCCAGGCAAGGTTCTCTCACAATTCTTGTTTTCCATGAATTTTATGAAATGCCCTGAAGGAATACTTCCTTTCCCTCCAGAAATTGTATATTTTCCAATGAATAACAATCTTTTACACTGACTGTTTTCCATTAAAGCAAAAATTACTCCAATTTGTAACAAGAACACATTGACCATTTAAAAAACTTTTGATCTATTTTATTTGGAAGACAGAGTTGCAGAGAGAAGAAACAGAGAGGGATCCTCTATCTGCTGGTTTACTTCACAAATAACTGGATGGGATGTGGAACATCAGGATTTGAACCAGTATGTATGTGCATTGCTGGCACCTCAGGTGGAAGCTAGCCTACTGTGTCATGGCTTCAGAGTAGCCATAATCACGCTCTGAGAAACAGTTGGCTAAAGTGAATGAAAGAAAAACAAATTTATGCAATATGATTACTTAGGCTATGGGGATAAGTATATTCCCTCTAAGACAAATTATTTAGCATAACATTTACTGTTTGTGACCTATGTTTACTTGGAGTCAATTAAGTTATATATAAATTACTTTGAGGATTGCAAATGAAATTTTTATACAGTGAGTAGTTTAGAATTTTTTTAACTAAGGAAAACCACAGTCTTGTCCCTTCAAAAAAACATAGAATTTCAACGTGTAAAGACTATTAAGGAGGTTTCTTATATGAATTTAAAGGAAAACAGGATTGGGCAATAGAGTTTCTTTTCTCACCTTCTTTCTTCATGTATAGTTAAAAATGTAAAAGCCTTTATGATATCATGATATGTTGCTTTTAAATTTAAGTATTGCAAGATAACATTTTAAATTTGTTTTTGTATCTATTTTCATAAATTTGTAAATACTTAGTTTAAAAGTTAGTTTGATTAAGGAATATCATGAGATAATTTATACAAACTGAAAGCTAAAAATTTTCCAAAGCATCATTTTATTTATTTTGTAAGAAGAAAGGCCCAGCATGACAGCCTAGTGGCTAAGCCCTTTCCTTGCATGTGCTCCTGGTATCCTATATCAGTGCTAGTTCATGTCCTGGCTGCTCCACTTCCATCCAGCTACCTGCTTGTGGCCTGGGAAAACAGTAGAGTATGGCCCCAAATCTTGAGAGCCTGCATCTATGTGGGAGACCCAGAAGAAGCTCGTGGCTCTTGGCTTTATATTAGCTCGGCTCTGGCCATTGTGGCCACTTGTGAAGTGAATCAGTGGATGGAGGATCTTTCTGTCTCCCCTTCTCTTTGTATATCTGCTTTTCCAATAAAATAAAATAAAATAAAATAAAATAAAATAAAATAAAATAAAATAAAATAAAATAAAATAAAATAAAATAAAATAAAATAAAATAAAATAAAATAAAATAAAATAAAATAAAATAAAATAAAATAAAATAAAATAAAATAAAATAAAATAAAATAAAATAAAATAAAATAAAATAAAATAAAATAAAATAAAATAAAATAAAATAAAATAAAATAAAATAAAATAAAATAAAATAAAATAAAATAAAATAAAATAAAATAAAATAAAATAAAATAAAATAAAATAAAATAAAATAAAATAGATAAGATTAAATAGTTAAGAAGAAAAACCGAAGTTTTATAAAAATGTTCAGTTTTTAGTTGTCTGCTTCAATACCACATGCTAACAATCTAAAAAAATGTAACGTATGACAACACACGTTTACATTTTATGCTGCCAAATTTGCAGGTTATTTGAGGTAGTTCTGCTTCAAATTCTTTACTTTCCTCGATAGGTATACACTATATGGATGAAAATGAGACACATGGACAACATTGGTGTAACCAACTTTGTGTATTTTTACAGGAAAAAACATAAACCTTGTAGCAGAAGATGTAGATGTATGATTCTTTAACATGGAGGGAGAAAAATCTGGCAATACCAAAGGTAAATAAAAAGAAAAAAATCACAATCATAGACACTTCTGGGTAAGTACATTGCATGGACACAGCAAGGTCAGGAGGAGTATCTCGAATATTTCCCCGGAGATCGTTGAGACCCTGCCAATTTGGACCTGGTTCCACCTTGGGCACCTGCTTCCCCTGGGTCTCATCCTCCTTCCAGCACCTTGTATTGGGTCCTATTGTCCACCAATCCACTGTAATCCCATAACACTGTCTCTGCCTAGCCAAGGTAACCTCATGACACTGTGCCTGACAGCCCCATCAGCCAATCCCTTGTTGCCCTTTTCCCTAATCCTCACCCAGTGCTTCACCTACCAATCTGTTTGGCCCCACAAATCCTATGCTTCACTGCCCCATGTTGCCCACCAAGGACCACAAAAAGGCACACACCCATGTGCATGCTTGCCACGCTGCTTGCTTCTTGTTTGCCCACTACCCATTCCCTGGGAGTCTCCTCCTGCCACTATGGCAAGAAACATCTCTTTCTATCTCTCCCTCTCTCTGCCTCCACTCCTCCCACCTTCCCTGCTAGAATAAAACTTTTTGCGTGGATTGCTTGTTCTGGTGTTTCTGTTTGTGGCGGCAAATTGAAAGAGTTTTTTCTGAAGAGAGCTTAAACCGAAAACGATAACAAGTGTGTCGAATGAAAATCGTATATCCATATGCATAATATCCAATACCCTAACATTATGATTGTGTGGTTTCTTTTCACAACCAATTACCATGGGCATCAACAACATTTAGCTGTATTTTCTAGGCCAATTTGTAACATGAGTTTTCAAATAGACATATGAATAATTTTTTTTAATTTAACCTGCCAAGTGTTGTTTCCTGTTCATGGATAATAGTGTATTATTTTCCTGGTGTTTCCTAACCCCAAGACCATGGTTTTCCCATGTTGTAGAAGCAAGTTGCCTTCATTTTTCAGCATCATTGGTGCTGGAATGTTTTTTATGTAGAGCAGTCACAGCATTTTCATTGCTCTGTGCTGTTCTTGGTTCAAAAATGGATTATAAGCAAGCCAGATCAATAGGACTTAGACTCAAACTATTGGGAAAGAGGTGCACAAACTATTGAGAAATACCAGCATATTATCTCTCTCTTTCAGTTCCTTGCTGTAGTAAAAGTAAGGTTTGCATTGTAAATAGACAACATTGTGTACTGTTTGAGCCAAACCTAGACAATGAAGCTATAACATGGAAAGTAGAGCCAAGAGATGGCATGAGAAAAGTGTCTTAAGCTTCTAATTTCAACCTGAGGTCGTTCATATCCTTGTGTTCCTCAATTACAAAAGCAAACAAATTGGGCAAATCCTTGACTTCACCCTTTAACATAGGTGCATTTTTAAAGCCTAATGTGAAGTTTTGCATTACCAAATAGTTTTTCAAAAGTAAAATTGATTACTAAATGTTGTAAAGCTCATTGGCTATTACCCAGGCATTTCAAAATAACTCTGAGATCACTGTTATTTTGCGCTATATGAACAATCAGCTGAAGTTTAATAAGATTGAACTTACTTTGTTAAGAAAATATAGCATGTAAAGTTTTACTTAAATAGTATAATGATAAACATGTGACTGTTTAACAAGGATTATACTACTGCAATAATATAGAGGAAATTAGTGTGAGGGAGGGTAATTGGGGAGGAGGAAGGGGAAATCCCAGAGCCTATGGAACCATATTATAAAATAATAATAACAATAACACAATAGAAAAAGGGAAAATATCTCATAGTAATTTATTTTTCCACCATATAAGACAAGGATATAGCCACTGAGACATTGTGCTGGACCTCAACAAATTCCTTTTTGTAAGATAAAGAGTCCAATGTTACACAAATTTATTTGACAGAATTAGACTCCAGTCTTTTCATCTTATTACTATTATTATTTTACGATACAATTTCATAGTCTGGGATTTCCCTTACCCCTTCCACCAATTATCCCCTCTCCACTAAGTTCCCCTATATTATTACAATAGTATGGTTCTTCATAAATAATCATAGGTCCATCATTACAGACATGAACAATGGCAGAGTCCAGCATCCTATTGTCAAGATCTACTTATATTTAACAGTTTCATCAGGAGTCCCTCTTTGATCTGGCAGTAGAGATGCAGACTGCATTGTATCCTCACATCTGGCCATGATAGTTACTATACATCCCCTTAAATAAAAAACAAACCAAAGTCAACACCAGGAAGAATAATAGAAATTTACAATACCATGAAGTTAAATAACATGCTAAGGAATGACTAATGGGTGACTGAAGAAATGAAAAAGGAAATCAAGAAACTTTCTGAATAAAATGATACTACAAATTGATCTATGAGTCAGTGAGGAATTTAATATGATATAAAAACTTTTTTAGAAATGAAAATAAAAACAAAGCATCAAAATCCATGAGATATAGTTTCTGCTGATCTTTGTTGGTGAGATGTGTTTCCTGTTGGCAACAGATAGATGGTTTTGTTTTTTAATCCCGTCTACTAACCTATGACAGTTGATTGATGGGCTTAATCCATTTACATTCAAGGTTAATATGAATAGATGGTAATTTGGTCATGTCATTTTAGCAATGGTTTGTCCATTGCTTCATTAAATCTTCTGTTGTTATTTTACTGGGTTGTTCTTCATATTTGCCTTTGAGTGCTATAACTTTTCTCTGTCAAGAGAAATCTTTAAGTATCATTTGTAGGGCAGGTCTTGAAGAGGCATATTCTTTGAGTTTTTTTTTTACTGTGGAAGAATTTTATTTCATTTTTAAAGATAAAGGAAAGCTTTATATGGTACATTATTCTGGGCTGATTTTTTTTTTCCTTTAGAATCTGGAATATATTGCTCTATTCTCTTCTAGCCCAAGAGTTTCCTGTGAGAGGTCAGCTGTGAGTCTGATTGTCATTCCTGCATAGGTCAATTGTTTTTGTTGTTGTTGTTGTTGTTGTTTGTTTGTTTGTTTTTTACATGCACATCTAAGGGTTATTTCCTCATGCTTGCAGGAGAGAACTTGATTGTCTTGTGTCCTGGTGAAGATTGTTTTTGGTCAACTCTGCTGTGAGTTCTATGCTCCTCTTGTTTCCCAATTCTTTCTCCAGATTAAGAAATCTTTCCTTTATTATCTCATTACATACATTTTTAACCCAACTTCTCTTTCCATGTCTCCTGGACCTCCTATAACTCTTATATTTGGCCTTTTAATAGTGTGTCTTAATTCTTGAATGTTTTTTTTAGCTTGACCCAGCTCTGCTTCCAACTTTTTGATTGATTCCCCATGGTGACAAAACATATCTTTAAATTCTGAGATTCTTTCTTGTGCTGCATTCATTCTAATATGGAGACGTTCCACGGAGTTTTTAATTTGCTCATTTGTGTCCTTCAGTTCTAAGAATTTGGCTTGATTTTGTTTCAGTGCTGTTATTTCCTGTGTGACATATTGCTTAAAATCCTTGAACCTTTGTATGGGCTTCTCATTGTTGCTAAAGGGCTTTATAATGAGTTTTCTGCGTTTTATACCGCCCATTTTCTTGATGTATTCCTCAGTTAACTCTGAAGTTGGCAAAGGATTTGCTCCTTTGCAAGGGGAGTCTTCAGTAATATTTATTTTGCATTTGTCTCTCTGTTTCTTCTTTTGCTCTTAGTCATTGTACTCTGGTTAGCAGATTCTTCTCCTTAGGTAAGATTTCTAAGCTTTGTCACCCATAGGTCTACAGTTTGATTTCACTTATTTTTGTTGGTACATGATTCTTTGTTTGCAGTCACTTGTGCCATTCCCTCCAGTGATTTTCAGTCTGGGCTGTTGTGTTAGACTTCTGTCTTGGTCGCTGCAGCTTTTGCTCCTGGGTCACCACTCTCAACTCCTGTGGTCCCATACTATGGCTGCACTATTGTCAGTACAATCTTTCTCCCGCTTGCAGTTTGAGCAGTTCACAGGATTAGGGAGACACCTGGTGTCCTAAATAAAAAGGTTGTTGGTATTGCTAATCTTACTGCAACCTCAGGTTTGAGGGCCACCTGGACCTATTTTAACTTATCTGATGCCAAAGTTGGTATTATTTCCCCTGTATGACCAGCGCAATGCAGTGAGCTGGAAGTGTGTTTCCTCCCAGCGCAACATGCACAGCTCAATGTTGTCCTTCCAGTTTCACAGCCTTTGACACACTTCTTAAAGAAAAAGAAAAAGAAAAAGAAAAAGAAAAAAAAAAACTATCAAATAAGTCAAAGTTCATGTGATGTAGAAACGCAGTATTGAAGAGCTATTAATCTTGTATTTTGCATGAGGGTTGCTTTTTATTGGAGTGAAAATATGATATTTGTCCTTTGGGGATTCACTTATTTCACTGAACACAATGGTCTCTAGTTGGGACCATTAGGTTGCAAATGGTAAAATTTCATACTTTTTTATGGCCCAATATTATTCTGTGGAGTAGATGTTCCATGGTTTCTTTATCCACTCCTCTTTGGGCGGGCATCTGAGTTTTTTCGATGTCTTTACTATTGTAGATTGTGCTGTTGTAAATATAGGCTTTCAGATTCCTTTCTCATAGATTTTGTTTCATTTGGATATATTCCTAGAAGTAGGATAGCTGGGTGATTCAGCAGGGTAATTTTTTAGTTCTCTAAGCACTCTCCATACTGTCTTCCACAGTGGCTGTACTAGCATACTCTCTACACTGAAGGAGGGTACCTTTCTCCCCACATCTGCATCAGTATGTGTGGTAGTAGTTTTGAATTCAGACTAATCTCACTGGAGCTAGGTGGAATTTCATTGTAGTTCTCATTTGTATTTCCCCAAAAGTTAGGGAGCCTGAGCATTTTTTTTTTCATAATGGTAGGCAAGGGCAACTGGAGCTAATGGAGACATAGGAAAAATTGCTGTCCTTCCTTTTTAGTCTCAAGATTCTGTAATTAACACAGTGGCTCCACTAGATTCCCTTCTAATCTCAGATTATCTCTTTCACAGATTAATATATTTCTCAAACCATGTATGGGAAAAAACAATTTTTTCTATCATGCGAATTTGCTTTTCAATCTGTATAGACCACCTACCTCTTTCTTGCTGAATGACAATATTCTTTGCGAAAGAGATACTTTATTGAAGTCAAACTTCCGTGACAAAAACACTAATCGAGCTCAGGTACAGTTCATCTTCTGTTTCCACTGTTTAGACATCCATGAAATAAGCCTAGTGTAGATCAGAACAATTTTTTTAAATTCTAGCTGTACTGAAAAGCTAGGTTTTTTTCTGTTACTATTTCCTAAATAATAGAATATAAGAACTATTTTCTCAGTGTTTACATCTATTAGATATTATAAGAAATCTAGAGATTTCATGTTGACTGATAATGTAACATTTACATACAAACATCACACCCTTTTCTATTTTTTTCCTTTATTTTTGACAATCTTTACATAGTTAATTAGGGCACAAAGGTTCAAGGGCTACAGGAAAGTGGGTAAGATTATTATTTCCAATTGTTTTTCCCTGTATCTGGGGTAAAGGGGGAGGGCAAAGGGAGAAGCCCCACCCAGTCTTTCACCCATCCCAGGTCCTTGATATGGGGCATGTTCCGAGGGTCTTGCTCAAGTGATTTTGATAGTTCAACAGTTATGAATTGCTGCCAATCTCGCCATTCCAAGCATGATAAGGTCATTGAAGAATCCACTGATTCACATTGTCCATTTTAGTGTCTCCGTTTGCCCAGTTATTCACTGCCAACATATGGCTGGGGTAGTTGATTGATTTGTTCTGTCCTCTGTCTTTTCATGGTTAGAGATCTGAGTCTGGCAGTTCCATTGGGGAGATTCCCCAAAGAAACTTTGTCTGAGGTGATCCCAGACCAGAATCTTCTGTGTACTTGGCAAGTACACGGTCCGGTACAGTCCATCGCCCCAATCAGCTGGTGGTTACAATTACTGGGTCGGTTCTGTTTCCAGCCCTGACTTCCACTGGAGCCAATGGGTGTTGCAGTCCAGTCTGATTCTACCCAGCACACACTCGGCCCTCACATAAACCAGTGGGAGCTGCAGCCTAGTCAGAGAGACCCACAATAACACCCACCAGGCTTGCCCTCTGCCCTGGTTCCAGTGCTTGCCAGTATGTGCAGCAGACTAGTCCAGTTTGATTCACATCCCATTCAGCTCTCATATATGTCTATGGGCATTGAAGCCTAGTTCAACCTAACCAGCTCTACTATCCAGCCCACACACATGTTGTTGGGTGCCTTTCTGTCTAGCCACCCCTGCCCCTGTCCTGGTTTTCATGCTCTCCAGTGGGAGTGGTAACCCAAGAGGGAGGAATCCACTGTTTTCCTTCTAGGCCCTCCCACTCCCAGATTATGCTCTCTCCAGTTGGTTCTGTTTTGTAGTTTAACTTGACAGATTAGCCACTGGTGCCAGCCTCTGCCAGCTGATGCTGAGTTGAAGTCCTACCATCCCTCACCTACTCCAATTTTTGCTTGCACCAGTCAGAACAGTCAGCCCAACCTGGCTTCTCCCTGATCTAGTTCACATGAGGCCCAATTGTGTTGTAGCCCTGCCTAGCCTGGTGTGCCCCCATCCCAACCCACGCTGTCCAGTGGGAGTGGCTGTCCAGCAGGCGAGCCCTCCACATTCCCCTGCCGGCTCCGCTGCCTCCCTCCCTGGTTCTCACTTGTGTTGTTGGGCACTGGTGCCACATCTGGTATGGGTCACCTCACCTTCACATTTCGTAATGTGCACTGGTTTTTGTTGCAACCGAATTTGGCCTGACCCACACTCTGTTCTGGTTCTCGGACTCACCAGTGGCACACTCTTTTCTATTGGGATGAGCATTTTCAAACTTTGACGTCAAAGGAGGGTGTTAGAACCAATTCCCTGTGAACACAGATCATGTGCTTATTAATGAGTGGAAACCCTTTGATATGATAAAGCCTTACATTGAAAAGGCTCTGTTTCTACTCTAAGCGTGCATTGCATTAAATCTCATCTGCGTTGCTTGTTAATCCAATTGCATTACAAATATTTTCAAGTAATATGCATGACTTACCTATCCAAGTTTTCACCATCAGTCTTTGCAAACTTTCAAAGTACTCATCTTATGGATAAACACAATATTACATTACTTAGAATCAGTTGTTTCCCCAACACTTTTTCCAAGTTCTTATGAGTTATTTCCCCAAGTGGTCCTGATATTACATTGTAGAGAGAGATCCTGCCCCACAAAGTCTTTCCAGTTTGAATTCTATTCTCAATACAGCTCTGATCCCAGCTGTAGGTAACTGTCTAAGTTGCCTGGTACCTAGGCAAATATTACACTGCTGGGGCAAATGCAGTGGGCATTTTGGACCTGGTTAATGCCAAATTTGTGTTAACTATGCCAGTGTGTCTATTTAGCGATACCAGTATTTGCCTATTTTATTTTATTTTGTTTTTTCTTTTTAAAAGATGTTGAGAAGGTGGGGGTTCCAGGCTTGGAAGGGCCATCACATCCCCCAAGCATGTCACATGTTGCCTGTCAATGAGGATATGAAAGGTTTCCAGGTGATGGAGGTCTGTGGATGTGTTGGAGTGAGGCTACTGAAGGGATATTTAACATAGTTGGAGTGAATTCTGAGGGCTTCAATGGACTGGACCACAGCACTCACAGACAGACAAAATAGACTGGGTGGTTAAAGGGCAGGGGGTGTGGCGACCAAGCAGCATGTCTGGGTCAGGCCAAGGCATCCTCTGATGTGGAGACTTGGGGTTGGCCAAGTACCTTTGCTTGCCACACATCAGCACACATGAAAACTGGGACAGGCGAGCATCTGGCTGGGATTAGATCACAATACACATCTAAGAGTTTTGGGGCAGAGGCTGGACCACATCAGACTGGCTGCAATACCCACAAGAATGTGAGAGAACTAGATCTGGAGGAAGATTCTATAGGACATTTTTGGGCTCACCTCTGTGGAACTGCTGCACCTGGTGGTTTGCACAAGGAGTGGTGATAGGTCAAGCTAGACTGTACTGCAGACTTGACTGTTGATGAGAACTGAGACTGGGGTTAGCCAGGCCAGGCTGTGTTGAAGCACTTGCCAGCACACACAAGATCAGGGGCTGGCGATGGGCCAGGCAGGGCAACTTTGGAGTCTCTCTTGCTAAGCTGTAGCTTCCACCAAGCTCCCACAAGACTGGGGACAGCTTAGGCTGGGCAAGACTGCAGCAACTGGTGGCATACATGTGGGCTGGATTTGGGTGAGGGTCAGACCAGGTTAGGCCCCAGCATCGTCAGGTGCTTGCAAGAGCCAGAATGAGTATGAGCAGGTTGGGCTAGGGCTGTAGTACCTACCAGAGAGTTCTGGGACTTGAGGTGATCCAAGCAAGGCTGGGTTGCAGCAACAGCTGGCACATGTAGATCTGGACTGTGAGTGCACTTGGAAGTGCTCACTGGAAGGGGTGGTGAGCACAAAAGCCAGGGCTTGGGGAAGTCCAGGCAAGGCTGGACTGTATTGGGCCAGTTTGCAACACACTGGCAGCAAGAGCCAGCACAGGGTGCAGGCCAGGCCAGGTTGGGCTACAACACCTGCCAGGTCATATGAATCTGGGCCCAGGGGTGGGCCAAATGGGGTTAGGCTGCTGTACTTACCTTCAAGAACTGGCACTGGAAGTGGGCCAGGCTAAGCCAGGCTGCAGCACCTGCTGGCAAATATTAAGGCTGGGTGAAGGCCATGCCAAACTGGCCTAAAGCACCCGCCAGCACACACAAGACTTGAGGCTGTTGATGTGGTTGTCAGGAGAACTTCAAGGACTTTCTTATTGGACAATTGTTTCCACTGCTGAGTTGGTTCAACATATATAAACCAATCATTTTTATATAACACATTAACAAATTGAATAATAAAAATCATATGATTATTTCAATTACTATAGAGAAAACATTTGATAAAATACATCATTCTTTTATGATAAAAACTCCAAAAGATTATAAAGTAATATTCTATAACACAATCAAGGCAGTACATGAAAAATCCACAGCCATCATTACTTGGAATGTGGAAAATCTGAAACCATTTCCACTGAGGTATGAAACCAATGAATGTTTTTGTTTTTATCGGTAATTATGGAAGCTTTAGCAGAGCCATTAGGTAAGAAAAAAGACAGGGCACAAATAAGGAAGTAGAAAGTCAAATTATCTCTGTTTGCAGATGACATGATTTTATATATAGGGAGACTGGATGACTGCATAAGAGACTGTCGGAAATCATGACAGAGTTTGGTAATGTTGCAGGATATGTGTCAACGCATGAAAATCAAAAGCTTTCGTTTACACAGATAACTCTCTGGCTAAAAAAACCGTGTAACATTAGTACCATTTACAAAAGCTATGCAAAATTTAAATATCCTGATATAAATTTAACCAAGGATGTGGAATATTTATAAAATGAAAATTAATAAATATTAAGAAAATAATTGAACACACACACATACACATGGAAAAATATTCCATATTCATGGACTGAAATAATCAGTATCATAAAAATGCCCATACTAGCCGCAACAGTTTATAGATTCAACATAATACCAATAAAAATACTGATGGCTTCCTTCTTAGACCCAGAAAAAAAAATAATGCTGAAATGCATTAAGACACATAGGAGACCAAAATAACTAAAGCAATTTCAAACAAAATTGAAATGAGGCATCACAACACAAGCTGTAAGACATACGACAGGGCAGTTATAATCAAAACAATCTGATACACAAAAATTGATATATGGAAAAATTGATCAGAATAGAAAGTCCAAGAAATCATTTTTTAATCTATAATCAACTAGTCTTTGACAAACAAGCTAAAATACATAGGAGAATACATACATACAAACATACATACAAGAAGAAGATAATTGCAAGTGACATTTAGAATATTGAGCCTCCACAGATTTGTGTGACAAAATCTCTACTTTACATTTTATGCAAAGCTCAATTCAAAATTGATCAAAGAACTAATTGTAAAACCTAATAAATCAAAGTACTAGAAAAAAAATCACAGAACACCTCTGCAAGACATTGGCATAGGCAGAGACTTCGTGGAAAAGACCCAGAAGTACAGGCAACTGAAGTAAACATTTACAAATGGGTTACATCAAGCTTAAGAAGCTTCCTCCCTGCAAAGCAAACACTCAACGAAGAGGCAACTGTCAGGAAAGTAGAAAACTTTTGTAAGCTTTACAACAGATGAAAGATGAACATCCAGGAACTATACCAAGCTCAAGAAACTCAACAAAAAACAGTCCAGTCAAGAAATGGGCAAAAGATGTAAACCTTTTTTTTTTTTCTAAAGTATGCCCATAGATGTGAAGAAATGTTAGTATCACAAAAAGGTTTACCTCACCCCGGACAGAATAGCTATTGTACAGAAATAAAAAATAATATATGCTGAAAAGGATGTGGGGGAAAAGTATACTGACTCACTGTTGAAGGGAATGTAAACTAGTGTAATCATTATGGAAGGCTGTATGAAGACTCCTCAGATATGTGAAAGTAGATCTACTTATGACCCAGTCATTCCACTTCTGAAAATTCACTTAAATGAAGTAGTATCAGCATGTTAAAGCTATTTACATTCCAATGTTTATGGCAGTTCAATTTACAATAGTTAAGCTATGGATTCAGCTCAGATGTTCAACAGTTGATAACTTGATAAAGAAATTGTGGTGAAAACTATGGACTTAGACTCAGCCATAAAAAGAATGAGTCCTGGCTTTTACAACTGTATTTGTAGACTGTCTTTTGCAGAATTGAAGCAACTGAAAGTTCTTTTTTTTTTCTTTCTAAAGATTAATTTAATTATTTTTATTGGAAAGGCAGATACACAGAGAGGAGGAGAGACAGAAGGATCTTTCATCTGCTGGTTAACTCCCGAAGTGGCTGCAACAGCCAAAGCTAAGTTGATCTGAACCCAGGACCCAGTAGCAACTTCCGAGTCTCCCACATAGGAGCATAGTTCTAAGACTGCGCCATTCTCTATTGCTTTCCCAGGCCACAAACAGGGGGTTGGATGGGAAGTGGAGCAGTCATGAACCTGCGTTCATCTGGGATCCCATCACGTGCAAGATGAGGACTGCAGCCACTACACTATTGTGCCGTGTCCGCAACTGGAAACTCTTATACTTAGTAAGATAAGCCATTCCAATAAAGTCACACATGATACATTTTCCTTTACCTTTTGTAGCTAATAAACAGAGTATAATGTAATCTATACATGCAAAATTGACAGTTGAGATTTGATGGTTGTTTACAGCCATTGAGAAGTAATTTTTTTACCCTGCTTGCTGACTTTCGGCATCTCTATCAAACGGAGTACTAAGCCCATGAATGTGAAACAAACTGAAAGCATGTCATCGTATATAATATGTATTGCCTGAAAAACATTTTTGAAAGGATCTCACTACCCTTCATCCTCATTCTCAAAATGAGAAAATAAAGCAAAAAAGAGGAAAATCAGTTTCCCAAGGTGGAATGTAATACGAAAATGAGGTTCAGGACATTGTTAATACAATAGCAAAACTGACCCTGGACAATAAGATTCAAGCCACTAGAGGCACCCAGTTAATATTCAATTAAGACATAGTGGACTTTGTAAGGAAGGTCTTTAAAATAAACAGTGAAGCATTGATTCTTTATCTGCTAAGTTTGACCGCATAAAGAGCTTCAGAAGCATTTTCTAAAGCTGTGAAGCATTTGGAAAGACCTAAGCAGATTTGAGGTTTCTGAGCCAAAGAAAATTTAACCATGAAAGATAAAAACTATTGTTGAATAGTTGTAATAAAATATTGGTGTAATACTGGATTGAGAAAAAAATTATCAATACAGTATAGTACTGAAAACAGTACATTTAGATTTAACTACTAAAACTACATCAAAAAGAGGAAACATATTAGAATGTTAAGTAGTAATGTTTTAAATTTAAAAGTCAACACAATAGCTTCTGCGAGAAGCAAAGAGCAAGGCGGGGAATATATTTTCATACAGGATATTTCTTGGAAAAAGGAAAAGAAGCATTATATTGCATTTCATGCTTATTTATCAATGAATTATAGGGCAAAATGTGATGCTAGATTAAAACTTTCGGAGTAATTAACTACTGAAAGTATTTGGGACACATATTCTTACATAATTATGAAAAAACATAAATATATATATATATATATACATATATATTGATTGCATCTAAGTGTAAAGATTATACCACTGCTCAATGCCTTGATTTTATATTATGACATTTTAGATTTTTTATTTTAAAAATATTTTGTAAGAAAAATTTTCCTAGTTTAAGCATTTCTGAACTCACAAACAGATTTCTTGCCTATTTCATGATCCATGCCAGGGCATACCCTAGACAGGTTTTTTTTGTCTGACACCATAGATGACATTTTTGAAAATACTAAGGACCTACGTCACATTGTATGCATCAGTAGACACAAGTGATGCATAATATGACCAAGTAGATGTATAAGGTTGGATTTTACTACTGAGTTTCCAATTCAAACTATGGCACCTTGAGGAAATAGACACTGTCAAGGAAGGGCAGATTTAATGGTGGTCTTAAGTTTGAGAATGAGGATGCCCAGGAGGAGCCCTGTACTAGTTATCCATTATCTGCTTTTGCGTAAAATGTTGGGGAAAATGAAGCTTACTGTCCTAGATTTCTGGTCTCTTATTTTTAACTTTAATTTGTCCCAGCATTCAGTATGGCTGAAATACACATAAAGAACAGGGTTATAACAAGGAAAAGTGCCACTGGAGTTGAAAGAACAGTGTTCTTTGGGAAAGTTATGGGAACTGAAAAGAGTTAAGGAAAAACTGAAAAGTGGGGTCCTACAAAGAGCCAGCAGCAGTAATAGGAGATCTCTGCTTTTGTCCAATTGGTGATTGATCTGAGGTAAATGTTCTTTTTCTGCATGCTCCAGGGAATAGTGATTTTGATACCTGGGTATGTTCTGAAATCATTCTTATAAAGTTTTTTTAAAATTTTTTCTTGTGTATTTCAGGTGATCTATTATGTTACTTAGTCTTAGATGCAGATGGAGGTGCAAGTGCCAATCTGAGGGCCTACGAGTGGGTTCTAGTTCATTTCCAGAATCTGATATTTCTCCAAATTATTCTAGAAGGTAAGGCACAAATCAAATAGATCCAAGAATACATCTATCTTCCCTCAAATTGATTGGCATGGATTAGCACAGACTTTTATTATTTAGCATATTATAAGGAGATTATTAAATTCAACACAGGGACTATTTACTGTTCAGAAATTCATAACAACTGTATTCCATGAGCATGTGCTCTTAGGTCAGGCAGGCACTTGCTCTTATTGCCACCGAGAGCATCCTTACTTGTCACCCAGAAAAATGTTGACAGATTGTCAATTAAGGTGAGGTTTCCTGTCACTTTTGTCCTAGGCTTTATTGTTTCGGGAGGAATGCTACGCAAGTAGGAACCAATATTTTAGGGCCAATAAAAAGAAGAAAAGCTGATAAAACATGTCTGAAATAAATGGGACATGAGTTCCCAAATGGATCAGACAGGATTGCTCTTTCTTTTTTTTTTTCAGAAAATTTGGATACAAAATTTCAAATAAGAATAGCTGATTAAATTATATTGATCATTGCTTCCAAGACAAAAAAATTTCAGTTCCTTAGAAATATATTTTCAAGATTCATTATAATATTAATAGCATTATTGAAATAATTAATTTGGCACTTTGAGAAAACTCAAAGAGGGAACAACTATTATTGGGAATTCAAAATGTTCATTAGAAATCTGAATTTCATTCAGTCAGAACATATAAGTGATCTGAAAATAAAGCAGGCAATATGAGGTATGAAAGAGCTAAAAATCTCTGTAAATGGGTGGTTATAAAAGGACTAGTAGTGTATTGAAAGCAATATAGTGTTTTAAAGATTTTAATTTAATTTATAAATTTAGGATAGTTTATGTTTTTACATTACTATAGCATTTTAGATTTTAAATCTGGTAGAATTATTGGTAGAATTGAAATAAATGGCTTAGGCTTTTTTTATTTCCATTTAAACACTCAGCAAACTGTCACGCGAAAGTAGTTTTGCACGGTTTATAACAGATTTGTAGCTGTGTTATGAATATGTCCAATCTTATTACATATGACTTTAAAATTACTCTTTGCTGATATCTGGAGAAGTTAGTACAGAAGGAAGTGATTTGCCTAGATATAAGATGCTAATATCATTTTGAACATTTGGTATGTTCAAATAACTTTCTGTGTGAAACTAGAAAACAATAACAAACTATTCTAGAGCTAACCTTGAGATCAGCTGAGCTCTGGCCATTGTGGCTGGGCAGTGAGCTAGCAGGGGGATGACCTCTCTATCTTTCGTTCTCTCCCTGTAAAACATGCCTTTCTAATAAAATTAAATCTTAAATAAGTTTAAACATTGACTATAGTAACAAAGTCAGGATCCAGAATCAGAATATCACAGCAGAAAAATACCTTGGTTGTCATTTCAATAGACCCACACTCCTGTTTTCAAAGGGAGAAATTAGAGTTTGTAAATCATAAAGCGGAATGAAAACAAAGGGGAGGTTTACAAAACATACTGACTTTTCAACAGTGATTAATGATGGGGTACAGGGATTAAGTGGTAAGGGCAAATGATATATAAAATGGGGACAAAATACAAAAACAAAATTGAGGAGAAGACATACCTGAAATACCATTAAAAAGTGTAAAATGGCAATAGAAGCAGCTCCATTACTACAGGGTTAATTGTTAAGGATGACATTAATGACTGTCTTACACCGGGAGCATTGTAAGATTTTAAACATCTCAAGCTGGCAATTAAGGAAAAATATTGTTGTTCAACTATCAGAACTCATGGAGGTTAGTCTCTCTAATAAAGCCACACAGTTATCCTTAATATTTTTCAAATTAAATAGATGGAAAGGGAGGAATAAGTATCCTATAATAAGTTATAGTAATTATAAACATGCTTATATGTTATCTTTGAGCATCAAATTTTTTATTACTTAAAGGTAATTAAAATTACAAGCAAATTTAAAAAATCATAAGCAAATTGAAACTTAAAGAACAAGAAAATGTTAAATAAATTGAAATCTAAGATTATGGTGGTATGTATTTTGCAATGAAGATCGTTCATTGTAAAGAGTAGAGAAAATAAGAAAAAAAGAAGGAAGGAGGAGGGTGGATGGAGGATGTCAGCAGGAGTGAGGGTAAAATGTGAAGTAGCACAATTTTCCCAACTCTTTATTGTGCAGTGCATAAAACTTTTCATTTTGCAAAAATAAATACATACTATAGAAGAAAATAAAAAGCATGGATTCTAAGAATGTACAATGAGCATGAAAAAAGACAGTCTTACATTAAGTTAGAAGTAGATGTTGTAATTTAAATGTATAGATACAGTGGATTTAGAAAGGGAGAAATGCATATCAAATGTAAACCTTTGATTCTATTTGATAGTTTATGTTATGTTTTTCAACTTCTTAACTGCTTCCTAATGATAATTACTTATTTATTTAATCTTTGCACTTCCACCACTCAGGATATGGTCAGGATACAATAAATCTACCAATAATTTCAACAGGACAAATTAAGTAAGAAAAAGTAAAACTTGGTTACCTATTGAGTGATTCAAAGAAGAGCTCTGAGTGTAACAGGTAACAAGAAAAGAAGGTGCCAGAAGGGAATTTGAACCTTGACCTAACTCAAGAAGTTTTCCTCCCATCTTTCTTCTCATGCTCTCTGCTGCTAAGGTGCTCCTGGCTGTTCACGGTAGATATGAGAGCTGGTTGTCAACGTGAAAACATAGAAACTTTCTGGAAGCCACTGAAACCACATGAGTAGACAACTAGCACAGGAAAAAACTGTATGGGCTCGACATAATTCTCACCTTTTATTTTTGGGAGGTAGGGATAGGAAAAAGGAAAATTCTTCCTCCTCAAGTCTTGTCCTTTTTTTTTTTTTTTAAAGATTTGTTTATTTTTATTGCAAAGTCAGATATACAGAGGGGGGAAAGACAGAGAGGAAGATCTTCTGTCCGATGATTCACTCCCCAAGCGGCCCCAATGGTCGGAACTGAGCTGATCCAAAGCCAGGAGCCCAGAGCCTTTTCCAGGTCCCCGACATGGGTGCAGGGTCCCAAGGCTTTGGGCCGTGCCCAACTGCTTTCTCAGGCCACAGGAAGGGAGCTGGATAGGAAGCAGGGCTGCCAGGACTACAACTGGCACCCATATGGCCATATGGGATCCTGTCACATTCAAGGCGAGGATGTCAGCCGCTAGGTTACTGCGCTGGGCCTATGTCTTGCCCACTGTATGGAAAAATGAAATGAAACAGAAACCATTTTATTCTGGTTATAATCTCTTGTTATAATTTTTAATAGTTTCTTCATTACTGGCTTCAAATGTTCTAGTCACATAATCCTAAATTGTATGATCTTGATTTGAAGTCTGGTACAGGTACCAAGTCGACAACTTTCCACCTCAACATTGGCTATTCTCCATCGAATGAATTAGTTGACTTCAGTTGGATTTGTTTCAAATTTATGTGTTTCAAAAAAGTTGCAAATCATTCATTGTATGTGTAGGTTTTGGAATAGAAACCACAACTTATTAATTTGAACTGCTGAATATTTATTTGCTTTGTTTCTTAAAGCATTATAACAGAATGGTTTAAGCTTTTTTTTCAGACAGAAAAGTTTTATTCGCGAAGGGACCAGGTGAGCAGGGAAGAGAGAGGAAAGGGGAAAGCACCTCCTGAGAGAAAGTCAGGACGTGGGGTGACTCTCAAAAGGGGAGAGACAGAGACACCACGTGTTCTAAACTTAAATTTCTGAATTTATACCTTGTTCTTTTACATATACTATTTTGTATAACTGAACACCAATAAAAACAAAACAAATAATGGAGACATTCAAATTGGATACATTACAGCCAATCCTGTTTATTCACTTGCCTTAATGTCTTTGTGGCATCTACATTTTATTTTTATTTTTCTCTTTTTGCTTCTGTCTTGTAACTGTCTTATGATATCAAAAGGGAAAGTAGCTCAGCAAAGCAAAAATTTTTGAGGGAAAATGTTCTCTCTTCCTACAACCTAGTAATGAGGACTTTCTTCTTTAATCACTCTCATTTTTACCTTATGTAGCCTGGGGGAAAACATACTTCTCTTTAATTTTGTTTTAGAAAATACCAGTGGATTTAAGAAAGTGGTTCACATTTAATAGTCTTTAGGCGGGAAGTGTCCTCTTACATTATTTTTAAATAATGTTTAAGAATGAATTATCAAACAACTCACTGAAAAATAGTCACTTGCTATAAAAGAATTATTTAGAGGATGAGATAAAATTTTCTTTAAAGCTTGTTAGCCAGTTTTCAGACTGACACTCCTATGTGTTATACAGTAGTGGAACTCTGCACCTCTGTGCCCACCCAAAATGGTTGTCCCTTGAGCCTAATTATTTCAGTGATTTTATTTCATCATAAATTTCTCATGAACATTGGATAATAAAAGTGGTCTCCTCTTAAAAAAATACCAGTGAATACAAGGAAAATGTCATGAATAAATGTTCTGCTTAAAAATTTAGAGAATGGGCCGTGAGCAGCAACCTAGTGGCTGAAGTCCTTGTCTTGCATGTGCCAGGATCCCATATGGGCACCGGTTCTTGTCCCGGAGACCCCTGCTTCCCATCCAGCTCTGTGCTTGTGGCCTGGGAAAGCACCGCATGGAAAACCTGGAAGAAGCCCCTGGTTCCTGGCTTCGGTTCAGCTCAGTTCCAGCCATTGTGGCTACTTGGGGAGTGAATCATAAGACAGAAGAACTTCCTTTCTGCTTTTCCTCCTCTCAGTATATCTGATTTTCCAATGAAAGTAAATAAATATTTTTTAAAAATGTTATTTCTAGGGACCAGGCTGGTGGCACACTGGATTAAACTGCCTATCTCAATGCCAGAAATCTAGTTGGTGCTAGTGTGCCTGGGAAATCAGAAGGAGATAGTTCAAGTTATTGGGCCCCTACACCTACATGGGAGGCTAGGATAGGTGCTTGGGCTCCTGGCTTCACCCTGAACCAGCCTTGAACTTTCTGGCCATTAGAAGTGAACCAGTAGACTGAATAGCTCTCACTCCCTTTGTATCTAAGCCATTACAATAAATGTAAAGAAATAAATTGTAACAAAGGTTTTAAGACGTTATTGATAATTTAATAATTGACAAACAAAATGGATTTTTGGTTAGTAAAAGGTTTTAAAATGAGTTAAAGATAAAAATATTTTCCTCAAGAATTTGTCATTGGTCAGCAGAACTGGTTAAGAATGCAATCTGTGATGTAGAATTATACTGATCTATCTATGTCACAAGGTGGCACTGCTGTTTCAAATTTACAACAAGACCTATCCTGTCTCTTTTTTTGTATGATCCTTTTAAATGTTTAAAATATTTTAAGAACACATTTACTATTTTGTGCATCTTAGATTTTACATTTAAAAAAGGGGGCATACACAATTAATGTTACCTATTTAGCTATAATTGTTGCAGAATTTATTTACTTATTCATTGTTATTTCATTCAAAATTTGTGAACTTCCCTGACTCAAGCATGCAGCTTTGATTGGATTTCTATATTGTAATTCATTCTAAAGCCCTTAAGCGGGAGAAAGAAAAAGCAGACAGGTTTATTTCAGGCCATAGTATTTTTACTTTTTTACTTTCAGCTCTTTAGTGGTGGCTCAGAAAGGAATTGATTCCATATTACTAATAATCGTTATTAGGATATGGCAATAGTTTTTTTATTCATTATTCATCAGCTTGGTCATCATAAGTAATTTTTCGAAAATAAATGAACAATTTTAAATTGTCGGTTTGAAAAGCAGAACAATAAAAATTATAAATCTCACCTGCATATAGTTGAAATAAAAATTGTATAAAATAACATTATGCGCTGATATTCATTGCAATAAGCATTGAATTAGTTTTATTTGCACTGTAATTAAGTCATGGTTGTATAGCTCCAATTATAATTTTTACATGAAAACAGTATGCTCAGAACAAAATGTCTGTACTACTCAGGTCAAAGGTAATAGGTGATGCTCATTAAGTAGGTTCTGAAGAGTAAGAATAAAGTTTGCTAAAGGCAAAGAGTCACCTTCACATCTATAAAGGGAAAAATAGTACTAAAAGAACTTTCAAGCCTGAAGTTATGATATGAAAAAGAATTAGCACAAAAATAAAGTGTTTGAAAAAATAATGCACTAAATATTATGTTCAGAAAATTGTATATTCCTAAGGAGTGATTCAATCAGATGTTAAACATGGAGTGAATCTGTTTAAATATAGAAATAGCTTGCATAATTGCTTTTCAATTTAACATACAGATAGTTACGCTTATACACATGGAAAGGATATCAAAATCTTGTAGGTAAACATTTACAATTAATTTCCCATGAGCCAGTCCTATGAAAATTTCTTTCATTGGGCACTTGGAACTGAGGAGGAAGAGAAAGAGAAAAAAGAATTGGACTGGAAAGCCCTAAATGAAGAAGTAAACCACAAATGCCAAACCTTTAAGTTTGGGATTCCTGCACTTGTCTTAAGCAATCAGAATATCTTGTACTTGACTGCCCCTCACTATTTGGTGTCCTAGGATGGTGGCTATCCGCCTTTGTGTTGGTCTGCTTCCCTTAGTAAGTGATAACTGTGAGAAAATTAGTATGTTTCTATTCACTGCTGCATTCTTAGTGTCTGGAGTACTTAGAGGATGATAGATGTCTCAAACACTAATTCTTCAATAAGTGAGTAACTCTGTACATCATGGACATGGAGATATGAATGTTTTTTCCCCTACCTTAGTAATAGGATATTTCAAAAGAGCTAAATATTGGTGACATTAATAGTCAATGCTTGAAATCTGGCTTTATCTGATTAGAGAATTTGAATGTTCATAGTCAATGTTATATTTGAATATCTGGGATGTGGCCAGTTGGGGGAATTTAACACTCGGATTAATTTAGTAAACCAGCATGTTTTAGGATTGGCTTCAGCTTTAGACATGCAGAAATTTCAGTCTTACTACCAAAGATGAAATTGATATTGAGTCATCGTTAAGATGAGAAATTCTTGGTTAGGGTTCTGAGTCCGGCAGTTCGATTGGGGAGATCCCCAAAGAAATTTTGTCTGAGGTGTTCCCAGACAAGATTCTTATATGTGCTAGCAAGTACAGGGCCCTGCACAGTCCATAGCCCTGACAGCTGGTGGTTGCAATTGCTGAGTTGGTTCTGATTTCAGCCACGACATCCACTGGAACCAATGGGTGTCACAGTCCAGCCTGATTCTGCCCAGCACAAACAAAGCCCTCACACAGACCAATGTGGGCTGCAGCCTAGTTGGAGCGACCCACAATAACCCATCAGGCCCGCCCCCTGCCCTGGTTTGCCAGTCTGTGCAGCAGACTAGTCCAGAATCTTATAGTAAGTTTTAAAGGTTTGGGTAAATAATTCACAACCCTGTGTTAATTAGGGTAGTTTTTGTTGCAGCAACATACGTAAAACTTACATAAAGCAACAGAAGAAATTTTTTCAAAGGTTGTAAGGATTGTAAGAGAATCCACAAACGTTGAGCACTGCTTCACAAATTCAGCATTCACAGACTTGAGTTCTGGAACTATCAGCTTCAGCTTCCCCCTTGATTGTCAATATTTTGTTTTCCCTATGGGATGGAAAACATAAATGCTAACAAATTTGTAATTTAGAGTTTATCAAACTTTAACAGTATTTGTAAAGATGATAACTTCTGGAATAGTCACTTGTGGCCAGGGGGTAAATTAAATGATTTAAGAATCTGGAAAAAGAAATCATATGGGTGGAGTGGATAAAATGTAATTCTCAGGAAGGCTCAAAGACTATACTGTGCAAAAAGTTAAACATACATCCTCTATGGAAACTATAATATTTTACCTTTAAGATTAATTAATTACATAACTGCTGCAGTATTGTCTTGTTCCTCATATGTATTTCTTTTGCTTGCCCCAGACAAGAATATAAGAAGTTTGTTACTTTTGAAGGTCAAGTGAATATATAAATAAATAATAAATGTCCCACATGAATTTATCCAGAGTTCAAGGCTATAGTATGACACCTTTTAGCATACATTTTAAGGTGACAGGCCATTAATATGAAATTTTAATAAAGGAAGGAACTAAAAGCAGATGATTTCATTTTGGATTAAATACATCTTCATTGTGTTGTCATATTGAGATTCTTCACTCATAGAAATTATGACAAAGCAAATGTAACCAATGAACAAGAGAAATTTCATTTAGGCTGCCAACTATCATTAAACTGCTAGAACTGCATATGTGAAATGGATCAAATTTGTTCCCTTTTTATATAAATAACAAAATGAAAACAGAAAATACACTTCACAAGTTTCAAAATCCATTTAAAAAAATTGAGTTTTTTTTCCTCAGTGCTGGTACTTAATATTTTGAAATCCTTGGGTTCTTATTTTTTCAGTTTATCTACTAAATGGTGTTTGGAGACTAAATGCTGTTAACACAGCCTGTGGATTTGCAGAATGTTCACCTTGAAATTAAAATATACATTTTGGGGGAGTGAATATTTTATTTAGTCATTACACATTGACGTTCAGGTTAGAATGGTGATGCCTGATCAATAAAACATCCTTTCCACATAGGTAATATTTATCATTATTTTTTTATTTTACATTTTGTATAAAAATTTCAATAACATTTAAAGAAAACATTACATATCATTATGATGATAGTGATTATTATAATAGCTTGCAATAAACATTTATGCACTATCACAGGTACAATGCTAACCAGCCCATGAATTCTGCTTGCAGGTTAATTTATAACCAAATCATAGTGTGTGCCCCTAAGAGATAAAGATTCGTTTCTTTTAAATGTAATATTGTCATGTCAAAAATATTTAAAGTTATATTTAGCTGATATTTTGGAAAGAATAATAAAGATTCCAAAAAGTGGTGCCTTCCTGTGGTCTCTATTCAGTTCCCAGTGGGGCAGGCCTATGTATGTTTTTCCTCTTCTAAGGAGAGGGCGCTATGCCTTAAGATGAAAAGCTGAGCCTGACATGATGGCTCGATTTATAAATCCTCACCTTGCAAGTGCCAGGAATCCCATATGGGCACCCAGTTCATGTTCCAGCTACTCCACTTTCCATCCAACTCCCTATTTGCAGCCTGGGAAAGCAGCAGAGGACGGCCCAAAGCACTGAGAACCTGCAACCCTTGTGGGAGACTTAAGGAGAAACTCCTGGCTCCTGACTTCAGATTGGCTCAGCTCTGACAGTTGTGGCCATTTGGAGAGTGAACATGTAGATGGAAGATCTTCCTCTCTAATTGCCTTCAAAATGCAGAAGAAAAGACTAGATCATTGGTTGTTACAATAACAAAATGTATAATTATAAAATGTGTACATCACAAGATGTCATGATTCTAGGAAAACTTAGCCCAAAACAGGCAAACAAAAGCCTACCCTGTTCAGATTTTCAGCTTCAAAGTATATTTGGATGATTTATTAATCTTTTTTTCCTCCAAAGGAACCAAATTTAGATGGTAAGACCTCTAAGATGAATTTTTGCTTCATATTTGCCTCTTCCCAACAGATTGAAGAATGGATTATGTGCCCCTTAGGTTGAGACAACTGTTCCATTGGTATTCTGTCTATTTGAAAGAAATAAAACTAGGTTTAAATTTTTGCCTTTGAGTTATCCATAGAAAACACATCATCATGCTTTGCTGCACGTGAAGCTGCTGTTCTTCAAGTACCACCTCATTGTGTACTGTAACAGTACATCATGTAGAAATGTTGAGTAACATATGCACGAAACTTCAAAACTGCTATGTTATTTGAAACTTTTCTTCTCTGAAAATGCGGATGTTGGCCAGCCCTTCTGACCCGGAGAGCTCTCCATACTGGACTGGCACTGTGCTTTTCTGTGTAAGTGTGTTCCCTTACACAACGTGCAATTATGGTGATGTCACTGTGAGTTGTATCAGGTAAGCATCCTGCAGTTTATTAACTTAAACTCTACCCTTCTTTAGTGTGGTATCTTTGTTTATGAAAAAGAGAAACCAATGGTGTAATTGTTTTGATACTGAATGCTGATAATAAATGTTGTTTTGAAACAAGCAGTCCCTCAAAAAAAGGAAAAAAATGTAGTTCATATGAACCAAATATCTGGCTACTGATCAAATTTCTCTGTTGGTCTTAAAGTTCTTTCTCCTCACTAAATGTGCTGCATCAGAATTTATGCTACAACACCAGCAGTGAATTTAAAGACAGGTCTTACAGAGGTAATTAGAGTTTGAAGGTGAAGAGCCCGTTATGGGCTTAGTGCCTTTACATGATCTAATAGTAAGTCCTTTCATGCTTTTCTATTTGAAACGCAGGAGAGTTTGCTTCTCTACTATCCATCGCATGAGGGTGCAATGACAACAGTACTATCGGGTTCTCATCGGAATCAGATCTCCTCTACTTCCTGCTTCACTCTTCTTCATTTTTGTATTATTTCCTTTTCTTCTTCAAGATTTGTTTATTTCCTCGAATAATGATTATGGAGATGATGATGATGATGATGAGCGAGAGAGAGAGCCTGTTTTACTTTCAATGGTTTGCCACTCAAATAACTGCACTGGCCGGAGCTGGTCAAGCTGAAACTAAGAGTCAGAAATGTCATCTGGGTCTCCCATGTGGGTGGGAGGATTCTAAGTGGAACTGAGCTGCATTTCCAGGTCTATTAGCAGTGCACTTGACTGGAAGTGGAGCACCTGGAACTCCACCCCCCTCTAATACTGGATGCTGGCATCAGCAATGTTGGCTTAATTTACTGTACCACATACTGGCCTCAAAACTGCAGATCTTCTAGTACCTTATTTTAGGCTTTTTCAGCTTCTAGAGCTTCAAGAAATAATTGTTTACTTTGTATATTGAACTAAAGGCATACTCTTACAGTTGAATTATAAAAAAGATAAGATTGAATTTATTCATTTGTTTTATAGGTAGGCCAGACTTTGTTTTTCTTAACAAATGCTTTTACATTTATGTATTACAAATAAACTACACACTAAAAATGAATGTGTTGTTATTGAATTAAAATTGTGCTTTGTAAAGTAATCATACATGTCCACACTGTTCATAAACAGAAAAACAACACTATCAGCATGTTGAAAGCTTCCCTTTTGATTCTCCCAATCATAAGTGTTCCATCAAAATAGGCTACATCTCTATAACTTATGTATCCATAGATTTATTTACTTGTTTTTAAATTACACTTGCAAGTTAATTAAGGATGTAATCTTCTGTATTCATACTTTGAATTTTAATATTTGACACTTAGTTATCTTCATTTTGTTGAACATTTAATTATGGGAATCATAGAATTGGTTCATCCATTTTACTTTTAGTGAGCATTTGGGTTGTTTTTGCTTGATGGGCTCACAAATAATACTGCAAATGTTTGTTTTTCTATATATATATCTATATCTATATCTATATCTAGCATTATTCAGTTAAAAAAATCCCAATGCTTTGGAATATCTTCTGTTAAAGAAGTGGTTACAAATGTGTGTACTTCTTTCTAGGTTTTCAAGATTGATCTTTTGATTTATTTATTTTTCCCAGTAATAGTCTGTTTTAAATGTTGCATTGCTCCTTTAAACTCTGCCTCTGGTAGTTGATTCTTCTAATTCTTCCTCTTTCTCAGTCTTCAACTGGATGTTCTTGTCTAACTTGGTATTAGTTTCAAAATATTTTAAATTATATTTCCTGATAACAATTTGATTGTCATTAAAATTGATATTGAGATTTCTTGTGAAAATTTTGGGAGAAGCATTGCGATACAGTAGATTAAGCTGCCATTTGCAGAACTTGAATTCCAAATCAGAGTTCTAGTTGTAGCACTGACTACTCTGCTTTCAATTCAACTTCCTGTTGATGAGCCTGGGAATGCAGTAGATGACACCCTGAGTGTTTGGGTTCTTGACACCCACTTGGGAGATCAAATGAAGCTCTAGTTCCTGTCTTCAGCATGGATCACATTTTAAGACTGGAAATATTTTAGAAATGAATCAACAGGTGAAGGATCTCTCTCTCTCTCTGTCTCTCTCTCTGTCCCCCTCGCTCCCTATGTCACTTTGCCTTTTAGATAAATAAGAACATTCTTATAAAAATATTTCCCCCCAAATGAAATTGTTTGGATAGTGAATCATTCCACTTCTCAAACTGTGTGTTCATATATGTTATATGCATATTTATATAAGTAGGTCGGTATGTATCACCGGTAGGCTTTCCAGTTTTAGTGAGGTATAATTGGCAAATACAAATTGTATATATTGAAGGCACATGAAGCACACTTTTTGAGTGTGAAAAGGTGGGATTAGCTTTAAACCATGCATAGTTTAAAACATGCATCCCCATAAGATTTTTAAGCATGCTAGCCTAATGTGATGGTTTGATCTGTGCTTATATTGTAAAATGATTATCACAATCAAATTGATAAAATCTCATTACCACAATTAGTTACCATTTTTACTGAGTGTACTATATACAAATTATTTTTATAAATGCTTTGCTTCTTTTTCCAAAATGTGGGAAATATGCTAGCACCTAACAAAGCCACAATGTTCCCATAGTTTGAATGAAGGCCTGCAGTGTTCGTTAAAGCTATCCTAAGGTAACTGGCTTCCTTAAACCTTAGCTCTATAGAAAATGTTTTATCATCAAAGCTTAGCTAGACATACTGTAGTTATTAGAGAAGTGGACATGAAGGATCAATCTCCCGAGTCATTCATGAGGATTGCTGAATTGAGCATTCTTAAAACAGGAACACATACACCAAGACAATTTGACCTGCCCTTTGCAAACTGTACAAGCAGAATTCTGTTAGCAGAGATTTACTGATGTATTGCCAGAATAACAGTAGCTGCTGCGGCACCTGAGTTGACTCTGTTAGATTCCTATGCTTCATTTTTTTTTCAACCTTTTGTTTGTCTTGCTGGTCTTATTGCCCTGAATACAAGCTTAATATTGTGCAGAAATGAGAATGAAGGTTATCTTTATGATATCAAGAGCAAGTTTTTAATCTTTCAAATTAAGAATGAGATTTACAGGAGGTATTTTAGATATTGTTTATCAGATTAACTCATGAATAGTTGTGGAATTTATTAAATCTTATAAAAATTAATTGTGAAATATGATATTTGTGCATTTTTATTTAGAACATTTTCCTTACTCATTCCACTTAAATTTGTAAGATATTTACCTTTAGTTTTTACAGATATTCATATACTCAAATGTCACTATCATTGTTTTTGTCATTGTCAACATCACACATCAGTGTCAATTTTATGACACACATAAAATCTGATTTGGAAAGTACATCCTATTTGCTTTTTTCCTAAAGTATTTGGGTAAAAACATACTTTTGAAAAATTTAAATATTCAAAATATTTCATTCCTGAAGCCATAAATAAGGAAGTCTTTTGTGTTGCAATGCATGAAAAATACAGCCAATAACTTAGTGATAACAGGAAAGATTCATTCTTCAAATGCCTAAAGCAGTTATGCTTGAGCTGATCCAAAGCCAGGAGCCAGGAACCTCTGGGTCTCCCACACGGGTGCACAGTCTCAAGGATTTGGGCCATGTTCTACTACCTTCCCAGGTCATAAGCAGGGAGCTAGATGGGAGGTGGAGCAGCTGGATGATCCCTAACTGTCACCTGTATGGGATGCTGGCACTTGAAGGTGGAGGATTAGCTGGTTGAGCCATGGCACCAGGCCAGTACACAGATTTTCTAAGCCTCTGCCAGTCTCTTAAAATTTAAGAACACCGGGGAATCAGAGTGCCTTCGGAGGCCGAGAATTCTGACGTCACCCACCCCCTTCTGGATCTCCCACTTGGGATGGAAGAACCCCAAATCCTTCCTCTGAGGATCCAAGGTCATCGGAAAAACAGCCAGGAGCCCTGAGTGGTGCGCAGAAATAGAAGAACAGTAAATTTCCTTTGGGACTCGGGAGAGGAGCCTGCTCTGGTCCTTACTTAGTTCCAACTTTGGGTCCCCACCCTCTCTGGCAATGACCATTAGGATCGCTCCAGAACCCCCTCAAAACAAACAAACAAACAAACAAACAAAAGACCAAAAAAACTAGAATAGGTAGATGGAGAACAACAAGAAAAGCTTACAATCAGACAGGAAATGGTCAGCGTGGATTCACATATACCTTATTAGGTAGGACACAAATGATTAGTTATACCTCACTAGGGTATTGAACATTTCTCTGCACACCCCTCCTAAAACTGTTCTGCACCTCAACTGTTGACATATGTCTTGTTAGAGATATAAGCCAGTTTAGACTACCCTAAAATCTGCCAAGTTCAACAAAATTATACTCCAACACTATAAACTGCTAAATACTAAAATGAAAATAGACACGAGACAGCTATTGCCATTTAAAGGTGTACAGAACCCGGTTGTATATAAACTAAAATTGAAATGTCAATGAAGTAGTCACAGGATGTGGTTAAGAACTTGTGTCTTGTTAACGTATTGGTTACTCAATACCATGTCAATGAATTCCATAATGTTGTAAATTGTTGTTGATGTTATGATGGGGTTTTAATTGATCAGGATGATATTCTGCCAGCTCTACCTTCAAACCAGAGATGGTTTCCACAAGAAACCAATGAATTTATCTGAACAGTGAGATGCTGGACTCTATGCTTGGTATATGCTTGCAGTGTTAGAATCCTGACTGAATTTGAACTACAATACTGCAACAAGGTGGAGGAATCCATTATGGGGGGAGGGCATGGGGAGGAGTTGGGAGAATCCCAGAGCCTATGAAACTGTGTCATATAATGCAGTGTAATTAATAGAAAAAAAGCACATTAAGGCATCTTGACAAGAAATATATAAAAATACTTTTATAAAAGGAAAAAAATTTTAAGAACACGAATATTTGACATGCTTCTCCTTTCAGTTGCATGTTAATTATCTTATAAGCCATATCCTTTTACATTTTTTTCTGAGGAAATTTAGAGAATTTTCTTCAAATTTGGATATTTTGTCTGCTTTACCTATAGTTACAGTTCATTATTTTAAAAAACAGACATTTTAAAAAACATTTTCATTATTTTAAAAAACAGACACACAGCAAGCAAGTGGGAGAGACAAGAAGAGTGATCACCCATCAGCTAATTTATTTCCCAATTGCCTGTAAAAGCAGAGGATTAGACAGGCTGCAGTCAAAGACACCTCAATCTGAAACTTCCATGTAGATTTCAGAGATGCAACTATTGAGTCCTTTCCTGTTGATCCCAACAAAACATATCAATGTAAATCTGATTCCACACGTCTGCCAGTATGACATATAGGTATCTCAATCGGAATCTTAATTACTAGGTCAAACGCTCACCTCTTAATAGCTGCACTTTTATTTTTTGATTATTTGTGTTCAGTGTTGATCTGCTTCTCTTTTAGAACTACTGTGTTTTTTTCTCAATCCTTCTTTTATATCTTGCATTGTTTTCCCAGTTTTGTTCAAGTTTTTGTATTCTTTGAGGCAATAGGAACATTTATTCACCATTCATTTGATGTCATTATTATTCTGCTTCTTAGTCTCTTTTTCTTTGGAGTCTGTTACTAAAGCATTATCATATTCCTGTGCAGGTGTCATATTGATTTACTTGGCCACACTTTCTGTGTTCTGTATTGGTGTTTGGACATCTGGTGGATTACTCACTTCCGTTACTTTGAATGAGTGACTTTTGTAATAACATCTTCCGAAGACACATGTCTAGAAGTTTGCTTATATCCAGCTGAATGGTTTATTATATGTCACTTTATTTTCAATAGAGTTGATGACAGCAGAAACGAAGATGCAGACACAACAGTGATGTGTAGGTTTTGGAACCAGTCCATGGGGCAAGTTTTGTGGATACAGCGACAGCAGCTTACATTCATCATCACTGCTGCTGATGAAATTGTGAAAGTGCCAATTTGGAATCATGATAAAGTTATTCAGACAGCCACATTGCTAACATACAGTTGGAGTCAAAGGCATAGCAATGCAGTACTGCCCCCAGGTTTTTATGTAATATCTTGGTATCTACCTACCTTGTTTTTCAAAGGGAAGGTTACTCTGCCCAGCTATGTTGTTTAAAGCTGGGGGAGTAACACAAAAAAGTGATGCCTACCCATACTTCAATGCTACATCAAATTGAGATTCTACTAACTGCAAAGATCAGTGTTGCAGTGGTAGGGTCAAGAGCCAGTAAGCAGTGGGAGGACCACTTCTTAGGTAGACGTGAAATCAAAAGCCTTTGCAACCAAACAGATCTGTGTTGGCTGAGTATAATCAGTGAATTGGATTACAGATGGGGTTGCTCCATGGCATCATCCACAGGCACCTATCTGAAACAACATTAGTATCTGACCAGTGATTATTTTCCAGACCCAAGGTGCTCTATGCTCACTTTGGAGTTCCTGTTCCTTGCTGTCATCCCACACATGGGGTAACAGAGGTAGTGAAGGTGTTCCCTTGGATGTCTGGGCCTATGCTAAGTGGGGTTACATGTGTGACTTACAGTTACAAGGTATACTCTGTTCTTTGGATGTGCACCACATCTGAGAGACTCTGAGGCAAATGCACTTATTAATTGCCCCAGGTCTGCAAATAATGCAAGGACAGGTCTAGAGAGTCTGTCTTTCAGCAATGGCCTGGGTATAGGTCGTTCTGGTCCCTTTCTGATTTTTGGTTTCACCGCTCTGGAAGTAACACTGAGCTCCAAACCCGATCCTGAGATCACTTTCTGCATTATCCTCACGTGATTAAAGACTTAGTCCTTGCTGTCTGGGATAGAGCTAGTGGAGATACTTTCTTAAGTGACACTAAGAAAGTTGTACTTAAACATCACAGGCATGAGATCTGTGCCTATGTGAAATCGGCAATGACCCAAGATGGAATGAATCCATTTTTCCATGATAAAAGTGTCTTTTGGATCCTAAGACAGACATAAATGTTATCTGAGTGAGCCCTGACCTTGGAAGAGAAGACTCTAGGCCTTTATAGTGCTGAGTTTGATTGTGCCAGGAATGGCACTGAGATTCAAGGAAAAGCCGTAAGTTCACTTTCCCATCCTAGAACTCTGTACCTGGAATCTTTCTCTGCTGTCTGCAGGAGGTTGAGGAAGCAATGATGGGAACAGTCCTTTGGCCAAAGGCTCCATCAACAAGCAAAGCCTTGAGATAATCCACGTTATTTTTTGGATGCATAAACTAATAAACATGGTTCATGAAAGTCGTGGAGTGCTACCTTAAACAACAGTCATAAAATGTTGATACAGGAAACAGTATACCTAAACCCTTATAGAATTATGATGATTGTGAAAAACCGTTTAAACAACATTCAACAGTATGAAGAATAGATTAGCTGTTGCAAAGGTGAAGGGAAGAACAAAATAATGTGTCTATAAAACATAAGGAATCAGAGTGATAGTAAAAATGCTCTGTATCTTAACTATGATAATGATGATATTCTGTGTGTAGTATTGTTACAATTTTGCAAAATGTTACCTTTGAATAAAATTGCATAAAGAGTACATTGGAATCCTTGAATTATTTTTATTACAGCATGGGCACCTGCGATTTTCTTGAAATAAGAAGTTTAATTTAAAAACCCTAAAAATAGGAAGTGTCTCTTTTTAAAATAAAATTTGATTTGTTTATTATTATATGTTCAGAAAGAAATTCTATCCGATAGGCAAAGTCTTCTTAGTGTACAACATTCATTTGTTCTTGCCCTTGATGGGGTAAGATGTCAGAAGCTATTTTTATGTCTCCTAAGGAATAACATTAGTTTTGAAGAGGCTTGGATTTTTGCTTTTCCCTGTTGATTAAAGGTGAGAAAAAGGTGATTCAAATGAAGTAGAAATGAAGGACATTGCCTGTGTGTTTACAGTCCTCTGTTTGCTACAGAGAACTCCACAGTAGCGGAGTTTTATTTAGTAAATAGGTCACTGAGGATATTGTACCTTTAGAACTAAACTGTAAATCATCTGTATTTTTGTATTAAATTTAAGCAAATCATATTAAAAATTCTATTCATGCCACTAAAATAGTTTATTAGTCATTCTTTGAACAGTAAAGCTCTGGAAAGTAGCCTTGTAAGATCTTTTGGGAATTTATCACTTAACTTAGAGTATTAAAAGTATAATTTAGAATTTGATCAGTGGGCCCAGTGCGGTAGCCGAGCAGCAAAAGTCCTCACCTCGCATGTTCAAGGATCCAATATGGGCTCTGGTTCTAATCCTGGCTGCATGCTTCCCATCCAGCTCCCTGCTTATGGCCCAAAGCCTTGGGATCCTGCACCTGTGTGGGAAACCCAGAAGAAGCTCTGGGCTCCTTGCTTCGGATTGGCTCAGCTCCATCCAATGCAACTGGTCCAGGAGTGAATCAAAGGATTGATGATCTTCATCTCTGTCTCTCCTCCTCTCTGTAGATCTGACTTTCTAATAATAATAATAAGAAGAAGATCAGTGTATTTTCAAGAAGTTTTAAATGCTGATGGTATGTTGGAGCTTTTAATTGATCGGGATGATACTCTGCTGGCTCTGCCTTCAGACCAGGGAGGGTATACCTAAGAAGCCGTTGAACTTGACTGGACAATAAGATGCTGGACTCTTTGTTTGGTATATGATTGCAACAGGGGAATCTCAACTGAACTTGAACTGTGGTTATGCAACAAGGTGGAGGAATCCACCATGGTGGGAGGGTTTGGGGAGGGGTGGGGAGAATCCAAGTACCTATGAAACTGTGTCACATAATACAATGTAATTAATGAATAAAAAATGTTTTTCCAATTACACAGAGTTATGAATCAAAATATTAGATACATTTGCACTCTTAATTTTATATTTGAGACTTTGAGGTCAAATGACTTGTCCAGTATCATAAGAATAGTTACCTTTAGAAGTAGTCCTCACCTCACATACACTATGTTCTATTTGTTTTCAGGAAGGAAGGAGAAAGGAAGGGAGGGAGGGAGGGAAGAAGCAAACAGGAAGGAAGCAGAGCGTGAGAGCAACAATGAGAGTGAGAGGGCAAGAGAGCCAGGAGCAACGTGAGAGAAATCTCATCAAGTGATTTACCTCATTAATGGCTGAAACATGTGGGGCTAGGCCACACCACAGCAGTGGGCTAGTAACTCAATCCTTGTGTCTCACTTGGTCAGTCATGTCATACATTCCAGGGTGCAGATTAGCAGGAAGATGAAATTGAGAATGGAGCTTAGTCTTGGACAGATTTTTTACTGTAAGTCAAAAATGCTCACCTGACACCAAGACATTTTTTATCTATTTTATTTCTACGTCCAGAATTTTCTATTATTTCTACATTTCTATTATTTCTACATGTGGAATTTTCTATTATCTAATTTATAATCATTCTTGCATACTGTGGTAAACTTGCTTTATTAGAATTTCATATCCCAAAATTATGAATTTCCTGTTAATAGTTAAGATTGAGGAATATTTTGAAAAAATTGATAATGAAAGATTACATTATGCTAAATGATAAATTTATAATATCAGCATTTTTAAAACAAGATTGTAAAAAATAGGGTTGTGTTGATAACTTTATGCTTATTAATTTATTTTCCATATTAGATGTGGTTCTATTTTTTGGTAATACAATGACCATTAGGAAAATTTTTGTTAGATGTAAAATTAAAATAAATTGGTGCTTGATTCAGAATGGTATAAATTCAGCATGAAAGGACTTTAGAAAAGATTTCTGAGACACAAAATCTAAAAGGTAAGTAAAAATTAGTCTCCTAATGGCACTTAAACATTTTTTTTCCATTTCTACCCCAACAATAGTGTCCAGAAAATAAGGTGAATGAAAGGTGTAGAAATTCTTGGCCAAACAGGTGGCACTAGTACAGAAATACTGAGAGCTATACAGCATACGATTTGCCTTGAAAATAGCTTTTATCATTTTTACTGACTGAGGCTAATCAAAGAGCAGAGCTCAGTTGGATTTTCTCCTTATCTCACTCTCTCTGGATCAAGGAAAAGGCGTTTTAAGAGTAGCATGTTCCACTTTGTTCATGATCAGATAAAAAAAGAAAAAGGCAGTTGAAGGAATTCAAGAGTTTTAACAAAGGAAATCAATGGTTCTTATAGTTTTTGGAATATTTATGTTATTAGAGGATTCCTGACTATTCTAAGGCATATTCTCTCCAATCTTAGACAAATAAGTTTTTCGTGCACTTCCAGCATTTTGCTTGAATAACACTTGCTTTAAAAAGCATTTATTGTGAAAAAAGTTAAAACTTATAGATAAAGTGCAAGCATGGAACAAAGAATCGAGCCGGGTGATATGTCATATGTTAATATTTAACCATGTTTATTTTATGCTCTGTTCTCTCCCTCGTTCTCCATTTTTGATGTGTGTCTGCCAAAATATCTATGTGAGTCCTATGTACATGCTTATTTTTTCTGAACCAACTTGAGTAAAACATCATTTTGAATATCACCTTTGCATATTTAATTAAGAATTTCCTAACAGACGGTACCATTAAGCATCTTTCAAAATCAGAAATTTAACATTAAAGTAGCACTACCAATAAGTTTACAAACTCCATTCACTATTCCTCAATTATCTTAATGATACTATATTAAGAATATTTAATGCTCCTTTTTAACCAAGCTAATTTTTTTAGCATTTATGTATTAATTAATTAGTCAATTAATTTATTTGAAAGTCAGAGGTACAGGGAGGGAGAGAGAGACAGGAGAGAGATGCATATTTATCTCTTATCTGTTGGTTCACTCCATAAAAGCCACAATAAAGAGGGCTGAGCCAGACTGGAACTCCAAACCTATAATTGTATCCAGATGCCCTATGTGACTGAAAGTGGCCCAAGCATTTGAATAATATACTGTTGCTTTCCTAGTGGTGTTAGAAAGCAGCTGCATGAGAAATGAGATAGCTGGGACTTGAACAGTAGCACATATAGAATGTTAGTGTTGCAGGTTTAATTGCTACACCACAATGTTCTATCCAAGCAGAAATTTGTTTCTAACATTCTAGAATCTTGGGAGTACAACTTTTTGCTTATTTGTTTTGTTTTTAATCAACATAGTTGCATTTTTGTGCGGATTTTCTTCTCAGCTCTTGACTGTTATCTTTTTATATATGCCCATGAACAGAGGTTGAGCTAGAAAGCATTGTGGGGTTTCTTAGAAGAAAACAGATCTACCATATCATCCAGCTTTCGCTTTCCTGGGAGTATATGCAAAGGAAATGAAATCTGTGTATGAGAAAATGACCTGCAATCCTATATCTACTGCAGCATAACCCAGATGCCAAGAAATGGTTCCAACTAGAGACCATTATGTTCCATGGGATAAGACAATCCCCAAAGGACAAGAATAAGATGTCCTCTTTGGTACAAGACAACCTTCATGCAAAATGCAAGATCAACAGATATATAGGCAAACATGTATATGCATACATTTACTTACAGGAGTTGTTAAGGGAGACTAGCATATCAAGAAGTGAAGAAACAGGGCAGTATACATTTGTACTCCTGAATAAAGATGGACTCCCAATGAAACAAGTAACTATATCTTGACAATCGGATGCCAGACTTCTACAAATGTCTATGCCTACAATGTTATGATGGACTTAAATGGAAGAATGATGGAATGGTGACTGTTTTTAAAGGAGTATGTCATTGGATTGATGGAGGGTAAAACAGTAGAGAGAGGGTGAATGGGAATGGGGATGGAAAATCCCTGAGCCTATGGAACATTACCCATGAAAAATAAAAATGTTAAAAAAATAATGTCACCAGCTACAGGCAATTACCAAAGTTGCCTGTAGCTAGGTAAATGTTATATTGCTCAGAAAAAAATTAGATAGTAGCTAGTGACATCTGGGTCTGGTTAAGGCCCAATTTTTGTTAACTAAATCTGTTCCTCAGAATGCCAGTATATTTGCTTTCTTTCTTTTTTTCTTTCTTTTTTTAAAAGATTTATTTTTATTGGAAAGTCAGATATACATAGAGGAGGAGAGACAGAGAGGAAGATCTTCCATCCGATGGTTCACTCCCCAAGTGGCCGCAATGGCCGGTGCTATGCCGATCCGAAGCCAGGAGCCAGGAACCTCCTCCAGGTCTCCCACGCGGGTGCAGGGTCCCAAGGATTTGGACCATCCTCGACTGCTTTCCCAGGCCGCAAGCAGGGAGCTGGATGGGAAGAAGAGCAGCCGGGATTTAAACCGGCGCCCATATGGGATCATGTTGCGTTCAGGGCAAGGACTTTAGCCACTAAGCCACGCCGCCGGGCTTGCTTGCTTGCTTGCTTTCTTTCTCTCTTTCTCTCTTTCTCTCTTTCTTTCTTCTTTCTTTCTTTCTTTCTTTCTTTCTTTCTTTCTTTCTTTCTTTCTTTCTTTCTTTCTTTCCTTCTTTCTTTCTTTCCTTCTTTCTTTCTTTCTCATAAGTGGGGAATTATAGGCTGGTTTATTACAGGCTGGGATGTTCCACCTTAAGCTCCAAATGGGAAGGACTGTAGACTGCCTAGAAAGAGCCCTGGAGTATGTGAAATAGGAATTGCTGAACACATATTTGACAAGGAAAGAAGCACTTCTGGGGCCTTGCATGCATTGGGTTACCACACACAGAGGAATGGAGCTGAGACAGAGTAGCTTAGGGGGAGAAAACTGCAGGGCATGTATCTCTGGGTTGCTGTTACTTGGTCTTCAGTTTCAATCCATGATGGTGAGAAGATGCACAATATGATTTCAGTTTTTTTTCATAAGTTCTGAAGCTTGTGTTTTGTTCCATAATGTGAACAATCTTGAAGCACTTTCCATGTACTGATGGAAAAAAGTGCATTCTCTGTATGTAAGATGGAAGATTCTGTAGATATCAATTCAGCCTATTTGCTCACGTGATTTGAGCGCGAAAGGCATCTGAAGAGGCTGTCTTCCACTTTTCCTGTGCACCTGCTCATGGCAAACAATCATGGAGTTCAAGCACACCCAGGTAATTGAGGCACCCCACTCTCAGCAGCTTCACTACTCACATCGTGTATTTGAAAGATAATATTAACAGCATGACAGTCTAATAGGCCATGAGTAGCAACTGCCGAGATGTACTCCTTGAGAGCTTGTTTGGAGGTTCTAGCAGGGGAGCGCAGCTACTGGTACACCCTTGACCGAAGACTGGTCCTCCTCTAGCGGGGATCGTCATCCTCTTCCACCGAGCACGCAGCTTTTGGAGGGACGCACATGGAGTGGTGAGGGAGGAAGGGGACACCCGCCTAGCCAGCCACATCAGCCCAATCAACCCTGGAGATCAATGGGGTGACAGATGTCGCAGCCAGATCGCCCTCATATCCGAGATGTACTCCTAAATTTGGAAATCTAGTAGTTGATCCTGATTTCATTCTTGCCCAGTCAGCAATTTTCTAAGCTATATATTTCTGGAATTAATTTATTTTCTGCTTTGCATTAAAAAAAAGGTACTTCTTGCACTTAATCCAAACTGATAAATACTCTTCATTGTATTTTTTCCTTGCATGTCCATTCTCCTACTAGAAATCAGTCTTTCTGGAGAGGGATAACACTTGTATTTGGTAATTCTTTTAGTCATTCCTTCACTCATCTGACACATTACTCTTTATATCTGCCTATATTGAAATTTCATGATGTGATGCTTGACAAAAAGTGCTCATTAATTTTAATTAATAAAGTATAAAATGTAATACTTAAGGTACTCGGTATATCCTAGGAAACCAATAATAAAATAAGTCATATGTAGTAAGCATTTATAATATGTCAAATGGTGTGCATAACATTTCAAACCCATTGACTTTTCAAGGATTTTGCATATTTAATTTTATGCTTGTCTTAAAATCCTTATTACAGGGTTTGGTAAAATTGTGCAGCTGGTTAAGCTGCCTCAAGTAACACTAACACTGTTTGAATCCTAACTGCTCCACTTCTGACCAAATTCTTTGCTAATGAACCTGGAAAAGCAGTGAGGATGATCCTGCCACCCACATGGAAGTCCTAGAATAAGATTCTGTCTCTTGGCTTCAGGCTGACCCAGCTCTGGCTATTGCAGCCATTTTGGGAACAAACTAGTATATGAAAGATCTCTCTCTCTCAATCTCTCTATTTTCTTTTTTCTCTGTAACTTCCTTTGAAATGAGCAAGTATATTGTATTTAAAATAAAATCCATTTTATATTCCTATGAGCTCTGTAAAAATGATTACTTCCTGTTTTACAAATAAAGCTCCTGAAGATGACAGTGTAGCTTGCTTTAGGTTACAGAGTATTGGTGTATACTGGATTTAAACATAGGTATTCTGACTCAATGATTGCTAACCTTGGAAACCATTCAAGAATCTCTAAAAAGAGGATATGCAATGTGAATTAATCTGTTCCACACAACACAGGAAGGATCTAGGAGACTTGTGTCTGATCAAAGAGTGACTTAAGAACTGAGGTACAAGAGATTATAGAAGATGGGATAACGGGAGAACAAAGGATTGTGTTTAAGCACAAAAAAAAAGACATATTAGGGAACAAACAAGATGCTAAAGAATATAGCTGATACAGAGTATTTGTCACCATAAGTAAGGTGTTGTGAGGAGTGGCTGGAAAATGAATAAAAGTACAGTGTATTTATAGGAAATCAAATATATATTTTTATGAAACAATAGGATACTGTTGCTTCATTAAAAAATCCTTGAGAACATTTTGATTACAAAGAAATAGTTTTGGAATAATGTGGAGAATGTGTAAGTTATAGAGTAATATGACACTGTTAGAGTGAAGTAAGATTTGAGACAGTACCTGAAAGTCAAGAGTAGATCATTTTTATCTTTAGGATCCTAGAATCTGATGGAAGAACTGCCACTTCATATACAAGCAGTCCATTATTAACAACTTTTATTTAACTTAAATGTTATAGGTATGCAGAGGTTTAACAACTTAAAAAACTGACACAGCTTTATTATGATAGAACCAGAAGAAAACCTAATTTAATAATCTTTTACTTTAAGCAGAATCATGGAAGAACAGGTTGAGTATTTTCCACAATATCAAAAATGGTGCATATGTTCAGAAATACACTTTAAAAACTTGCAGGTATGTAGTTATGAGTAAATTTATATTCTCATTTTTCTATTGTATTTATATTATCTGAACCCATGACTTCTAATATTCAAGTTTTTACTTTCTTAATGATCCATGATGTCCCCTTTCTTCCCAGATATTCCTGTCATAGGAGGAAGCTGCTTTACTGCTTAAGGGATAAAGTGGTGAAATAGAAAGGAAATATATGTTGAAGGTGGAGAATACTACCACAGTCAGCTGTTAAGATATTATAAATATAATATATAAACATGTTATGTGTAAATATTAATGTCTTTTTGCTGTTGTGCTAAGATAATGCTTTGTTTTCTTTTCCTCTCTTTCCTTAGTAGGTGTCCTCTAGTGAGATCTCGAGATTGACATTTCTGTCGACTTAATCTATACATCCAAGGACACTTTAAAGGTTAAGTAAATTCTATTTCTAATGCTGTGATCACTAAATTGTAAATGCTAGCTTCCTTAGGTTTTGATAGTTTGGGGCCTTTAATTTTGAATAAAAACTCTTTCCATGTTTTGAAATATCAGCAGCTGCATGTGAGAAGTAGACAATAAATAATCTATAACATGGGTTTCATCAAAACATGTTTTGTGAATATTTAACTGGTTATAAGAAATTTGTCTAAATATACTACTTTATCTGAGAAATATATACATACACTGTTCTGCTGAGATTAAATAGGAAATAAGCAATATTCCAATTACTTTATTTTCCTATACAAATCTAAACAACCTATTTGGAATTAAAATTTTATTTCCTGAAAAAAACTAATCATCAAAGTTTTGTCCATTTTGCCTTTCAGAAGCCTAAGTGTAACTTATGCCAAGTTAACTTAAAATGAACAGATTTTACAATTTCTCTTCTATTGAGTGATCTGAAAATGGTAAAATAAAATTAAAGGAAAAGGAATCAAAGCACTTGTTATAACTGAGCATCGGAGACAGCAGCCCAGGGAATAGCTGCATAACAGTGAATGCTCTTTTGCAGCTAACACCTGGGTTTACTATTTTTGGAAAGATATCACAAGTTTAAACACAGAGGAAAATGGCTCACAAATCCAATAACATTTTGAATTCACAACTACCAGCAATATCAGGGGATTTTCACCCAATATTTTTGCTAACAAATCAATAACATGAGTAAATCCTTTTGTATTGTGAACAATCAAATGCTCAGTAACAGGTACCACTGCTTAAATTAATATAATCCCAGAAGTGCTCTGTATGTTTTAGAGCTAATACCACTGAGGCTTAAAATTCACATGTGATAAGTTGGAGGATATTTCTTAATAATGGTTTAGATAAAAGCAAATTATGTGAAGATTTTGAATTAAATGATTCCACAATGAATGGTCTCAGTTTAAATTGCTCTTGTGTCTGGATGGCATGTTTCTCATTGCTCATATTTCTTCATACTGCAAAGAATGTAGCAAGTATTTTTAAAACACATACTACATATTTTACTAAAACCTATGACTGCCTGCAACTTCTGTTGTAAAGATTGCGTTAGACAGCATGGTTCATAGAAACAGCTGTCATCACGTGCACTTTTCAAATCAGATTAAAACTCACCATCTTTCTGAAACCTGCCCAAGTGCCATGAAGAAAATCAATGGCTTCCTTTTTTCTTTCTCACTAGGCTGTAGCTGCATTTATCATACTGTTTTGCGAACATTCCTTCTAATCCTTGAATGTAGCAAAAAAAAAAAAAAAAAAACATGACATGTATTGTACTGTAAATGTGAACACAACTCAAGTAGGCAACAGACCATATAAAAACCTCTAACTGAAAGCTTACAAATGGGACTGGGTCTTTATTAAACATAACTTCACAGTGAATGGTGAAATTTGCCATAGAAGATAGCCATGGAAATGAAAGCCATGTTGTAATTGTGGTTAAATTGATATAGCCATGGCTTGTCACTATGCCAGAATTTTGCTCTGCTAAATCTATGAAGATTACTAAAATGGTTATAGAAGAGGCCTTGAATAGCTATTGTCTACTAACTTTGAAAATAGGTGCTAAAGATATAAATGAATAAGATAGGATAGTTGGTTTTAAAATAGTAATTGAGGAAAAGAGACATTCTCCTTTAAGAAATCATAAAATTCATTGGAAATGTGTGCTAAAATTGTCTTTTATTTATCATTTCTACTGAATAATACTAACATTGTTGGAACAAAATAAGTCATATTACCATCAAAAATCCATATTTTTACCATTTTGAGATAAGTGAAAATTTTGGACTACACAAACATAAGAATATGGACTACGACTTTTCTTCAGGGAAACATAAGTGTGTATTACACTCTTTAATACTCTGGAGGAAGAGAGATGAGAAGAGAAAGAAAACGAAGAAGGAAACAAAAAGAAAAGAAAGTAAAGTTAGGAAAAGGAAGGTAGTAATAGTAATAGACTTGAGAGAAAGAAAACATTTATGAAGCAAAGAGAGCAAAAATAGTGGATAGAAAAATCTGACATAGACCTGGGGGGGCCAATGTAAATACCTAACTGAAAATCAGAATAATCAACTAGAACAATTCGTGATAGAATGTGTAAGAAGTAAGAATTGGGGTTAATATATGTAGCAGAGGGATGATTTTGTCTACAAACCTTCTTGGAGTATTAAAGTCCTTCAATTGTAATATATTTATAACTTATTTAAAAATAAAAGCCTAAAATGAAAATGCTCCCTTAGTCACTAACCCATTTCTCTCTCTCTTTGAAATCTTATCTTTTGAATTCTGTTTCAGATAACGTTACTAGACTGAATTTTTATTTCTCCCCTCACATGCATAAATTCTGTATAATATTCATATATTTCCTTTTAGATATGCAACACTTGATTTTTAAACAATTTATATATTTTCATTGTATTTGAATAACCACCTCCTCTGCTTTAAATTCTAACTATAATGAGGATTTGAAAGTCCTTTGGATAATTTGAGAGAGCATATAATTCTTCCAGTATGTCTCTTTTATTTTTCTTTAAATGTTATTTTTTTCCACCATTAACTGATTTTATTCCACATTACAACAGCAGGACATTTTTTTTTTTCCTCAGGAATACACACAACATTTTCCCAAGACAGATCATATTCTGGATCATAAAATGTTTATAAATTGAACAGGATTAAAACCATGCCTATATTCTCTGATCACAGTGGGATTAATTTAGAAATGAGAAGCCAGAACAATCAGGAACTATAAACTTTTGGAAATAAAGCAGGGCACTTCTAAATAACTCATCAAAGAAGAAACGCCAATGTTGAGCCACTACTTGGGTGTCTACATCCCATATTGGCAGCTGTTCGAGCCCCACCTACTCAGCTCCCATCTAACTTTCTACTGAAATTCCAAGGAGGCAGCAGATGATGGCTTAGTGCTTGGCCCCTGCCACTTCTGTGGGAGATCTGTGTGAAGCTCTGTGCTCCTGGCTTCAGCCTGGTCCATTTTTAGCAAATACCCATAGCATCCAGGTCTGAGCCTCATTGAATCCACCACAAAGGAACTCCACTTGCATCAGCCGCATGGCAGGAACCCAAGCACTTGGCTCATCGTTTATCTGTTGCCTCTTAGACACATTGACGGGAAGTTGGAATAGAAGCACAAAATAGGACTCAAACTGGCATTACATTCCACTGCCACTGGGGCATGGGCTGACCTTAGTGACCCAAGTCATAGAATACAGAGTAGAATTGTAGATCAGGAAGCATAGTTTACAGGGGAAATTTGGAAGACATCATTTAGTGACGTGATATAAGTTTGTACTGATCAATAATAAAACACATTGGTGTCATGTGCTGCTTGACACTATGCACTGAGAAGGACACCTCCTATTTGTGGTATCCTCTACTTTTCCCCAATGTCCTGCTATCATGAGAACACATTAGACAAACTCAAACCAAGGGGTATTCTACAAAACAACTGGCTAGTATTCTTCAAAAGTCTCAACATTACAAAGAACAAGGAAATGTTTGCAGACAGAAGTAGACTAACACAAGATGATGCACAAATTGTGATGTTCTTCACAGACCCTAGATCAGAAAAAGACATCATTGGGAAAACTACTGAAATCTAAATAAACACTGCAGTTTAGTCCATGATGTTGTTTCAATGTCCATTTCTTAGTTTTGAGAATGAAGTAATCACAGGATGTGGTTAAGAACTTGCATTTTCTAACATATTGGTCACTCAATACCACGTCAATTAACTCCACAATGTTGTAAATTGTTGTTGATGTTGTGTTTCTGGCTTTTTATTAGACGGGATGATATTCTGCAAGCTCTACTTTCAGACCAGGGATGGTCTCCACGAAAAACTGTTGAATTTATCTGGACAATAAGATGCTGGACTCTATGCACGGTACATGCTTGCAATGAGGTAATCATGACTGGATTTGAGCTGTACTACTGCAACAATGTGGAGGATTCCAACATGGGGGGAGGGCTCGAGGAGGGGTTGGGGGAATCCCAGAGCCTATAAAACTGTGTCATAAAACGAAATTAAATAAAAAATAATAATCAAAGCCTTCCACCCCAGAGGTCTATCATCTAAATATTTTTCTGGTTCTGACAGAACACACGTTTTAATTGGATTCCTGAAAAATTAAGTAAGTTTTAAAGCTGCCATGTACTGCAGCATTTCAAGAATAAATATTTTAAATAACAAAAAAAAATCAAAGGATGTTAGGTGAGTAATATCATCTTGGCAACTTTTCTATAAAATTTACAATAATTCTAAAATGAAAATTTATTTTTGAAGCTATATTCATGTATGAACCAGCATTATTAAATATGTTAATCACAATCCCAATCCATTTGTGAGCCCCTCATGTAATATGTTGATTTACTACTCTTTATATTTGTACATTGCTTTTATTCTCTTCACATGGGTTTCTCTTTGCTTAATTTTCTGATTACTTTCATTCTGCAGCTACAAAGGTGTTTCTACCTAAAATAATATAATATAATATAATTGCACCTCCTTCTTCCTTTTTCTTGGACCATGTTTAATCTTTCTCTCCTCAACACTATCTTAGTGCCTTTTATGTATCTACAGTTTCCAATATTTGCAACAGTATTTCTATAGTCTACGTTACTTTATCATTTTGCATATTGTGAAGCCTTCCAGGATGGGTATTTTAGTCTTTTTTTTTACATTGTGTTTCTAATTTTTAGCCTATAACATTTTATACAGCTCAGATATTAAATATCACTGAACTTCTATAGGGTATCTTTGCTTTCTCACCACCTAGACCAATGTTGAATTACATTATAACTCTAGTCTCATGCTAAACCTTACTGACGCTAAATTTCTTTGCCACTAATGTATTTCTTCTTATCTTTTTATAGAAAACAATTTAATATTAACATTGATTATTTACTCCTAAATGTGCATTGCCATTATGCAATATTAGCAATGCAGATAATTTACAATCTTTTAAAAGTGTATAAATTTTAAAGATTTTCTTCTTAATTTTCATATATTTTCCATGCATATTAATAGGTAATGTGATGGGTCCCACGCAATGGCTCAGTGGCTAAATCCTTGACTTACACGTACAGGGATCTGGTGTGGGTGTTTGTTTGTGTCCTGACTGCTCTATTTCTCATTCTGCTGCCTAACCGTGGCCTGGGGAAACAGCAAAGCATGGCCTAAAGAGTTAGGATCCTGTACCCATATGGGAGACCCAAAGGAGGCTCCTGGCTCCTGGCTTCAGATTGGCTCAGCTCCAGTCATTTTGATCAACTGGGGAGTGAAGCAGAGAATGAAACATCTTCTTGCAAATCTGCCTTTCCAATAAACCAAAAGAGGTCTTTAAAAAAGTAGATAATGAGAACTATTTAAAAAATTATAAACAATTTCATTTTTACTTTGCATGTTGTTTTCTTTGCATTATTCAGCTATTGAGCTTTCATGAGCGTCTGATGTTAATGACTCCTGCCAGTTAGAATTACCCTTAGTGGTACTTTGTATTAGTGGTAATAGAGGATATAGTGTATTCAAAACAAGGAAAACTAAAATGGCTTGATGAGACATAAGTTCCTTTCAAACACAATAGAAAAGTAAAGTTTGAGGTTGCTTTGGAAATCTCCATGAGGATTTGTGTGTTGGGAACGCCCGCGTCGCCACGTAATCCGAGCCGAGCGGAGGGACTAGGGTTGCAACGCAGACAACGCAGAGAGACAAGACAAGGCAACACGCAGTACACCGAATGCCGATCGATGACAGAATGATCTTTATTGCAACTCCAGACTTTCTTTTATACTCTGCTTAGCTCCTCCCAGTAGTGGCCACCCTAAATCCCTTCAGTTCCTCCCAGTAGTGGCAACCCTAAATCCCTTCAGTTCCTCCCAGTGTTTATCCAATCCTCTCGTGGCCACCCTAAATCCCTTGAGTTTTATCCAATCCCCTGGCAGATAACTTGACAAATAGGAAGCAGGAACTTGCGGTTAAGCCAGTGGCTATATGTATCAGGCCAGAATTACCAATCCTGTTATGCTCTGAGAAACAAGCTAAGCTGTGGAGTTAATCCTTGGGAGAACGGGGCCTGCATGTCCCCCTTTTTTTGTTTTTTTTTTTTTTTAATGGACGCCTGTCTTAGGTTGTCCAGCAGTCAGTTGACGCCTTACCCGTCATGGGGAGCCCCACCTGGGGAATCCCTGTCTTAGGTTGGTCATCAGCGCTGCCAGATCTTACCCGTCTCTGGCTGCCCATCACACCATGTTCAGCACTAGGGTTTTCCACAGCTAAATCCATCATGGTTTGTCAAATAATGACCTGCTCCCAGGCTTATTGCCTGCATAGGCGGCAAAGAAGACTAAACAGTACTGCAATCATGGCTACGACCATCAGCCCCATGGCCAAGATTCCGCTTTGTTCCTAAAACATCCATGCTGCCAGTTAAATGCCATTTAACAGGGGTAACACATATATGATGGTAAATCGGGGAGCAGCTGGAGATCTGCGTTTCCCATGGGCAGGATACCAGGAAGTTGCACCACTGCTGCAAGGTCTCCTATCCTGCAAGAACATCATTAGGAGTGGGATCATGTTGAGTTGGAGCCAAGGAGATTTGCCGTGTAAGTCTCTCGGGAACCCATCTAGGTGTTTCTTCATCCTGGGGAAAAACACAAACAGAGCCTCGCCCCCACGTTAGTACTGGATCTGGTCCTCGCCATTTATTTGTGGCCAGATCTTTCCATTTTACTTGGCCTTTATTCTCATTAGAAGGGCGAAGCCAATGGCGCTCTGCAGGAGCTACATCATTAGTGACAGTTAAAAAATTTAACACATAGATGGCAGATGCCAGTAAGGAATGGGGTGAGCTGCAATGCTCAGCCACATCCCCCTTCTTTATTTTTTCTAAATAAACTTTAAGGGTGCGGTTAGCACGTTCAACAATGGCTTGACCCTGAGGATTATAAGGAATGCCTGTTTTTTGAGTTATATTAAAATATAGGCAAAGGCCTGTAAACAATGGGCTTCTTTTAATTTCTCTCAAGCTGTTCCTTTACCAATTCAATTGCAGCCTCTAATTTTTAACCCTGTCACAGACTGGTTGGGGGTCACCTTGAAGATGTCTGCCCAAACCTTTTCCAGGAAAGTATCCCTGTCTATTAAGCATATTTGGCACAGGCTGAGAGGTCAATACAACATTCATGGCACTCAACAAATCTCGTCCCCACAGATTGATAGGAATATGTGGTAAGACATACGGTTGGAAAACTCCTGAATGCCCTTCTTGATCCTTCCACCTTAACAACCTGGCACTTTTCTGTGGCTGAGAAGTTCCTATCCCTTGGAGAACGGTTGGGGTGGCCTCTAATGGCCAGGAACTTGGCCACTGTGCCTGGGATATAACTGTACTATCAGCTCCGGTATCAAGTAAACCTGTGAATTTTCTCCCTTCTATCTCTAACTGTAAGGTGGGTCGGGTTTGCATGTCGGAGACCCAACATGCCAAGGGGCCAGAATGTCCAAATCCTCCTTGTCTATCTCTCTTAAGAATGGGGTTGTCAGTTGGAACCTTGGGGATCAAGATCAGCTGGGCAAATCTAGCTCCAGGTGGAATGATTATAGTGCCTTTGGCTGATTCTGCCATGACCTCTATTTCTGCTGGAGTATCCTCATCTATCACTCCTGGGAGTACTCTGATTCCATGCATAGTAGCACTACTTCTTCCTAGGATCAGGCCCAAGGTATTCTTAGGCAAGGGGCCCCTGACTCCTGTTTTTATCTGTTGGGGTCCCAGGAGCGGGGTCAATACCTCTCCAGAGGTGGCACAGAGGTCCAGTCCTGCGCTACCTGGTGTTGCTCTGAGGAGGGTTGAAATATCTGTGCTCCTCGCCTTGGGAGAGGGACTCTGGAAGGAGTCTGCGCTGTTCCGGAAGTTACAGGTGTCTGCTGGGCTCCGTACACCTGAGGTTGGGGGGCCCGGAGCGGGCCCCTGACCCCGTTTCCCGATAGGGGATTGCCTTGGGCATCATATCTGGACCTACAATCACTGCTCCAATGATAGCCTTTATGGCATCTTGGACAAAGATCTGGGGCCTGCAAGGATCTTGGGGGTGATCTTCCTTGTCGCGGAAGTTTGGGGCACTGTTTTTTAAAATGTCCAGGCTGTCCACATCTGAAACAGGTTTTGGGAGGCGCCCTAGGGTGGGGCTGAGGGTGTTGAACAGCGGCTGCTATCACTTGCCCAAGGGCATGGGTGGAGTCAATATGTCTGCAGATTTTGAGATAATCATGCAGGGACTTATCTCTGTGGAACCTGAGAGCATCCTGGCAATATTTATTAGCATTCTCAAAGGCTATATGCTTAATTACTGGCATTGCTGGTTCCACGTTACCAAAGATCTTACTAGCAACCTGCATAATACGGTCCACAAATTCTTGAAAAGGTTCTGTGGGGCCTTGCAAGACCTTGGAAAGCTGGTCTCCTGTATTAGCATTAGGCAAGGCCTTCCAGGCTCCAAGGGCTGCATTTGCTATCTGTGCATAAACTCCTAGGTCATAATTAACTTGTTGTTGGATGCCCTCAAAAGGTCCAGTGCCAGTAAGCATTTCAAGGCTTCGATCTGCGTGTCCCCCAGCCGCGTTCTGCTCAGCAAAAAATCTGCACCTATCTTGAAAATCCCCTTTCCATAGGAGAAAGTCACCACCATCGAGAGCAGAGCGGCACAATTGCATCCAATCACTAGGAGTAAGATTCAAACTCAAAAAGGATTCTATGAGTGCAAGAGTAAAGGGTGCCTGGGCACCATAATCTTTAACAGCCTGCTTTACATTTTTGAGGTCTTTAAATTGAAGGGGCTGATGCTCCCGGCGAGGGGGACCCCCTCGAACTGGGACCTCTATTACAGGGAAGCATCGAACCCCACCCACAGGCTGATCAGTGAGACCGTCACTCCATGGCCGTGTGGGGTAATTATTGGGTGAATGGCCCGCGGCATCCTCCTCAGGAGGAGCGGTAGGGGTCACAAAATTAGGGGCATAAGGTGGTGGTCTTGAACTGGACAATTTGCCAGAGGAACGTGCACCTATTCCTGCTTTCTTTAACTTTCTTTTAATGTCCCTAATTTCCCGCTTTAAGAAAATCTTCTCTTTATCCTTAATTTTCCGCTTTAAGAAAACCTCCTCATCTCGTTTTTCCTCACTCTCTTCCGAGGAAGAGGCCTTGTTCTCATCTGAAGAAGAGGCTTCACTCTCCTCTAAAGAAGAGACCTCACTCTCCTCTAAAGAAGAGGTCTCACTCGGGGTGGTTTCACTCGAGGCCACCTCGTTCCAGGCTTCCAAGGACCGTAGAACTTCCCACCTCTGGATTCCTTCAAAAGTAGTCTGTACTTCTCTTAACTGTCTCTCAACTTTCACTTTATCAGTAAATAATGCATCACGGACTAAGCGCCACAAAGAAAAGTTAACAATGGGGAAATTATCTGGGTCTTTTTGTAAACAGGATTGTAAATTGGCCTTAACCTGTTCCCAATCGGGAATATTCAAGTTGCCTGAAACAATAAACCAAGGACTGCTAGATTGAATGGCTTTAACAAAATTTCTAATCATTTTAAATTTAACTGGCATCCTCAGCTGATGTAGAAGTTCTTCAAGCTCGGTGGCCAATTTATCCCGGGAGAAGGCAGAACCCATTTTATCGTCCTTTTCACCGGATAAATTAAACACCAAGACCTAACTATACTTCAAAATAAATCTAAAACCTGACTATACTTCTAAATAAATCGAAAACTTACAAAATAAATCTAAAACCTAGCTATATTTCAAAATAAGTCTAAAACCTAACTATATTTCAAAATAAAACTAAAACCTAACTATATTTCAAAATGAAACTCCCTCTCCTACCAGTTTAGCAGAGACTTACAATATGTCCCACTTACCTGAATCAGCTGGCCAGCCTCCTGGGACGACCCTTCGTCGTATCCTCTCTTTCTCAATCTCGGTGGGAACCTCCAGATGTTGGCAACGCCCACGTCGCCACGTACCCCGAGCCGAGCGGAGGGACTAGGGTTGCAACGCAGACAACGCAGAGAGACAAGACAAGGCAACACGCAGTACACCGAATGCCGATCGATGACAGAATGATCTTTATTGCAACTCCAGACTTTCTTTTATACTCTGCTTAGCTCCTCCCAGTAGTGGCCACCCTAAATCCCTTCAGTTCCTCCCAGTAGTGGCAACCCTAAATCCCTTCAGTTCCTCCCAGTGTTTATCCAATCCTCTCGTGGCCACCCTAAATCCCTTGAGTTTTATCCAATCCCCTGGCAGATAACTTGACAAATAGGAAGCAGGAACTTGCGGTTAAGCCAGTGGCTATATGTATCAGGCCAGAATTACCAATCCTGTTATGCTCTGAGAAACAAGCTAAGCTGTGGAGTTAATCCTTGGGAGAACGGGGCCTGCATTTGTGGAAACCCAGTACTTACTCTTTTTTCCACAAAAGAAGTCTGCTTTCATTTTACATGGTTCTACGCTTTTTTTAAGGTTTATTTATTTTTATTCCAAAGTCAGATATATACAGAGAGGAGGAAAGACAGAGAGGAAGGTTTTCTGTCTAATAATTCACTCCCCAAGTGACCGCAATGGCGGGTGCTGCACCAATCCGAAGCCAGGAGCCTTTTCCTGGTCTCCCACGTGGATGCAGGGTCCCAAGGCTTTGGGCCATCCTCGACTGCTTTCCCGGCCAAAAGCAGGGAGCTGGATGGGAAGTGGAGCTAACGGGATTAGAACTGGCGTCATTATGGGATCCTGACACGTTCAAGGGGGGGGTGGACTTAAGCTGCTAGGCCACGCCGCTGGGCCCATGTGGTTTCAGTTTGTAAGGTCTCATCATATCCACATAAAACGCAATGGAATGAAAGAAAAAAATGAAATAAGAAATGCGTATCTCTTTCCTTCAATGGCAAGTCAGAACAGCTCACATAGGTTCTAGGAACAGAATTTAATCATTACTCTAGAGTTAACTACAAGAAAATGTGGAAATGTAGGCTTCATTCTAGTCAGTCATCAGTATTAGTAATAAATATGCAATTGAAGTTACAAAGTGTGGTGGAAATGGAGGGCAGATAGCTAGAAAGACTTACTCAGCAACTGAAACATCAAAACACTTGCAAAAACTCAGATAATCGATTTTGTTAGACTTCTTGAAAGATAATTAACAGTATACACCAACTAATTTATTACTAGATGGAGAAGAGCAGAGCTGTTATCAAAGAATGAAGTTCCTCTGTCTAATTTATCTAAGGAATACTTGAAGGATTGATGCAAGCGACTTGTTTTTATTTTCCTTAGCTTGTAATAATCTCAGGTCAGGAAAGTAAATATTCAGAGAAAATTTTCACAAAAAAAAGAGTGAAAAGCGGCGGAACCATCTACTTGCAGCCAGAGTGAAAATTGTGCTTGCTCCAAACAGCAAAATGTGCTGAGCTCAGCAGGAATGCATTACAGCAGACTTTCCTTGAAGTCTTTAGAAAACTGAAGATTTCAGAAAAGTACGCACACCCACAGGGCAGGAAACATGTTCAGAAAAGACCTTGAGAAGTCAAAACTTTCACCTCTGGCTGAACTTCTCCTCAGCAAAATCAGAATGCAAAAGCTAAGAAAACGTTATAAACAGGCTGACTACATGTTGAAGGGGTGCCCCAATACAGAGGCAATCTGTCTGCATCTGAGAGTGTTTTGTTTTTATTCCATGAGTTCAAGGAAATCTGTTAAGACATTTACTAAACAAAAGTTTAAGTGCTAGGAATCCCAGAGATCACAAGTGACAAAGCATGCAATGTTTATGAAAATAGTTCATAAGGGTTGCTCTCTAAAAGTCACTATAATTCCCTTAAGAAACAATAAAAAAGAACACAGTAAAGGTATTACAACATCATAGTATTTCCGGAGTTAACACATATTCTTCAAAATGCCTGTGTTTCAACAAGATAGTAGGATATAAAAAGATAAAAGAATGTTTGGACTTTTTGTAGGAGAATTAAAAAAAAAACTAGCAGCAGAGAAGGCATAGTTACAGAGAGAGAGAGGAAAATAGAGAGAGATAGAGGGAGAGAGAGAGAGAGAGAGAGAGATCTTCCGTTTGCTGGTTGCTTCCCAAAATGATCCTAGCTGGAGATGGGCCAAATTAAAACCGGTATCTGGGGTTCAATATAGGCCTACCACATGGAGAGAAGTTGCATTTGCAGAGTTACAGAGAGAGCGAAGGGGGCTTGATCAAAAGCAGAGCAGCCAGGACTTCAATAGGCACCCATATGGGATGCTATCATTGCAGGTGATGGTCCAATCCTCTGTGCTATGATGCTAGCCCCAAACTAAATGTAATTTATACTCAACAGGATAAAAAGATATTCTATATAAATAAGTAAATGAAATTAGGAGAAATGTGTCTTAACTAATAGGGAATATCAAAAAAGAGAAATTAGAAAAGTGAAAATAGAACCTTAGCATTGACTAGTGCAGTGATTGACATGTGTAATGACTGAAATAAGGCAATAAATTAATGTTAGGGTTTCAATAGCATATTTGAGTACACAGAATAAAAAGCACAGTTGAAGAAGGTCAATTTAAGTCATATGATGCAAGGAGAAGAAAAGCAAGAAGAATAGATAAAAATAAGCATAGCTTAAGGTCTATGTAATACTACCCAGGGAATCAACATGTGCATAATAAAAGTCTCATCTAGAGAGCGAAAACAGAGAAAGTACCAGAAAAATATAAAGAACAAAGAAAGAACACAATGTTTCTATACTTTACAAATGATCAAAGGCATGAATCCACACAAGGAACTTACAAAAATATGCATGAAAAGGTATATTAAAATATAATGAAGTTGAACTATCTAAAGAAAAGGCAAATGAAATACTGAATGCAGCAAATAAAAGCAATAAGAGGAAAAGCTAACTTATAAGCAACAACCACGGAAGTCAGAACGAAGAATGCTGGGGGATTAGAAGTTCAGTATCTGGCAAAATTATCCCCTAAAATGAAGGAGAAATTAACGCATTTCAAGAAAAAAAAAGTTTGAAGATGGCTGTCATGGATAGCTTGCCCTAAATATAACATTAAAAATCTCTCGGGCTGAAATAAAAAGATATTAAATAATCATATAAAGAAATAAAGAACACTGGTACAGATAATACCAAGGCATTATTAATGAGATTATGTTTTATAGTTGTTTTCATTCCTATATGATAAACAAATGCACACAGCATCTATTGATCTGTGTTAGTGGACAATTAATCTCTAAGGATGTAATGGGGCACAGCTGTACATAAGTTTTTGTAAAGAATTGGATATAGGATGGGATTGGTTAAAATAGACTGTTAGTAGTTTAAGAAGTTACTTTATGATCTCCAGGGTAACTACAACAGAGATATACAAATAGAAACATTAAAAATATACAGAAAAGGAAATGAGGACAGGTTAAAAATTATGTATAGAGAGAGGACTTTTTAAACTGAAAAGAGTCAATAATTTAGGAAATGAAGAATAAAAACAATGACATAGAAAACGAATAGTAATGTAGCAGGAGTCTTCATAATTGACTTTAAGTGAATTAAACTTTTCATTAAAAGGCAGGATAGATAAGAAAAAATAATTCAACGGTGTGCTCATGTTTTTAAGCCTTGTTTGAAAAATGGCATGATGGGAATCAAGGGATAAGGAGGAGGAAGAGGAGGAAGAGCAAGAGTCTGGGCTGGGCCAGGGTGAGGCCAGGAATTAAGAACTCCGTCCTGGTCTCCCACACAGAGGGCAGGGATTGGGAGCGTGCTTCACTATCTCCTGAGGCAAATTAACAACAACAGGTTCTGCAAGAAAGAGATCTGAATGGCCAAATAAACCATATAATGCCATGTGACAAATTTACTCAAAAAATTATTGGGCGAATTTGCCTGTAAAGCACATGTGAACAATTGAAATCTTAAATTGGTGTAAATTTGATTAAATTTTAAAAGATGATAAGGAATCCAGCTATTTTGTTGGTGATGATAACTGTCAATTTGAGAATTTCTACTAAAGCCATTGGGGAAGATGGGATCATATTTGGGAATTAAAAAAAATACTTTTCAGGGAAAAATTATAAGGAGGGATAAAACATGTGATAAATCCTTATAATTCTTTCTGAATGATGGGTATATGTTTGTAATTACACTACTATTTTGCTGTAATACATTTAAATTATTTCATAACAGAAAGTAGTAAAATTCGAGTCTGGTGAGTTTTAATTCCTCTCTACAAATTTTATTGGATGCAAATCTTCACTATCAGATTATTGCAACAGTGCATAATATCATACTTTTTCATTTAGCAGAATCTGTGCCTATTTGCAGCACAGTAATTCAGATTAAGAGAACCTTCACTCTTCACTGTCCTAGCTTACCGCGATCTTCATAGTGAAACTAACAGCTTCGCTTGACGTCAGTCACTCTAGTCCTCAGGCTCATTTGCTCTAGCTCCATCCTCTTTCTGGCATGCATGTGGCATTCTCCTCTTGCTTCAAGATTAGCTCAGATGTCACTCTGATGAGGTCGAGCATGACTGTTCATCTCCCACCACAATTTAAAGGAAAACTTGTCCTTTTCTGTATCAAACCCACTACACTTTCTCAATGTTTTCTGTCTCCTCATAGCATTCATTGCCTTTTAATATATTTAAAATTACTTGCCTTAATTTTAAATTACCTATTTCTGCTCAGATGTAAGTTCCAGTAAACAAGCAGTTTTATCTCGTATTTTCCCGTTTACTGTTGTATTTCTCTAGTGCTTGCAGTATTACCCAGAGCATCACAGGTGATCAGCAAATAGCAATTTAGTAAATTAATGACTGAGAAAAATCATGTTTGAAAACATTAAATATGAGATTGAGTGTAAACACGGTATACTCTACTAACAATTCAGTAAATGTCACTTTATAGAAAATGTGAAGTATGACAATGGTGGCTGGTGTACAAATAATTTATTGGCTTGTTGAAGTTAGATTCTTTTTTAAAGCCATAAAGCACATACTTTCTGATTAATAACTGGTTTAGTTTTCAGGGAGAAATGAAGAACTGACTTCTTCTACATTAATGTTGCTTTTTAAAAAATAACAATTGTTCACTGGTAACTAACAAAGAGTTTTTTTTTTTTTTAGAATAAATGCTGTGGAGTATTTGCTACAGAGAATATCACAAATCAAAAAATTTTGTGTTAAATGTTTTAAAGCTGAGTAACTAATGTTTTATAACTCACTTTTACCGAACAAGCAAAAGTGAAAGCTGGATACTTGGTTTATTTCAAAGTTGTGTTCAGTCCTCACATCTTCTCTGTGTGATACACCTTTCCTTCTTTAAGAATCCTCTTGCATTGGGACCACTGACTAATCCTCCACCTTGCAGCACCGGAATCCCATGTGTGCGCTGGTTCGTGTCCAGCTGCTCCACTTCTCATCCTCCTCAAATCAGTGGAGGATGACCTAAAGCCTTGGGACCTTGTACCCACATGGGAGACCCAGAAGAAGTTCCTGGCTCCTGGTTTCAAATAAGCTCAGGTTAGGTGTTATGGCTATTTGGGGAGTGGATCAGTGAATGGAAGATCTTTCTCTGTGTCTCTTCTCTGTGTAAATCTGTCTTTCCAAGAAAACAATAGTAATAATATAAATCCCACATCTCCAGGATGTCTGAGTAGTTAAGAGGTATGTAAAGGTGCAATAAGAAAGGCCGCTGGTATGGAAAAAGCTCAAAGGAGAGGCTGATTTCTGGTGTTAGGTGCCGAGGATTTTTTTGTTTTTTTGAGATTCCTTTACTTGAAAGAGTTACGGGGGAGATGGAGAGGGAGGGAGGGAGGGGAGAGAGAGATCTCTTTCATCCACTGATTTAGTTCCCAAATGACTGTAATAGCAAGAGCTACCTCTTCAAGGTTTCTCACGTAAGTGCAGGTGCTCAAGACCTTCCAGGTCACGACAGGGAACTGGATGGGACATGGAGCAGCCCGGACACCAGCTGATGCTGTGTAGGATTCTGGCAATAGAGGTGAAGGATTAGCCTGCTTGGCCATAGTACCAACCATGGGACAATGATATTCTCCAGATTGACGGTGACACATCCTGTCTTCATGATGGTTCTTGGTATCCACAGGTGGTTAAATAAGATCTGGCATGACCATGCCCTCTAGCTCTGTAAAGAAATTGAGACACGGCACAAGATCATGCTTTCAGACTCAAGTATGTGGAAAGCCATTAGTTCAGTTCTGAAACATCAACTTTCCTGTTTTACATCTAAATTGTAAAGACTGTTTGCTTATGTTATTTTATGGCTAGTTATGTCAAGTGATATTCAATTGGAAACAATATGTAGAGAATGGAAAAAAATAACCTTGTGTTAGTGTTTTTCCTTTTGTGTAAATAAAAAAAAATTACTGAAAGTTGAAGACATGATGGTAAAGGTATAAAGCTGGCAGGCTTTTTTAAGATTTATTTATTTATTTATTTTAAATATTTGTTTATTTTTTTTTGGAAAGTCAGATATACAGAGAGGAGGAAAGTCAGAGAGGAAGATTTTCTGCGTGATGGTTCACTCCCCAAGCAGCAGCAACAGCTGGAGCTGAGCCAATCCGAAGCCAGGAGCCAGGAGCCTCTTCTGTGTCTCCCACGCGGGTGCAGGGTCCCAAAGCTTTGGGCCGTCCTCGACTGCTTTCCCAGGCCACAACAGGGAGCTGGAAGGGAAGTGGAGCTGCCAGGTTTAGAACCAGTGCCCATATGGGATCCTGGTGCATGCAAGGCAAGGACTTTAACCACTATGCTATCGTGCTGGGCCCAAGATCTATTTATTTTTATTGCAAAGGCAGACTGGATTTACAGAGAGGAGGAGAGAAAAAGAGAAAGATCTATCCACTGGTTCATTTCCCAGATGATGACAAAGGCCAGAGCTTAGCCAATCCAAAACCAGAAACCTTTTCCGGTCTCCTATGCAGGTGCATGGTCCCAAGGCCTTGCACGATCCTCTGCTGCTTCCCATTGCACAAGCAGCGAGTTGGATGGGGAATGGAGTAGTTGGGACACAAACCAGTTCCCATAGGGTACTCCAGCACTTGCAACTTGAGAATTCAGCCATTGAGGTTTTCAGCAGTTTTTGAGTCTGTTCCTCCACCATGGGCCCAGGGATCTGGAAGGGCACATTATTTTCTTTCTCCGCATCCCCCTCATTCTCCTCCCCTTCCCCTCCACCCCCTCCCTATTCTGCTCCTCCACTTCTTCCTCCTCCTCTTCTTCTGAAATGCATGCTGATACATCAAGAGAAATAGGGAAGTGGAGGTGGAGGAAGAGGGAAAGGGATTAAGAGAGAGAAAGATCTGCCATTCACTGCTTCACTTTTTTTTTTTATTACATTTGATTTTATAACACAGTTTCATAGGCTCTGAAATTGCCCCAACCCCTCCCCGTACCCTTCCCCCATAGTGGATTTCTTCACTGCTTCACTCTTTAAATGCTTGTGGTAGCAAGGGTTGGACAGAAAAAAGCTAGGAGTCAGGTGCTCCATTAGGGTCACACATGTGATTGACGGAAACCATAGCGTGAGAATCAACTTCTGCCTCCCTAATGCATTCAGAAACAGGGGCCGGGGCACTTCATTGTAGGCCCACTGATAGGAGATGCAGGCATACCAAGGAGTGTTTTCAAGAAACATTAGAACCAAAATGATTTCTATTAGTTTTGACCTACCAGTCAATGAATAATAAAAGAGTGAAATAAAAACTTCTAAAAAATATATGCATTTTACACTTTGATCTCAGCAAGGCATTTGACCTCTGCCATAATATCTTTGTGAAGAAAAATTGATAATTTTACTCTGAAAACTAATGTAGTTTGGAACATTTTTAACTAGCTAACAAACCTAATGGTTGTTAATTGACTAATGGATTAGCAAAATATTTATTACATGAAGACTCTGTTTCTGTTGTATTAATTCAGAAGAGTAATCATGCATGAAATTTAAATGCCTTTTATAGCCCACTAAGAGCTTTCAGGTAGAATTTCATTTGATCCTTTTAACAGCTTCTTGTTGAAGGCTGGGATATTGTGATTATGCTTTTTTAACCCATTATGGGAACTGAAATTCAGAGAAGTCATTTGCTTCAGGATAAATGGGAAATATTAATATTTCAAATGACACAGCCAAGAGGAAAAGCAATTTTCAGTAAGATTATATACGTCTCTCTCTCTCTCTCTCTATATATATATATATAAGAAACTGGATTTCTTTATTTTGATTATTCATCTGAGTTTAATTAAAAAATGTTCTGGCACATTTATTCCATCAGTATTTGGTTCTCTGTAGATTTCCATTGTCCTTGAGAATGGAGGGATGGCATCCGTGATTGGGACTGCATCTCTGGTTCCTGATGTTCTGTTTGACACTAGTGGTTAGTCATCACTCATCAAAGAATTAAATGAATTCATTACAGGGGTTACAAGATAGTCAAATATGAGCTTCTAAATTCAAAGAATCTATCTGGAAAGCTTTATTCCAGGAAAATAGAAAAGGGTGTTAACTGCCTATCAGAGCAAAGAGAGCATGAAAAAAGTCTATTGTAATCTTTAGGCCACTGTTCATGATTATAGGATTTGATCAGGTGAGAAAGGCAAAGGATAATCTATTTGTGTGTAGAGAAGCATATTGGAAATTCCTGAAAAGAACTCTATACACTTAACCTGAATACATGATTACTTGAAACACTTTTTAAACGTTTGTGGGAAGACAATGTGCAAGAAACAGATTTATAATGCATAGTCTCAATTTGAAACTAGGATCAATGAATGGATACTCTAAAGAGGCAGGTTTCCTCTGTATAGAAGCAGAAATGCTGTGAAACATGAAAAGAATAATAACCCATCACTGTAGGCTTTATCTCATGCAAAATGAAATATGAGCAACCGGAAGCTTTCATGCATATCTGAATAAAGCTATAAAACAATGAAAGAAACTTTATTTTCATGAATGCAGATTTATCAGATCCCACTTTTATGATAGCATATCGAGTACATCAATCATAATGTTATCAGATATACAATTCACACCAAGCAGTGGGGAGAATATGGATATCACGAGTGTCTAGATCTGTTGTTTTTCATTTGGCTCTTTCTGCCTGATATTATGCTTAGTCTTGCTATGATAACAAATATGGTATGATTTATTTCTTACTGCTAATGAAAGTGTTCAGGTTTAAAACAATATAAATCACATCAGCTAGACCTTTGATAAGGCTAAACATTTTTAATCATTCAAAACTTCTATTCTTAACCCTATTTTTAAAAGCAAGTACAAGATAAAATAGATTCAACATAAAAATATAAAAAAATTAGCTCATACCATTTTCTATGTTTAGGAATTTCTAGACAGAATTTTGAGGCTTTAGTAGAATTATTTCTGGTATGTCTTAGCATCTAGATCTGTAAATTGGGACATTGCTTTGATATCTGTGATGCTAGCTTTTGTTTGGCTTTTAGAAATCACATTTTGAATGACCATCTATTGAGAGATTCTTCCTAAAGTTTATCTAAAAGCTGAACATTTCCTAATGTGCTGAGTGCACTAATTTCCATTATTTTCTAGTTGCTTCCTGTTGGCAACCACCTGCAGACAACCACCTGTGGAAGAGCAGGATTATGTTTATGTATAAATAAAACAGACTGGCCATGAACTTTTCTCTTTTCTCCAAAAAAGAATATTGTTTCACTCCTGCTGCTCTGTGCATTTTGAATGTGCAGTATTCTGTTAAGTTTAAAGGGAGTTTAAAACAGAAAATTAAACAAGATGCACTGGGTAACAATAGAAGTTAATACCACACACCTGGCATTTCTAGGCAAAATGACTGTATAGCAAAGGGTTGCTTGGTAAGAAGGACACACACACAGCAAGCAGATAACAGTGATACACCTTCACAGTGCAACTCGATGACGTTGCACTAATAATTGGCTAAAGGCTCATAATGTGCTATTGCAGAAGTAAATGGAGAATAGATGAGATAGGATGGAATAAGGGGGAAGCAGACACAATAAGGAAGGAAAAATGCTAAGTCTGTTACTTTGCCAATATGTTTTCCACAAAGTAGTGCAAATTGTATGCCCTGAATCACTTCAAAGTAGAGCAGGAAATAAGAATAAGAGTACAAAGTGATAGGAAAAGTATAATCACTGAAGAGCAGGAGGAAAAAATTTTCCCAGTTAAAGATGATTTTTAGAGGGCGCAGCACAGTAACCTAGTGGCGAAAGTTCTCACCTTCAGACTGCCGGGATCATAAATGGGCACTGGTTCTAATCGCGGCAGCCCTGTCTAAAAAGGTGATTTTAGAATATGACAGTTTCTTAACTTATCCTCTCACAGTAGTGATTATTATGTAAATTATTTACATTTATAGAAAATTTTTTGACTTCTTAAACATTTTCATCTATAAACATGTGATTTAATGTTTGAAAACATTTTGGCAAGGTGAGATTTACCACTGTGTCTCTAATCAGCCTGAAGTTCTGGCCAATAGCTGGGTTGCACCTGTAGAGCCTCTCTAAGCACAGGTCCCAAATGAGCTCTGCTCGGATTCTTGATCCCTGGAGACTATGAGACAATAAATACATGTTATTTTTTTTTAATTTTTTTTGAGTTAAAGTAGGATTTATTCTAGAATTGAAAATTAGTTTAAAATCTAGAAATCAATGAATAGAGTTTACTGCATTAAGAACAAAACAATCATTTTGTGATAAAAAATTGTTTGGTAAAATTAAATGCAGATTCATGATTAAAATTCAGCAAGTTAGGGTTAGTTGCTAATTGTAACCCTAGCCCTAACAAAGTTTGCAGTAAACATTTTTTTACATTTTATTATTATTATTATTATTATCATTTTATGATTCAGTTCCATATTCTCTTATCCCCTCCCCAATTCCCTCCCCCCAACTAATTCCTCTATATCCTTAGTAACATATAGTTCTTCACAAAGTCATATTCCATCATTGCGGGCATGGACAATGGCAGAGAGTCCAGAATCCTATTGTCAAGATATATGTAAATGGTTTCATTGTAAGTCCATCTTTGTCTGGAAGCAGAAATGCATACTACATTGTATCCTCACATCTGGATGTTAGTCTCCATTTCACAGCTACTGTACATCCCCTCAAATGAGAAGTCATAATATAAAATCAACAATAGAAAGAAAAATAGAAATTTACAATGCCATGAAGTTAAATGACATGTTACTAGATATGACAGTCTCCATTGCACAGCTACTATACATCCCGTTAAATGAAGAGCCAGAAAACAAAAACAACATCCGGGAGAAAAAAGAAATTAACAACACCAAGAAGTTAAATAACATGCTATTAAATGACTAACATGTAGCTAAAGAAATGAAAATCAAGAACCTTCTTGAAGAAAATGATGCCACTGCATGATCTACGAGTCATTGAATGATTTAATCAGAAGAAAGTGTTTTGAAGAGATGAGACCAACAGAAAACAACAAAACCCATTTGATATAGTTTCTGCTGATCTTCGTTGGAGTGTGTCTCCTCCGGACAATAAGCAGATGGGTTTTGATTTTTAATCCAGTCTACTAATCTATGACGTTTGATTGAGCTTAAGCCATTTACATTCAGAGTTTAATATGTATGGGTGGTACTTTTGTCCTGTCATTTTAGGAATGGGTTGTTCATTGGTTTAGTCTTCTGTTGTCATTTTACTGGGATATTCTTCCCATTTGCCTTTGGTTTTGGTAGGTGCTATTCCTCTTCTCTGTCAAGAGAACATCTTGAAGTATCCTTTGTAGGGTAGGTTTAGAAGAGGCAAAAATTATTTAACTTTTCTTTACTGTGGAAGAATTTTATTTCATTTCCAAAGACAAAAGAAAGCTTTGCTGGATATGTTATCCTAGGCCGACAATTTTTTTCTTTTAGAATCTGGAATATGTCACTCCATTCTCTTCTTGTCTGTAGAGTTTCCTGTGAAAGATCTCCTGTGAGTTTAATAGGCATTCCTTTATATGTCAACTGATTTTTTTTTTCATGTGCACATTTAAGGATCTTTTCCTTCTGTTCAATTGAAGAGAGCTTGAAGATCTTATGTCGTGGTGAAGATCGCTTTTGATCAAGCCTGTCAGGAGTTCTGTGCCCCTCCTGGAATTTGTTTCCTATTTCTTTCTCTAGATTAGGGAAATTTTCTTTTATTATTTCATTAAATACATTTGCGAAACAGCTTCTTTTTCTGCACCTTCTGGGACTCCCATAAGTTATATTTGGCCTCTTAATAGTGTCTTTCAATTCTTGAATACTTTTTTTGGCCTGATCCTGCTCTGCTTCAAGCTTTTTGTTTGTTACCCCTTGATGACGGGAAATGCCCTCCAGTTCTGAGATTCTTTCTTCTGTTTGCTTCATTCTGTTTTGGAGACTCTCCATTGTACTTTTAATTTGCTCTACTGTGTTCTTAATTTCTGATATATCAGCTTTGATATGCTCTAATGCTTCCTTAAATTCTTTGAACTCTTGCATGAGCTTTTCATTATTAATCAGAAGCTTAAAAATGAGTCTTATGGATTCTGTGTGCCCCATTTTCTCGATGTCTTCCTCAGTTAACTCTGAGGTTGGCATAGGGTTTTGCTCCTTTGTAGGGGAGTTTTCAGTAATATTGTGCCTTTGTCTCTTCTTTTGCTCTTGGTCATTGTACTTCTGGTTAGCAGAGTCTTCTCCTTGGGGCAGGTTTCTAAGCTGTGTCACCCACAGGTCTACAATGCGATTTTACTTATTGCAGTTGGTACACAACTTTTTATATATTGTGTATGCAATTTATCTGCTGATACTATTTCTGTAGACTCAGAAATTTGAATGATGTTCATTAGATATGATTATGGAGTGATAGTGATAATTGTATGAACTTGCCACTAGATAGAATAAAAACAAAATGAAAAGATATTTGAAAATGAAACAATAAATTAAGCTTATGTCAAGTCCCTTAAGAAAGTTCAATAGCATATTTATAAGCAATTCAGAACAAAATCAAAAGGTGCATTTTCCAGTTTATTCACAGTCAAGTTTCCAGGAAAGCTGTTTTCACTGGGAGTCATTTTTGTTTATCATTGTATTCTGTCCTCAATCCATTTTGGTAAGGGATGTTGCCTCTCTTCATTGTGAAGTTTCTAAAATTGAAACTATCTGTGAGTTCCTATTTGCAAAATATGACAAAAATTTTTCTGGCTTAGCCTCCCCTCCTTTGAACGCTGATACTGCTGACTACCTCTAATTGAAAAAATTTCCTGACTTAAGTTACAAATTACTTTCAGCTATCCTTCTGCTTTTAAGTTCAATTCTTGCTCACGATTTCAGGTTCTTTCTTCCTCTGTCCCACATCTTTACATGTTGGCATTATCTATGATTCTCAACTTTGCTTAATTCTCCTGGAAGAGGAAATCCATCCTTGTTTCCAGTTGCCACTCAAACACTGATGGAACCTGGTCACATCCTTTTAAATTAATTTTACATAGATTTACATAGAGAAATATTACTTGAATTTTATTCATGTACATTTACTAACTGAATATACCATTTCCTCATTCCACAAGCAAGCCATTTCTTGGTCTCTCGACTCCATTCTATATTTAGTTCTTAACAAAGACACAATCCTATAATGAATGAGTGGGGTTAAATGATTTAACTATTTTTATATTTATTTATTTGAAAGGGAGAGCTACAGGGAGAGCTTCTTCATTCACTGGCTTATTCTCCAATTGCTTGGAACTGCTGGGGCTACTGCAATCTGAAGACAGAAGCCTGGAATTTCAGCTGTACCTCCTTCTTAGGTGGCAGAAACTAAGCTCTTGTACAGTCTTTTTCTGCCCAAAGGCGTTAGAAGGGAGTTGAAATCTGAAGAGGAACAGATAACACTTGAATCAGCACTCTGACATGGAATGCCAATATGACCACTTTACTTGCTGTGCCACAATGCCAACTTTTCCAAGTCAAAGTTATTAACAAGAAAATATTTTTTATTTCATTTTCCTATGTTTTCTTAACATTTTCAGACTTTAATTTTCATGTGTCAGTTTTCTGGTATACATTTCTTCCTAACACTCTCTTAGCCAATGTGAAACTCTGAAGGTATATATTGGTTAGTTATTGCTACAACACTACCTCTTGACAAATCACTCAAAAACATATTCTTTTTCTCAGTGACCTATCTGCAGATTTACTGAAGTACTCTCACCTTTCCTGAGTTTGATTCAAAGCTGTTCTTAGGTCCGAGTCTACTCTAAATATTTCTAATATTTTTTGGTCCTGTAAATTGATAAAGCATGTGAATTTCATGGAAATTTGTCACAGTTGTGGTACTATCCAGAGAGCAATGATTACCAAGAGAAAGAAGACAAAAAGTGAGCGTTGATGCCAGAAACCCTTCATAGGTAAAATGGTATTTGATCTGAACATCAAAGAATGGAAATATAAAATTAATCATATGAGGGAAAGTATTTTAATTATTGATCATAAGTTATAAAATTATCCTAGTTTAGTACTTTATTATGTTAACTGATGGATGAGGTTATTCGAGTTGTAACAGAAAAGTGTGGAGGTTGCGATCTGAACTCACAGAATCATTATTGCATAGTTTTTCAAAAATGCACAATGTTTTTCTGTCCTTGAGATAATGTGTACAGAAAGCAGGCGGCATGGAAGCATACTCAGTGACAAATTAGCTGCCTGGAGTGTGAACAAATCTTGCTGATGCATTTGGTTTCTCCTGAAGATTTTGTTTTGAACCCATAAGATGATAAAGGTAATTTTACCTAAAAATTCCAAGTCTCTGATGATGTTGGGTCTGTACTCCATCATGATAACTGTTAACTGAAGCTGAGAGGTGGACCTTGGGTCACATGACAATGTTCAGTTGGTAAGCACATCTAGATCCCTCAGAGAAACTTCTTTCTTATGCAGAGACAGAGCATCAGTTCCTACTTCTTTTTTTTTTTTTTTAACATTTATTTATTTTTATTTGAAAGGCAGATATACAGAGAGGAGGAAAGACAGAGAGGAAGATCTTCCTTCCGATGATTCACTCCCCAAGTGACCGCAACGGCCGGTGCTATGCCGATCTGAAGCCAGGGGCCAGGAGCTCCTCCAGGCCTCCCATGTGGGTACAGGGTTCCAAGGTTTTGGGCCGTCCTCAACTGCTTTCCCAAGCCACAAGCAGAGAGCTGGATGGGAAGTGGAGCTGCCGGGATTAGAACCCGCACCCACATGGGATCCTGGGCATGCAAGGTGAGGACCTTAACCACTATGCTATCGCGCCGGACCCGCAGTGCCTACTTCTTACTGAGCATGAAGTATTTTTTTTTTCAAATTAAAGAGAAGCATTTTTCTGTGTTCTTTTAAAAGGGACAAATAGAAAACATACCAAAAGATGCATGTGTTTAATGAAAAATCATAGAAAGAACATTTATGGTGGCTATTTTTCTGTGTCTTATGAGAGCAAAATGCTATATTACATGATAGAGGTGTAAGGAAGCATTGTTCGAAGGACTGGAAGAAGCTGCATGCTTTTTGCTGCTGCCACTGCAGCACAGCATATGTTATTACACTGCAATATTAAAAAAAATCCCGATAATCAATCATCCAAGACTGAGGCATTCATGTCACAGTTCAAAAAACGGTGCTATTTCTCCCGTTGAGTGCACATTTCACCCAGAAGCAACATATCTTGATTTTTAGCTTATTGAAACACGAGAAAAACTCAGCATAGAATATTCCAGACAAGGCTTTCCTGAGACTGACTTCTGTTATACCTCTACCAGTAGAGATATGGAAAACTTTGGCTTATGAAGAATGTGTTATGTGTTGGACCTAATAGAATGCCAAGAAATCTCAAATATAATTAAATAACATTTTAATATCAAAAACTAGTTATATTGTCTTATGAACTATATGAAATAATGTAATTTTGACTTGAATTTAAAATATGTAGGCTTTAGTATCAATAAATTTACTTATCTACAGAGGCAATGAATGAGAAATCCAATCAACAGATCAAGCTGGGAATGAGTCTTTGGCCCAGTGATTGGGGTGAATCTTGTTGCCAAATCCTAAGTCAGCATATTTTAATTTGAAGTCTACTCAATTCCCAATTCTAGCTTCCAGTCCTGTATACTCTGGCAGTCAGGGAGAGATGACTATAATGCATCATTGTTACTCAACATTGAAAACCCAGATGGAATCCGTGGGTTTCAGTTTTGATCCGGTTTAGTCCTGACTGTTGCAAGCATTTGGAAGAATGAACCAGGAGATGGGCAATCTTTATGTCTCGCTATATCTTTTTGACTAAAATACATGGAATACAGTTTTTGAAATAAATCAAGATGGGAGAGAACTGAGTACCTCTAAAACAGGAAATACATGAATTCAGGGACATGGAGTTTGGGTGCTGAATTACGAATGTTGTAGGTTTGTAAAACTAACACTACAGATTTGAGGAAGTATATGACATTTTCTCAGTGGGAAAATTAAGAGAAAATATTTTTCAATCCCAGGAAGAATTAGCATCTAAAATAAAACATTAATATCCTCACATTCACATTAACCTAACACAGGGTCTTATTTGTTAGTTTAAACATTTTAGCTAATCAGAACATGGAACCAAACATTCTTGAAAAACCCTCAAATAATTTGAGAGCACTCCAGATCCACATTTTCAAAAAAACTGGGAATTGAACTTTTGCAAAGACAAAACAAATGAATCACATTTTTATAATATAGTTTAATTAGTTGAATATTTTAAAAACCTGTGATTACACATTTTTTTTTTTAACCAATAACACGCTCACTATGAAAAAAAAAAGAGAAACCAAAGGCCCTCCCCCCCCCAAATCCCTCTGATATGAGCAATACAGCGACAAGCTTCTGAGCTAGGACGGTTTTTATATTAGTTTTCACACACAGAGGCTTAGCATATGTGCTCCAAGTCTTCACAATCCTCCCAACCAGACCAAATTGAACTGAAACTTGGGGAAAAATGCTACTGGTAGTGTGAAGATGCTTCGTGAAGATCTTAGTAACCTTCTCATATGAACAGTAGTTGATCATGTGTTTGAATGCTCATTTTACCTCCGTCTGACAATCATCTGTTACTTGACCTTGATGACCTGCTGACCTAGATTCAAACTAATTTTCTGAAGTAACTACCTTTGCTTCTTACAGAAAACCAAAACCACTTGTGGCAGCTCTGAAAAAACTGTTAATTTACTTCACTAATGAATCAACTCTAATTACTGTTAGTTTTCAACCATAACAAGATTTCCTTGATGTTTCATAATAATTTTAGTGGAATTTGGCATCATGGGGATCCTGTTGCATAGTCTCAATAGAGGCTGGGATATACTTTCTTGTGTAATGAAATTTCTAGTCATTTTCATTACTTTCTTTATATTTTGTGTATTTTGAACTTTCTTACAATGAGCATTACCAGAGGAATGAGTTATTAAAACATGTGATCTTAATTAAAAATCATGTTCCTTCCCTTCTAACCCTGAGACACTTTTTGACTTTGAAAGTAAAACCAAGAGTCATGTGGTAGGTATAGCATTTTCTGGGACTTTAATATTTTAATGATTGAAAACTCTATTATTAAAAGAAGGAAGATGCTATGCTTGAAGCACATGCTCTCCTGTGATATATCTCAACTTGGAAAGCTGCAGACTCATTACATTCACAGCATATGTCTCCCTATCGTTTCATTTACTAGATATTGATTTCTGTTCTTCAGTCAGAACTTGGTGAATGCATTCTTTTGCAGTTAATTTTTTCCTTTGAAGAAATTGCTTTTAATAATAGAATTTATAAGAAGAGACCTAAGAAACCTTACCTAGAATTAGGTCATAAAAATCTTCAGCAGGTGGTTGTTGCCACATGGTGGTCAACCTCATGCAATGTGACTTTTGCCAAGGACTCTGAATGCAATCCTGCTGAACTAAAGTGCAATTCTTGTGTCAGCCCTGTCCTGTAGAGCAAATCAATCATCAAGTACCCTTTGAGTTCTTGTGGACATTTAAGATTCCAAAGCTTGAATCCAACTTACGTTTACAGAAGAGGCAGGGAGAGCAGCCACTCTCCAGTCCTGTACTCCATCCCAGTGTGGTATGCAATAATGACCTGTCAGGAAAGAAGGCAATGTATCCTCACACTGTGAAATATCCTGAGGGACTTTCTTTATGAATTTGAAAAAGATTCAGCAGGGCTCTGGGCAAGAAATCATGCACACACATTTCAAAAGTGTATCACAATCTTTAAAAAAAGATTCTGGGGATGTGATCACCTTGGTGTGTTTTTATATGTCCTTTCAAACAATTAGAAAAATGAAAAGGATAGCCTGAAACAGTCTCCTGGCCACAAAGTATTTTCATCTTTTTTTTTTTGCAGGGTTTATGATTCAGACATTTATTATTTTTTTTTTTACCTTGGCAGGGTGCTCTTTCCCTTTTAAGTATTCATTGATTTTTTTCCATTCATAATGTGGGATCCATTGAAGGGTTGATATGTGTGTATTAGCTGTGCTAGAATTAATTCAGAACCTAAACTCATAGCATTTTAAAGATCTTTTCTCAGCAATCTGATAGTTTCTAATATACTAAAGCAATGGCACTTAAGGTCATTTTGTGCTAATGCAGATCACAAGGAGTCTTTTCTAGGAGAATGACTCATATCTATAAAATAAAAACCTGCATAATTTACATGATTCACAGACTCCATGCGGGAGGTTGATTCCCAGAGATGGAAGTAGTCAGAATATTTATCGAGTGGCATCACTTGTGGGAAACAGCATTAGAATTGAGCAGAAATGTTGAACTGTGGTACAGAGCCAGCATAGCCTCAGGGAATGTATAGGTAATCACACTCAGGAGCTGGAATGGCCCTTTAACGTCGGCCCAACCCGTACCCTCCTAATTGTTTATCCATTGAATGAATCATTCATTCATAAATGTGCATGATTCAAGACATACAGTGGAAGAATTCTTAAAGGAGTTGCAAGTGACAACCCCTTTCCTGACAGCTTCCTTAGATCTTGGGACAGTAAGATTTTCTATTAATGGGATGTGGCTGACACATCATAGTGTTGCAACACCCTGGTTATGAGAACTCCTTCTCTACAAGGATTGGCTTTCTGAAGCTAGATCATTAGGTAGAAAAAGGGCGTGTCTGAAGGAGTTGACTTGCTTAGGCCTGTTCTTTCGGAAGATGTTCCAAGAAAGACTCCTTTTTTTTTATTAGTTACATTGCATTATGTGACACAGTTTCATAGGCTCTGGGATTCCCCCAACCCTCCCCGTGCCTTCTCCCCATGGTGGATTCCTCCACCTTGTTGCAGTATTACAATTCAAATTCAGTCAAGATTCTTTCTTTGCGAACATACCAAGCATAGAGTCCAGCATCTTATTGTCCAGATAAAATCAATGGTTTCTTGCGGAGACCATCTCTGGTCTGAAGGTAAAACTGGCAGAATATTATCCTGATCAATTGAAGGCCCCAACACAACATCAACAACAATTTACAACATTGTGGAATTCATTGACATGGTATTGAGTAAGCAATATGTTAAAAGATGCAAGTTCTTAACCACATCCTGTGACTACTTCATTGACATTTTAGTTTTAGTTTATATACAACGGGGTTCTATACAACTTTAAATGGCAATAGGGTACTATTCAGTTGTCTCGTGTCTATTTTCATTTTAGTATTTAGCAGTTTATAGTGTTGGAGTATAATTTTGTTGAACTTGGCAGATTTTAGGATAGTCCAAACTGGCTTATAACTCTAACAAGGCATATATCAACAGTTGAGGCGCAGAAAAGTTTTACGAGGGGTGTGCAGAGAAATGTGCAATACCGTAGTTAAAAGTAACTAATCATTTGTGTCCTACCTAATAAGGTATATGTGAATCCATGCTGACCGCTTCCTGTCTGGTTCAAAGCTTTCCTTGTTGTTCTCTTGAAAGACCCCTTCTTATCAGAGAGGGTCTGACAAGGACCACACAGCCTGAGCCAGATATTTGAATGAAGAGGTGTCTTGCCTGAGCAGTAAGAATCCTCCAGTGCCCCCTTATTCTGTGTCCTGTATGGATGTTGCAAGCAGGAAGAACCCTCCAGCTTCTCCTGTTTTTCTATCCGATGCATCCTTCACTAACTTTGACTATTAAAAACTCTGGCAAGGGGTATCCCACATATGTCTGGGTTTATGTTGCAGCTGTTCCACTTCTAATTAAGCTCCCTGCTAATTGCCTGGAAAGCAGCAGAAAATGGCCCAATTGCTTGAAAATTTGCCACCAGAGACTTCAAATGGGTGGTGCAAGTGTTTCCAGTAATTTCTTAATAGATTGAGAGACTACCACTGGGGAACATCTTCCCATATAAGGGGGCCATGAGGGCATGCTTAAAATCGTAAGAACCTTATGAATACAATTGTTATAATATATGGGAAAACAGTAGGAGGAGGCAGGGAAGAAGGACTAGGAAGAAGGGGGAGGGTAAGGGGAATACTTGAATCTAAGTAACTGTAAAATGAAAAATAAAAAGTAAAACCAAACCAGCGAAGCAAACAAAACCAACCAACCAACCAACCAACCAAACAAACAAACAAAACCCACAAAAGCCCTTTGGTGTCTCTCCCTGTATCATTTTAAGAAGAAACTCATCTTCCAGCCCTCTCCAGAGAGGTGCTTTCTTGTTTGCTCTTCTTTTCCCAATTGCCTGGTAACTTTGCAAATAAAACTTCTCTGCAATCGATTTGTGACTTTTTATTCCGTATGAAGATGAGGAAAAACTCACCAAGCTTTGCCAGTCCAAGACCTGGATAAAGTTCCTGACTTTATTCATCCAGGCCATTCAGTTGAGGCCATTCCAGGAGTGAATCAGCAGAAAGACTACCTCTGATTTCCCCTCCCTCTGTAACTCTGACTTTCAAACAAGTAAATGTATGTTTAAAAAGAAAATACACAGCCCTGACAATCTCTTTTCATTGGGCAACCCTTTCAGTAAGCTACACCTCCCCACTCTCCTGTATTTGTCCCAGGAAAGTTAAACTCTCCGCTGAACACCTTCCACTAAGGATGACTATCTGGCAACACTCCAAGCCAATGGAACCTTTGTGCTTTCCTTGTATTTTTCCTTTTAATTTTAGTTATGGAAATGACTTTTTGATTTCATGACTGAAATCTAATTCAAACCAGGTTATTCTTTAATTACAAAGCAATATATTTTACATATATTTTACTGACTAGGTAATTAATTTGTATTTTGTATTTCCTAGTCTTGTACAGATATTTTGAATTTCAAAGTTACAATTATTGAGTGAAAGCAGATATTAAAATCACAAGAAAATCACTAGAATATGGAAAAACATGGTCATCATTATCAAACTTCATGAATCCCAAAGGGATTCTCCTTTATCCCATTTTCATTAATGCAGTTAAATGATAGAGAGTGAAAATACGAAAAATTAAAGGTAAAAAGGGTTGAATCCTTGCTCTGTTCATCATAAAGCAAACTAGCTAAATAATGTGAGGAAAGGTAGCAGAGGAAGATTTCTTATATACAAAAAAGCAACTGAAATTATAAAAATAATCTACTTATTGTTGGAATGTTTCACATTTTATCTATCACATGAGATTGTCACTGAAATATTTCATGCTTAAATCTAATCATGCATGAAGTAGATTGCCATTTTTCTTATAGTATATGTAATTCTCCACACTGTCTTTATTCAATAAGTCCCTGAAGGTATGGATGATATCCTGGCAGGTTTTTAATAACTAATGATAATTTTTCAGTAACGAAGGAAATTCTCAGGAGATGAATAGCTAGAAGCAGCCTTAACTATAATTTTCAAGTCCACAGGGTGAAATAACATTGATGGAAATGATGAAATCTAGAGACAAACTAGTTCAAGTGCAAGCAAGATGAAATGGGTAGAAGGTGAAGATAATTTTAGTTTGGGGCATATTGCATTTAAGTTGCATGACGAGTCCAAGGAAAGATATAAGACGCAGGGGATCAGAAGGAAAGGGTCACGGCTGTCTGGGTAGGGTGTCTGCTTTCCCTTAGTCAGAGTCTCTTGAGTTGGAACTCAAAACAACAAGTTTGTAGGAAGGAGATGAGGAGACTGTAACCAAAGCAGTGAAGAGGCAATGGGCTATATTGGGAAAATTTGCATAGTTTGACAGAAAAATAATTGTCCAAAGTTCCAGATCAATCAATGGTAACTTAATGTTGAATCATCTTTCTAATCCTCAATATCCCTGTTATTAAAAATGAGAATATCATAACCAGCTAATCATTGCAACAAGGAGCACTTATGGGTAACCATTTGATATATTAAGAGTCCCCTGCGGGGTCTCCTCCAGAGATTCCTTTAGTACCCCGTTGCCAGAGGGGATGAGCCTGCTGCCGGCCACCCAGCCTCCGGGCCCACAAGAGACAAACAGATGGACAGGGGTTCTGTCTAAGCAGTTCCGATTTATTGGGGAAATTCAATTTCTTATATAGGGTAAGGGATAGCCTCAGGCCTGGAATTTGGGGAATTCCAGGAGGGGAGAAACTAGGAGCCAATTACTAGGAGAATGACTGCGGAAGCCACCTCCCATAGGCCGGGGTAGGTGAGCGAGATGGCCCTGGCCAATCAGTATTTCCTTGGAGCTACGTGACTCCTGCCCTGATTCACGCCCAGGGCTCTGTCCTTGGCCGCCGTCTTGCCTGCCAGTGACCTGAACTGTTAGTTGCCATCTTATTGACTTAGTTACCTCTTTGCCCCTGAGCCCCACAGTCCCCTATTTCCTTGATGTATTCCTCAGTAAACTCTAGGGTTGGCAAGGCTTTTGCTCCTTTGCAGGGGAGACTTCAGTAATTTTCATTCTTCCTCTGTCTCTTCGTTTGCTGTTGGTCATTGTACTTCTGGTTAGCAATTTCATCTCCTTAGGGCAGATTTCTAAGCTGTGTCACTCAAAAACTTACAGTTTAATTTTACTTATTTCAGCTGTTACCCTGTTCTTTGTTTACAGTCACTTGTGCCACTCCCTCCAGTGAGTTTCAGGTCTGAACTCTTGTGTTAGGTTTTTACCACGGTCTCCTTAGTCCAAGTTCCTGATTCATCACTCTCTACCTCCTGTGATCACCTGCTATGGCTGCACTGTTGTCTGTACAATCTTTCTCCCCCCTAACAGTGGCTGTTAGGTCTGAGGGTCACCCAGACCAATTTTGACCATTGTGATACCAAAGTCAGTATTATTTTCAGTGAGTTCCCTGCCAGCTCAGTGCATGCACAGCCTGTTGTTGTCCCTGTACACTCAAAGCCTTTGCCACACTGATGTGCCACTGGTGTATTTCTCTATCTGTTAGGTCTGGGGGATACATGGACCTATTTTGGGTGGAACCTATGGGATGCCACATTGGTGCAATGCACTGAGCCAGAAATGAGTTTGCTCCCAGCTTAGTGCATGCATAGTCCCATCCCACAGCCTTTGCCTCCCTATTAAATTGATATTCCTATTAAAATGGTGGGGGTCTGGGCTATCACATCCACCCTGTTTTCACATAGCATGTTTGAGATCTGGTGCTATGTTTGATCATGGCTGAATTAAACAAATCAACAGTATGGGCAGTTCTTTGCCTGGGTTCTTCTGCTGATCTCCCTGTGAACTCTGCTTTCCATTGATGGAGATCTGGTGCTCACTGACTGCCACTGGAATTCAGATCACCACTCACTGACTGCCACTGGAGTATCTGGTCACTTCAACACCACACTGTTGTCTCTGCTGCTTTTCTATGTCTGACAGTCTCTAGGTGCCCCTCTGCTGTTGACCTGTCCTCTCCTGTTTCCTGGAATGTGCCCTCTCTGCTTTCTCCTGGCTAATGATTCTCCTTCTGCTTAAATGTGTCCTTATCCTATTGCACCATCTTGATTCTCCCCAAAACTTGTTTCTTTTTTTTCATGGCTGACACATCTCATCAAGAAACAAGAAACAAGTATGGGTCCAGCATAAGCATACAGAGGAATAAGGAAGGCTGCTCTAAGAATATGTATGAGTGAAAGTTAGCAAGTGAATGCTCATGAAAACTTACAGATTTAACAAATCAATTATTTTATTTGGATTATTTCCTCATCTCATCTTTGTCCACTGTAATTTACCCCTCTTAATAATCCCATTGATTCTAATTTAACTAATTTCAATGAACATTTCTTATGCTCTGAATGTGTTGTAACAGATATGAGGAGCAGACAGTATATTAGAATTAGTATCTGTTTTCAGATCATTTGTCATCTGTGTTGGGAGATTACAAGACAAGGAAGATGAATCACATTCTAACCTGCATAATATAGATAAATGGAATAAAACTGAATAACAAAAGTTACTGTGGCCACACCTTCAAGATGACAGGTTCAGATAAATCAGAGGCCATGGAAGATGAATGGGATTCTGTGTGGAAGAATATTTGGAAAACCGTGAAGGGAGATTGCTCCTGGCACTTATATGCGTTGGGGTTACAGAACGTTAACAGAGCAGAGATGTGCTCCCAGTTCAAAAGCAAAATTAAAATAGTGTCCTTGCCTAAGGTGGGAAAACACTCTTGTAATGAATAAATGATGGCAGTCATGGATTTTCTATTTAAGGAAACGATGGATACATTACTTAATAAGCAGTCTGTTTGGTTTCTTATCACATATCCTCCACACAGATAGGCAAGTATTTGCATAGAAATGAGCTGACTTGGGAAAGGGCAGAAAAGCGGGAAAACAGAGTTGATGGAGATGGCAAGAGAGTGCACAAAAAAATATCCATATGGATTTGTTTAAAAAGACTCTATTCCACTTGGGCTATATGATGTCTTTGGCAATTAAGTTCATGTGTCTAACTCACATCCAAGTCATTGTAGCTAAGGAGAGGAAAATATAATTCAAAAAGAGGAGTAATGAGTGTTTTGTATCTAGAAATTCATTATATTCATAAAGTCTTAACAGAAAATGATACATATTGGCATTTGAAATAAGTAGATTTTTATCTAGGAAATCTAAAGTAGATTCTAAAAAAGGAAATTTTCCTTTTTCAGAATATGAGCAGAATTTTAATGTTTCATTTCTTACTAATTTCTAACTTTAAAAATATTACATAGGGCACCTTTCTTTTCTAGCAATCCTATCTAGTTGAAATTAAAGCTGTTGTCTCTAGAGAATTGTTTCAAATGAGGAATCACTCCAAGCTTCATTTCATTCACCTTGTCTTTAAATTAATACATATATTTGCTGTTATCTAGTATTGCCTACAAGTAAATATAATGTAAAAGTTTAATAAATATTCAGAGATATTCACAGACATATGCTGAAGTATAATGAGCATATTATCAACATAGTTTTCAAACTTCTAAATTTCAGGATCTTTGATAAGGAAACTTTTAAAGTGCTAGTACTCTGGAGACTGGAATGATGGGCTAATGTCTAAATCCTCACCTTGTGTATTCCAGGATCCCACATGGATATCTATGACATCACTGCTGTTACACTTCCCATCCAGCTCCCTGCCTGTGGCCTGGGAAAGCAGTGGAGGACAGCCCAAAGCCTTGGGACCCTGCAGCCACGTGGGAGACATGGAAGAAGAACCTGGCTTTGTATTGGCTCAGTCTGGCTGTTGCAGCGATTTAGGGAGTGAACCAGTGGATGGAAGATCATTCTGTTTCTTTTCCCTGTAAATATGCCTTTCCAATAACAGCAACAACACAATTTTTTTAAAAAGTGCTTGTACTCTGAAGAACATACCGCTGAATCTGTCACATTAGGGTAAAGCTAATCAGGGAGTCCAGATCTGTCACCTATTCCTAAAAACATGATGCCAAGTATGCAGATTATTTTACCTCAAAGGAAATCAGAAGATGCTGAAAGAGGTTACCTTGGACTGCAAAGGAGTAAATGAAAGAGCTCGGCTCCCTTTTCTGAGATTCCCTGAGCTGAGCTACCACAGGAAAAAAGACAATTATGTCAGCACACCTGCACAGACTTTCTCCCTTACCATTGTTCCTTGTTTCTGTCTCATACAGAATCGTGGATGAAATATGACCCATTCTGTTGAACAAGAGGACTTCAACCCAGGCCATTTTAGGGTCTTTGAATCTATTGAATTTCTCTAAAAATAATTTATTGTTCATCCCTTATTCCTTCCCATCTCTGTAGAAAACAGCAGATACATTTCCGAATAATTCTGAGCTAGCAGGGAACCATACTACAGTGAATTCTCTGTGTTGTTTTTTTTTTTCATTTGCATAATAAACTCATGAGTGTTTTGTATATTTAGTCTTTGCTAATTAATTCCAGGATAATTTTAGAAGGCAAATGGAAACTTTCCTAGTTAGCTTACTAGTTAGAAGCTGTTATTGCCTAAACAATTTCAATTACCTAGGCCAACTACTCAATATGGAAAAACAAGCACTAGAAATATTTGTAAAAGAGTTCAATACAGAACTTTTCCTGTTCTCAGCCTTTACATGTCTAAAAAGCTCTAAACTGAATACTAAACAGCAATGGTTAATATCAGGTTTTGTAATCAGATGCATTTGACTCCCAAGTTTCTCACTGAAGCAGAATGTAACTTTATAGTCAGTCTTTCTAAAACATGAGAGTAAAGGAGCTAAGCATGCAGTGTTACCATACATGGCAACTGGTAAAAGCTACGTGCGTATCTGCACTGAAACTTATGTTTATGTTTAAGAAGACTTGATGTCATACACAAATTATGTATTTATACACTTAATCCTTAGTATGACATTGTCAATTAATCTTCTGAAGGAATAAATTGAAGTAGCATTCTGACATTTCTCTGACTTCCTATGTTACATTGTTCAGTAATCTGTGATATTTAGGAAGCATTTGGTCTGTGGATTGGGAAGGGTCAAATTGCTCATACATAAAAAATACTTGGTAGTAAAAATGATTTATTAACTAGGCAGTCTCAAAACTTAGGTTTTAAGTTGAAATATCTAAAAATATCCACCAATATAAAGCCAATATAAATCTATCATGTGTATATATAAAAGCATTTCAAATTTCTCACTGTGTCACCATAATTATTTAAGTATTATACACTTAGATTTTAGTGAAGATAAAAGATACACTTCGTTACAGAACAAATACATATGAAGCTAAATATATTTTAATATTTGCAAATATATGATAAATTGTATGTAGATTTTTATTTACTGAGAATAAGAAATATATTAAGCTTGCATATATAAATGTATTCACCTATATTTTAATATTATATTTAGTACTAATAACTTGATATACCTTTCCCCTAGCCTTTGTCAGTTTATTTATGCATTCATTTAACTTTTATTTATCTTATTTACCTAAGTCTATGCGCAAACACATGCAGCTTCAAAGTGTATCAAATAATACAAAGTAATGTTGATAAACAAAGTTGCAACATTATTAATACGTGATATTTTAAAATTATTGATGAATATCTTTAAAGTTGTCAGGACTGTAGAAACATTTATGTTATCTCAGCAGATGGTGAATTATTTAAGTATGCAAACAAAAGAAAATCTTTCCTCTCAGCAACTTCACAATAAAAAGAAAAACTTCAACCTACAAACTAGTACTAGTTTTAATAAGCTGGCAGTAATTCAGGTTTTTATCCATTTGTAGAGATGATGGCATCTGGTTCATACTGTAATACTTTGATGATTTTCTTCTAATTTTCTCAACTGTACAATCACTGCAGAACTCTCAAAGTTGACGATCAATTCCTTTGCCACATATCTTCCTAACCAGGCACCTAATTTGGGACAACTACTTTTCTACAATTGTCAGGCACTCACCGAGTCTGTAATTTATCATTAGCATGGCATACTTTGTTTATCAATAGTAATCACTAGTAACAGTAATCAATAGTGATAGAAATAATTTAACACCAACAAATCACAAATATGCCAGTTGCCTTAGGTAATAAAGATATGTAATAAAATCATGTATATGTAATGTTAAACTTTAAACTATTAATGTAATTGGATACTAATACTGGACCCCGCTCATTGATTAGATTATTTTGATTAAATATTTTGTTGGAACCTCTCTTCTCAGAATATGTGAGGATTTTCACTTATTTCTTCAATATCACACTTGTATTTTCCTTCTTGCCATTATACTCTTGAGAAGTAGTTATGTTAATTATGCCAATTCCCCATTTGTTTTAGTGAACAGTTACCTAACACTAAAACAAGCCAAGAAGCCATGCTGTGGTGGGATAAGCCACAGCAGGTTATCTTCCACTTATGGTATCTAATGCATACTTAAAAAAAAAAAACAAAAGATTGTCATTATTCGATTCTCATGGGCTTTCCGCCTTTCTCAATCTGAATTTATCAGCCATACTTCCGTTTCCTCCTCACTCTCCTTTGCCCTTCATCTTTCCTGTTCCAAATCACCTACTGCTATTGTTTAAATGATGATGTATTTCCCAATCAATATTCATGTTACAAAAATTATCTCCAGGTAATAACAAGAAAGGTAGACATAATGTTCAAAAGAAGTTTATGTTAAGTTAATCTTTGCTGTAGTGTTAAGGCCAATGTTTTAAGATGCTTTTAGTTTAATACTTCCATCATTGGTACATTAGTTACCTGTGACTACCTTGTAAATACATCACTGACTTGGTGACTTAAACAACAGAAATATTTTCTCACAGTTGGAGTCTAGAGAAGGATATGGTCATATTGTGAGCAAGTTTCAATTCTTCCGAGCTCTCCTTGTATCTGACAGATGGTCAACATCTCATTGTGCCCTCACACGTCATTTTCTCTGTAATTAAACATTCCTAATATCTCTTTGTTTGGGATTTGTGTTGATCTCTTTTTATAACGACATTAACCAGACATCCACTGATTCCCTCCCCAAGTGGCTACAATGGCCGGAGCTGAGTTGATCTGAAACCAGGAGCCAGGAGGCTTTTTCTGGGTCTCCCATTTGGGTGCAGGGTTCCAAGTCTTTGGATCATCCTCTGCTGCTTTTTCCAGGCCACAAGCAGGGAGCTGGATGGGCAGTGAAACTGTTGGGACATGAACCAGAGCCCCATATGAGATCCCAGTATTTTCAAGCCATTTTTCCAGGCCATGGCATATTGATTTTACCTTAGTCACTTATTTCAATTGTTTCTAAATCGAGTCTGTAGTGTATATTTGAATGTTAGGGACATATATATCAGCTATTAACATCTGAGGTCATTTTTTCTGTTGAAAATCTGTTCTTATTTTTCTTGGGAAGTAAAGTTTGGCTTCACTGTTTTTTAAAATGCTCATTTGATGTATTTCATGGATGCCTCTCCTCTACAGCAAACTTATAAGAGCTAAGGCAATCTTTGGATCTAAACTTCATTTCTTCTATTGTGTTTTTCAGACATTCCCACTCGGTTGTTTTTAGCCCTGTGATCTGGGAGAATTCTTTCATTGATTTCCGGCTCAATGCATTATATTTCACGGGCCAATGTTGTGGAATAGTGGATTAAGCCACAAGCTACTACAGTAGCATCTCATATGGGTGATGGTTTGAGTACAAGTTGCTTCATATTCTGGCCGAGTTCCTTGTTGCAAGGAACAGCAGAAGATGAACTCAGTCCTTGAACCCCAGTCATCCATGTGGGTGACCCTGCCAGATTTCCAGACCCCTGCCATCTCAGCCATTTGGGAAGAAAACCTGTGGATGGGAGATCTTTTCATCTTTCCCACCCTTTCTGAAACTGCACCTTTTAAACAAAGAAGTCTTAGAATAAATAGCTTACACACCAGGTATGCTCCCCTTTGCTCCTTAGCAGAGAAGTTTCAATTTAATTGATATATTCTGCTGTCATTTTTTCCTAGTCTAAAAAATATTAAGCGTATTCATTTTGCTTTGTCTAAACTCTTCTTTCTTCTTTTTTCTTAACCTTGCTATCCTTCAGAAATGCCCAGGTTCTCACTTATATGACAGCCTCTTTTGAATCCATTTAGAACACATTTCTTCTAAATTTCTTTCCTTTGTTTCTTGGTTTCAGAAACTCTCGGTTGACTAGGAATGTTGAAGCCATTCTGACACAATTTTGATTACTTTGTAACGTCTTCATTTATAAAATCCTTTTTTATAATTTCTATTTATATTGTGTAGATCAGGTTTGAGTGTCCCCCTAATATCCTTATGCTGAAATTTAAGTAAAATTATGAGGCATTAAGAGCAGAGAAACTCAAATGCAAATATAATGCTTTGAAATGAGATTTTTGGAGTGTTGGGATGAGATAAGATGGTTGAGAGGAGTCACCATGACTGCCTCTTCATTATACAAGAATTATTAAAGAGACACAGATATACACATTTTCTTTCTCTTGTCATTTCATGCCATATGCTGCATTGCAATTTTACCAGCGAGACCATCACCAGATGCAGGATTAGAAATGAAATACCACCCCTCTCTTAATAAGGTTATCATGCCTCAGATACCAAAAATCTCATCAATCTTACTATTATTATTCCATGATAAGCTATGTAGTTTTGGTAGCAAAATCTTTTTTTAAAATTAAATCCTGATCATTTTTGTTCTAATATGTTCCCATTCATTTTTATTTCCAAATACTTAGCATGCATTTTTTTCGGAAAGGATATCAATACTTCTTACTGTCCTGAGGATTTCTATTCACATGTATTTTGGTATTATTTAATAATATAATCATTACCCTTTTTCCATAAAGATGCTTACTATCTTCTTAAAAATACATACCAAATTTTGACCCTTACAGGAAAAACATACTCATATTGTTAAAGCAACAATTTCTTTATTTGAATTACCCTTAGTGTCCCTATAGTTAACAGTATACTTTAAAACAATTACCAAATCAATTTTATAATTATATTTGGAAAAGAGATTTAGAAATTTTATTAATTCTGTAGCGTATAAACATACTCCTTAGTAAAATTAAAATGATGACGTATCTTAAACAGGGAGAAACTACCTTATGAGGCTTATCCTTAGGTATATAAACAAGGCTTCTTACGTCCACTAAATATAAGCTCTCCAGGAAAGCTAATTTACTCTGGTGCATTGAAAAACTAGCATATCTTACCAAACATGATTAAATGTCTTTTCAAATATCTCATTTAGTTGTGCTGAAAAATTCATATTCCTCTAAAAAATGTGACATTAGTTTGATTTCTTAAAACTAGCATTCTATTCTTATACTATCAAAGCAGCATGTATCCTTCTCTCTGAATTATATTAAAACACATTCTTGTGACTAAGATAAATGCTCAAATCTTGTGGGTCAGGGTCATGGGAAGTAAAATGAAAATATTATTTTTCAAGAATATTTTGACGATAATAATTTAGCTTTGTTTGAGGCACAAAAGAGGTAAAAACTCTAGTTGTGAGAGGGAAAACTTAACGTGGTAGGAGACGTTAACTTGATCCATAAGTATGTATGATCACAGAACAGTTTCTGGAGAGAAAAGGTTTAGTTAAGGAAGAAAACTGTGCATCTTAAAGATTCTTTGTGTTAATTGTGACAAAACTCTGAGTGGCCATTTGGCTGAGCAATTAAGTTTCCAGTTGGTTAGCCTCACTTGGATTTAAATCCCATCTCTGTGACTGATCCCAGTATCCTGCTAATGTGTGCCCCAGGAGGTGTTGTCATCCTTGTGGAAGAGCTGCATTGAGCTCTGGGTTCCCAGTCTGGGTTCCTGGCAGGTGTTAGTAGTTGGGAAGTGACTCTTTAGAGGTAAGATATGTCTGTCTTTGAATTTCAATTTGAGATTTAAGAGTGATAAGATTCTAACCCCAAAGAGCTTAAGGCACAATGTGTGGACCCACATAACAAAAGTGCAGGAAACATGCTTCAGGATCTTTGTGATTACATTAAGCCTATCTATATAATACAAAATATTTTACCTATAACTATTAGTAGTCTTGCCCTCCCTTTGCTACATAATACTATCTAGAAAAGAAATAAAGCAGGAAAGTAGTTAAAGTTTATTTTAGGAGGGAGAGAGGTAGAAGAATAGTGTCTCTAGCTGTATAGCCATCAAATTATTTAGACACAGAGAAAGATATGTCAAGTGTTTAAAATATGTTAAAACTTTTTAAATATTTTGTGATAATTGATTCAAAAATTAACAGAGCCAAGATGAAATTGTGGTTATGAGTCACATGAATGTTTGTGAATATTAGGGGGATAATGTTTCTATTCAGGAGCAGATTACATTGGCCCTAGCTCTGGCTTGCCAAAGGACATGTGGAATTTGCAGGAAGGAAAACGTTAAAGTTCACATTGGTTGTTCACACTCAACTGTTGCCCATGGATATGTGGAATGCAGAGGAACTGCAATTTCATCTGAATTGCCTGGAGACTCGGGGGTTTCTTGTGAAGCTTAGGACATGTGAAGTAAAATAATTAATCCTTTTCTCATAAGTATTACTGTAGTGACAGTGTGAAGATTGAAACAAGTTATTAGCCCAAGATACAAGAAATTCCGCTGGTACACTACCGTGAAAATGGATCTGAAGAACTAAAGTATTATAGAAGCCATGATGATCACAATAAAAAGACTTATTTTAAAAGATTTATTCATCCTAATTGGAAAGGTTGAGTTACAGAGACATAAAGAGAACACAGCAGCCACTGGCAAATGCCGAGGTGAGGGGCTGTGCCAGACTGGGCTGCAGAACCAAACCAGCACCTGTGAAACCCAGGGTATGGGAGGTTGGGAGTGGACTCAGGCAGGGGGCTGTGAGGCCCCCCTGCTGGGCCACTACTCCCAGTGGGGGGCATGAGAGCTGGGATGGGGGCAGAGCAGGCCCCGCAGGGCCACATCCGAGGACCAACATGTGAGCTGGATCAGGGAAAAGCCAGGCTGGGCTGATTGTTCCTATTGGTACATGCATAAGCCAGTGTCAGTGTGGATTGATTGGGCTTTGCCAACACATCAGCTAGCAGATGCTGGCACAGGGGCCAAATTCTGCCAGGCACAGGCATCGCTTAGACAAATGGTGGCACCCGCTGGCACCAGTGTAGACTGAATAGTGGATTTGGTTAGGATGAACTGGGCTTCAATGCCCATCAACATGTATGAGAGCTAAATGGGATGTAGGACAGACCAGACAAGTCTGCTGTACATATTGGCAAGCACGGGAACCAGGGCAGGGGCGGACCTGATGGGGATTTTTGTGGATTGCTCTGACTAGATTGCAGCTCCCACTGGTTTACGTGAAGGCCTAGTATGGAGTGGGCAGGATCGGGCTGGGCCCCAACACCCATTGGGTTACATAAAACACACAGCTGGAGACAGAACTGATCCAGCAGTTGCTACTACCAGTATGTGAGTAGGCTGATTCGGGTGACAGACTGTGCCGGATCCTGTATTATCAAACACACAAAAGAATCAGGACTGGAATGTCCTCAGATGAGGTTTCTTGGGTGATTCCCTAAAAACTGAACCGCTGGACTCAGAACCCTAACCATGGAGAGAATTGCAGGTTCCACGTGGGAGTGGATGTGTCAGAGCTGGGTCTTCTCAGTGGCTCAGATGTAGCAGTGGACAGCATATCCAATTGTGCATGGAGGATATGGCAGTATGTGAGAGCATCCAAAGGATACCTGATACCATGGCAGAGGACAGAGGACAGAGCAAATTGATGAACTACGCCAGCCAATCGGTGGCAGTGAAGATCTGGGCAGACGGCGACACTAAGTTGGACTATAGCAGCCAGTGGATTCGGGAGAGATTTCATTGAGTAGCAGGATAGCCAGCAATTCAGGACTGTTGAACTGTCAAAACCTCTTGAGAAATTCATGGTGTTGTAAATTTCAATTTTTCTTTCTTTTTTTTTTTTTTAAGATTTACTTATAAGATTTACTTATTTTTGATTGCAAAGTCAGATATACAGAGGAGGAGAGACAGAGAGGAAGATCTTCCCTCCGATGATTCACTCCCCAAGTGACTGCAATGGCCAGTGCTATGCCGATCAGAAGCCAGGAGCCAGGGATCTCCTCCAGGTCTCCCACACAGGTGCAGGGTCCCAAAGCCTTGGGCCATCCTCAACTGCTTTCCCAGGCCACAAGCAGGGAGCTGGATAGGAAGTGGAGCTGCCGTGATTAGAACCAGCACCAATATGGGATCCCAACGTGTTCAAGGTGAGGACTTTAGCCACTAGGCCACGATGCTGGGCCTGAATTTCTATTTTTCTTCCTGTTGTTTATTTTGTATTGTGACTTTTCTTTAAGAGGGATGTGTAGTGACTGTGTAATGGAGACTATCATGTTCAGATGCAAGAATGCAGTGCAGTGTACATCTCTACTTCCAGATCAAAGATGGACTACTAATGAAACTGTTAGCTGTATCTTGACAATGGGAGGCTGGACCCTCAGCCATTGTCCATGCCTGCAATGACGAACATGTGACTGTTTATAAAGAGCTATGCTATAGTAATAATGTAGGGGAATTCGGTGGTGGGGGGACTGGGCAGGGGAAATCCCAGGGCCTATAGAACTGTATCATAGGATGATGATAATAATTTAAAAAGAAGTTAAAATAAAATAAAAAGATTATATATTGGATCTTTGTAACCTACCAGAGAGAACTGTAATCAGCTCCATTCTCTTGGCCAGGCTCACTGTTTCTGCTGCTCATATCCAGGGAATTTCTTAGTGGATGGGAACTATCTCATTGTCGCTTTATGCTCATGAATAAAATTAAATTGAAAATAAGCCAAAAGCAATTGTAGTACAAGATATATTTTTATCTAGAAAATATGGAAATAAGGAAAATAACATCTTATACTCTTAATAATAACATAAGGTATCGATTTTTTTTAGGATTTGTTTTATCTTTTTTGGAAAAGCAGATGTAAAGAGAGATGGAGACACAGAGAGAAAGATCTGTCTGCAGATTCAATCCCCAAGTGGCTGCAGTGACCGCAGCTGAGCCAATTTGAAGCCAGGAGCCAGGAGCCTCCTCTGGATCTTCCAGAGGTGCGACTTCCCAAGTCCATGGGTCACTCCCCTTCAAGGCCACAATCAGGGAACTGAGAAGTGGAGCAGCTAGGGCATGAAGCAGCACCCAGGTTTTAGCCACTGAGCCATTGCACTGGGCCCAAGTGTTCAGTTTTAAAGGAAGAAAAACAAAGTGCTTCACCTGTAATCATTATATGACAAGTATTTCCCAGAAATAGAGTCAGAAAATAAAGTTAGAAAATGACATGATTATAACTTAAATATTTCTTTTCTCTTGTAAATTTTATTTAATGTACAAAAACCTGTATTATGAATGATGTGCAACCTTAACACTAGCCCTAACCCAGGGGTATCTGAAAGTCATAAATAATAGGACGTAGAAATATTCTCTAAAAAATCTTCTAAATGAAAATAATTTGATCAATGCATTCTAATAGAGCATCATTTAAATAAACATGGCAAAACTGAACTTCAGAAATCATAAATAAATAGAAAATATGAAAATAAACAAATATTTATTTCTGGCAATAATAGAGAATATGGTGATGGTGAAAGATTTTATTTAGAAAGCAAGATTACTTGACTACGAGTTTCTTCTTGGATTTAATCAATTCTGTTGACATCTATGGTGTGTATATACTTAACTTGCATATTTATTTGCTGATAGTTACAACAGATATTTAATGCATAACACCTTACCCAGTCCAAAGACTACCATAGGCTTTTTCAGGGATCATGTTTTATATTTAGACAGAAGAAATGGTAATTGAATCAGTAAGAGACTGAAAGCTAGAGTGTTTCTGTACTAAATACATTTGTTTACCTGAATTTGTGATCAGCCTCTACGCTCCTTTGATTTTTGTCTTTTTCAACTTAAGGATGGGTGACTTTTTAACAGGGAATGTATTTAGAATTGATCTGACAACAGAGTTAATTGAAATGTTAAAAGACCTCTGTTTTCAAGGAGAAAAAATGTATATATTTCCAGAAGAGCTGTGCCCTTCTAAAAAGAGAGATCACAAAACAACTGTGACATGATGGTGGCAATTAGAGAGAAGGATGAATGCCAGTTTGTGAAGTGTCGCTTCAGCTGTCCCAGGAGACCAGCTGCCAAGCATACTCAAGAAGGAAATACGAAATCAGACATCTGTATGTGTGTGGCATCTACCATGTTTGCTCTAAGCAGAGAGAACCATATGAAGCAAGACAGCAAAGGTGAAATCCAGCAAGATAGCCTACTTTATTGCCATGGCAACTTAACCCTGATGAAAAGTAGAAAAACAATAAAATACCTTGGGGAAAAATCTGTCTGTGAATATATACTGTATTGAGGTAAGAATTGTGGAAAGAGCCTGATACCTTTACATTTGCTCAATCCGTATAACAGACGCATGGAAGGGTCCTTTTTTTTTTTTTTTGGCAGGAACTGCTGATTTTAAAAGCATTGCATTATTAAATTTTTACTTTGTATTCTAGTTAAATTCAAATTTATATGTGAGAGCTGTACTTTTTGATTAAAAATTTTAGGGCCTTTGCAGAGGTTAAGGTGCAACATTGTCTAATTGACTTCCTTATGACAATCTTTGCTGAGTATTTCCACAGAAATTGTGTCCAAAAAATAACAGATGTTTTATGACAAATTTTTTCCTTATGAATATTAAATTTATTTGCCCATATCAGAGTCTCAAATTTTCAACTATTTAAAAAATACTTTCCTCAATATGCTGTTTACTGGTACAGAGAAGGAAAAACATTTTGTTTTCTCACCTTGAACTTGCTGAACAGTGTCCTAAGTTCCCCATGCTCGAGGCAATTCTAATTTGCTCCTGTGACTGATTGTATTCAAACAAAATCTCATTTATAGGAAAAGTCTGGAAAAGTTTTATTTGTTTTTAATTTAGAAATAAGCTTTACTGGAATCTATTGCATATAACAAAATCTAGAAAAAGTAAATGTTTTTAGTTACGTACTTTGGTTCAGCATCTCTCATTTGAAGATCTGAAATATGAAATTCACCAAAATACAAAAATGTTGGTGCCAACAAGACACCGTAGTGAAAAACTCTATACCTGATCTTATGTGAGAGATGACGAACCAAACACGGGAGTACTACATACGTTTTCTTTCAGTGTTCTTCCCAAAACAGGCACTTCCAGCTGCCGTTCAGCTGAGTTATGTGCAAGTATGACTAGATTCTCCACTGCACATGCACCCACAAAGGGCCAACAAGTGGCACCTATGTAGGTCAGACTTGCTCCTCATCAATTCCTCATGATACCCTACAAATGATAATGTCCTACACTAAGGCAAGATCTATGTTCATGTGTTCTGGATTTTTTTTTCTTTAATGGCTTATTCTCTGTGTTGTGACATAAAAAGTCAGAGAATCAATATGGTGGAATACAGTGAGGATGTGTTTAAACAGAGAATCATTAGCCAGGATGAAGCCAAGGGGCTACATTCCAGGAAACAGGAGAGGGCAGGCCAACAGCAGAGGGGCACCTGAAAACTGAAGGACCCAAAAGCATAGTGTTGCAGTGACCAGATACCTCACTGGCAGTCAGTTGATTTTGCATTGTGGCTTTTCATTTAAGGGGATGTGTAGTAACTATGTAATGGGGACTATTATATCCAGATGTGACGATACAATGCAGTAGGCATATCTACTTCCAGATTGAAGATGGACTCCCAATGAAACTGTTAAATATATCTTGACAATGGGATGCTGGCATTCTCTATGTCCACAGTGATGGACTTAAGACTATTTATGAAGAACTATACCACTGAAATAATATAGGGAAAATCAGTGTGTGTGGGAGGGGATGTGGAAAGGGATATGAAACTGTATCTAATAATAATAATAGTAAGAAGAAGAAAAATAGAAAAATTAAATATGCATGGACATTTTTGTATTGACAACAATGATATGAAATAGAAATAGTTTTTACTTATCTATAGCAGAGAAAGTTAACTGTTTGAGAAATTGCAAAATCAATTAAGATTGAAACATGTGACAAGAGTGTAGTGCTGCAATGACTATCACATATGACCCCAAGAAACAGAAGGATATGAGCAGTTAAAGTCCTTTGTTGAAAATGATGAGTAACATTTAACGAAAAATACTGCCTACATCTAAAAAGTCTCAGTTGTGGCCTGAAGGCGTGTATCCAATACAGTGTACACATGCCGCTTAATTGTCTGCTGGTTGGGAAGCAAGCAAAGTGAAATATCAGTGTGAACAGAAAATGGAAAAATAGTTGACTATTCAATGGTTGCTTGTAGAAACTTTAAAAAAGTTTGGATGCATCATTATGTTTTAAACATTTATAGTACAGAGCATCTGCAGATCATGTAGCAGTGATAGAATAAATATTCATGCATCTGCCAAGATTATGGTGGCTAGTAATCTGTCGCAAGGCAAATGTATAATAATGATGAAGTGTTAGTTTTTTTGGTGTTAGTTTTCCAGAAACAAACTGACTACAAGGATGGGACAGCCCCTACAAAAATTAAGGATGCTAAGGAGAGATTAACTGTTTTGAGATGTGTGGATGCAACAAGCGAAATATTAACTGTAAACTTCTACAATAGTCAAAAGATTACCTCCCACTGTTTAAAAGAAGTAAATTTCATATCAGCACATTATGTCACTAACAAAAAGACATCTATCACTAGGGACTTTCTTTCTGACTGGTTTCTCAAATATTTTGCATGAATAGTTTATGTTCACTCTAGGGAAGCTGAATTCAATAACAACACTAAGCTTTTGCTATTATTTGACAATTGTTCTCATACTTCAGCTGAAATTTTGAGCAATATTATTTGAGGGGTGCATATTCTCCAAATATGATTTCATTATTTCATTCAAGTGGCCACAACAAAGAACAAATATGAAGCATGTGGTCTAACAGGAAACAAACAGTAAGGGACAGAAGTACAGGTTTGTTAATGCTTGCAACACAGCAGGTAAAGACTCAATTACATTTGGGTACCATAACCTTTGGTTTGTAGCTCTGTTGATGTTGGGGAATTTTCTTAAAGATTTATTTTATTTTTATTATAAAAGGCCAATTTACAGAGAGAAGGAAAGAAACACAGAGAGATCTCCCATCTGCTGGTTCATTGTCCAAGTAGCTGCAACGGCTGGAGCTGAGTTGATCTGAAGCCAGAAGCCAGGAGCTCCTTCTAGATGATCCACTTGGGTTAAGGGGCATGAGGATTTGAATAATTCTCTGCTACTTTCCTATACTATAAACAAGGAACTGGATAGGAAGTGCAACAGCCAGGACACTAACTGGCATCCATATGGAATGCTACTGCTGTAATGCAGAGAATTATCCAGTTTAGTCACCGAAGAGGCTCCTGAAGAACTTTTTATGTCACTTGAGAAAAAGTGTCTGACCTTATAGATGCTAGAAATTTACCTTAATTGATTCATGTGGAAGATAGGGCTGGAAACAGAACTGACTCAGCAATTGCAACCATCAAATATGCATGAGCTGATTGGGGCGACTCTGCCAGACTTTGCACTGGCATGTACATACAGGAATCAGGCCTGGGATCACCTCAGACAAAGTTTCTTTGAGGATCCCTCCAAGTGAACTGCTGATCTCAAAACCCCAACCATGAAGAGATGTACAGGAGCCATGGGCTGACTTTGGAGTGCATGGATCAAAGCTGAGCCTCCTCAGAGGCTCAGATGGAAACGTAGACAGCAAATCCAAGTGCACATGGAGGATATGTCAGTCTATTGGAACCTGCAGAGGACACCTAGTACCACAACAGGATGGAGGACAGAACAAATCGATATCTACCCCAGCCACGTGTTGGCAGTGAGAATCTGGGCTAATGGAGACGCTAAGGTGGACTATGTCAGCCAGTAGGCTCTGGAGAAATTTCATTGTGTTTGGAATGGTGAGATTGGCAGCAATTCAGAACAGTTGAACTATCGGAACCACTTGAGCTGGACCCTCAGAGCATGCCCCAAATCGGGGACCTGGGATGGATGGGAGGTTGGGTGGGACATCTCCCTTTATTCTGCCTCTACCCCAGATCTAGAGAAACAAAATAATAGTGTGGAAATGATGGTCTTACCCTGTCGCCGACCAGCAGTGACACTACCTACGAGGCACACACTTGAAGGTCTGGGAATACAGGAACTGCAACCGGACCCCTTATTTCCAAAAGTGGCTGCTTTTATATCCCTCTCTCTGCTGCTTTTTTCCCCATCAGTCTTATACCTCTCTTTCTGCTGCTTTTATACTGCTCTCCACCAGTCACAGTTCTGTGGGTCCACTCGGCGCTACCTGATAGGCCAGTAGCAATGACATAATCATAGCGAGGGCATCAGCCTATCCCGGTGATTTCCTGTTTACCTACTGGCAAGACCAACCCCTCCTCCTGGCCCTGGGTCAGCTGCCATCCTGCGATGGCCCTTCATATTCATGGGGGCCACTCTGGCGCCCCTCTCCCCACATTACCCACTTTCCTGTAGACCTTGACCCTTTGTGCTTTAATCAACCATGTAAAGGTTATAAAAATAAAATAATTTTAAAAAGCAATCTTTAAACTTAATGGACTAGATATTTAAGCAAAAGTTCTTGTTTTATTTAATTTCATTTAAGCAGACACACAGAAAAAAAGAGAGAGAGAGAATGAGAGAAGAGGGAGAAAAAGATCAAGAACTCCCAATTACTGTTTCACTCCCCAAAAGTCTATAACAGTTGGGGATATGATTAGCCAAAGCCAGGAGATGAGACCTGAATCTTGGTTCTTCACAGGTGGCAAGGGCCCAAATCCTTGAACCATCACTGCTTCCTCTCAAGGTGTGCTTTTTCAGCAAGCTGAACTCACAAGAGTTGCTTGGGCTTGAAAATGGGCTTTCATGTACATATTGCTGAGCAGTTAAGAAATACCTTAACTGCTCAGCCAAAAGCCTGTCCCTAGAGAAGTTCTGAGCATTAAAATCATGCTCCAGGTTTTCATTCAGTAGCTAGTAGAGAAATAACCAAAAATAGTGATTCAAGGCAATTGCAATAATGAAACTGAAGATGATGTTGTTTTCACTGCAGAACAAAGTGCCTGTAGAAAACATGGGGTGGACCCGTAAAGACATTTGTTCATCATTGTGTCAGTTTTTAAGATCAAAGAGGGAACTCTAAATGGAAGAACCATTGTTGAGACAGATGACCATGGAACATTCTAAGAGCTATCTAGCACAATGCTTCCTCATGTCTTAGAGAACCCACTTCTGATGCCTTACACGCTTCTGATGGTTTTTCTCCTCTAAAATCTAAAATACAATGTCCAATAATCTTTTAATGAAAAAATCATATGTGTTAGTGTAAACCTGTGTTGCTTGTTACTTTACAGCTGATATAGGGATTTTGGTGATGCCACTGTGCCACGTACCCAGAATTTGTTATTTTTTAAATTATAAATCAATGGTATTGCATATTTTTTAATATCAAGTAAAGTTAAGTGAATAAGCATGTCAAAAGGTGTAAGAAAAGGTTGATTTGTTGCTCAAAAATGCAATGCGAGGGACAATGGTGCTGCCAAACAACACAAACCACTTACATATAGAGCATTCTATTCTCTACCTGTGCCATTTCTAGAAGATAAATTTCTTTATTTGTAAGATGGAAACATACTTGATAGTCAGTAGAATTTTAAAAGCATAAAGCCAACAAATATAAGTCTTATAACGTAGTTAACATGGACAAGGGACACATAATTCCCAGGGAAATACTTTATGTAAGCCGTCAGAACAGTTATAACAGTTACAACCAATTTAAATATACTTCTATTAAATGAGATATAATATATGGCTTATACAATGATTTCAACAGTTTCAACTGGACTCTGCAAAATGATGATCTATATGGCTTTAAAAATGTGTTAATAGAACATGAAAAGTGTGGGAGACATAGGATTTGGGATTTAAAAAGGATACCGAGTATGGTTCTTTAATTGTCACAAATATATCACACAAGTATGAGGTATTGATAACAGGGAACTTTGTTTTTTTGGAGGTTGTGGGAACTCTTTGTAGTGCTTCATAGTTTTCCAAATTTAAAGTTGATATGAAATAGAAATTTTAAATGATAAAACCAATAACATAAAAGATAGTTTACTATGATATCTTACTAAGAATACTTTCACATGAGGCTTTTATTTATACTACGTAGGAAAAATTTTAAAAACCTTAATTTGTACAAAATATTGGATTTATACTTAGTCATCAAATTTCCATCTCATTAATAAGTAATTTTGAGAAAATCAGAAATCTTTTTTAAGAAAACAATACATTTGTATAATAATATGTATGATCTGTACTTTTACTTAATAGGACAAGTACTATGCCACATAAATATATAGGTCTTATCAATTGATTTTTGTGGTGAATATCATAGCAGAATTCAATTTATACAATTTAGACGGTTTTTCACATATTGTTAATGTTCCGAGGGGAAAAAAAATAAAGCCTAAATGGCTGATTTTTTCTCTGTGTGCGTTGGGGATGCTTTAAATTCCTCGGAAAAATGTTTCTGACATTTACATTCAAAATAGCCTTCAAGGGTAGCCCTTTTATCTCACAATATTAGTAATTCCCGAGTACAAACCATTGTGGAAAAGATCAGTGCAGAACTCTTAGGATGCGCATGACCATTACTTGGTGATTGAAATGCTTAGGCAGATTTTGGCATGAAACACACAGCTCTAATAGTCTCTGTAAAGTATATGATGTATTTGTCTAATCAGTGTTTCAATATGTTGCAGTAATGGATATTAATAGCTAAGACAATTTCAAAAAGTTCTAACATCTCTGCATTTTATTTCCTGGCCATTTAGTTGAAATTAACAGAAAGCCTTAGCCTAAACAAGCTGACCTCTGTTCATCTTTTTCCTGGGTCTGTTTCTCTGACTATGCTTGCTTTGACTGTAGCAATTTTCTTGTAACTGTGAATATACTTAATTTTAGATTTTAAGTTATTTTTCTTTTTTTGAATTTTAGAAACCACTTATTTTTGTAGTTTTTTTTTGTTTTTGGTTGTTCATTTTGAATGTTATGGTACAATTCCATAGTATCTGGGGTTTCCTTGCCCCCTCCCCAAATTTCCACCCCACTGGTGAATTTTTCCTGTATTTTTATAATAGTATAATCCTTCATAAGCAGTCATGAGTCCATCAGTCTGCTATTTAAGTGTGTCCTTACATTTCTGGTACAGACAATGTCAGACAGTCCAGCATCCTGTTGTCTAGATATGTCCAATAGTTTCATTGGGAGTCCATCTTTGATTTGGAAGTAGAGATGCACCCTGCATTGTATCTTCACATGTGGATATGATAGTCTTTAATATGCCATCCCTATACATTCCCTTAAATGAGAAGCCACAAACCAAAGTCATCAATAGGTATGAAGTTAAAACAAAAAATTTGCAGCACCACGGAGTCGAAAAATGTGCCATCATTAACCTAATGCCTGGACCAAATATTGGGACAGTCCTGTTATCTTTTACATTATGAAATGTGTGTACCACTGGCCCCCATTCATTACCAGTCGGTTAATAGTGGAATATCAGCTGACACCTAGCTTATAGCAACTGCTTCTTCCTACTCCGCGATCTCTGAGCCTCAATTTTTCAAGAAGAAAGTCTGTGTGTTGCTTTGTCTTTGGTATTTGCACATAGTTCTCTCTAGTGTGTCAAATAATCTGACTCATGATGTTTCTTGTGAAACTTTCTGCTAACACAACTTCTTTAGTGAAACTCAAGCCTGAGAATAATTTTCTCTAAGAATACTTTTCTGAGAAATAGATTTGTCCCAGTTTCACGATATCCTTTTTGAAATGCAATGCAGTTTGTAAAATCTTCTCGTATACAGGATCTTATTTAATCCTCTCAGCAAAATTGTATAACTCTATTTCATACATGAAGAATTGAAATCACAATTCAGTTTTTATAACCACAATATTGGTAACTAGCAGAAAAATGTCTCGATTCACAGTCTTTTGTTTCTCATAACTGGAAGTTTTGCATTATGCTACTTTGCTCATAATGTAAGGTATACTGGAAACTGACAAGAAATAAGAAACCTGAAAAATTCTGTTAATATTTATGTATAAGGCAATTTCTTCTTCTGCAAAATATACATCATGTTAACAAAACTCAGAATTTTTGTTTTGAGTAATGTTTGGCATAGATATTGAAGATCTCATATTCTCACAAGAGCATTTAAACTGCCCATGCTACGATTTTAAATCTATCCATTTGCTTGTACACTGGGCTGCACTAATTCTTGTAAGCTCAATGATAACTATTTTCTGATTAGTGTTTCCAGTCTTTTTTTTCCCCCTAATTTGTTTTGAATACACTTGGCTTTTTCTAGTTTCACCTAAACAATTCTTATTAAAAATACAGTCTGGGCACTTATCAAAGTCATCAGTGAGTATCATATTGCTAATTTTAATTTTAAGTTTTCAGTTCTCACTTTAGTCTATCAGTAATTTTGGATATCAAATTACTTATGTTTCCTTGAGGTCCTTTCTCCATCTGACCTTCAAAATGATACTTTTCCTTTCCTTCCCACTTCTTAGCTTCTGCTGTCTGTAGTTTGTCTTTAAACAACTTTTTGGCTTTGCGTTTTGTTTAGTATTGTAAAATAAATGTATTGTTTAAAGTTTAAATAATCTTCTGAATTATCCTATATTTTTCTATCTCTGAACATTAAACAACTCGTTGTTTTAGTATTTCGATTTCTGTTTTTCTAGCTATACATGCAACCTAGGCAATTTTCTTCACACTCAGGTTAAACACTGAGTGCATATATTGATTACTTCCAAATTTATTTATCTGGCAAGGAATATTCTCCTTCATTGTTAGTATATACATATCCACAAATCTATTTCATATCCACCTGGATATCTGAAAATTACGTAAAACTGTCATGTCATTCAGACTTCTGGATTCTATAAATACAGGCATAAAGCTGCTTTTTCCTGTCTTTCTCCATATGTCTCTATTCCTGGCAGAAGAACCTACTTTATGCAGCTTCTGTCATCATAGAGATATTAGTCTTTCTTTGTTGCCTTCTGAATTTGCACATAAAAGAACAATTCTGACTACATTCTGCTTACATTTATGCCTTGATAATCTCAGATAATTTGTCCAGCTCAAGGTCACTCTCCTTTTTCTTTTTTTAAAGATTTATTTTATTTTTATTGGAAAGGCAGATCAGATTTATAGAGAAAAAGGAAGACAGAAAAATCTTGCATCCACTGATTCACTCCTTACATGGCCACAATAGCTGTAGCTGAGCCATTCTGAAGTCAGGAGCCAGGAGCCAGGAGCCTGCTCTGGGTCTCCCTTGCAGATGCAGATGCAATGTCCCAAGGCTTTGGGCTCTCCTCTACTGTTTTGTTTTGTTTCGTTTTGTATTTCAGGCCAAAAACAAGGAGCTGAGTTGGAAATTGAGTAGTCATGACACAACCCTGCGTGGATATGGGATCCCAATCTTGCAAGGTGAGGATATAGCCTATTGACCTATTGCACCAGGACTGTTGCTATCCTTCTACAACTGTGCATGTATTTATTTGCAACTACTTGAAAGGTATAGTGAGTAAAACTGAGAGAGAGAGAGAGAGAGGAGACAGAGAGAGAGGAGAGAGGAGAGAGAGATTGTCCATTCTTCCAATGTTCAAAAGAGCTAGAGTTAGGTCAGGTCAAGGCAAGGGCTGGCAACTTAATGTAGGTTTCCCATCTGAGTATGTGAGTGGCAGGGCACAGGTACTTGATCCATTACCTGCTCCCGCTCGAGGTACTTATTAGCAAGAAGTTGGCTGGGAATTAGGATTTGCATGTAGGCACTCCAACATGGAATGCAGATGTCCTAAGAGTTTAACTACTGCTGTGAGCTTCAATCCCTTAAAATTAAAACTTAATTCATCTGCAAAGTTCCTTTGGCCATAGAAATGATAACTTCCAGGTTCAAGAAATTAGGACAAATTTAGGAATCTCTTTTAGCTTGCAGCACACTACGTGAGTTTTTCTAGATTCTCTTTCTCTTAACCCACACTCAATTCATCAGTCAATCCTGAGAATTTTACATTTGAAACACGTTGGGTGTGATCACTCTTGATAACCTTAGATGACCCAAAGCTGGTTGAAATCAGCGGAATCTGAGTCGGAGCAGCACCGTTTCCAAGCCTCCAAGCTTGCCACTCACTACCAGCAGGTTCCTGATAAAACTGCAATCTTCAATTACTCTTCCAACAGTTTCCAATTCCACTCAGAATTACATTAAAAAACATTGTGTCATGGCTTAAATGTCTCCAAATTGCTTATCTAGTTTAATCTGTCTTCGTTTGCCCATATTACTTGTCCCCTCACACATCTTGCTGTAGACACACCGGCAGCTGACTCTTTGGTAGGGCAATCATACAGTCTTTGTGCTTTTATGCTTTACTTGGAAAATTTGTCTTTAGGCAGTTTCACCTAAGGTGGATTTCTCATTTTTAAAATTATCTCTCCTAAGTTAAGATCCACTTTCCTAAAAAATATTATTGTAGGTAGTAGAATACTCCCAATACTCTTTTTGTTTTTAAAAAAATCCTGATTTGTCCTTGTTTTTAACACTAGTAATTTATTGGTGATTTTTCACAAAGTTCATGCATCACATAGCTAAATGATGTTTGGTGTACTGTAAGCAATTAATGAATATGTGCTGATCATTCCGATTGTTTTCTTTGAAATGTCAGACTCCTTTTCTTCATTTTCAGAAAATGCATGCCTAATATCCATTGTTTTATGTGACTGTAATAAGTTAATGTCTGAGAAAAATAGATGAATGAATGAATGAGCAGCCAATTGGAGATTGAGGAAAAGAACATTTTCCTGAATTCTCAGGACTAGAAAGTGAATACATATCAAGTTAAATGACTTGACCTGGATTTTGAGAAAACATGTGGCAGAGCTTAAATTTGAGCTCATGTTTCTCTGACTCCAAATGCCTGTTTAGGCTGCACATGATACTACTCGGCTTTGTGAATTACGTAATCACTCTAAAGAATTTACATATTGCAGGTTTTGGTACTGTTCACTGCATGTGTATGAGATATATTTAATCCTTGATTGTGACGAACAAGTCTATGCTAACTTCTTTATTCTTCATAAAATGTCTTTATTTAACCAACATCTGTTGTAAGAGGCCACCAGCACATTAAGTGAAGTTTCTTAATTAAGACATATGTATGTATTATGCCTGTTTACTCTAGATTTCATGATGCTTTTCATGTTCTTCTTCCGTTAAATTAAGTATTTGCTCTATAGTACATTCTCTATGTGATGTAAATATTATTCACATATTCTGTTCTATCCCTTTTTGCTCCTTTCATTTTGCTTTATGGCTTTCTTTCCTCTAACTGGCATCATTTTATTAATTCTTTTTGTAACTTGCACAAAGCTTGCCTCAATTAGTAAACTATAAGCCTGGTAAAGGAATGGCTTCAATATGTTTAAAAACTAGTTGCTTTTCTACGGTATAATTAGTTTTCATCATTTTATCAGTGAATTTGTATTGCTTATAAACTTTGCAAAGATAATTTTATTAGGTGTAAATAGACACCAATTTATTGAATATTTTTATCATAAATCAGCAAACATTCCATACTTTGTAAAGAATGAGTTAGTTCATTCCACACTTTTATTTCAAATCTAGCAATTAAGTTATACGCCAAGGGAAAGGAAAAAATAACATAAGTAATCTGTGCAATGATAGCTTATCAGAAAAAATAAGTATACATTTCAAATATATTGTGCACCAAAATAAACTCCTCTCTTAATTGAATTTACCAAAAATACTTTGTAACTTAGCTTCTGGCATGGACTCTTTTTTGTTTATGGTGCTTAACTCCATTCTACGTCATTTACATCGACAGCATGTAACACGGTGGGCAAGGGTAAAATAGCCTGCTTCAAGGTTCTGACTTACAAATAGCTTGAGGTGAGAGCGTGGGTCAGTGTTTTGAACACATTATCTTCCTTCTCTGTTACCTAGAACAGCAGTGGGCAAGCACAGTACAGGGAGAAATTTCAGATTATTGACTGAAAATGTCTGAAATTATTTTGTTCTGAGCAATGCTTTGCTTGTATCCTCACCAGACTGAAAAAGGCCCTGAAAATGAGAGGTTGTTACTAAAGCATTTTGCAAACAGGGAAATAACCATGGAAAACAAAGCTGACTATCAGAGCGGTGGGTGGGGTGGAGTTGCTTAAATCAATGTAATTTCTAGGTCATAAGAGGGAGAATATTTTGAGCTTACCATATTGCAGAACTCCCTTAGAACTGGCAACCATTTATGGAATGGATCACAGATTCGCTTCGAGTATCCCTTTACCATATTTCATTAGGAACAAAGTATAATAACATGGTGTTCTGAACAAGAAGTATAATGGACACATTTACCTCTAACATCAATCTTGCCTGAGAGGTCCATTGTGATTATATTGAATAACACAGAAAGGAGACATTGAGCAAGGTGCCTACTTTAGTATTGTCTCTGAATAGATCATAAGTAGTGATTTTAAGGAGAATCTTGGTAGGCCATGAGTTCTTATTTCCAAATAGGCAGAATGTGCATTGGAGTCTTTGGAAGAATGTAGTAGGATCTCATTCTTAAGAGCAAGTAATTGCTTTATTTATTATACTGGGAGCAATCAATGATTTTTCTAATAAATAACTTGGAAGTTGTTGTGTTTTGTTTAGGTTTCTTAAAGGGCCACAGACACAATATTTCAACAAAATAATCTTAATTAGCTCTTCTGCTTTGCCTACAGTGAATTAAACAAAACAAATAGAAAAGACCAGCCCCTGGTGATTTATTGACGTCCAGTTACCAACAGGCTGACTTGTCCACATCTGCGATTAGAAAGCCACCATGACCATTAGAAAAACAACATCAAAAATACTTCAGGAAGTTAATTATGAAAGTGGAGTCACATAATTTATCAAAAAATACATCATGTGTGGTAAACTAACTATTTAGGGGAAATGAGTTTTTAAAAATATGGAGAAACATGACTATCACAAACTCAAAGGAATGTGTATGTCTGTGCATTCAAGATGCTGCTTGAATGTTACAAGTTTTTCTAGATTTGATTCTCTCACAATCCTTGTTTATATAAAGAAAACACAGATTTCCTGTATTTCCTTATATAATTTTAAGCTCATAATGATACTTTCCTCCCTGATTCTTCCTTTTCATTTTTACTGCTTTAATTTTTGTCATATTGTTTTATCAGTGTATTTTATGGTCACAGAATTGATCATCCACTAAACAAATAACTCAACAACTAGAAAGTGGAAAGACTAGTGTTTCATAGAAGAATAGACAAGGACCATCAACAATAATCAAATATCAACATGTCAATTTCACTTATGTACATTACTTTTTTGGCACTCTAAGAACACTTGTTGATAGTTGAAAGAATTATAAGGTAGGCTAAATGAACAAGAATTATTGCTAAGAGGTCTTGAATAAGTGTGGGATCAGTTTATGAGAAGCTCTGATAGTGTTTGAAGACAGCCTCTGAAATAGGTGGAAATTCAGACAACTTCAGGCATACAGTGAAGGGCTATTTTTTTTTTTTCCCTGAGGTCTGCCTTGTACTCTGTGGGTAGTTTCTTTCTATAGACAGTTTTCAGAAAACTTCACTAAGATCAATTTATCTATGAAATTTTAGGGCTTTACTGCTATTTTTTGGGCAAAGTCATTGAGATACAGCAACAAATCTGTGTACTCTCTGGGACGTATTGACATCACACTGATACGGAATTTTGATATCCAGAAACATAAAATGTCTTACATTTTGTGGCTTGATTTCTTCTGGCAAAGGGGCCTTCTACAATGTTCAACTACCTTATCCTTATGTCTTCTGCAATTTGAGATAGCAAAGAGTTCTTCTACCCATTAAATGTCATTTCTTTGGTCCTGAACTTTCTAACCCTTGGAACCATGAAAAGTCATTTTTGGGGGGCAGGGAGTATGATTTTGTTTTATTATTATTATTATTTGCTTAGGTGTTTTTCAATTATTTTTCATAATACATTTGGCAGGTATATGGACTCCCCCCATTCTCTTCCCTCCAACCAGTTTTTCCCATAATACTACAGTAGTATAGTCCTTTAGTAAAGGTACAAATTGAACATTCTGCTTAAATGAAGCATGGAATTGTAGGTATAGATAAATGTAGAAGATCTAGTATCATATTGACAAAGTACATTTAACTGTTTCACTAGGAGTCCTTTCATTCTGGAATAGAAATGCGTACCTCAATGTATCTTCACTTCCTGCTATGCTATTCTTCATTATACAGTTCAGCTACAGGAATACATGTTCACTTATGTATGTATCTGCTTTGTTTTGCATGAGTGTTGCCTTATATCAGGGAGAACTAGAATATTTGTCCTTTGGAGATTCACTTTTATTCACCGAGCAAAATGGTCTCTAGTTGGAACTCTTGCTACAAATTGTGGAATTTCATGTGTTTTAATGGCATAGATATATCAAGGTTTCTTTATACATTCCTCTTCCAATGGACATCTGGATTTTTCCCTGTCTTCATCACTGTGCATTGTGCTGTCATAAATATAGGGTTGCGTGACAGTACAATTCACATTAGCACAGACATGGAAACGACCCAGAGGCCATATGCAGATTTCATTTCATCTGTGTATCTTCCCACCAGTGGGATAGCTGAGCGAGAAGTAAATATTTATTCTTTATCTTTTTCCTATTTCCTGCAACATGGCTGACTTGTGAAGAGGTAACTATATGAACCATGTGTGAGCAGTGTCTGGGTATGGACAAGCCTTGGCTGGGCTGAAACATCCAACAGTAAGAACTGGAATGGGTTGAAGGCCAGCAAGGAAAGGTCACTGCTCCTACCAAGACAGGGGGTGAACTAAGTAGGGCTGACCCATGGACCCACTGGCATGTTCAAGATCTGGAATAGGGAGAGATTCTGATGGAGGGGCTTGGGAAACTCCTCTGGCAGGACACAGTCCCTGCTGGTGAGTGCAAGAACCATGGTAGACAGCAACCCAGACCAGGCCAGATAAAGATACCCACTGGCATACCTTTGGCATAGGTCCAGGGCAGACTAGGCTGAACCAGTTCCTATCACCTGCCAGTGAATCCAAGAACAGAGTGTGGGTCAGGCCAGGTTCAGTCGCAACACATACCAGTGCACATTATGGCTGGTATTGGATGCCTGCTGGGGTGGGCTAGGCTGTAACTTTCACCAGTGTCAGCTGCAATTGGGGGTGGGCCGGGTCAGATCAGGCTACAATACCCACTAGCAAATGGCAAGGTGAGGTGGGCCATACCAGACTGGGCCACAGCACCCAACCAACACACATGAGAAAGGTGGTAGGAATGTGGAGTCCTGCCCTGCTGAACAGCCACCCCCACTGGAGAGCATAAGTTGGGATGGGGGCAGACCAGACCAGGCAGAGCTGCAACACCTGTGGGCCTCATGCGACCTAGATCAGGAAAAAGCCAGGTTGGGCTGATTGTTCCTACTGGTGTAAGCATAAATTAGAGTGGGTGAGGGTTGGTTGGGCTTTGCCACAGCATCAGCTGGCAGAGACTGGTACTGGGAGTTAATTTTGTTAAGCTAAACTGCAGAACCACCTGGAGAGTGCATAATCTGGGAGTAGAAGTGGCCTAGTAGGGAAATAATGAGCGCCTCTCTCTTGGGTTACCATTCCCACTGGAAGGCATGAAAACCAGGACTGGGGCAGGGTCGGCTAGATAGAATGACACCCGTCAGTATGTGTGTGAGTTGAATTGTAGGACTGGTTGGGTTGAACTAGTCTTCAATGCCCATTGACATGTAGGAGAGCTAAATGGGATGTGGGACAGACTGAACAAGTCTGCAGTACATAGTGGTAAGCATGGGAACCAGGATAGGGGACAGGCCTGGTGGGGTTATGGGGAGTCACCCCAACTAGGCTGCAGCTCCCACTAGTTTACACAAGTGCTGAGTATGAAGAGGGCAGGACCAGGCTAGACTGCAACACCCGTTGGTTCACGCGGAAGACAGAGCTAGAAACAGAACTGACCCAGCAATTGCAACCACCAGCATAGGCATAAGCTGACTGGGGCAACTGACTGTGCTGGACCCTGTACTGGTATGAACACACAAGAATCAGGTCTGGGATCACCTCCGATGAAGTTTCTTTGGAGATCCCTCCAACTGAACTTCTGATCTCAGAACCCCAACCATGAAGAGACTATGTCAGCCAGTGGATTCTGAAGAGATTTCATCGTGCGTTGAATGACGAAATTGGCAGCAATCCAGAACTGATGAACTATCAAAACTGCTTGAGCAGGACCCTCGGAGCGTGCCCCATATCGGGGACCTGGGATGGATGGGAGGCTGGGTGGGGCTTTTCCCTTTATCTCTCCCCTTGCCCCGGATACAGAAAAAAAAAAAATACTGAAGTGGAAACAAAAAAAAAAAAAAAAAAAAAGAAAGAAGTCAGTGTGAAAGATCTTATCTACCTCATTACTTCTTGAAAAATTCATAAGGTAGGAGAAAATTATGCTAAGATATTTATATAGAGACTAAAGAGAAACTGCTTTAAAGTGAGATTGCTGGACAGTTAATTTATAGTATTCAAGTAGCTGTCATTAAAAATAATATTTAGAATTTTTTTCCTGAAACATATCTGCAACTTAACATGATATTCATAATTGAGATCCAAGTTAAGGATGAAATGGAAAATGAAATCAATGAAATTTCTTAAATAATTCAATCATCTCCTGTTTTAACAATAAAATTACGCTGTTTTCACTTTTGATATTCACATTTTAGTGGACTTTCCTTTTATTTTCATATACTATACATATAAAGACTAATTATCCCTAGCTTTAAGTTGTTTGGGGTCATAAATTTTGGCAGCCTGGCATAGATTAAATTACTGATAGATCCTTTTGTTTGTTTTATTCTGTGGCAATTCAACCAACAGATCAGAAAATTCTCCCTACTTGGTGTGGTATAAGAAGCAATGTGACCTGCATTTCGAGGACATTTCTTAGTATTTAGACTTTGGTTATGCCTAGAAATATTAATGCATAATGGATTTTATGCTTAACTTTTCTAAATCATGGAATTATTTTCACATTAGCTATGATCAAAATAATGAAGTTTATAAAGAAATATGTCTTTATTTGATGTGATTGTCAAATATTTTTTCATTTTGCAGGTCTCAATTGTAACTGTGGGTACAGACTGAAAACCTTTAAAGATGTGCTTTTAAAATGCATCAAATACTGAACAGCAGCTTTTGGCTTACAGTGCATTTTTTTAACAACATATTTAGATTACGTATGGACTGTAGAAATAATGAGGTCATGGACCATGAAAATAAAAATACCTCATTTATGACTACAAAAGAATACTGGGTTGATGAATAGCCAATTTATATTATTAACTTGGTTGAAGTGAATATTCCTTATTCAACATCACAACTGAAGCAAATTTATCATTATACTAAGGATCAGATCTCTGGAGATTTTTCTTGGGCTGAAATAATTTTACAAATCTGTAGCTAATTGGCTTCAATTCTGAATACATCAGCAACAGAAAAAGAGCTGAACGGTCTGTGAATTGTATGAGCCTCTTTACGAGTGGAGAGAGGAGCAGTGCCCAGCATGCATACAGCTGATGGGAGGTTGCTCGCAATCTCCTTAACAGTCCATGCTCATTTTCAGGGTAAATGGAGGCCTTACATGTTTACAATTGTCAAGTGAGAATCTTTGTGTAAGCATTACACCAATTTCAGAAGAGGGTAAAAGAACGAAGAATGTAATCTTCTCATTCCTCCTACTTCGAGAGCTCTCAATTACTTGGGCACTCTGAGATCGTTATTTTATCATTTGAAAGGCCTATAATTAATTGAAGGATAAAGTGGATCTGAGGTAGGCAAACCACACAGTGTATTTTCAGTTGCTTCTCCAAGATGATTCCTGTTGCCTTTCTACAAATAATGCTTGTAAGATTTTTATTCTGATGTCATTTTAAAATCTTACTAATATACAGCTTTTAATATACATAGGTTACTACCCCAGTCAGGGTATCCCCTTAGCTTCCCAACCAGGTCTGTTCCTAGCCACAGATCTTGCACATGCCAGCAAAGATTGCAGTTCCATAAGGGTGAGCCCACGTACTTCCCCTTGGAGATTCTGCCCTTAGACGTGATTCTCTCACATGCTAGCTAGTGTTATGGGCCAACCGGACATCACCTGTCCTCTGTTCTGAATCTTACTGGTGGGTACTTGGATCTAACCCCACCAAGTAGGCCCCCCCCCCCCCCCACTCCAGCCCTAGCTTTCATGTGTGCCACTGAATAGTATTCAGTATTGGTTGATGCAAACTAACCCAGCTCTGGTTTCCCAGATGTGCTGGTACTTCGGTCTTAAAGTTCCTCCCATACCCCTGTTCAAACAGCTCAGTCTCAGCCTCTTCATGTTTGTCTATTGAAGTGCCTTAGTAGTCATTATTCACCTGGACATGAACTCTCAGGTCATTGCTCGCCCCAACCTGTGCCATTTCCCAGGACCCCTCAAAACCCACGCACCACCTGGTGTTCCAAGGGCTTTACTAGGCAACAATGGTGTCTGGGCAGCCCAGTGCCTCCCTTCTCCCAGGAAGTTAAGCTGCTAGACTACCTGCACCTGTGCCAGTCTGAAAAGCACCCAGGCCGGAAGGTGGGTAAGGACGGGTTTGGAGCCTTGCCTGGTCTCCCCTTCCCCAGGGTGTTAAGCTGCCCAGAATAAAGTATCTTTTACACTGATGGAAAGTACAGTGGATTTTTTTTTAATGCAATAATTATCAGATAAAGAGGCTTAAAATTAACAAATGGCTTCAGTATCTTTTATTACAATTTCTGTTGGAATGTAAGCTCACACCTAGTAGTTAGGAAAAAAAAACCAGAAAACATTATTAAGTGATAGGATTTTTTAAAGAAAAATGAGTTGACTCTAGGACATATTATTCCTTGTTGAAAACACAAAGTCCATCCCTTAGGAAAATGTGTTGGTTTTTACTGTTGCACACACCACAAGCCACTGTAATCCTGGATACTGTGGTAGTTTTTCAACTACTTCTTTTGACTTTACCTGTACACTTGATTAGGAAGCATAACTGAAAGCAAAATATTCTTTCATTTTGGAAAACCTTTTCACAAATGTCAGAGAGAAGTAAGCAATTTTATTATTAGTATGTTTTATTCTGGAATGTAGTAGCCATCCAGGGAATCAGTTTAGAGGCTGCAAAGATGGAAAGAGACATCCCCTTTCATATAATCAGATACAACTCTTTACATGCATGTGGTCCAGATAAACAATAACAAGTAAGAGGTCTTGATAGCACCATTTGTCACCAGAGTAATGTATCCTAGATTCACCTGGTATTGGAGGTGACCTTCTGTGTGAGGTAACTGGCTTTCTCTAAAAAAGAAAAAAAAACAAACTTCTCATCTCTTTGTAAGTGTTTTAGAATTTGGAGCAAGGCCTCTGTAGAACCTAAGCCATCCTCTCACAGAAACTAGAAGACAAGCATGCTGTTTATCTTTTGAAGGCTTCTCAAACAGATGACTCCCAGGTCCTTGAGAAAGACATCAGTGGGTTGTGAAGCTGGCAAGAGGCTTATTTAGCTTTTAAAAAGATTTACATACATTCCAAAGATATAAGGAAAGAACTTGAGCAAAGGGTAAGGGAACTCTCTGATTTTCACCAGAGAAAGTTAAGCCTCTTATTTTTAATTTGTGTTTGCTCTTCTACCCCTTCTAATCTCCAGGCAGAGGCCAGCAGGATTCTTTCAGCATCGCATCTCTTCTCAGAACTACTTTGAAGTTTTTCATCTCACCCAGATTGCAAGCAGAACTTCCTAAAATAGCCCACAGAACTCTGCATTATTTAGGTTTTCAACCATCATTCTCCCTTCTTTATGATCTCTCTGGCACCCTTCCCTTATCTTCTGTGCTCTAAAGTCTCTTGAACATTGTAAGCTCTCCAACTTTCAGTCTTGATGTCTGCTGCTTTCCCTGCTGTCAAATGCTTTGCCTCCTGTGCCTACACAATCTTTCTTCTGGTCAGGTATGACTTCCCTAAGAAAGTCTCTAATCAGCATGTACAATGTAGTGTGGTACTTCTCATCCTCATGTTTCTTATGTCCCTTAGTCTTGCCTAACTTTACGCCTTATTCCATAACACACTATTTCTATTTCATTTAATATGTATTTGCCAATGCTGCTATTACCAATTGTTAACAATGGACAACAAAACTTAGTTACTCAACATAGGAATAATCATTTATTAATCCTAAGGTGTCCGTGGACCAGGGTAAGAAAGGACTCTGCTGGGCTGCTTTGATTCTGGATGGCTCTTACAGTTGCAGCAGCAGAAATGGAAGAGCAAGGCGTAAGTGCTGTGGGGCTGCTGGGATCTCCCTTTTCTCTCTTGTAATTTAATGATTTTTTCCATGAGAGTTTCAACGGCCATTGTTTTGGGGGTTTTCACGGCAGAGAGATGATAAGGCAGATTGTCAAGTTTGTTGCTGAGAACATCAAGAGGATGTATTCTGGCACACATCATAGACCAAAGCAAGTACACAAAGAGTGTGAGTACATTCTACTCATGAATGACAAATATTCAGGTCTTGTTGGAAAAGCATGTGGAATGGGCGGGATGATGGCTGCCATTGCTTGGAAATAGAAACTCATACAAAGTTGGTTAATGTACAGCTGTCTGACTGCATTATCAATGCCATAAGGACAGGGACTTTGCTTTATTTCCTATCATACTTTCAGCACTTACATGTGTTCCTGGACACATGTAGACTGAGATGATGGGCATTTGGCAAAGTGGCTAAGCTGTTGCTTGGAGCAGCGACATCACATCATATTGCCTGCCTTTTATTCCTGCTTCTGTTTCGGATTCAGGCTTCCAGCCTCCATGGACCCTGGGAGACAGGACTTGGTGGCTCAGTTGTTGAATCTGTGCTGCACACAAGGGGACTCATATTCAGTTCCAGGCTCCTGACATGGATCTGAAACAGCTCCAGCTGTTCTGATTTACCATTAGAAAGGAACTCTCTCCATCTCTCTGTCTCTTGGCCTTTCAGATAATATAAAAAAAAATACATTGAAAAATTTTAAATGCATTTTAAAAAGATTTGCAATAGGGCCCAGCGGCGTGGCCTAGTGGCTAACGTCCTCTTCTTGAATGTGCCAGGGATCCCATATGGACGCCGGTTCTAATCCCAGCAGCTCCACTTCCCATCCAGCTCCCTGCTTGTGGCCTGGGAAAGCAGTTGAGGACAGTGCAAAGCTTTGGGACCCTGCACCCGCGTGGGAGACCTGGAGGAGGTTCCTGGTTCCCGGCTTCGGACCGGCGCAGTACCGGCTGTTGCGGCTCACTTGGGGAGTGAATAATCGGATGGAAGTTCTTCCTCTCTGTCTCTCCTCCTCTCTGTATATCTGACTTTGTAATAAAAATAAATAAATCTTTAAAAAAATATTTGCAATAATTTGCATGCCAAATTAAAGGTTTTTTAACATAAATATATTCAAATGAAATTCACAGATGAGGCTTTTGCCGTTTGGCCCCTTACAATTTGGAAATTAAAACATATTCAACACCATTTCTCATCCACATGTTTAAAATATATCAATGGTATCATGAAAGATAAGACATCATTTTGTAAATATATTTTATCAGTTACCATCCTGGGCAGAGGAGTGTGGCGACACTTTCTGTTTCCTCCTCTGCCCTAGAACACCCATTCAAACAAATTCACACTCCGCTTCTCTATGTATGTGCTTCCTAAAAGCAGATGTTCTGTATATAGCAACACAGCTTCACATTTTTGTTTTGTTTTCAGTTTTCTCTCCTTCTCTTCCTTTCCTCTGCTCCATTATCATGGCCTCTTTTATCTCCTACGCTTTAATTTTTTTTTAAATGTTTATTGGAAAGACAGGTTACAGAGAGAAGGAGAGAAAAGATCTCATGCATGCTGCTTCACTCCCAAAGTGGCTACAGTGACAGGAGCTGAGCCTATCTGAAGCCAGGAACCAGGAGCTTCTTCTTGGTCTCCCATGCAGGTGCAGGATCCTAAGGCTTTAGGCCATCCTGGAGTGTCTTTGTAGACCACAAGCAGGGAAACGGAAATGCAGCAGCTAAGACATGAACTCGCACCTATATGGATGCTGGAGTATGCAATGTGAGGATTTAGCCATTAGGCATTCATGCAGTTTCCCATCTCTTACTCTTATGCAGTTTCAGTTTTACTGAGAACAAATACAAAAGCGTTTTCAGACACTGACTTCTAATTGATTTGCTTACCTGTTAATGATCATTATCTGCCTTAGGCCAGCATTCTGCAAAATCAAGTAGAATAATCAAGAATCCTGTTAGAATTCTGACACTACCTTAAACACATCTCAGTCTCAGCTGAACCAAGGTTCAAGTAACTTAATAGACACAGAAATTCTGCTATGATCCCTTGCCTATCATTAATACCAAGCAGCACTTTCTCATCTTTTCTTCCAGTAAATAACACAAAAATCATAGATACATTTATGATCCTCTGCAGTCTAAATTATTAGTTGTGTTTTACCCACCTCCAGAAATGAATGCCCTTTGTCTCAGATGTGCTTTATTGTTCATTTAGCCTTGTTATACACATAGTGATTTCACAGAAGAAAGATGTAACCACAGGCCAACTTTATAATGTTAGCAGGTTAAGCCACCACAGAAGATGCTAGCATCCCATATGGACACTACATTGAGTCCTGGCTGCTCCAATTCTGATCACTGTTTTATCTCCCACATAACTGGTTCATGCTTTGAAAATTAATTTTTTTAGGCTAATTGAGAGCTTCTAAATACAGATTTTCTGAAATGAAAATTTTAATTCACTAGTTTTTATTAACTAATTACTGAGATTGTCTTCCTGAATGACTTCAATCCATTAATTCATCACATAATTTAAATAAATTATTCTTCCAGCTGTAAGACAATCTGATCAGTTTCCACTCATTGAGTTTTTGTCTTGCTCATGAAATTTCACGTAGCATAAAATATGAACTTCTGTATTCTAACGATATAGGATAGTTATTTACACCTCAGCAGGAAAAAAATTAAACTTTGGTGATACTTTAATATCTGGCTTTAGTTTTGAGTTAAAAGATTAGTGGTAGGATTGAAGTCTAAAACCACAGAGGTCATGATAGAGGTTAAATTGATTTATGGATTGTTTTAATCTGGAATACCAGTTGGACAGTTTGATTGTATTACTAGAAAAGCAGAAAAGCTCTTACCAGGAATTTATGATTTGAGTGCTGAACTTATGATTCATGGAAGAATGCTTAATGGTTCTATCTCAGGAGAAAATATCTTAGAGTGTTATTAAGACTTATCAGATGGAGCCAGTGCATTGGTTCAATTATCTAATCCTCTACTTCCAAAAGCTAGGCTCCCATTTGGATGCGAGTTCCTGCCCCAGCTGCTGCACTTCTTACCCAGTTCCCTGCTTATGGCCTGTGAAAGCAACAGAGGAATGGCTCAAAGCCTAGGAACCTTCACTGGTATGGGAGATTTGGAGCATGCTTCTGGCTCCTGGTTTCAGATCAGTTTAGCTCTGGTCATTGTGGACATTTGAGGAGTGAACCAGCCAGAAGATATTTCTCTATGCACATCTCTCTGTAAATCTGCCTTTTCAATAAAAGCAAATATTTAAAAAGACTTATCAGAGATTTTCTTTGGCTTTTACAGTAAAATCTTTGTAAAATTTTTCTATAGAGTATTGTGAATCCTTTCAAATTTTCATATGTAGAAAGTTTTTGAGCTCCCTCTAAAACTTCAATAAAATTCCCAAATGACATTAGTCTGGATTTTGTTTACTCAGTAAATCCATGCATGCTCCTAGTGATTACAAAATTCAGGTTTATTTTTCTTTTTCTTGATTATCCTCTGTGCAAGTTTGAGGATGAATATTAAATTCACATATTATAATACAAAATCACAACATTCTTTCATTTTGATACCTCTTTCACTTATTATTAATCATTAAATTTCCACACAGTTGGCCATTGTTTTTAACCAATTTCTCCAATTTCAAACCAATTATAATATTTTTAATAATATTCTGATTACAATCATTGGATAGATATCCAACCAATAACACCCTAGATAAAAACTGAAGCGCTGTGGAGGATTCATTTAGTATGTAAGTAGTTTTCAGAGACTTCTGTATTTTTTTTTCTGTGAACTTTTAAAGTTCCAAATAGTTGAAGTTTTAAACAAACTTATTTCACATCTACTCTCTGCTTACAGGCTCTTTTTATACCCAATGTTACAATTGTAGTTGCCTAACTGATACTAGTAAATTTCACCAAAGTTAATATATAGTTATTTTTCATTGTTAAAAAAGTAATAGCATACTATTACTAACAGTATGATTATTATAAGCAAGATTTTTGTTTTGGGTATGTTATTTAAATTTGTTTTCACATCATCTATTTGTGGTGGATATTTGATTATTCTTCTTCTACAAATGGGGAAACTGAGGCACAGAGCTATTACGTATGTTTCTCAGGTTGATAGGTAGTGAAGTGCTGTAGTTCAAATACACCTCCTGGACACTACGGTTGTCAACAGTGTTGTACACTGATCTTCATAACACTCTGCTCTTTCAGCTTACTTTTGTTTCCAAATCAGGTAAAAGTATAATCTCAACGAAAAGTTCAAGTTTTATTTCTGTCGTACCTTTATACAATCTCACTAATTAGCAACAATGAGAGTCATCACACAAGTAATTTCCACTTCCATATTCACTGCTTGTGAATTAGATTGTGGTTCCTGGAGACCTGAGATGCTACATGCTTCTAGAGGTACTTCTTTTTCTTCATTCCACTCTACTCATTTTGTGTACATTACTACCAGGGTAATGTTTCTAAAACAAAGCTATGATCACTTATTTCCTTTGAAATTTTTATTCAGGGGCATCACATTATCTGTCAGAGATGTCCAAATTCCTTTGGCTGATCCGGGCTTTCCAAATTTATTCACAAGTTGATTTTTGCTTATATCTTGTACTAATGATACAGACGTAAGAAGACTCTGATCTCAACCTGAAAGTAAAAATTGGCTTCCCTCTTTGCCAGGAATTTCAAAGAGCCTTTGCATTTCTTCCTTTTTGTGATTCTGTGTTAAGGTTCCTACTTTTGGGGATGTACAATACAGCTGCTTACATTTTTCAATGTTTCAAAATTCCTCTTTTCAATCTTTTATTTTTTGATCACCTAGCTCTCTTATTCAATTGTTGCCTTCAGATATCAATTCTGGCTTCCATGGTCCATATGTCTTAAGCGGCACTTAAGAGTCTAGTTTGACATTTGAACATAATAACTAGTTTACTAACATTTATCAATTGTTTTGCATTTCATAAATAGAAACATAGGATCATGTTTTTCTTGCAAATGTTTCATAGGAGCAAATAAGCCAGAAGTTTAATACTGGGAAAAATAATTTTAAAAGGCACTTGCTAACCATCTCCTGTTATAATGGAAACATCTGGGATATTTTTATTATTTTTCCAATCAGCCTAAAATCATATTCTCGGGGCAGATAATGGTTCTGATAGCAACTGAAGCACAAAGAATTCTACTCAGGCATTCAGCTAAAAATCCCGGAGTTGGGGAATCAGGTGAGTCTTTTGTGTCCGTGAAATGAAAGGTCACTAAGCTCCTGCTTCATGCTGACCTGACAATGTACCAACTCCTCAGCACGAGGACTTCACTTTGAGTGCACTCAAGAGACTGACTTCTCATTGTGGTGTTGTCTTTCCTTTAAGCCAAGTGATTTTGATTTCACAGAAAACTGGAAGCCTACCTGTGTCTGCAAAAGAAGTCTTCAGGGAGGGAAATATTCTCTGGGTTATATCTATTCCAAAAAATTATCAATGTATTTGTTTGCTAACTTAACTTGATCAGAATTGTTTCCCTTGTAAAAGTGTCTATAATGTTTTGAAAATGTGTGCTTCTGTTCTTAAAAATGTATTGCTTTAAATTCACATTACTTTGTACTTACACTATGTAAATACATAGCATGCATTTGGTAATGGAAGGATAACACAGATACATTAGGATGATATGAAATGAAAGAGCTAGATGCCACAGTACTGTTCTCATAAAGACAGTTAATTGATGTACTGATGAGGAACATACACTTAAACTCTTTCTAGGCTAAAAATAGCAATCTAACTTCAAATTGAAAATGATCAAGGGACTATCCAATTCAAGCTTTCCATTCAGGGCCAGGATATCCTGCACAGCTTTCCCACTTGATGAAACTCATGTTTGCATACTAATAATGAAGCTACTTTTTGTAACACTGATGCATGTCTGTGAATACTGGAATTTGTTAGACTGTATTTCATGATGCATCTTCAAATAAGGTTCTTAAGAATGTAAATGAATATTACACAGTTTATAATGTATTGGCTTAGGGATTAAAAGAATACTTATTCTTATAATAATCTTCAATCAGAAAAAATGCAATACAATTTTGTGCAAGTATCATGAATAACAACTTCAATTTTCAATAGTTTACCATTATCATTAAGGCTGAGTAATTTTAAAATGGTTTTTGTGGGCTGAGTGTGGTAGCCGAGCAGCTAAAGTCCTCGCCTTGAACTCGTAGGATCCCATAAGGGTGCCGGTTCATGTACCGGCAGTCCTGCTTCCCATCCAGCTCCCTGGTTGTGACATGGGAAAGCAGTCCAGGATGGCCCAAAACCTTGTGACCCTGCACCTGTATGGGAGACCTGGAAGAGGCTCCAGGATCCTGGCTTTGGATCAGAGCAGCTCCGGCCATTGCGAGCACTTGGGGAGTGAAGCAAAGGATGGGAGATCTTCCTCTCTGTCTCTCATTCTCTCTGTATATCTCGCTTTCCAATAAAAATAAAATAAATCTTTTAAAAATCATAAAACTTTTTGCATTTGGGAGGATGCGTTAGGAGTGCTAGTACTGCAGTGACTGTGGCAGCTTGGAGGCCAAAGCATTTGGAGTGGGTTCAAAATTGAATTCATAATTCACTTGAACATAAAGATTATATTTTACCCTACTTTCTAGCTAATATACCACAGTCAATTGATTTTTATATTATTATGTGGAAATACTCCAAATTGCTCCATTGACTTTCAATTTTGGTTGACCAGAAAAGAAATCCCACAAGATACTTCATAAACCACCTGTAAGGATGCAGCTTTCTGGATGTTGAAGCATTCAAAGCTTCGTTTCCTTGTTGACAAAAGGAGGACTAGGAAGTCTTCAATGTCCCTCTGGCTCTTTTGTTTAGATGCAAGTGTCTCCAGTTAACTCACTGTGTACAGTAATTTGTTCACTTGCTAATGCATAAAGAAACCCTACAAATTATAGATACAGAGACAATGGTTTCTATACAAAAACGTCTTTAGGAAGTATTTTCTGAGTTAATGGTCTCTTGGGAAAAAATTGCCTGATTGTGGGTATAAAAACACTCTTCTGAAACAAGCAAAGATCTTTTTTCTAGCTTAAGCTATATTTATTTGAAGTTTTTGTATGTTTGGATTATGTCTGCTATATACTCACTAAAAGATTGCTTGAATGAGAGCCAAGATTAACATTTATGAAAGGACGCATTCTTCGAGAGAGGAGTGGTAAATGGAGATTGCCTCAAGGTCAGAGGACTGTAAATGTTTTAATGAAGAATTTTACTGTTCAATTAGTCCAATTGCTCTTTGTTCTAAATCCCAATTCATAGGCAGTTTCTGAGAAGCTGTATCAGCATTGTAAAGCAAGGAGCTACTCCAAATTAAGGTCGTTGTTTTTCATGGTTTTTTATTACCTTAATTTTTACAAAGAAAGGATCTTTTTATAGTTCATAGTTTGAAGGCTGAAGTCCAAATGCAACAGCACAGCCATTGGTGTGGGTCTCTCCCTTGGCAGCATCACATGCTGATGCTCAAATGGGAGCAGCAAGAGCGGGCAGAGAGGAGAGAGAGTAAGACTTGCAAAAGAGATGACAGATAAGACTTACTCCTTTTACGAACAATGTTTTCTGGAGAACTACCAATGAGTCACTCCCAAATTACTTCAAACCCTTTCAAGGGCTTGTCCCTTCCAATCTAAAGATCCCACTAGGTTGCACCTTTTATAGGTTCTCACATCCTAACACTGCCACCTTGGGGATCATTCTTCCCAAACAGGAATCCTTGGGGAAGCACAAGCTATACCCAAACCATTACAATTGTATATTGATTCACTTCAATTATACTCATCTTGAAACCCCTCTCAAGCAATAATGAAGACTTTCTAAAGTAGACATAAATTGAGAAGACTAGATACACAGAGACAGAGATGATAGAAGATAAAGTTCCCAATCTGAAATATTTAAATGTAGGAAAGCTAATATGGTATCCAACTAAAACCAACTTCTTTTGTATTTATATTACAAAGCCATCAAATGTCTCAGGATTTATGTAAGATAAACCTTTGGGACAGTGAGGCAATGGTATAAGGGCAAAAAGACAAAAAACAAAACAAAGCAAAAAACAGAACAACTGAGGATGGGTAAGAAAATGATTCAATAAGATAGATTTTTGTATTATCCCACTTTATATATTCTAATAGAAATCTGAAGTTTCATTAAGTGTAGAAATTTTGAGAGTTGATGCATTTAACAAATTGAGCCTGTGGATAATTTTGCAGTAAAAATAAACAGGGAAGTGTTTTTTCCCATTTAAAATGTAAAGATAGAGGATTTTCAACTGTTTCTTCTAAACTTTATTCCTCAGTGCAGATACCAAATCTTAACTTTAGTCAAGTATTTCCAGGCTGAAGTCAGAGAAATCTCATCAACCTCAAGACAATACCTGAGGCTAGTGTGTTGTAACAAATCAGCAATATGCATCTGCTTTGTCAGACACAGCCAATGTTTATGTACAGTGTAAGTGTTGCCCCTCCAATCTAAAAGGGTTTACATTGTTATTTTGCTTTTTACTGAAGTTCAGACTCAATAAATTACATACAAAGTGCAAAATCTTGAAACATCTTCTCTTTCACTCTTTGTTATGAGTGAAATATTACAAAAACCTCTTAATAGTTTCTCATTTCAAAATTAGAAGTACACACATCAAATTGACAGGAGAAATGGAATTGAAAAAAAATATTAGCATTATCTTCAGAAAGAAAAGACAGCCTATTACTTTTATAGACCAAAACAAGATGTATTATGAGGGCTTGTTTGACCAAGTGGGCAGGGTTCTTGCTGGGATAACAGGTTGGGATGCCCACGTTCGATAGCAGAGGCTTGCTTTGGGACCTTGGCTTGGTTCCTGATTCCTGTTTCCTGATAATGTGCAAGTTGGGAGAAAACCATGATGGACCCAGTGCCTGAGTCCATGCCACCAACAAGGGAGGTGAGTTTACTTGTCAGATCTCAGCTTTAAGTTGGCCCAAGTCCAGGTGTTGCGAGCGTTTGAAGAGTGAACCAGCAGGTGGTGACCCTCTTTGGCTATCTGTTTCTCTGTCTGGCTCTCCATAAGAGACAGAAATAAAAACACAAAACAAAGCTTTTATAAATCAAAATGAAATTCTCAGAAAGTAAGATAGTAGGAATGAGGTGGGTGTTGTGAGACAGTGGGTTAAGCCATGGCTCCTCAGTCCAATCCCATATTTGAGTAGTTTCAAACCCTGGTTACTTAGCTTCCAATTCAGCTTCATAATGCGTCCAGGAGGCTGCAGATATTGCTCAAGTGACTGTGTCCCCGACACATGCATGGGAGACAATAATGGAGTTTTAGTTTCAGTTTTAGCTTTGGACTGATCCAGGACAGAGTATAGTGAGCATGAAAGCAAACCTCAATCTCTCTCATCTCAGTCTCTGCTGCTGTGCCTTTCAATTGAATGAAAACAAATAAAATTAAAATGATAGTGGAAATGGAAATCATCCAAAGAAAGGATTTTTAAAAAATTATTTCCTAAAAAACTGATAAGGATAAAGGAGTACTTTACCTTCTCCCACTGCACAAACCTGAACGTATTTGAAGCTTTACTAACTAAAACAAGTTCGTTCATGTGCTGATGTTTCTGATAGATAAAGGAGACTGATACAACAAAATATATAGGAGAAAATGTGAACTTTTAAAAAAAGATTTATTTATTTTCATTGGAAAGTCAGATATACAGAGAGGAGGAGAGACAGAGAGGAAGATCTTCTGTCCAAAGATTCACTCTCCAAGTGGTCGCAATGACTGGAGCTGAGCTAATCTGAAGCCAGGAACCAGGAGTTTCTTCTGGCATCTCACACATGGGTTCAGGCTCCCAAGGCTTTGGGCTGTCCTTGACTGCTTTCTCAGGCCACAAACAGGGAGCTGGATGGGAAGCGGGGCCTCTGGAAATAGATCTGTTGCCCATATGGGATCCCAGGTGATTGCAAGGCAAGGACTTTAGCTGCTAGGAAACCATGTCAGGCTCACGGTTTTCTCAATGTGACAGTTTCTGGGTACTTGAGAGTTTGGATAAATAGAAAATTGAAAATTGAAAATGGAAAGAGTCAGTGCTGTGATGTAATGGATTAAGTTGTTGAAAATAGAAAATCAAGAGAGGGCCGGCATTGTGGTGTTGCCACTCGAGCTGTCTGTATCTCACATTCAAGTGTCAGTTTGAGTCCTTACCACTTCTTTTTGCAAGTTAGCTTCCTGCTGATGTTTCTGAAAAACCAGTGGTTGATGGTCCATGGGCCCTTGACTCTAACAGGGAAGTCGTGGATAAAATTCTTGACTTACGGTTTTAGCCTGTCCCAGCCCTGAATATTGAATCAGTTTGGAAAAGGAAGCAGTAGTTGAAAGATTTTCTCTCTGTTTTGATTAATCTCTATGGCACCTTTGCCTTGAGGTTGCTTTCTGCAGTCCTCCTGAAGATCCCAAGGTGAGGTGAAGGAGACCCCATGGAAGACCACTGGAGTAAGGAGAGGACCTGGAATCAGCCAACTGATTCATTTACTGTGTCTAATAGTGAAACTTTTACACAGGGTAATAAATAGGAAGCCCAGAGCATTAGTAACAGTAACCTGTTTAGTTCCCCCTTTCCCCTCATAGCCACCAATCAACTTAAAAGTCAGTTTTAGATACAATCCTTGCTAAGGAGAGCAACCTACAAGCCTAACCTGACCTCAGTGTCCCATATTTGGTGTCTTCATTCCCCCACTGAGAGGTGGGGACCTTCCAAGTAGAGGAAAACAGGAGGAAATGAATCAAATGAAAGCTGATGTATCAGAAATGGAGAACACAGAGCAGCAAACAGAAAGTACAGTGGAGAGTCTCCAAAATAGAATGATGGAGGCAGAAGAAAGAATTTCAAAATTGAAAGACATTTGCTGTCACGAGGGTGAAGCAAATAAAAGCTGGAAGCAGGCTAAAAACAGTATTTGAGAATTGAAAGACACTATTAAAAGGCCACATATAAAAAGTTTGAGAGCCGCAGAAGGTGCAGAAAGAGAAGCTGGGTTTACAAATGCATTTAATGAAATAATAGGAAAATTTCCCTAATCTAGAGAAATAATTGGGAAACAGCATCCAGGAGGGGCACAGAACACCCAACAGTGTTGACCAAAAGCAATCTTCACCACAACACATGATAACCAAGCTCTCTTCAATCGAACATAAGGAAAACATCCTCAAATGTTCATCTGAAAAAAAATCAATTGACATGTAAAGGAATGAATTCACGGGAGACCTCTCACAGGAAACTCTACAGGCAAGAAGAGAATGGAGTGATATATTCCAGACTCTAAAAACAAACAACATTGTTGGCCCAGGATAACGTACCCAGCAAAGCTTTCCTTTGTCTTTGAAAATGAAATAAAGTTCATCATTTAAGAAGGTTCTTGATTTCCGTTTTCATTTCTTCAGTGACACACATTAGTCATTCAGTAGCATGTTATTTAATTCCATGGTGCTGTTGAATTTTTTTTCTTCCTGTTGTTGATTTTGTTTTGTGGCTTTTCACTTAAGGAGATGTATAGTAACTGTGTAATAGAGACTATCATATCCAGATGTGAGGATACAATGTAGTATGCATCTTTACTTCCAAAGCTGGACTCCCAATGAAACTGTTTACTATATCTTGACAATAGGATGCTGGACTCTCTGCCATTGTCCTTGCCTGCAATGATGAACATATGACTGTGTATGCAGAACTATACTATAGTAATGATATCGGGGAACTCAGTGAGGGGAAGGGAATTGTGGAGGGGATAAAGAAAATCTGAGGGTATATGGAACTGTATCAGAAAATGATAATAATGAAAAGAATTTTTAAAAAAGAAAAAAATCCATTTTTAAAAAGAGGGGAGTAATTAACATACCATAGACTGTACATATTTCATATGTATTTTTTATACATTCTGGGCTTAGTTTTTGTATAAATTGCAAGAATTGAATTTCATTTTTTGCATATAATGTCCAATTATATACAGCAATATATAATCAAATTTTTTCTGTCTGCATTAAGAAACAGTGATAGATTATTATGAAGGTTTTTTTTGTTTGTTTTGCACTGTCTGGTTTAGCAGAGACTATTTTTTAAACTACAAGACATATAAACCATTTGCCATATAAAACTGAGACCTATCTATTTCCATAGTTCATGGTTATAAAAGGAAAGATATGGTCATGTACAATACTGCTAAAATCTAGAGAAAATTTTATTCATTTGTAAGAGTCTTCCGAGTCCTGAACCTGGATAGGAATGTTGTCTATTGACATACGCAATTAGTTTTTTATATTTATTTTATTTTTATTGGAAAGGCAAATATACAGAAAGTGCAGAGAGCAGGAGAGGCAGAGACAAAGATTTTCTGTCCGATGAGTCACTCCTCACATGGCCTCAAATGGCCAGAGCTATGCCAATCTGAAGCCAGGAGCCCGGAGCTTTTTCTGGGTCTCCCATGCTGGTGAAGTGTTCCAAGGCTTTGGCTGACCTCTATCGCGTTTCCAAGCTACAAGCCGGGAGCTGGTTAGGAAGTAGAACCTTCAGGACTAGAAGTAATGCCCTTTTGGATCCTGGTAGTGCAAGGCGAGAACTTTAACCACTAGGCTACCACGCCAGGCATACAATTAGTTTTTTAATTAAAGTATTAGAACTTACATAGTATCTTCAGAAGTAACAAATTAAAAACAATATTTTGCACTGCGTAATTGTACTAATGCCCTCCTGGATCATTTTTACTAAGAGGGACATGGGATAATTTTTTTATTATTTATTTGGATTTTTTTTTACCTCTTGCTCTATCAAAATTGAGAAAACAATTCAACATCCTACTCTGTTCTTTCCCTTCATATTACAGTGCGGTACAAATTGATTTGATTTGGGATATTGGCTCATCTATCATTTGTTTAATTCTATTTCTAAAATAATAACAATTGTTATCTCAAAAATCCTGTGATAAAGTTTTAAAGAAGTACTTACGCTCAAGTGCAGGTCAAAATCTTCCTGGCATGATGAAAGAATTGCAAATATTTAAATAGAGGGCACATTATTACCTCCATACTACATGATCTCACTACTTTCTATACATGTGTTACACATAGATATAAGTAAGGCTACAGCATTATATTTTACGATTCATATGTATATATATATATATATCCACAACAATTATAGAAATGTTCTATTAATATTTAAAAATATTTATTGATTTTTATTGGAAAGTCAGATTTACAGAGAGAAGGAGAGACAGAGAGAAATATCTTCCATCCCCAAGTGGTTGCAACAGCCAGAACCGAGCTGATCCAAAGCCAGGAGCTAGGAGGTTCTTCTGGATCTTCCATGCAGGTACAGGGTCCCAGGATTTTGGGCTATCCCTACTGGTCTCCCAGGCCACAAGCAGAGACCTAGAAGGGAAGTGGAGTAGCTGGGATATAAACCGGCACCCATTTGGGATCCTGGCACTTGCAAGGTGAGGACTTTAGTTACTGGGCTGTAGTGCCGGGTCATCTATTAATTTTTTAAAATAGAAGTGTTTCTCATTATGCAAAGGGAAACTGACATAGTTTTTCATTTTGAGAGGATTTCACTTGTTGAATACAGAGCATTTGAGAAAGACATCATTTGTCAACCAACCATCCAGAACCTGCAATTTTGTGGTGGTGTCCAGAGAAGAATATTAGCTGGATAACTGTCAACACATTCTTCCCACCCCCATTTGCTCCATACAGATAACTCTTTGGAAAAATTTTAAAGGATGCCCAAAAGAAAAAGTAGAGTAAAATCACATTTACACTAAGTATTACGAAATAACTTATTTCAGTGAAAATACTCTGTTTTTCATATACCCTCCTATATGTGACTGTTGTCAGGTTTTTAAACACATTTTTTTCTTTTAGTTTAATACAAAGTTATAGGGAGATAATTTAATAATTATATCATTGTTTTTTTAGAAGTTAATATAATCACAGCTTAGGCTTAATTGACCTCCAACATGAACCCTTGCCTCATTTTTTCATTTTTTGTGTATTCTAAGGATTGAAGTTCCCAGCCCATGTTCTCCTGAAATGATCTGCTTACTTGTTTGAAAACACTGATGAGACTCTTGGAATATACATTTTTACATTAATTCCACTCCATAGAGGATTAATTCTTTGAACGTAATCATTGTGGCTTCATCACCCTGACCCTTCAACAATTAGCATAGTGTCCAAGGCAGACATAATCAACAAATGCTACTTGCGAAAATATCCAGCTATAGGTGATTCTTTGGGAAGCATATTCTAGGTCAAGTCTTCAAGAAACTACTGAAGTATGAGGATAATTTTAAATGTCATATATTATATAGCTTAAAAATCTGAGTAGTTAATTTGTTGTCAATATGACAGATTGAATATTTAATTGTGGAAAGTAAATATCTACACTCCAGCTGTTCTCAATGCTGTTTAAAAATTTGCCCTGAAGATGGCAACATTGAATAATGTTCTGCATATTTTTCTCACTAAAGCTTTTATAGGTGAGTTTAATTAAATTTTGTATTTTAAAAGTAAAGCATTCTCTCTACCCTCTATTTGAAGGTATATTTAGTAGAAAAAAATACCTTATTGATTTTTCAGTCAGTAACCTTGAATGTGCATGTCAAAATAAATCATTTACAACTTTGAAGACTAAAAGTTAACCTAGATATGTTCAATATACAGTGCTCAAATTTCTAAATGTAGGATCAGGTTTAAACATAACATCTTTTATGCCAAACAAATTTATATCAATATGTGTATGTAACTATAAATGTTAATCAATTCTTGTTATTTTGAGATGCAAATCTGTTTGTTGCTGTGTGTAGTTATAGTCAGAATATTTTTAGTTGTTAATATTCTTTTTTTAAAAAAGAGAACCATTATTTAAAAATAATTAACAGTAAATAACTACAACAACCAAAATAACACCTGGAATCAACAAATGCCTTGTAAACATTATCAGCAACGCGATATGTTTGACTATCAAACTTAAGTATGTATTATTGTGTTTCTAATTTTTTGCGTCGTCTCTGCTTAATAAAAAAAATTATACTGACACACATTCATCCAAATCTTTAAAACTACTCTGGAAAGAAAGGTGACAAGTAATATGTCACAGAGGTTAATTAACTTGTACAAAATTGATCAGTGACAAAGCCAAAAATAGCAGCCGGTATTTCTTATCTCCAGGCAGTGACAACTGCTGTTGGCTATAATTCTATCCATATTTATAGACAGTTCAATGTCTACCCAGCCCCTAGGTGATTTGCTAATGCCTGCTTCCATGCTATTTTATAGGATTGTGCAATATCTATGTGTGTATATGTATGTATATATTATATATGTATATAAATATGTATATGTAGCACAATCCTATAAAGTGTGTGTGTGTTGGCTTTCAGCTTTGGGAGCTGCATGTTCTAGTAAAGCACACAGTAAGAACATTCTGGCATGTTGCTTGTCGAATGTAACCTGCTTATTTCTTAGTGTAAAACATAACTTAGAGTGCTGTTTTTACTTCTTTGAAGCTATTTTGAGACAAATGTGATTTATAAAAGTTAAATTTATGATAAACAAATAAAAAGACACATAATCAAATGAAAACAGTATGAAATAAGCACCAGAAACAGCTGAAATTAGCTAGATATGTTAACGAGTGTGCAGTGCTCTAAGGCAGGCAAGAAGAGATGAGTGTGTAGGGAGCTGAGAGGCAACTGGACAGGAGCTGAGGCAGCAGGAAACAGATGGAACTGCCTGACAGGTGTAGCACAAATGTACCCCAGACACTGCAGCCACAAGTTTTAAAGATTCCACACATGAAAACTCAATTAACATGAAGGACTCATTTCAACATCAGAATTTGCCAAGCTACAGAGGCCATATGAAAAAATCAAATAGTGGCATGTTCTAGGGCATAAATTTCCTCGATCTGGAACTTGTAAGGACTGTTTGTTCTATCCTTTGACCTCAGGCCAGGCTTAACTGAAGCTTGCTAGCATTCTTATGTAAGAATGCCTCCTCCTCTCGTAAGAGAAGCAGAAACAGCCTGGGACTCCGATGTCTTGGATGACCTTAATTCGGGGCATGCTGTTTTGATTGCAGTGTTCAGAATCACACATTGCATGTGTACATCAGGAAAACCATGGAAATGCTATCCATCAACAGTGACCTGCTTCAACCAGTCTTCTTTGCTTACCGTATGCTGACTGCTTTTTTATTCCGCTAGAAATTGCCCAATAGTGTGTTAATTTGAAGGTAAGAGTGTTTGAGCAATGTATCCCTCTTACAAGGAGGTTTCAGAAAATAATGCTTTTGTAAATAGAACTCACAAAACAGCTAGTGATAAAATTAATCTTATTTTTAATAAAAGAACCGCATGACATTTAAATCTTTTGTGTTAGTGTCACTGTTCTAAAAGTTTTCCGAAGCCCACCCTATTAACTTGACTTGAATTTAAATAAACACTACAGAGAATCTCATGAATAGACAGGTTTGTAAACATATGTTCTCTGGTTATCTTTGGCCTTCTAAGTCCTTAGAGGATATGCAATCATTTAGTAATAAAGAGTAAATACAGCTTCCAGAAATTGTTATATATAACTATGGAGCAACTTAGACAACATGTGGAAAGGCAGGCTCGTTATTAACACAGAGCCATGTGACATGGCACACACCCCCACAACAGAGTGGCAAAACATTTCCTATGAAACACTCCCTGTAAACACTCGTTATATTCCCTACCACAGTGTACTGAAATTGCTCTGTTATTTGTCTCCCGTTTATTTTTGCTGGAAGTTTCTTAGGTCTGTGAGTTTATTTTACTTTTTTTTATAACAGTACAGAACAAGTCTTAATTGACTGTTGAACTACTGGATCTTCATTAAAGAGGCTTGGCATAAAAAATTGCTATGGACTTAAATCATATGTATACATATTAAATCTATCTGTGCATATATCTATGTATCTATCTAATCTATTATTTTATATAAATTAAGAAAGAAATGCCAAATAAATAAAATCACTGCAATGAGTATGATTTCTGTATAGGAGAATTTACAATGGTAATCTGCATGGAAATGTGAGCCAAGGACTTTTTCTGAAGTTGTAGCTTAATAGCAAGTTCATTTCTTTTACATAAAATGCACAATATTTGCAGTAGCTGAGTGAGAATGTTTCAAATATGTTAAACTAGTATATTTCACCTGAAAATGATGGATGAAAAATATTATAATATGTTTCAGTATGTATATTAGAAATTTGAATTTTATCCAGGAGCATTTTTGGCATCAAAGAGGAATAATGATTAAATGATAAGCAACATTTTATAGTGTTTTCTATATTTTACATATTTTATATATATTTTTATTCTGAGGTTTAATTTATTGTAAATGATAGATATCCAAACCAAACTAGGTTAAACTGAGGGATTATTTGTGGGTTCATATCAAGTAACAGATCTAGTTATAGAAACAGCTGAATTCAGCTGAATTTGTGATGTTTCTTTCTCCATAATTTGTTCAATTTTATAACATATGGCTTAATTTGAAGACGAATGTACACACAAATGTAAATATACTGTGGTAGTTCAAATTCAGTATCTTGATGGCTCTCAGTGCATAAATGCATCAAATCCTCCTGAGACTCATTCTGCCAGGATTACTTTGTGTTTTAATCAATCTTGGATTTAGAACCCAGTCATAAACAGAATCAAAATTAATATTCACGGGTTGAGAAACAATCTCTTTATCACCCTACCCTGTATTTTCATTTGTAATGGGCAGAATCATATGCAAGTATAGCATAGTATCACTTTTATACAGAAATAGAGGTAATCAAATGGGAGAAAGTGGGAAGGGGTCTTTGTGATGGAATTAAACAAAGGTTGCACAAGTGAAGTCATCATTATTTAACATATGTCATTCATTAATCAATTAATTGGAAATACAGGTCCAGGTATTGAAACAGACATTGAGGTTACAGAGAGGAAATGGCAAAGAGCCTACATTTCCTTCTGTGATTCATTATAACCTCACTGCTACATTTTCCCTTCCCTAACATCTTTGTGGTCTTTCTGGATCAAAGAGTAGAACTTATCTTTTGACAACTTCTAACTTAATCCAAGATGCATAGTCTTTCTCTGAATTTCATAATCTTGGTGAAGGCATTCATTGATTCAGTACTGCCTTGTATTCACTGTTGGGCTGGTTATGTGGATTTGTGGAAGAGTAGCATTAAACAAAATGGTTAGCCTATCATTGAGTAAGGTTCCTAGAAAATCAAGATACATGATTACCAAAATGGTATTTGTTTTGCAAAAGTTCAAAGCACATTTAGCAGAACTGATTTTGGTGTAGATATAAAAAATCCTTATGTGTCTACTCTAACGAAAAGCTCTGGTTTTCCATTGAACAGGATCTTTAAGATTGCTACCTTGTCTGTGTTCTTGTCAGAATAGTTAAATGCCTAGAGACGGGAGACAATACCCTTTAAAACTTAATATGTTGAAGCTGGGATACAATTTCCAAAGGATGTATATTTCATTGCAAAGTCAGAATATAGGACAAGCAAAGGCCTTGCCTTCCACAATGTATTACTTACTCTAAATAGGATGTCATAAGCCAGTAGCTCATAAATGATACTAGAATAAAAATGCATTTTCTTTAGTTCATTTACAGGATTGATCTTAAGATAGCACATTTAATTATTTTAAAGGTTTTTTCCTATCTTAATATGTAAATTGTCTTTTTTCATTTTCTTGATGACTTTGACAGAGCAAAATTTTGTATTAATCAAATTTATTGATTTTAAATTATTGTTACTGTAACTAAAAAGTGTATAGGTTTAATTTTACAGCAAAATTGAGAGGAAAATAAAGATTTTTCTGCATAGCTTTTTCACCCTACATATATGTATGTGCAGTCAACGTTTCTTCCAGAGTGGTACTGTTGTACGACTTTTATAACTGATGAACCTGCGTGAGGGCATTGTCATCTGAAGTCCATGCTTATTTCAGGTTTATTCCTCATATTCATTCGATGTGTTTAGACGAAAGGATACAACAGATACTATCCATTGTTGTATTACAAACAAAGTTTTTGATATTCTAAAATTTCCTATTTTCTATATGTTAATTCTTGTCTTTCTGAACAAATGCCAAACCTTCCTTCCTTCCATCCTTCCTTTCTTTCTTTTTCTTTTTCTTTTCTTTTCTTTTCTTTTCTTTTCTTTTCTTTTCTTTCTTTCTTTCTTTCTTCTCTCTCTCTCTCTTTCTTTCTTTCTTTCTTTCTTTCTTTCTTTCTTTCTTTCTTTCTTTCTTTCTTTCTTTCTTTCTTTCTTTCTCCTCCCTTCCTTCCTTTACTTTTGTATTTTCCAAAATATCATGTGATTTGAATTATAAAGTATGTAATTTCCTTATAATTGCAATCTTCCCCTCAAAAATCTCTCTTAATATGTTCAATATTTTTTGATGTCTCAGGTAACATTTATTTTTAGCATTGGGTAGTATTCCAGTTATTTATTGGATGCTCCAAAGTATATTTATCCATCACAGTTGCTTCCAAATATTGGACATTATGACTAAGGTGCTATACATATCTATATGTGAATTTTTGTGTAGAACTAAGTTATTAATACCTATTGGTGTATACCAACAGATATTGCTGCCGGGTCATGTGGTAAGCATGTTTATTTTTGTAAGAAGCCTACAAATATTTTTCTAACTGAACTGTATCATTTTTCATTCTTATTATCTACATCTAACCATTCCAACTGCAAAATATCCTCTTCAGAATTCCATGTTGTAATTATCTTAGAGTTCAGTCCTCCCAAAAGAGGTGCACTGGTGATTCTTTGCCCTTTTGTTTGTCATTTCCATGAATAACTTATAATGGGGACTATATTTTCATATGCCTATATTCTGTTATTATGTTTTATTTTGTGATGTTTCTGATAAGATTTTTGGTCTGTTTTAATTAGATTGTTGCTTTTTTGTTGTAGAGTATTAGTATCTATACTTTTTGAATACAGAGTATTAACATGTCTTCTGCAAATGTTTTCTTTTAGTTTGTAGATTATGTTTTCATTCTCTTGATTATTTTCTTCATGAAGCAGAGATTAATGTTGTTTCAAAACTGAATTGTAACTAAAATTATTATCAAATTTCAGTAAAACTAGACTTCTAAGTTACTTTATAGCCATTTCATATTTCTTATTTTAGATTTGGAACAGTGAGCCATTTTAAGTTAACTCAATGATATATATAAACTTTATGTCTAGATTGATTTTTCTTGCTCGTTATCTAGTTACACCATTAGCTTGAAAATAACACTTGAAAAAAACAAAAACAAATAAACAAAAATTCAAGGCCTTTCTCTGCAATATTGTCTTTGATTCATTGCAAAAAAAAAATGAACTGATCTTACTCTAAAACCCCTGCTCTATTCCATTTTCTGCTTGTTCTTTTACTAATACCACCCTGCCTTGCTTATTCTTACTATACATTGTACTGAATTTCGATGATGCTATTAGTCTGCCTTTGTTCTCCTTCAGTATTGTGCTAGCTATTTTGAGTCTTTTTTTTTTTCATTCCATGCAGATTTTGGGATCAATTTGTCAATGCTCATAAAATTGTTCAGATTTTGATTGACATCAATTTAACCTATAGATAAAACTTGGAGGAAATAATGCCTGAACAAAAATTGGTTTTCTATTTGTGATGAAGGAGTCTCTCTTTCCCCTTCCCTCCTTCTCTTTCTCTCAGATTTATGCACTTCTGTTTGAAAGGTAGATTTTACAGAAAGAGAAGGAGAGGCAAACTGAGGTCTTCCATGTGCTGGTTCGTTCCTTAAATGGAAACAAGTGATGTTGAAATGATCCAAAGCCAGGAACCTCAGGAGCTTTTCCCAGGTCTCTCCTGTGGATGCAAGGGCCCAAAGATGGGAGCATCTTCTGGTGCTTTCCCTGGTAGCAGCAGCGAGCTGGATTGAAAGTGTAGCAACTGTGACATCAACCACTGTCCATGTGTGATGCCCCGACCACAGAGGATTATCCTGATATATCACTACACGAAACTCTCTCTTTTTAATTAGCTCTTTGATTTGTTTATATTTATATTTTTCATATTGGTGGTACTAATATTAATGGTCTTCTGTTTTTAATTTTGAGTTCCATTTGTTATTTCTGATATATCAAAGTGATAGATTTCTGTGTGTGTTTATATTTTATAATGGAATGCTGTTATTTTAAATTCCAGGAATGTTTGTGTTTTTACATTTTTACAGATTATCATGTCATCCTCAACATAAATTAGAGTTCTAATTGTAATTTCCCATCAGCATTCCCTCTCCCCTTTTAAATCTTGTTTTATGCTACTCCAGAAGAGCTCGAGGATTGTCTCCAATAGCAATAGTAAGAACATATATCCTCGCTTTGTTACTGATACAAGTGGAAAAATCTTTTAATTTCGTGTTATTGACGTTGTATCCACTGTAGTTTTTACTTGCTTTGCTTGTTTGTCATTTACAAGTTCTTTATCAAGTTGAGAAAGTTTCGTTTTATCATGAATGAGTATTATATTTTATTAAATACTCTTTCTGTGTGTATTGATATGCTCATGAGATTTTTCTTTCTTTAAACTGTTAATGTAACGGTTTACCTTCATTGATATTTTAATGTTGAATCAGCCACACATCCTTGAATAATTCTTCCTGAGCATGGTATCCAACACTTTTAATTCATTTTTTTTTAATTTACTAGAATTTGAGATATTTTCAACCATGTTCATAAAAAATATTGGTTTCTGGCTTCCTTTATTTTTTTTATTAGAGTGATATATCATGAAAAATGAATTAGGAAATATGCCTTCTGCTTTTTCCAATGAAAGGGATTACAACAAATTGATGTAACATCTTAACTGAATGTTTAGTTGAACTATTTCAAGAGGGGCTGATACTTTCTGTTTTGAAGTTTACTATTTATTCATTCTATTTCTTTAACAGATATAAAAATGATTTGCAATGTTTTTCTTTTTTTGTGTTTGGATCGATTGCTTTTCTAAAGAAATTATTTATATTGTCAAACTGATAAACATAGAGTTGTTATTTTCAGTCTGCTACTATCCTATTCTTGTCTTAAATATCTTTGGCACCAATTCCTCTTCCATTCCTAATATCAGTTTGTCTGGATATAGGCATATAGGTTTTACTGGTCTTTGTGAAATGTCATCTTTTGGTATTTTTTGATGTTCTCCATTGAGCTTCTGTTTCCAATTTAATTCATCTGTGCTATAATTTTTATCATGCAATTTTATCATATAATTTTCATCAAATAATCATATCATTTGATCATATCATTGCTCCTTTTACTGAATTGAATTTGATCTTATTTTTTCTAGGTTTTTACATGATACTTTATTTTTTTCATGTATTCAATAGGTACAGTTCCAAGAAACAATTGTAGTTCCCTTCTTTTTTCCTCCTTTCTCCCTTCTTCAGTTCCATTACTTTTTTCCTTTCCTCCTCCTTTTAAATTTTTGCAAAGATAATTAAATTCCACTCTAAAATCACAGACTTAAGTCATCACAAACTGTAATATTCGGTAAGCTAAAATCAGAAATACTTCTGAAGGAGTATATACAAGGGGTTAAAAAAAAGAGTCATATCGCATATACTTTTTTTTGTATTCTGTGTTAATTGCCACAGTGGAAGCATAGAGACTAATTTTAGACCTTTCTTCATTTCTAATCTATGAATTAAATAATAAAAATTTCCCCTGTAAGCAATTTTTTGCATCCCACATATTTTGAAAAATTTTCATTTCTTTCTCTTGAGTTTTTCATTGACTGATGGACATTTGATGTCTTTCAGCTTGATCATGATACATTTTAGCAATTTCCGTTTATCTTACTATTATTGATTTAAAATTTTATTCTCAAGTACAGAATAAATATTTTATTATTTTTATTCTTTTAAGTTTGTGGAAGCGTATTTTATGGCCAAGTGAATGTTTTATGTGATTTTTGAGGAAAATGTTGATGATTAAATAGTTAATGGATGTCTATTATAGCAGTTGATTGATGATATTGGTGAGTTATGACTTCCTCCTGATTTTTACATGCAGGTCTGTTCACCTGTGATAGCTACATATTGAAATCTTGTTATCATTTCATTATCTATTTCCTCTGATGTAATGATGAAATTTTGCTACATATATTATGACTTTCTGTTGTTTGGTGCACACATTTTAAGGATAGTTATATCTTAGAGAATTGACCACTTTATAAACTCTGTGAGACCCTGATTTATATCTGGTAATTTCTCTTGCTTTGGATCCTTCTATATATGAAATTACTACAACAAGTCTAATTTTAGAAAAAGTTTATGTAGGTTTATTCATTGTTGAATTGATTAAATGGCACTAAGATCCAAGGCTGGGGAGGAATTACATCAGGAGCTAGGAATTCCATCTTGTCTCCACAAGGGTCCAGATCTCAAGTGTTTCAATTGTCATCTGTTCCTTCCCAGGATATATATGAGCAGGAGCACGGACTGGCAATGGAGACAGAACTGGGTTCTAGATTCAATATGGGATGCATGTATCACAAGTGATAGATTGATTCACTGGACCACAGCACCCTACACTTGCTAAGTATACTATTAGCATACTACATGATGTCTATATCTTTACTTTTACTCCATATATATTTTTATATTTAAATTGTATTTCTTAGAGATGATATGCAGTTGTGTCTTTTAATAAACTGTGATGACCTCCTTTAACTTGTGATTTACACCATCAAAATAATTACTGGCATATTTGGTCTTGCATCTTTCATATCTGTTATATTACTTTTGGTTCCTAATTTTTTTTCATTTCTTCTGTTTTCTTTAGTTTTAATTCTATTTTTCTTCTCCTTTGGTATATTAATTGTGTTTTTTTCTCAATGATGGCCTTAGAGTTTGCAGTACACGTTTACAACTAACTGAAAATTATTTTCAAATAATACTAACAGTGCTTTACATAAATTGCAAGTTCCTGAAAACGACAAATTAGTCTAATTCTTCTCCCTCAGTCCTTGTCTCTGTCAACCTCCTTTTCAACTACATATAAGCATATATAATCAAATGTGCTGCTATTTGCACTGTTTTTATTATATTAATTAAGTAAAAAATTTGTAAAGATACAATGAAATATATTATCTAAGTTTTAACTTCTATAGTTATATTTTTATATCTATACATATATTTATTTTTATATTTTGTATGTTTTTCCCTTTCTCTAAGAAACTTCTTAAACATTTCTTGGAAGATTCACTGACAATAAATATAGTCAGTTTTGCTTTACGTTATTTGTTTTTCACTTTTGAGAAACAGTTTCATAGGGTAAGGAGTTCTAGATTGGTGATATATTTTTCTGGTTTATATTTTAAATACTTAATCCCACTTCCTTTATTCTTACATTGCTTCTGCGTGGAAGTTCTGTGAATTTTCAGGATTATTTTTTTCTTTTCTTTGATATTCTGTAACTTGACAATAACATGCATAGATGCAGATATGGCAATTTAGTTTTATTTTTATTTGTTTATGATTGGTGTTTATCCTGTTTATTCCCTGGAATTCTAGAGGCTACAGTTTGCTATCAGACAATAAAGTTAGTGAAAATTTCAGTCGTTATTTTAAATATATATTTTTCCAATTTCTTTCCCTCATGCTATTTCTTTTACATACATTTACATCATTTGCAATTGTCTATGGCTTTTGGACTTTCTGTTTGTTCATTTGTTTTAGTCTTTGATTTCTTTGGTTTCAGTTTTGTGGGTTTCTTTTAAGATATCCTCAGGCTCTGGTATTGTTTTCTAAACTCTGTCCTGCTCTAATAAGTCATAAAACATTTATCTTTTAGGTTATGACTTTTTTATTGATTACATTTCACTTTGTGACACAGTTTCATAGGCTCTGGGATTTCCCCAACATCTCCCCGTGCCCTCCCCCCATGGTGGATTCCTCCACCTAGTTGCAGTATTACAGTTCAAGCTCAGTTGAGATTCTTTCATTGAAGGCATATACCAAGCATAGAATCCAGCATCTTATTGTCCAGATAAATTAAACGGTTTCTTGGGGAGCCCATCCCTGGTCTGAAGGCTGAGCCACCAGATTATCATCCTGACCACTTAAAAGCCTGGACTTTTCATTTACCTTTAGAAATTATATTTGCTTTTTTTCTTAGGATTTCCATCTTTGCTGTAAGAAGGTGTTTAGTTACGCAGTTGTTAACTGTGAGATAGAGGAAATTTTCTGTATGTATGAATAAGTCTCAGCCTTGTAGATAGCCTGTGTCTCTGGCACGGGGGCTTCTCAAGTGTTTTTTAGCTTTCTCTTCACCTTATGAGGCACAAAGTCATTGCAGTGGGATCGGACTACAGTTACTTTCAACCTAATCAGGATCTGCTAATATCCTAGTAAGTCAGACTGTAGTTAAGTGCTCTGGTGTATTTCTAACTGATTTGTCATCCCCAAAACTATGGAGACATTTTTTCTCAGATACGTAATGTGAGTGGTTGCTCTGGTACTGGAGGTAGAACACAGAAAAACTTTTTTTTTCCCATGACTAGGGACTCTGGGAGATTTCAACTCTCAGACTTGTCTGTACTGACCTTCTAATAATTTCTTAGAGTTTAGGTTTTCCTATTTCAATACTGTTTTGTTCAGTTTGTGAATTTTTTCTGATAAGTTGTGTTTCTCACACCTGTTTGTCCATTTCAGCAGTTGGGAGCATCAGTTTTCTTTACAACATTACTTTTTTTTTTTTTTTTGGCTCTAACAAGAGCCGTTTATTGTTCAGTCTGCTTAGCTTTTTACTTGTTAGTGGGAAGTGAAGTGGAAATTTCAAAACTCTTTACATGAAGAACTAGAAATGGGAAAGTAATTTCTTCATTTTATTTTTGTTTTCTCTTTCCTCTTCTTATTTCTTCTCAAAAAAAAAAAAAACAATTTTATTGACTTGAAAGACAGTTTTATAGAGAGAAAAGGGATGGAGAGAGATAATCTTCCATCCTGATTCCTTCCACTGGCGGGCAGTGCTGGACTAGACTAAAACCAGGAGCCAGGGCTTCTTTAAGGTCTTCCACATGAGTCTAGGGTGAATACACCTTGCCAGTTGTATTGCCAAGGACCTGCATTGGAAAGGGAAAGGCTGGGACTTGAACTGAAGCACTGACATAGCAGGCGGTGGCTATACTTGCTATGCCACAGCACAGCATGATAGTTTATTTTCTAACACAATTTCTGAACTATTAGGGGCAAAGATTCAGCACAGTGGTTCAGATACTCATGTCCCATGCTGAAAAACCAGCTTTGGTTCCTAGCTCTGTCTATTGCACATGGGAGGCAACAATGATGGCTCAAGGGACTGGATTTTCTTCTAACCGAGGGTGAGACCCAGATTCAGTTTCCAGCACTCAGTTTCTTCCTGGGTCAATTTTTACCAATGCAAGTGTTTGATAAGTTCTTCCTGTGTTTCTCAACCTCCAAATTAAACAAAAAAGAAAATTTCAAAATTTCAAAAACTAAGACATTGGTATAGTGTAAGAATGGAACAGGGACATTCTTCCCTGCAAGAACTTGCAATTATTCCCAGAGTCTTTGTTGTGCATATCGACTCACAGAGAAGCTTGAACATGGCCAGTAATCTTCAAATCAACACTAAGAATCAATGAGCAAGATAAAATATTTTATAAAGATTTCCATGTCAAAAGGGCAATTAGGTTTGTTCTGGTTATTATCAATGTATCAAAATCCATAAGAATGGTTCTTTAATACCTGAGGAAATCTAAGGTTCATATGTAATGTATAAAAGGGTGGCTCTCATAGCATATGGCAGTGCAATTGCTGGTCTTCAACAGTTTGCTAGAAGCCATAAAATGCTTTCTGTTAAGTCATATTGCTCACTGACTCCACTACATTAAATGTCTTTGTCACTTGTTCAGACTGCATTTCAAAGTAGTGAGTCAGTCAGCTGGATTTCACCTAGCTTAGAGTATCTGTGTTAATCATACTTCAGTATTAAATCCTAATATTTTGTTCTTGTAAGAATCAGGAATGGTAAAAATGATTAATTGCATAAATTCTCTGCTCAAAGGGATTTGTATAGAGAAAAGGTAAATATGTTATCTGAAAATGTAGTTGAGAAAATTGCCAAGAAAACAGGAAGTTTTTAAGAGCTTTCACATTGAATGTTTCTATGAATCAAGTGCATATTTCACTAAGTATTAATCAGAGAACAAAAGATGTCTGGAGATCATGTCAAACCTAGCCACAATCCCAGCAGAAATTTGGGGTCAGTGCTCAGCACTCTCAGATATTCTTATTATGAACCCACATCATACCTTGATTATTCTGTATGGGCTGTCATGGAAGAGTACGATAGAGTGTCTTAAGAAATGAAAAGTCGGGCCCGGCGCAGTGGCCTAGTGGATGGGATCCTTGCCTTGAAATTGTCAGGATCCAATGTGGGTGCCGGTTCTGGTCCCTTCAGCTCCACTTCCCATCCAGCTCCCTATTTGTTGCCTGGGAAAGCAGTCAGGGCCTGCACAAGAACTTGGGGCCAGGGCCCTGCACCCCTGTGGGAGACCTGGAAGAAGCTCCTGGCTCCTGGCTTTGGATTGGCGCAGCACCGGCCATTGCCATCACTTGGAAAGTGATTCATTGAGCTGAGGATCTTCCTCTCTGTCTCTCCTCCTCTCTGTATATCTGACTTTGTAATAAAAATAAATCTTAAAAAAAAGAAATGAAAATTCAATTTCTCATCATTATGGTGGCTACCTATTTGTATTTAAGGCTGGTTCCCTATTGAGGGCTGTGAAGGAAATATTGCTCCAAATCTTTCACTGTGTTTTCCTCATGGCTGTTCTGTTGATGTGTCTTCAAATTATCCAAATTTCCTTTGCAGGTAGAAACATTAGTCATACTGCATCAGAATCTGTGTGCATGAGCTCATGTTAGTTTAGTTATTTCTTTATGGACTCACATTTTAAAAATATTTATTTATTTTTGCTTTAAAGGCATTTATAAATAAAAGAGATATATAAAGAATTTGTATCCACTGGTTCACTCCCCAAATGGCCACAATGCTGGAGCTGAGCCAAAAACAAGCCAAGAACTAGGTGCCTTTTCCAGGTTTTCAACGTGGGTGCAGAAGCCCAAGTACTTGGACCAGGCACCAAGCAGGGAGTTGGATGGGAAGCGCAGCATCCAGGAATTAATTGGCACCCATTTGATGTGCTGGTGCTTGCACCTTTGTGTGGAAGATTAGCCTGTTGAGTCGCTGCGGTGACCCCATTGCCTACATTTTTAAGAAAAATAATCAGCTGTGTCATAAAGGAGGGGACTAGAGAGGTGTGGGATCAAGAAGTATATCAGGGCCTTGTGCGATGGCTCAATAGCTAAATCCTCACCTTGCAAGTGCTGGGATCTGATATGGTGCTGGTTCATTTCCTGCTGTTCCAGTTCTCATCCAGCTCCCTGCTTTGTGACCTGGGAACGCAGTCAAGGATGACCCAAATCCTTGGGACTTAGCACCGCTGTGGGAGACACAGAAGATGTTCCTGGCCCCTGGCTTCAGAATGGCTAAGTTTATGCTTTTGCAGCCACTTGAGGAGTGAAGCAGTGAATGGAAGATCCTTGTTGCTCCTTAAATCTGTTCTACCTTTCCAATAAATATATATATATCTTAAAAAACGAACCATTTAAAGGAATTTTCATACATTAATATCAGACATTCTATAGGCATGGGCTTTTGTTAAGTTTGGGATAATTATTCTAATAGTTTCTATTAAAATAATTTATAATATGTGTTTAACATAATAATAACATTCTGCTAATCATTTCAGCTTCTGAAGTAAAGGAAAAAATATTACATGTGATTCCTGGTACTCCATTTTGATCTAGAATTTCCTAGGGGTCTCTCTTTTCATAACTTTTTTTCTTTATACCAGGTTAGTTATTTTTCTTATTACATCTACATAGTTTCTTTTTTTCCTCATCTCTTCGTATCTTTTAACCCCACACTTAAAAAGTTATATAGTGTATTTCTTTTGTACATCGATGCACATGAGATAAAATATCTTTTCTACTGCATTAATCAAAATTCAGATATATGGTTCACTAAGGCATTAGCTTTTTGCTTAGGATGTAATAAATGAATTTTATAGAAAGATATTCTGAACATAAAAAAGCTTATGTAAAAATTTATTCTGTCCTTAATTATGCAAAAGAAATTTAAAAATTCAAATATATAATGAGGAGATTAACTGTTTTGAGCATAATTATTTATTTGCTTTGAAAATGAAACTGAGTTTTGAAATTTTTAAATAAGGATACAGATTAAAATCAATGCAAATTTTATATAAGGGATATTTTTCCTTTTTTGTTCTTATTTATTGATTTCTTTATTTTTTTTGGAAAGTCAGATTTACAGAGAGAAAAATCCTTCATCTGCTGGTTACTCTCCAAGTGGCCACTATAGCAGGAGGTGAGCCAATCTGAAGCCAGGAAAAGGAGCCTCTCCTGGGTCTCCCACACAGGTGCAGGGTCCCAAGACTTTTGGCCATTCTCCACTGCTTTACCAGGCTACAAGCAGGAAGCTGGATGGGAAGTGGAGCAGCCAGGCCATGAATGGGAGCCCATATGGGATCCCGACAGGTTTAAGGGGAGGATTTTAGCCACTGATTTATCATGCTGCACTCTAAAGGACAGGTTTTGGACTAACACCATTATTTCTTGGGAATTTTCTGTTTGTAAATTTGCTAAATTTTTCATTTGTCAGATTACTGAATCTTTATAGCAACTCTATTGAGGAAATGTTATTTCTGTCTTACCAATGAAGAAACTAAGATCCACAGAAATAATACTACTTGCTTAGCATCTTAAAGTCAGTCAATAAACACTGTGTTAATTTGATTTTCAATGTGATACTCTCAAAGACTGCTTTGTTCCTTGCCTGCTTGGCAGAATAGTGGAAATCTGCATCTCACAGAAAAGAACCCGATAAGTGCAGATGATATATCGTTTCTCAGGCTTCCAAATTAGATGTACCATGTTGATAGTTCATATGAAAATTACATTTTTATAAAAGAATACAATAATATTTAATCTATGATGACCGACACTATTTATGTGATTTTTATTGCTAAGTTGTTAATAGATACAAAAATCTTTAAATTACATAAATAAAACTGTTATTTTATTTTGGTATTATGTGGTGTACACTTTTAAAAAAACATTTACTCATTTTTATTAGAAAGGCAGGTTTACAGAGAGAAGGAAAAACAGAAAGATCCTCCTTCCATTAGTTCATTCTCCAAATGGCTGCAACAGCCGGAGCTGACCCAGTTTGAAGCCAGGAGCCAGGAGCTTGTTCTGGGTCTCTCTCTTGCGTACATGGTCCCAAGGCTTTGGGCTGTCCTTCTCTGTTGTCCCAGGCCATAAGCTGGTTGTGAAGTAGAGCAGTCAGGACATGAACTGATGCACACATGGAATGCTGGTATTTGCAGGTAGAGGATAAAACAGTTGAGTCATTGAGCTGGTCCTGAGGTATGCTTTTATAAATATTATTCATAATACATTTCACGTTATATATGTGTATATAAAGGTAAATTATAATTACCACTTACGTTTAATATATCAGTTGATTTTAACACAAAGCTTAATGTTTTCATTATGCATATTCAATTTTAATAAAAGTAGCATGAAAACTTCAAAACTTAGTTCTTGCTAAATTACAAAATTTTACATTGGAAAAATCTCTTCATTTTTTCTATTTCTTGTGACGATTGCTTTAATCTTTTAAATGATTCACCATGATGCCTAGGTATTATTTCTCAAAGTGGAGAAAAGCATTATTTCTTTGACAGTTGAGTGTCTTAGAAAGTAGCAGGGGTTTGGAACCAAAAAAAATAGATTACAAACCTTTGGAGCAAGAAGACAAGAGGAGCTTATTGCTAATGTTGAGCTTGCTTTTACGGCAGACTTTTCAAATGTTGGTGAGAAAAGGTACATTTTAAATGAAAGAGCATAGAGAAAGATAAAAGTAGAGACTACTTTTTGTGTAAGTGAAATAATGAGCATTTTCTCAGTAAGATATTATTTTTAGATATTATAAAGGTTTTTAAGCTTTTTAGCACAGTGTCCTGTAGTTTCTGATTTATAGGTTGTATAGTTAATTTATGCACACTCTGTAAAAATATATTGATTGTATCGGATCAGTACTCTGGCACAGCTGGCTAAATCATTGGGATGACAGGATGACATATCAGAGTACCTAGTTTGAGTTTCAGCTACGCCATTTTCTAAATTTTAAAATATTTAAAATAATGGTCTCTAACTGGGACTGTTTTCGTGGCAAATGGTAGACTTTCATTCTGTTTAATGGCGGTGTAGTATTCTATGACAATTCCTACCATAGTTTATTCATCCCGCCTTTGCCTGGCATCTGGGTTGTTCTTGTCTTCATGATTGTAGCTTGTGATGCTGTAAATGTAGGGATGCAGATTGCTTTCTCATATGCAGATTTGCATTTTTGATCCAGTTTTCTGCTAATACACCTGAAAGGCAGCACTTTATGGCTCATTTGATGCTTGTTGGTAGTTGTACACACTTAAAACCACTTCTTTAAGTCAAAATATGAAGCTTGACACTCATCCTGAAACATTCTGCTCTCTCCCAACCTTGGCCAGCTGTTGTCCCTGTAAATTATGTTGTAATCGATATAATTTTATAAAATGAATTCAGAGATAGTTATTTATTCTGCTTAATTACTTTACTCAGCATTATTTATTGTTATCTTCTTTTTATTTATTCTTTTTTCCTATTTGTATTTTGTATTTTCTAAAGAATTATTTATTTTTATTGGAAAGGCAGATATATATAAAGATCTGTCCAATAATTTAGTCCCTAAGCAACTGCAATGGCTGGAGCTGTGCCGATTCAAAGCTAGGAGCCAGGAACTTCTTCTGGGTCTCCCACATGGGTGCAGGGTCCCAAGGCTTTGGCTCATCCTGCACTGCTTTACCAGGCCACAAAGCAGGGAGCTGGATGGGAAGCAGGGCCTCCAGGATTAGAACCAGAGCTAATATGGATCTCGGCACATTCAAGGTGAGGATTTTAGCCACTAGGTTCTTGCACTGGGCACGTTTTATCTCATATAATTAAAGAGAAACTTAATTGTTATTACTATTTACCATGATTCAGTTTTATAGGTTTCTTCCATTTCTTCCCCTTTCTTTCTTCCCATTTTGCCCTCTCATCTTTTCTCCCACATTATCACAGTAGTTTAGTAGTGAGGAGAGTTACTAATCCTGGCATTTGGGTGAATTATGGCAACATAAACATATTTTTCCTATGCTTATTTCACAGTCCTTTAGCAGTGAACTGGATGAGAAGTGGAACAGCCAGGACAAAAATCAGAGCCTTTATAGGTTACTGGCAAGGTGAGGATTCAGCCACTGAGCCATCTTACTGTGCCCCTCATTGCAGCCTTAATTTGCATTTTTTCTGATGGTTAGTGAACCTGATAACTTTTTTTCATATGTCTGTTGGCCATTTGAATTTCATCCTTTGAGAATTATCTGTTTATGTCCTTTGTCCATTTTTTAACTTGATTTACTTTGTTGCTGAATTTCTTGAGCTGTATAAATCTTCTACCAGTTGTATAATTTATTATTATTTTCTCCTATTCTGTAGGTTTCCTTTACAGTGCAGTAACTGCTTAGTTTGATGTAATGCCACTTACTTCTTTTTCTTTCTTTTTTTGCTTTTTATTTGACTTTAAATTTCCTGTGCTCTGGGGTCTTGTAAAAGATGTATTTGCTTACACTTACATATTGCAGTGTGTCTTCACTTTTTTATCAGCAGTTAGATAGTTTCATGTCACAGATATAAAGCCTTGCTCCATTTAGAGTTAAATTTTGTAAAAGGTGTAAGGGAGGGGTTTTGTTTTACATTCTACAAATGTAGGTCCAATTTTCCATGCATCATCTGCTAGAGAGATTTCTGGGATTTCTGGTCTGTTCCATTGGCCCTTAGGTCTATCTTTTGTTTCAGTACCACACTATTTTTCTTTAATTTTTAAAAATTATTATTATTATTATCATTTTATGATGGAGTTCTATAGGCCTTGGGATTTCCCTTACTCCCTCCCAATCCCCTTCTCCCCTCACTGAGTTCCACTGTATTATTAGTAAGTATAGTTCTTCATACACAGTCATAGGTCCATCATTGTGGGCATGGACAATGGCATCCTATTGTCAAGATACAGTAAACAGTTTCATTGGTAGTCCATGTTTGATCTGGAAGTAGAGATGCATACTGCATTGCAACCTCACATCTGGATATGATAGTCTCCATTACACAGTTACTATACATCTCCTTAAGTGAAAAGCCACAAAACAAAATCAACGACAGGTAGAAAAAAGAAATTAATTCTTTAATTTAAAATGATGCTTACATAGTTGATCAGGGTGGGAAGGATGAAGTGTTAGGGAAATGTGGATGTTGTATTTTTTTTCAGGTTTCTATTTCTTTTTCCTATTTCTAGGGGGAAGGGAGAGTCAAGGGGGAAAATCCACACCCAGCTTCCTACCTGCTCCAGAACCAGGGGATGGGGAATGGCCACCCAATATCAGCACAGGGTCATAAAGTGGCGCACACTCTGAGGGTTCTGCCCTGGTGTTTTCGATAGTTCTGAAATGTTGTCAATCTCGCTGATCCAAGGATGAGGGAATACTTTCAATGTCCATTGGCTGACATGGTCCATCTTACAATCTCCATTCGTCCAGATATTTGCTGTCATCATTGGCATGGAGTACTTGTTCAATTTGTTCTGTTCCCTTTCCTCTGTTACGTTAACAGATGTCTTCTGCCGGCCCCCATGGGCTGAAATGTCCTCTGTGTGAGTCTGGGCCAGCTGTCCACTACTCTGTCTTTTCTACTGAGGAAAAGAAGTTCTCACAGGCAGGCCCAAGAACCTGGTCTGGAAACCCAGCCCCATTGGACCCTCACCTCTTGGACTCACTGAGCCAGCATCAAGCATGCTGGTGAATTCAAGATCCAGGCCAGGAGACCCGGGCTCCAGGGGACCCGCCACCTCTAAGGCTCACAGATCAGCACCCACCATACAAGCAGGCACAAGGACCCGGGCCCCACTATACCCCCATCCCGGGGGCCCAAAGACTTGTGCTAGGCAACCTGGCCTCTACTGTAACCGCACCTTTGGGGCTCATGGACCCAGACCCCAACACACAGATGGACCCATGGACCAAGACCAGAAGACCCATGGCCCGCTGGGCCCCTTGTCCCTTTGGCTCACAGACTTCGCATCAACTGTGTATGCAGGCTCAAGGACCCAGGTCAGATGATTCATTGCCCCTACTCCCCACCCCTGGAGCTCATGGACCGAGCACCCACTACTCAGGTGGGCCCAAGGTAGTGAACAAGGAGACCCAGGCTCCAATGGACCCCTCACCCATGTGGATCATGGATTCAGCCCCCACTGTGCATGCAGGCTCAAGAATCCAGACCAGGCTACTTGGGCCCCACCAGAACCCCTTCCCTCAGGGCTTATGGACCCCGGCACCCACCACCCCTAGAATTGCATGTCTTACATCTCGGCATTGACCAGTGGGTGCTTTAGCTTGGTTCTGTCAAGCCTTCCTCCTGTTCCAGTTTCTCCTGTTGTCATTGCAGTCTATCCCAGCCCTGTCTGTCCCTGTCCTAGCCCCGGTGGGAACCGGTTGGTATAGATCAGATTAGCAAATTTGGGTACGTCATGGTAGCCTAGTGGCTAAATCCTCACCTAAAATGAGATTCACATGGGATGAACCTCTCTCAAGTATGTAAATAATATTAAAAATAAAATAAAAGATTAGAAAAATATACTTCCTTATATCTACTTTTCTTGCCAGAGAATAAGTAACATAGACCCAAGCACTATCTCTGATTTGTTTCATTGCATTATTTCTAGCATCTAGTTCAGTTCATATATATATGTATATATATATATATATATACACATATATATATATAAAGAAGTTTAAAAACATGTTTATTCACTATGAATTTCCATTTTAAGTACATTGAGATAACATGCATGAATAGCATAAACTAGAAAAACTGGCATTGCAGAAACTTTAAGAACTTTACTCAATTTCTTTTTAGTACTATAGTATTTTTTTTTAACATTGTTTACAGCTGTATGAATAATTTCAAAGAATCTTCTTGGATTTGACTGCTAGCAGAGCTAAGTACATTCTAAGCTTTGGCCATTGCTATCAAGAGTTAATTTGTGTACAACAAGTTTAAAATGAAGGAATTGGTTTCCTCTGGAAATGAACTGTATCCTGTAAGCCAGTGTTGTAACGCACCAGATTAAGCACCTGACTGTAATGTCCACATTCCATGATTGTGGTTCAAGTCCTTTTGTTCTACTTGCAAATTAACTCCCTGCAGAAGCACCTGGGGAAGCAGCATAACATGGTACAGGTATATGACTTCTACCACACATGTGAGGTAATTGGATAGGGTCCCCAAGCTTTTGGTTTGGCATGGCACAGAAACAGTTGTGGAGGTCATTGTGGAGTGAACCTGCAGGATAGGAGATTTCTCCATGTGTCTCTCCTTGTCTCTGCAGCTATGTTTTTCAAACAAATAAATCTTGCAAAAGAAAAGATCTGTACCTTTAAATAGAAATTCATTTATTGTTTTGTGTGTTTAGCTTTTTGGTAGTTCAATTGGCTAAAACCTCCCCTTACAGGGGCTGGAATTCCATATGAGTGCCGGTTTATATGCAAGCTGCTCCAATTCAGGTCTAGCTTCCTGCTTATGGCCTGGGAATTCAGTGGAGGAGGCCCAAAGTCTTAGGACCCTGCACCCGTGTGGGAGACTTAGAAGTTTCTGCCTTGTGGCCCGGTGAGGTAAAATCCGCTCCATGCACGTCGGGATCTTATATGGGTCCTGGTTCTAACCCTGGTGGCCTTGTTTCCCATCCAACTCCCTGCTTGTGGCTTGGGAAGGCAGTTGAGGATGGCCCAAAGCCTTGGGACTCTGCACCCATGTGGGAGACAAGGAACAGGCTCCTGGTTTCAGATCCACACAGCTCTAGCTATTGAGGACACTTGAGGAGTGAATCATTGCATGGAAGATCTTCTCTGTCTCTCCTCCTCTCTGTATATCCAACTTTCCAACAAAAAAAAAAAATAATAAATCTTTAAAAAAAACAAACAAAAAAGAAGTTCCTGCGTCCTAGCTTTGGACTCATCTCTGGCCATTGAGGTCATTTGATGAGTGAATGAATGTATGAAAGATCGTACTGTGTCTCTCCTTCTCTATAAAATCTGCCTTCCCAATAAAAATAATACAATTTTTAAAGATAATTTAAGTGTGTACATATTTATTCTTTTGAATCCTAATTATATGACAACAACAAATAAAAAAGACAAAAGCAAAAACAAAATGAGTCAAAACAAGCATGTTGAGAAGATACACAGAAGCAGTTTTTATCCATGATGACAAGCAGTGTGAAACAACTGGCAAAGGCAATGTGGCTATGACATACAACATGACAGTTGTCATTTCATAAGCTTGATTGAGAACATCTCTTCCCTCTAGTTATGTTCCTTTTAAAAAATGAAGATTTATTTATTTGTTTGTTTATTTATATGTTTTTATTTGAAAGAGTTACAGAGAGAAGGGAAGAGAGAGTTATCTTCCATCTGCTGGTCCACTTCCCAAATGCTCTCAATTTTTGGAGCTGAGCTGATTCAAAGACAAGAGACAATGGCTTCCTCTGAATCTCCCACATGGGTGCAGGAGACCAAAGACATGAACCATCACTTGTTGCTTTCCCAGGACACAGGCAGAGAGCTGGATTGGACGTGGAAGAGCTGGGACATGAGACAGAGTGCATATGCGACGCAAACATCACAGTTGGAGGATGAAAGCTCCTGCTTTAATTAAGAACCCCAAAAATAGCAGTTTTGAAAACATTCGACATGGAAGGGTGAAAGGGTCAATCAAGAATTAAGAGTGAGTGGGTATGGCACAATAGCCTATAGGCTAAATCCTAGCCTTGCATGAGCTTGGATCCCAAATGGGCACTGGTTCATGTCCTGCATACTCCACTTCTCATCCATCTTACTTGTGGTTTGGCAAAGCATCAGAGGTTGCCCCAAAGCCTGTGATATGGTCATTTTTTTCAGTCAGTACAAAGAATGGGGTATTTCCTCCTATCTGATACCTAGAGAAAACAGAATTCTGTGACTCCAGTATGATGTGGATTAAGTTATGTTTTGCTAGGGTCCAAGTTACTTCAGATAAGGTTAAGACTAGGTACTGGAGAGAAGGCTGACAAAACCAGGCTTCAGATTTTTGAGACTTTATTGCCTATTTTTGTCATGTTATCATCTACATCACATAGAACAATAATCTGTGAATGAGAAAACCAAGAAAGTATAGAACAACGTCTTGGAACCCTTGTGCCAGTACAGTCTCAGTTGAGTGGACTGAATTGTGGCGTCCTCAAAAATGAGCTTATATTGGGAGTAGGAGAGTAAAGATGTAAAATCTAGCACCTTTGAAGTTTAAAATTGTAAGCTATCAGTTCCTTCCGGAATTTGGACAGTAAAGTCTAAATGCCAGGAAGTACCAGGTGAATTAAGAGCATGGCCTCATTAATGAGGTGGAGATCCTGTACTAGCACTTGGCATCTGGACAGGGGTAAAGATTTCCCAAGTGGTCCATCATGCTGACTGCTACACTGATGGCAACAGTCTCCCTCCCCATCCACCCTGAGTTTATCCTTGTGTTAGGCATAGGTGGGCTGTGAGCAAGGAGGAAAGTGCAGGGAGGAAGACACAAAGCTCCCTGTTCCAGCATCAACTGGGTCCTCACTGAGAATATTTTATTTGCTCTCTTGCATTTTATTTTCAGGGAAGAATTTACTTTTAGATCATTTTATGCAATAATCATGTTATTTTGTGATAAACTGCAGTACTTAAATTCCACTCATTATACTATTCTTTGGACATTTTCAGTGTTATAATTACATGAGAATAAACATTTCTGAAAATTAATTACCAGTCAAATTGTCACATTGAAGATAGAGGAAAAACAAAAATCTTGCAAAAAAGCAGCCATATCTGCTTAACAAAATGACAAGGTATAAAATAAAGACACAAATATTTTACTAAAGAGAAATACTACAAAGATTGTCAAGTGAAATTTGAAATGAAAAAGATCACTCTCAGTTTTGTTTTCCTTAAACACTTCTTGAAATTTAATTACAATAGAAAAAGAGCATTGAAAAATTAATAAAGTCAAGTTAAGTATGATGCTATATTCTCTTTTCTCATATAGGATTAGAATAACAGAGTGGATAATTTTGAAAGTTGGTTACAAAACACAGGAACAAATACCTCAGGGAAAGCAATGAAAGCCCCGAAGCATAAATGTGGATTTAGTATCATACATTTTTATCCAGAATTTGCTTTTTTATTTTCCAAAATAATTTATCAAACATTTAAAGACCCTTTAAACTGTTAAAACTCCGATGAACAATTTACTATTTCCAAAGAAAGCTTTGCTTTAAAGCTGTTATTTTTCTGAACACAGTGTCATTTTTTTTCACTTTTTTGTCTAACCATCAATCAAAGAAGTGCTTTGATATTCAAATTAGATAGGACTTGGTGCATGAAATTGATGGCCCAGGTAAAGTGGATCACTCACCTCAAATTTATCTACGTATGTGCTATGTGATTATGTGCCAGAACCTGTGCCAGGACCCTGAATTTAAGGTGGCAATATCAGGTGCTTACTATGAAGCATGAGTATTAGCCATGTTTTACTTTAAGAGAAATAGCTTTGTATTCAGAAAGATGTTTCATTCTATGAAAAGTACCCATTCCTGTCACTTCTTAAATTTATAGAGAAACCCCAGCTCCTTTAGTTCAGGATAAATTATTATCTGCAATAAATCCTGGTTCAAAAAATAGTTTAAGGATCAACTCATAAAATAGAAAAATATTAGATAATCTATGTATAAAAGGAAATTCAGTGTAGGAATTTTGGTGCTCATTATGTCATTAGAAAGGGTGGGAAAATTATTTTTATACTTGGATCTTGGAATTATTCCTAAAAGAAACACAGAAATGATTTTGCAGGAAATATTAACTTGCCCAGAAAGGTGAGAATGGAAAGATCAGTTCTAGAAACAATTGGTTTGAAACACAGTACATGCTAGCTCGCAAGCACAGTCAGATAATTGGGATCATGAGGCTGTTGTAACCTGCAGTGTCTATCCATCTAGCTGATGCCTAAAACAGGATTTGAAGTCTGGCTTCTGCCTCTGGCAAATGCCCATGTTCATAACAAGGATTTTGTGTTTTGTCTGACAGTGTAACTAATTATATTATGAGAAATAATCAAATTGAGATTAAAATGGTGCATTATAAAAATGCTTTAGTTTGAGAAAGTTTCTTAGAAAAGACCAATCCTGGGCCCAGCACGGTAGCCTAGCAACTAAAGTCCTTGCCTTACATGCACTGGGACCCCATATGGGCGCAGGTTCTAATCCCAGAGGAGGCCCCACTTTCTATCCACCTCTCTGTTTGTGGCCTGGGAAAACAGTCGAGAATGGCCCAAAGCCTTTGGACCTTGCACCCATGTGGGAGACCTGGAAGAAGCTCCTGACTCCTGGCTACGGGTTGGCTCAGTTCCAGCTGTTGGGGCCACTTGGGGAGTGAATCAGTGGATGGAAGATCTTCCTCCCTGTCTCTCCTCTCTGTGTATCTGACTTTCCAATAAAAAATAAGAAAGAATCTTTCTCTGTCTCTCTCTCTCTTTTAAGGAAGATCCTAACTGAGTCACGACTCAATACCTAAGCATCAACAAAATGTGTTAGGCTAAGTGTGGAAAAGAACATAGCCTCATTGAGAATGTCTTATGAATTCTGCTAAGGAGATTGAGTTGTATTTTATATGGAATAGAGAGCCATTGAGGTTTTGTTTAGACTTGCTATGCCACCTTATCAATGGTGAGGAAAAGGATTTAGTGTGAATGGAAGAACAGACTAAGAAAAGACAATTATTGCACCCCAGCAGTTTTCTATGAGACATTGAGTGCTTAAATTACATATTTTAGATACTCTCTACAAATTATGGTATTGCATGTATAATTTGCACATTTCATTTTAATTATAAGTATAGTTTTTCTCTCCAGGGCATTATACAATTCTCATGAAATCAAACAAGTCTTATTAAATCTTCTGTGTCCAGGGCTTAACAGAATAACATATTCTAATTGTAGCAGTTAATCAAATGATAATTCAAAATTATTCAAAAAAATACTCACCAAAGCCATATCATATATGGAATTTAAATGATAATAGTTTTGAGTCTAGCAATGTTATTTCTTCAATAAAATTTTGAATGGATAACATAAAAGTAAAACATCAAATAGTTACAATTTGGCTTTAAAAGGTGATACTGAAAAGAGCTAACATAAACGTGTGAAATTTAACAGGGCTATAGATTATCTCATATTATTTTCTGAGAAAAGTGAACTACATGTTATCATAGTAAATCCTAAAATAATCTGAGTGAACCTGTCCTGATTCATGCTGTGTCCTGAATCAAGTAATATGAGATCAATGTGTTATTACCTAACCTTCATATTTAAGTTACTGTTTTTCCTTTTCTCATAGGGAGATACTGAAAATTAAAGAACTGCTTATTAAATAATGCTTGAATTTTCTAAACAAAAATGGGAAGTCACAATAGTTCAGAATATTCTTGTTTTACTGTCAATAAATGCACTTAGCTGATAATTTGAAAGTGACTGTTGTAATTGATACATTTTGAAAAGAATGATCCGGTCATTTCTAAAAGGATGGTATCAACTGGTTTCATAGCAAAGGAAATAAATGAGTAGGACATATGTTGCTAGGATTTTAAGAAGCAGCTGTGAAAACTCACAGAAGGTGGACAAAGCCAGATGGTTAGAAGATAAATGGTAATAGCCCAAGATAAAAAATAAAGTGGAAAGGTCACGTTCTTTAGAATATCCTGATCTTGTCCTACAGTAATGTGGGAATTTATTTTTAAAATGTTCCATGAAAGTCTTTTTTTCCCCTAAATCAACTGAAAATAACTTGACACAATTTATAAGTGCTTCTTCCATTACATTTGTAATTATGCATGTTTCCATTAATAGATTAGTTGAACTTTAAATTTCTTAGATATGTTTTATTAAAAATAAAATGGTATATATTTTTGCAGTTTCATGACCATGTTAATAATGGTTTTCTAAAGCGCTGACGTTTTTAGGCAACATCAATTTTTAGTTAACATCACAAAGAATGTAGCTAAGCAACAGATTTTGCTTTTATATATTTTTTACACTCCTCCCCTTCTCAGATAACTGGTTTAGCACATGTACAAATGATCTTTTATCCCTTTGTTGAGAACTTCATAAACTTGCACCAGTGGCTATAAATGGGACCAAAAGCTTATGTTGAATATCATATTTCCCATTTAAAGTTACTTTTAAAATGCAGACAAATTATTATTTCTTAAGATTTTAATATTATCAGTAGCTAAGAATGTTTGGATTATGATTTTTCAGTGAGACAGTAATGATAATCGTGTTATTACTAATAGACACCATGAACTCTTATTTTGGCCATGTTGCTGTGAAAAATAAGATCTACATACTGTTATTTAAATGTCACAAAATTATATGTTCTTCAGATCACTTTATGTACATTATGTGAATGAAAATACTGGCACTTAAGTTCATTGTATTGTCTCAAGTCACAAGGATTGTTGGTACTTAACCTAGAACTCTAGTCTAAACTAGTTTAATCTAAGCACCGTGCCTGTAGGTACTATAATATACATAACGAAAGCTCACTGAAACAGTATAAAAATGTGAGTCCTTCATTAATATTAAGCCAACAATGCTTTCCTTATGTTTCTTCTTTCTCCCAAATTGCTTGTCTTGTATCTTTTTCAAAATAGAGACATTATTCTGACCCTTCTAAGCACAAGACTGACTGATCTAATAAAATAATTGCTTCGGAAAAGCACTATAAATAAAACGCACCTCGTACATTGGATGACACATTTTAAACCACATTCTCAACAAGAAAGCACTGTGATTTTTGTCAGTTTGATTACTGTTAGAAATTCCAGGCAAAATGGAAAAGAAAAAAAAATGCATCATTTGAATCTGATGAGTGATAATTTGAAAGAGTCAAAGACTGGTGATTTGCTTCAATTATACTATTTGGAGTATTCTGAGTAAATTATATATTGACAAATACTGCAACAAGTACTTGACCAATACAGTTATCTAAAGTGTAGTCCCAACACTTCAGAGTTTACAGAGAGAGAAGATGGAAGAATGGCATGTACAGAAGTTCAGGGAATGAATGGCCACAAAAGATGTGCATGAGAACCCAATACAGGGAGAGGTTATCAGGGAAAGCTTTTGCAAAAGCTCACATTCCCCTTAAGCTTTCTAGGTTAAATTGAACTTTACCAAGGACATTTGATTATTTTGTGCACTTGGCTTAAGTAAAGATTTTACTAGATACTTAGTGCTCAGAAAAATGAAAGAGACTTATAAGTTCATACAGTTCTATAGTTTCATCATCCGTTGAGAATATGTGAATATAAGCAGATGTAATGAAGCTTGCCTAACAGTATAAAGACCTTTCACACTGTACTAAAAAGAAAATAAGATGTAATTTTAATATTAGATATGAAAATGACATATTTTATCTTTGCACTTTAGAAAGTAGACTGTACCACATGTTTGGATGACAAAAAAGATGAAAAGCCTAAAACTTTCATATGCTAATTTACGAAATGCTTGCTGTGTGCTGGATTGTCTAACTGGTAAATTTTAAAAGGCTCTTCATCATATATTTCCAAAATTTATTTTCCTTTTGTATCATAAAGACAACAAATCTACAAAGTTTACCTGAAAAATTTATGGTCATGTAATTATGAATTCAGGGATAACACCCAACTGGATGTCCCATCGGATTTAATCCTGGAACTTAGTCTTCAGCTTTTTATTCTTGATGTTTTTCTATGGTTCTTACACAAGCTACTGAATATTATGTTATGTTATATGCTATGTCAAATGACTGTAAGATGCACGAATATAGGTATTTTAAAATTATTTTGTCTGCTTAGTTCTTGCTGAATGGGGGTCAATATAATTGGGTTATCCATGTTAATGTCAAAGAATTTTTTCCTTGATTCAGGAAGTCTGGTAGATTGTAAATGTGGCTTGGAATAAATATTTTGTCAATTTCAAAAATGTGTGTTTCAGATGCAAAAAATTCAAAAAGACAGATTAGGGAAAATCTAAGTTATGACTGAGGAAGTATGCATTCAAATATTTTTAGAAAACATGTGGTAAGAGAAGATGGGTCATAAAGTCACCAGAGTATTAAGCACTGAGTGTCATTTGACAAATGAATTAGGTCACTAGGGCCAAAGCTGAGTTGGTAAGATTACGGCCGAGGCCCCACAACTGTTGTTGAATCCAAAACAACAGTGATTATTTCTTTATTTCTTCAAGAAAACTGAGTCTTTGACTCTTGGTATACATTTCTTTGCCATCCTACACTTTTGTTTTTATCTGTCATGCATTGTATCACTGATAATGAATTGAACCTGTTTTTTCTTGCAATTTGAAAGTCACATTTAATAAAATAGACTCCTCAACACATTGAATTTATATACACCTTGCTGTCAGAAACTTTATATGTTCCATGCCTTAGCCCAGAAAACCTGGTACCAGTCTCCGTAATGCTTCCTCTCAAATAGAGTAGATACATATCTTTATTTAATTATTAAATATTTCATGAGAAACTAAATATATTCTAGGGACCTTGTCTTAGTTTACATCTAACAAAGAAAACACAATGGTTATAATTGTAGTGCAGCTCGTTACATTCCATAATGTGTAATGGATTTTATACTGTGAAATCAGTACTAGGAATAATTTGTTTTCAGTGAGTCAGAAGGAACTCAAAAGAAGGTGTAACACATTCCTAAAACAGAAAAGAATAAATAAAAATTTTAGCATTTTTGTTTGAACTAAACTAAGTAGATCAAGATACAAGATCAGTGAAGCATAAGCAACTTTTGAGTGAACATTTAGAGTAATCAGATTTCTAAAATTGTACAAGTTATTTTTTCAAAGTGATGGAAAGCTATCTACTCTGTGTAGTTCATGTCACCAAGAGCAGTAGAGTTCTTGTTATTTTTGTTATTTTTTTGCTATATTTTGTTATTACTTGTGTGGTTCTGCTACAAGAAAAGGCATAACAATTTAAGCTATTTTTATAAGAAGAGCTACTAGATTGTACAGTGTTTCAAATTAGCTGTTACTCAACAGAATACACATTTTGTTAAAGTGTATCATATTTTTCAGTGTAATTCCAGTCAATTGAATTGACTCATTTTAGTGAATAACATATGGATATATTAAGCAAGTTTATTTTAATATTATGACTTAAAGAATATGATACAGATGCTGATTTAAAAAGCCAAATGATATGGGAATAAATTTTGTGAAGTATAACCTTCATGCCTTTTGAGAGCTGGTTAAAGATTTCAAATAAAGTAGGGACTTAAATATTCTTACACTCTCATGTGCCATGCAGAAATTCCGGAATATTTAATCACATCTTGATCACATGTGGCCCCTTACTCATTTTGAGAACTATAGGACTAAATCTAATTTGAGATTAAATAAAGAGAAAAGGCTTTTATTTCAAGGGAATGTTAGAAAACTCTCCATTGTGTGTGTTTCATGACACTAATAAAAATGAAAATTTTATATTGTATTAATTTGACTAGAAAATAGCGTTAAGAGCCCAGAGCTGTGGCCTAACGGCTTAAGTCTTGCCTTGAACACGCTGGGATCCCATATGGCCACCGGTTCTAATCCCTGCAGCTCCACTTCCCATCCAGCTCCCTGCTTGTGGCCTGGGAAAGCAGTCGAGGACAACCCAAAGCCCTGGGACCCTGCACCCTCTTGGGAAACCTGGAGGAAGTTTCTGGTTCCTGGCTTTGGGTCAGCATAGCACCAGCCGTTGCGGTCAGTTGGGAGTGAATCATTGGATGGAAGATCTTCCTCTCTGTCTCTCCTCCTCTATGTATATCCGCCTTTCCAATAAAACAAATAAATCTTTAAAAAAAAAATAAATCTTTATAAAAGAAAGAAGATAGAATTAAGATATAAAAGGCTTATTGTTTTCAGTATTTTAACAATAATGATAATGATAATAATAATAGTAACTTGGTTGTGTATGAAAAGTAGTAGTCAAACTACCTTCAGTATGTTTGATAGCGACGCTGAGCTCATATGTATGTAATCACATCTCCTGGTTTCCAAATTAGCCTTTCTCAGAAGAAAAAGCAGGAGGAGGGGGTTCAAAACATGATCGCTCAGTGTGTGTGAAATCTGTCCCCTGGCATTAAGAGGAACCAAGCTATGGAAGTGAAAATGAAGTAGCGGTAGAAAGAAAGAAGCAATTGAAACTGCTAATAGTAGAACTGGAGGAAATGATGACTTCAAGGCTGGGAGGAAATGATTGCATTTTCTCCTGGGACAGACTGAATCTGGTGGAAGGTATTTTGTTAAGGATCATTTTAAATTGCTTCAGTCCCACCAGAATTATAGTTCATGACCACATGGAGATGCATACCTTGTCCTCAAAAGCAATCATTTAGATAATTGTGTCAGAGTATACCAGAAGGAAAAATTTTGATAGGTGACTCAATCCAAAATATGCTAATGACAATTAAGAATCTGCAATGCTTGGACAGTTTGTATATTTGAAGTATTTTAAGTAGTATATATGTATTAATGCTTTTAAAATTATTTTTTTGTTAATGCAATCCCTTTATTATCTATCTTCTGTAGCTTTTGCAGTTACTAGATCAATAATTTATGACACCGAATGGATGATATGAGATTTCTGAGCTGATAAGGCTAAGTGTCACTTGCATTATTTGAAAGACACAGATGGAGTTTTTGTGCTATTTCTTTCATTCTGACGTATGTTGCATTCTTCTTGATCGTTATCTTTTAGTTTTAGGAGAGAAGGGATTTAACTGAAATTTCTAATTTGAATTTTTATTTTGTCTTAAATGTGTATTTGAAGACGCAAATTTTTTTACATAATCTATACTCTATGAACTCCAAATTTTGATATGTTTTGGTTTCATTTTAATTTACCTTACACTATTTAAAAATACATTTTAGCTATTTTTTTCAGTTATTTTTGGTTTCACGAGTTTATGTATTTTTTTTTTTTTTTTTTGGTGTCCAAACATTTACTGATTTTGTGAGTTTTTTTCTATGATTGCTGTGAAATAATTGTATTATCAGAGTTCGGACAGTGATCTTTCTTAGCAAATGTTTTATTACATTTCTGCGTATGTTTTACTACATTAAGTTTCATCATGCTTGTTTATCTCCATTTAACCTGCGGTTCACTCAATTTTTGCTTTATGTGTTCTAAAGCTTTAATTAATTTGTGTCACTGTGTTTATAGTGAATTTTGTACTAGGTAAATGGTTGAGTCTTACATTTTAAAAATATCCAGTGTCACAGACTTTGAATTTTTTATTTCTCTTTAGACATTTACATAATGTGTTTGCAGTTAGTGATAGTTATAATTAGATTTACAATCTTGCTTCTTGTTGTTTATTTACTCATCTGCTCTTTCTTACCCCTTCACCCATTTCCTCTGATTCTAAAAATTTATTCTTTAATGATTCCAAGTTATCTACGTTGTTGGAGAATTAGCTATATTACTTTGGTTACTTCGGTTGTTGCTTTGGAGTTAATACAATGCTAACAATGCTAACATGTCCAAATCTACCATCAAAGAAGTTACTTGACCAGTATAGTTGACTGTTCAAAATGACACTTCCACATTGACTCTTGGCCTTTATGCTTCTTTTGCCACTATTTTATTTCCACACGTTGTAATATTTACAAACAATTGTTCTGCTTTTATTATGCTGTCTTTTATCTGTTGATGACCAGCACTCTTGTCCAATATTCTTCTCTGTGTGCTTCAATTCCCTTTACTTCCCAAATTCTCATTTTAATTTCCAGACATTTCTATTTCCTTCTTGGCTTCTTAAGCCTCTTTCTGTGTCCTACAAAGTCTAAGGCTTCATGCTGGGACAGTTACAGGGTTCGTCACTTTCATTTCTCTGCTTTGGTTCATTGTTTTGTTGTATGATTTGCAGTATTTTGAAAATTACTATAAGGTATATTTTAATTGATTAATAAGTTAGACATAGGTTAACTCTGTCCTCTTTCAATACATCTTTGCCAGAAGCATAATAGTAATTTATTATGAATTTCCCATTTATATAAGTGCTGGTATACATGTGGTTCTTAGAAAATTAGGAAGTCAAAATGTTTAAACAGCAACTGAATCTAAAAATTAGGGGACATCAATATTGTAAGCTTGATATGACAATCACGCTGTCAACTCTGAGAAAAAAGCTTATCACTAATTATTGAGGTACCAGAAAACTGTAGCTTTTTATGGAACTGAGCCTCAGTAAGGGCAATAAGGTTGAGTGAGTATTTTGACAGTTTTATGGCCATGGGTCCAACTCCTATAACCACGCTTTTAACATGAACTATACTTGACTATCATGTTTTAAAAATTCTTTTGAAAATAAATACACACATATTTATAAAATATTTATCTTTATAAATAAGAAAACATTTATGGGCAGTAATCTTGTGAATGCTTTATTTTCTGCCTTTCTGGAACTTAACCTTTTCCACTCCTATCACTTCACCTCAATAACATAACATAAAAAAAAAAAAAACCAAGAGAAAAATTTTAGTGAGACAGATAACATTAGAGTATTTGGATTTCATTGACAACATCTCCTTTTAATTTTAATTACTCAACCCGATTAAGGTGGACTAATTAAAATGCTTTCTTCAGTATGTCTGAAACATAGACGTCAATGATTTCACATGTTGGTAGAATTATTTCAAGTTCTATTCAGTGTGTTCTGGATCACACTGAAATGATGAGAGTTACAACTGAATAAAATTAGACATTTGTACTCAACTGCTCAATATTCTCATAGTTCAGGTCACAGTCACAAACATTATTCATTAAAGCAAAAGGTTCATACACATAAATGCAAGATTTAATATCTTTCTCTGTGTATCTTATTGTTGTTATTCATGGAAGTTTTATTTCTCAATTACACACTTTTAATTTTCCACTTGGAAGATGACCACCCTGAATAAAAATGTATTTTATATACACTGTTCCCTGAATACTATGCTGAAAAATCCAATTAACTTGTAAAAATTATATTGCACCAAGAACATTCTTCATTTTCAAAACAAAAGATTATAAAAACAAAAGCTAATGCTCACAACTGAAAAAATGCTACAAGGTGTATTTGTTGTTGATTTACTTCCTTCAGCCAGCAATCAGACTCCTATTTTCATTATTGCTTAGAGGAGATGAAAGTATTTCTCTGCTTTACTTTTCCTCCTCTCATTCTTAAGACTGACAGCTTTCAGAGAATATACAAGTAACTATAACCCTGTGGAGCTTCAAGGAGGTTTCTCACTGAAGCTACCGCCAGCATTAAGACGGAATATTTCAATGATTTTTAAAAATTTAATATACTGACCTTCTAACTCATAAATTGACTGTTGCAATTTCCTCTTAGCTGTGTGTGCCACATAAACATGGAATTCTGATGCTGACACAATGTTTACGACCATGGCCATATTTTGTATCGTGCTATGTATTTTTACTCCATTCCACTAACCTATTAACAAAGGAAATAGTTTCAGTTCTATGTAGTGGTAGGATTTTTTTTTCACTTTTTAAAGACTAAAATGATCTACAGAGTTTTTCAATGAGAAGGAATTGATTATGACAAAATATGTGAAAATGAGTCATTATAGGGATTGAGGGTTTTTTTTTAATAAAAGTGAAACTAAGTTAACAAAACGAAGTACCCATTGACAGATACATAGACAAAAAACATATTCTGTAATTTTATAGTACTGATTTATAATTCATATTTATATTTTTATGGCTGTGCAGTATTGCATAGAGTTTTTGCACCACATTTTCTTTATCTAATATTTTCATTGATAAACTACATAGTGGAGTCTGATATAGCAGGAATTGAAGATACATTGCAGTATGTAATTCTGGTGCTGAACAGAAGGAGAATTCCTGGTGAAACAATTAAATACACTTTGGCAGTATTTCTACTTTCCCTACACATGCAATGCCATTTTACACTTAAATAGCAGAAAGCTAACCCTGTAACTGCTGTTCATGGACTATACTACTGTGATAATATGGGGAAATGGTGGAAGGAAAAATGAGAAGAATATGGGGAATGAGGAATTCCTATACCTAGAAAACTGTATCATGGAAAAAAATAATTATAATAATAGTAATAGTAATAACAAATTTGGCATGTTTTATGAGATCTCATGGTGACAAATAAAAAATACTTAAAATATACAAAATACGTGAAATTGAGTTCACAGGATATCATCACAGAATCTCAATGAAACACAAAGGAAGGTAGTGCAAGCCAAATAATGCCGAAACAGCTACAAAAGTGCTGCAAAAGCTATCAGCAAAATGATAGCAGCACATCTTGAATGGATGATAGAACCCAACCACACACCACCTACAGAACTCACATATACTGAGCACCGCATATATGGAAAAACAGTAATACAACTTTTAGTTAAGAAATACAAATATTCCAGTATTACTGACAAAGGAAATAAAATATAAGTACAACTACTTCAGGAGACAAGGACATTGTATAGTGATAAAGGAAATATACTATGAAGATAAGTATGTATGAGCAAATATACATATGCATATATAGATGGGTGCAGTATGTTTCAGCTCTGGTGTAACTTTCTGTGGTTGATTTTTCTGTTGATAACAGCAGGTCATTAACTCTTACTCTGCTGGAATATGTATCACCGTTTAGGTTTGAAAGTATATGCACTGGGCTTGGCAGCGTGGCCTAGTGGCTAAGGTCCTCGCCTTGATCCCATATGGCCGCTGGTTCTAGTCCCGGCAGCTCCACTTCCTCTCTGTCTCTCCTCCTCTCAGTATATCTGACTTTGTAATAAAAATAAAATAAATCTTTAAAAAAAAAAAAGAAAGTATATGCACTATGCATCTGTGAGTTCTTGTGTTTTGCTTATGAATGCTGAATCAACACTTTACTATGCAATATCCTTCCTTGTCTCTTTTTAATTTTTTTAATTGCAAGCCTTAAAAATCTGATTTGCAGGTCTCTATATCTCTGTTCTAACTTGTTTTTGGTTTTTGTATGATTTTTCCTTTTTGTAGTCCTTCACCATACTTCCAGTGTATCTCCAGGTATCACTGTTTCTTTGAGGCAGCACAGAGTTGAACCTTTTATTTATTCATTTTTTGATCCATTCAGCTAACCTGAATCTTTTATATGAATAATTCAATATACTTATATTTGAGATTTGTATTGACAGATGAGAGTAAATACCTGATATTTTATGGATAGGTTGTAGATTATAACTACATTATTAGTGAATTAGGTAGTGTCATGTTCTTTTTTGTATGTTTACATGGTCAGGTTCGATGAATTTTCTCAGTTTTTTTCAGGGAAATACTGCATTTCTATTTCATTTCTGAAGTATAGGTTTACTGGATATAGTATTCTTGGTTGGAAGTAATTTCTCTTCTCTGGTATTAAATATGTCACACTCTTCTGATGTGTAGGGTTTCTGCTGAGATGTCTGCTGTTAGTCTAATTTTTTCTTCCTTTACATATAAATGCAAACTTTTGTATTACCATCATTAAGAGTCTTTCCCTGTTCAAACTCTGACAATTTGAGTTAAAGATCAATGCACCTTAAAGATCTTTTTTTGCTTTGTCTTGTAAAGCAAATTGACCTTTAAAAAAGTCTTTTACCTTCCTGTATCACCATGTCCATCTTCCTGTATCACCATGTCCATCTCTCCTTCAAAACTTAAAAAAATTTCAACTCTAATATTATTTAGTAGGGTCTCAATATCTTATTTTTTCTATTCTCCTTCAGAGCTCAATATAATATAAACATTTGGTCATTTAAGGTATTTCACATTTTATAGTATTTTTTTTTAATACTTTCCTTCTCTCTCTGTTGTCTGACTGAGTTATTGCAAAAGTCTTGCCCTCCACATCAGAAATTCTCACTTCACCTGATCAGCCCAGCTCTTGGAGCTTACGTAGAAGAGAGATTTTGTATTGTAGTTTGAATGGAATGCGTGGTATCCCTGGCTCACTGCTTTGATCTTGGTTCTGGGAGAGCAGGGAAGTATAACTGATGAATCAATTCTCTGACTTTAATCAATGTAAGCTGTGTCTATGGGTGACACCACTGTGTGGTCTGCATCATGTTATGGAGATACAAGCATGACATTAAGGTGGTTATGGGCTTCTAAGTATGTGTATCTTCAATCCCAAGAAAGTTATGTCTCAATCATACTAGAGTTTGTAACATGTGGATTCTCAATCTTAGGGCTGAGGAACACTAAACATCTTGTTCTCTTCATCCAAGGGCAAACTTGAGTATTTTGGGTGTGTGGCAAAAACATACGTGCAACTTACTTAGAAGCTGCTAGAGGATGAGTGGTGCCGTTTCCAGAACTAGGAAAGGTAGATGTTGCTCTGTTCTGTCCCTGCTGGTGAGTTCAGGATCTCTCAGATACTGTTCACCAGCATCAATGTTTTGTGCAGAGGTGGCATGCAGGTGGCTACTTGGATTCTTCCCTGTGTCTCATAGGGTAGATTTCAGTTAATCTAAATAAGTTAGCACTGATTTTCACAACCTTGATAAGTAGGGTGCAATGGGATTGTTTTCTAGTTCTTCTAGGATGATAGGCAGTTTTTTCTGGGGATGGTCAATGTGCCTAAAGCAGAGTGATGCAAACAGAACTTTCTAGATATTATGTCTAAGCACTGGATACTCCAGATATTCTAATAACAACACCAAGAACCTAATCTCTTCAAGGCAAGCTTGAAAAAAAAAGTTCCATGCAGTATGTAAGGGTGTTACTGGGGCTTTTGCTCAGGGTTCCCAGCAATGTCAGTAAGGAGAAACGCAGAAAACTTTCTCAGTTAGGTTTTCTCAGTTATCTGAGCTCCTGCTGCTTCAGCCCCCAAGAAGTGAGGGGAATCCTCCTGGGTCACATGAAATCAGAGAGAGCAGAAAATGAATTTACGCCTAGAACTACCACTGTCACAGGGTACAGGTGGTCTGGCCTCTGTCATTAATTGTGCCCTGTCTGTGTCTTTAGTGGCTTCTGGTAGCAGTAGGACTATGTGTTATCCCAGAAGTCACAACAGTTCAGCAGCTGTAATACAGAAAATTGCTTTTAGCACTTCAAGAGATTAGGGCTATGTGGCTTCTCTTTTCAGAGCGAAAAAAAGGGATTCAGATCACAACGCACTCACTGGGCTGGACCTGTGGTCAGTGAGAACTGCGGAATGCCGCACTTGGAGTTACCAGTAGCTGGAAGCACATGCTTTCTTTAGTCAGCAAGATGCCTTTCCTCTCAGGGAGTGGCTATGGGATGCTGCAACTGCAGGTGGCAACAGTTCGTTTGCCTTTCTCTTCATCTTCTTACACAGTCTATGTGCTGCTCCATTGGTTCTTTCTTGAAAAATTTTCTCAATAAGTTCTCTAGGTACACAATCCTTTGTTTTTCTGTCAATTTCCTGCAGCTCAGACGAGTGCCGTTTCTCATTATTCAGCCATCTTTTACCCTCCTCACTTATACTGTGAAAATTCATGACTCTGAAACAATATGTATTTTATACCCAGAAAGAACAATAGTATATGTGGCATTAATTCACTACCATTTGATTTTTACCATACAAATCAAAAAATGCAAAATAGAAAATTCCACTTTCGAATCATATTTAACTGATTCTTCAGTTTCACGATAAACACTCATCATGCTAAATGGGTGAATAGTGTACTCATTTTTAAAAATGCGTAATGATCCTTGCCTGAGTTTTAGAGTTGAGAGCCAATAACAATGTGCATGTGAGCTATTTGCGGCGTCTACTTTTTATAGATGGTTTCTCTTTAAAATTATCTATGATGAGACAGTGAAGAAACTATTTGATCCATTTTAATCTGTGACTATCAAATTAAACTAAAATGACTTTTATTTAAAATTGTTCATTGAAGTGAGTTCCAAACTGAATTCTGTGACACTCAGAATTCTTTCCCCATGTGCCTGATTGACCTAGCACAGGAGTAGAAGTTAAGTTCTAGCCTACAAAAATCAAAAAACACATGTACTGAGAGGATCTGAATGGGAAAATAGAAGATTGCACATAAGCACAGATAATGTGTTTCTGGATATTAAAAATGCATTTGATTGTTTTAATTCTAGCATATGTAACTTCACTAGGATAACTAGTCAAAAAATAAAGTGATTTGCATGGCTACAAAATAACATTTGCTTTCTCTTTCTATTTCTTCGTTTGCATGTTATTTGCAAGAGAGTGTTCATGAAGCAATGCATATTAAATCACTCAGATACGAGACTCTACAAACAACCTATGAAAATGGTAATGAGTACAGCTAATTAGCTGGTCATTGAGTTATAATTACTTCAAGATAGATTAAGCTATGGATATTAAAGAAAAATAATGAAGTGCTTGTTTCAGATAATTTTAAAAATATGCCTTAAATTCAAATAGGGAGAAGGGGTGGTTTAATTTGAGCCTTAGCCTTTGTTTTCACAAGAAAATAAATCAGAATTTCTAAAATCTAACATGTTTAGCTAAAAATGGAAGATTTCTTTTGGTGTGATTCTCTTCAAGGTGAAGCACTATTTATCACTGTCTAATTTTAAGATATATTTCTTCATTTGAAAGGGAGAGCAATAGGATGAGAGAGAGAGAGAGAGAGAGAGAGCTCGCTCTGCATCTGCAGATCCACTCTGCAAGTGGCTGTAGCACCCAAGGCTGGGCCAGGTAAACACAGGGTCCCGGCTATCCCTCTGGGCCTTCCACCTCTGTGGCAGGGGCCATGTTCTTAGGTCATCGTCTGCTGTGCAACTACCATTACCGGTAAGTTGCGTGGGAAGCAGAGTAGCTAGTACTTTAACAGGCACTCCATTTTGACATACCAACATCAAAACTAGCTTTACCCGATGTGCCACCTTGCCAGTCCAAATTACTGTCAATTTTCTTCATGTTATTTTAAAGAGGAAACTTTGATGGTTATTTTTGAAAGGGCACCAATCTACTTTCAAGCAACCATAATTTAGTATTAATATCCTTCAGTTTAAAGGATTGATAACTTGTGAATAAATTACAGTGAATGCATAACCTGTGTCCTATATGGCATATTTCCCCCTAAGCAAATTTAAAGGGGCAGCAAAGATTTAAATCTAAAAAAGTCTTTTTGGGTTCTCTGTGTATACATGAATAATTGGATAGATAATTCAAATGACACTATTGTGGTATCTGCAACCTAATATTAAGGCTAATATAATAAAATAAGAGTAGTAATAAATGGTTTTATCTATAATTAATTTATTAACCAGTAGTAACAAAACGCTTTTAAAAGAAGATTTATTTATTTTTATTGGAAAGTCAGATATACAGAAAGGAGGAGAGACAGGGAGGACGATCTCCTGTGTGTTGATTCACTCCCCAAGTGAACACAAAGGCCGGAGCTGTGCCAATTCGAAGCCAGGAACCAGGAGCTCTTCTGTGTCTCCCACAAGGGTGCAGGGCCCAAGGCTTTGGGCTGTCCTGGACTGCTTTCCCAGGCTGCCAGCAGTGAGATGAATGGGAAGCGGGGCCCCAGGAACAGAATCAGGCCTCATATGGAATCCCGGTGCGTGCAAGGAGAGAGCTTCAGTCACTAGGCTACTGTGCCGGGTCCATAAAATGTTTTTTTTTTTTTTTTAAATAAAATGTATATTCTTTCAATGTCTTAAAAATTAATTCAGAAGAAAACATGTTTGACTATAATTTGGGGACTTTTGTAATTTTAGGAGAAAAAGACTTATTCATAGAGATTTTCCTGGATTATATTCTCTATTTATGCACAATACTTGGTGGTTTTAATTTAAATTTCACTCTTCTTTAAGATTTTTAACTCCCCAATAATTATATTTTATAAAACATTTGGGTCCTTAAGTTTGAATGTATTCAGTATTTTGATTAGTACATGTTAGATTCATCTTACCAGTATGTTGGAATCCTTTCCATTCTGGCATCAACTGAAAAAAAAAATTAAATGATGACGATCTTAGAATTTTAATAGTGTGTAATTAATCTTCTGTAGCTTTTTTCAAAAATGTAAATCTGAAGTATCTGCTTTCTATCCTAATTATGATATGGGTCACAACAGTGTAATTTGTCATTCAGAAGAGCTTTTCTGTTACAATAAAACTGAAGCAGTACAGCTGGTAAAAGTTCACTGATCTTGACTGTAAGAACATAATAAATACTCCGGAAAATTCTGCTGAGCATTCCATTCTTCGAAATTGAAAGAGTCCCTTTGAATTCACCAAAGAGTCATGCATTCTCATCATTTTGCAATCACAAGTATCTGCTTTCAGGGTTGAAAGCAGGTCAGAGCACAAGGCCAAGTGAGAATGACTCTGTTTTCTCAGGCTTGGATTTTCATTGAAGCTGAAGAACATATTCTGTTTGTCTGGAAAATCAAATAAAAAGACAGCCACTTAGAATGGTTACATAGGTCACATTCTCACACTCCTAGTCAACCTTTATCTCCCCCAAGAGAGAGATATCTAAAAATAGAATTGCTCCACAAATTCCATAAATAACTTAACTCTTTGAAGTCAGCATGTATATGTTGATACAGCTGGAATTAGCCTACATTGTTGAGATTCAGTTAATGTCTTCCCATGGTCCCTATCATGCTAAAAGCTTTCGTTTTTGGCCAAAAAATTGTGATTTTAGCTTGTGCATAGTTTTTCCTAGAAGAAGGAAAGTAAACTATAATGAACACACATGTTAACCTGATCAGAGAGAACTTAACATTTGGTGAAGAGAAATCTAAACTTCAAAGATAAATGCTTCAAGTATGATGAGTGTCCTTATTCCCCAAAGTAAACTGATTTAGAAGCCAATAGCAACCAGGAAGGCTTTCTAATTCTTTCCAACTGAATGGTATATAAAATTTAGCCAGAAACACAGGATAAAGAATGTTATAAAGCACAACATTAACTTCTTTCTGTATACTATATCTTGACACCTGTTGACATTATAGTACCATAGGGCTTATGTTCTAATTGTAGTATCATGTCATTTTTTTGGTTATTACAACTAGTTGGACAAACATGAGCTTCAATGTCTCTGTCTACAAAGGATTGTGTGGATTGAACAGATTATTGATGGGCCGTTTGCAATATTTGACATCTAAACACAGCAAGAAATGCAGAAATACACAGGCTCTGTGAAGAATACACCATGTTTTAATGGGTACTCTGATATGTTTTATGCACTAGATTGTGTTGGAAGTATACCTCAAGGTTTGGAACAAACAAAATAACTCTGACACCACACATTTGTTTTTGTTTCCCAAGTGAAAAGAATGGTGATGGTAAATTGAGCACACATTCTTCATCACCGGAATTAAAATGGTCACTGACAACTCAGCTGTCAGCAGACATTAAAGAACATTATAGCACTTAGTTTCTGGCTATGCAAGGATAATGTGCAGCGAAAAAGATCTTCAAAGGGAAACAGAAACTTGTAAAGCTGTTTAATAAGTATAAACAGTGTATTGATTTTTCTTGCTAAATTATAAAACCATATTGCTTTTTATTTAAAGATTTATTCCTTTTTATTGATAAGGCAGATCAGATTTACAGAGAAGATTCATTTCCCAAATGTCTACAATGGCAGAACTGAGCTTATCCCAAGCCAGGAGCCAGAGCCAAGAGCTACTTTCAGGTCTCCCACATGGGTTCAGGGTCCCAAGGCTTTGGGCCATCCTCGACTGCCTTCCCAGGCCACAAGCAGGGAGCTGAATGGGAAGTAGGGCAAAAAAAATAAAAAATAAAAAATAAATAAAGAGGTTTCCAGATACTTTGACAATTTACACTTTAACATTTTTATTGGGTTTATTTTTCATCCTTTTTGTTGAGGTGTAATAGCATGTAACATATTGCATAAAAGTTTTTGATTTCATAAATTCTGATTTATGGATATACTTACCCTTAATTGTATTTGAGACAACATATGTATTACCACAAAGCTTTCTTTTATCCTTCTGCAATCTTGTTATTTCTATTCATATCTCACCCACTATATATGATACTCCACAATTATGGAATAAAGTGAAAATGGAATCATACAAGCATAGGTGTATTTTGTCTGGATTATATCATTCAACGTAATTTTGTGAGATTTTGTTCTTACTGGTGGTGACATCAATACTTCTGAAAGATTTTTTAACTTAATATAAAGGGAATAGATTTGATGGGCACAATTCGAAAATAATAATCCTTCCCACTGTCTGTAGTTCCCCCTGCTCGCTCCTTCCTTCCTTTTTTTAAAATGTAATTTAGTCCACCCTATAATCACAGGTGTAACTTAACACTGACAGTATTATTCAACAAGTGAAAAAGTAGCAAGAGAACAGTTAACAATATAAACAAGGGTTAAAAACAACCAGCAGATGACAAGATGTTCACTCTATTTCTACACATTTTTGTATTCTACATTAATTCTCATGAGTCAGAGAAAACATATCTGTTTTTTGGTATTGGCTTAATTCAGTAAATATAAAGGTTGCCAGATGCAGTCATACAAAACACATTATTTTATTCTTTTTATGATTGAGTAGTATTCCATCATGTATATACCATACTTTCTTCATTCACTTATATGTTGTTGGATATCTGGAATAAATTCATATATTCTTTTAAAAATTTTTAAATATTTAATTTATTTTTACTTGAAAGATTTACAGAGAGAGGACAGAAAGAGAAAGAAAATTCTTCCATCTACCAGTTCACTCCCTAGTTGTCTGCTTGGCTGGAATTAAGCCGATCTCTAGCCAGGAGTTAAAAACCTCTTCTGGGTCTGCCAGCTGTTTGCAGGGGCCAAGGCACCTTGGGCTGTCTTCTGCTGCTCTTCCATGCTGTCAGCAGGAAGCTCGGTTGAACGTGGAAAAACTGGGACATGAACCAGTACCCCTGTTTGATCCTGGGCCTTGAAGTTGGAGGGTAAGCCTAATGAGTCACAGCACTGGCCCTGAACTCATATCTTAGTAATCATGACTTGAGTTGAAAATAATGTGGGAGTGCAGATAACTTTTTCATAGGCTGATTTGATTTTGTTTATTTAAATTCCCAGAAGTGGGATGGCTGGGTAATTCAGTGAATCTATTTTCACATTTCTAAGGAATATCTACATTGTCTCTCAAAGTGGTTATATTAGATACATTTCCATCAAAAGCATATTAAGTATATTCCTCCACAGCCTCAGCTGCATTTATTACTATTATTTTATTTTTTTTAAAGATTTATTCATTTTATTATAGCCAGATATACACAGAGGAGGAGAGACAGAGAGGAAGATCTTCCGTCCGATGATTCACTCCCCAAGTGAGCCGCAACGGGCCAGTGCGCGCCGATCCGAAGCTGGGAACCTGGAACTTCTTCCGGGTCTCCCACGCGGGTGCAGGGTCCCAACGCATTGGGCCGTCCTCAACTGCTTTCCCAGGCCACAAGCAGGGAGCTGGATGGGAAGTGGAGCTGCCGGGATTAGAACCGGCGCCCATATGGGATCCCGGGGCTTTCAAGGCGAGGACTTTTAGCCGCTAGGCCACGCCGCCGGGCCCTATTACTATTATTTTTAAATTTTGACTGCTAGTCATTTTAACTGGGGTGAGGTGAAACTTGATGTTGGCTTTTATTTGCGTTTCCTTCTTGGTTACCAATCCAGATAATTTTTTGACATGCCTGTTGGGTATTTTTATTCCATTCTTTGAAAACTATGTCATTTGTCCATTGTTTAATGAAATTGTTCATTTTGCTGCTGTTCAGTTTCTTTTTTTGAAGATCTATTTATTTTTATTGGAAAGTCAGGTATACAGAGAAGAGGAGAAACAGGGCGGAAGGTTTTCCATCCGTTGATGCACTCCCCAAGTGGCCAAAAATGCTGGAGCTGCGCCGATCCGAAGCCAGGAGCCCGGAACCTCTTCTGTGTCTTCCACATGGGTCAAAGCTTAGGTCATCCTCGACTGCTTTCCCAGGCCACAGCAGGGAGCTAGATGGGAAACGGGGCAGCTGGGATTAGAACCGGCACCCATATGGGATCCTGGTGCATGCAAGGCAAGGATTTTAGCTGCTAGGGTACCACACTGGGCCCAGCTGTTGAGTTTCTTGAGCTCTTTATGTAAGTTAAAACATTAAAATATTTGACAAAATGTTACGTTTTTGTTTTGTGGTTAGGAGGCTATACAACTTATCATAACCCTTTACTGTTACATTTGGTTTATGTAAACTAGTTGATTAGAAATCTTGACCTATCCTTAAAAAACCCCCTATGAGTTAGTTAACTAATCATCTTATTCATCAGTCATATTTTATTCAAATGTCTTGTTAATTGGGAAAAGTGAAACCGGCATTCTGTTTAAGTGGATTAAGCAACCTTTCTCTCACATTCGATATCAGAGAGTTTATTGGACCCAGCCCCAGTTACTTTGTTTCTGATCTACCTGTTAGTTAATGTGCCTAGGAGGCATTAGATAATAACTCAAGTACTTAAGTTCATGCCACAACGTGGGAGAACTGGATGGAGTATCTGGCTCCTTGCTGGGCTGCCATCTGGGAACGAAGCAAGCATCTGAAGACTTCAGCCTCTTTCAGCAGCTTTCCCTGTCTTTGTCTCTGCCTTTCAAAAAAACTTTAAAAAGAGAATGGGAGTAGAATTTCAAAATCTGTCTTACAAGAGCTAAAACTATTGCATTTCTAGGAGTCATATGGATAAACTTTATTGGCCAGGATTTTAATTGCTTTAGAATATGACATGAAGGACTAACTTGTTATGAATATTTTTGAATGAATATGTAAATAAATGAATCTTGATGGAGCAACGAGATAGACCTTTGATACAAGAATCTATAATCATGGGGTCTATGACACTGGTGTTTTGTATGGGTGCCATTTGGTGTCTAGGTTTATCCACTTGGATTTCAGCTTGCTGTTAATGACCTTAGAAAGCAGAAGACAGTGCAAGTGCTGTGTGCTTGCACCCAGGGGATAGAGCCAGAAGAAGCTCATGGTTCTTTGGTTTGTATTGGCCCAATTCCAGCCACTGTGGCACTGAGCAAATGAACCAGAAATGGGAAATCTCTCTTGGTCGCTCACATTTTCTGTAACTCTACCTTTCAAATAAAATAAATCTTTTAAACAACTCTACAATTACTACTCTAGATAGACTGAAAAAAATGAAGTTTTTACTAATAAATTTCTTATTGAAAGGATGATCTGCAATAAAACATTTGGTAGTTGATTGTGAAAATAATCTAGTTAAAGGCAGAATGTCCTTACTTACAAATGATAAAAGTCTAAAGAAATTATTGATGCAAACGACTTTTTAGATCCTGTATAAGCTATAAAAATATTTACAAGAAACATTTTGAAGTGTGACCATTACTGTGCAGTGTGAATCAATATTCTTTTTCTGTAATAAATAGGTTAAGAAATGAGATCTTACTAAAATTTCCATAGACTTGTAGGTTTTAAAATTTGTATGACTTGAATTTACACTGAAGTGTCTTAAGTAATTCTAGTATTTCTTGAATACAAACATGTTTTCATCTTCTATGACAATCTATGGGAGCTCAGATTTTATATATGTGTATATATATATATACACATATATAAGATCAAGGTTTGCATAAAATAAAATAAGATCAAAGTTTGCATAAAATATTGACATAAAGTTCAGACTAAAATAATCCCTGAAAAGACTGCAGAACTAACACTTGTTGGCCATGTCAACATCTTCCTATCTCAAAGTAGCATTTCTCACCAGCTTGTCTCCGGTGGTTCTTGCCTTCAAAGGTCACTATCTGCCTCACCCTCGGTGACCTCAGGGCCTGCTGGCAGGTCTAAACCCCGAGAAGACCATCACCAAAAGTATGTTTTTGAACAAAGGTTAATCTGGTTTAATAACATTTAGTGAAGACATTATAAATGTGATTTATAGATAACCTAATAGCTTTTCCAGAAATCTTAAAGATAAAATTAATCAAGTTTTCTGAATCAACCAGTGTCTAACTATGTGTATCTGAATGACTTCCAAAGGAAGCCACATGGTTGTGAAGAGTATTTTATTGGTAGAAATATAGCCAGCTTGGCAGGAAGAGAGTGATTCTGTGAAGTGAAAGTTTGTAAACTACCAAATTAGTATGACTAGTAAACTGGGAAATAAAGCTATTCTGTGGTATAATACTTGGCATCTTTCAGGAAAGAAAAGAATTACTTTACGAGCTATGTATTTGGTCTCTGATAACTGCTCTGTGGACACAGAATAAGAAGCTAAAATGTTGGTAAACATGGTAGAGTTGCTGGCCCAGGGGTGAATTCACAAACCAGACAGCATATGCCTCAGACCAAAGACAATTATTCTCCGGCCTTGCATTGTAACAAATATTTTTGTGGCGTTATCATCTTGTGTGAAGCAATGTTCTATTTTGAATGTCAATTTTTATAATTAATGAACAAGTTCTTAGTTTGTTGAAAAAAAAAAAAAGACAACCCGCTTTCTATTTTTATTGTACTTAGATATGGAAAGAAATTCTGTCCCAGGATAATTACTTCCAAAATTTTGATTAGATGAAGAAATTTTTGGCAGTTGTGAGTCTGATTATATATATGTGTATATGTATACATATACATATGCATATACATATACACATACATATATACATATGTATACACACACACATACATAAATTTGGACTTTATACTGTGAAGACTTTGGCCTAGACTTGTATTGGGGATCTTGGAGATTTTGGGTAAGATTTTGTGTTTGTCATGTTAAATGAGCATGCATCTTTAGGGAACCGAGTTAAGACTGTTTATGCATTTAAATACAAACAGAATAAAATTATTTAACACCTTTATAAAGAAGCCTCCTTTCTTTATAAAAAATGGATTTGGATTTGTGTTTTAATATCACCCAAGAGAACTGAGCCAAGGGGATATTGAAAATTTTTTGTTTCCAATTGTGTTCAAAGAGCTTTTTACAGGGCACTTCATTGTGTTCCTGTGAGAAGGTGAATCACAGCTTGTTCCAATTTCTTTTTTGCAGTCATAGCCATGCAATTTTAGTCAGACTACCCATAACATTGAACTGGACCTCACAGCAAATAAAACTTAGTAAGATAAATACTCACAATGCTTTAAAAGTAGGCCACTGAAAACAATAACATTTACTAAAGAGCTAAAGGTAGATGATTTATAGATGTCAAAATCTAGAGAATGAAATGATTATGTATGTGAATGAGTAGTTTTTCTACTATCTGAAATTTCTATTCAAACCTCTCCTTTTCACTTTATTTTTAAATTCCTATATAACCATAAAAACTGAACAACATTTCTTCCAAGATATTTCTGATCCTAGTATCTTATTGATCACTGTCAGATGTCATCATTATCTCTACTGTCTTCTTCTGGAAATTTAATAAATAATCTCACTAGTGTTATGAACAGGTAACAGTACTAATGAATAGTGTATCTGCTTGTCTCCATTAATGCATAATGGATATATTACATCTCTGTAAATGCATAATTCACTGTGAACTCTTAACACTTCACAGGAATATTTAATATTTAATTTATTTTCTATAATTAAATTTGTGTTTACTGATTTTAATTTGTCACTTTTGGTTTGTCTAACTTTAATGAGTATTTACTATTTACTAGGATATATGTTCAATGCTAAATATTAAAACATACAAATAGGGCCGTAAGAGTGTGGCACAGCAGGCAAAAAATCCACCGGCAACACCGGCATCTCTTATGGGTGACAGTTTACGTCCTGATTCTCCATTTTCTGACCCAGCTACTTGCTGATGGCCTCGGAAAAGCAGTGATTGCTCAACGATTACAATGCTGTTCCTTGCCTGGAAAATCTGGACAAAGCTCCAGGCTTCTGTGTTCTGTGTTTTGAAGCAACCAATATAGTTCAAGTCCAGGATTCATTATCATGCTAACAGATTAAAATATTTCAAATTCAATTGCTCTTCAGTTATGGTACAAATAGTTATAAACACTTTAGTAAATTTAAATATTTTCTGAGAAAATAGATTATTTGAGGATATAATAATTCTTTATATTGTGAGTATTCAAAAAACTGAAATTACATAGGTGTTTTAAAATACACTCAATGAATTTATAACTATCATGAATAATTTAACATTATTTAAAATCCTTACATTTTCTTCATAATAAAATCCAAATGATGCTGTTAATAATGTAACTCATATTTCCAAAAAATATTTCAAGTATAACAATTGCCAAAGCTCAATGGGAACACATTTTCTGACACAAGAAACCGAAAAAAAAAAAAGCTTAGAAAGGTGTATTTCCACTTTAATGGACATGTACTTTAGATGATAGGGTGAAGAATATTCACAGAGGTACAAGCATGTTTAAAATTATTTGATACTACAGTGAATCATTATGGAATTCAGCAGTCAGAAGAAAAGGGCGATTATTGTCACATGATAATAACACACTAATGATGTCTGTGGAATAATCCGATTCAAAATTACCTTCCTTCCTATTTGAGTCTCAAAAGTTAGGGTAGGTGTTACAATCATTTGTGTTAAATAGAGTATTGATGCAGAATATTTTTTTACAAATCTGTAAAGCTGGAAAGTGATTGTGGCAGAACTTTAGTTCAAGTTATTTTAAAATTAAATCTAACATTCATCTTTCCTTATTTTAAGATGTGCTATTTGCGGGAAGAGGAATTCTTTTATCATCACAAAGTAAATAGTAGATGAATGTATCATATTGGTGGGTTAAATGGTACCTTTCTTTTAATCTTTATCAACACGGGATCTTAGAAAGTTATTTGTTTGAACAAAAATATAGGAAATACAATCCAGAAAGGATGTCAATATGTAATCATCTCAGATCAAGGTAAATCCTAAGATCAGATACATGGAAAATAAGAGGCAAAGTATAATGAGCATTCAGGTAAAAGCCTGGAATTTCTGTGATAGGAGTATCTTCACTGGTTTCAGAAACACATGGAAAAAAAATTAGGTTGAATCGTACCCTCAGGGGACTGACTGAGGGAAACATTCAACATAGGACAGAAGGGAGACTCAGCAGAACCCTGAGAGAGGACACACAGCCACCCTCCACTGACTAGCAGCAACCCTTCTGTATGCAATTTTTGTCTTCAACTGGGAAGTACCATCTTTCCGGAAGAGGTGAGAGGAGGCTGCCACAACTTACCTCACTTGTATCTTGGACTGAGTGAGGATTCCATGGATGTGCTTCTGCGTCTGAACTGGGGAATGGTGGGGAATACTATTTTACCCTGTGAAGAGAAACCATGTTGCTTTTTTCAGTTCCCTCTACCAAAGTTTCACTCTGAATTTGCTTAAGTGAAGCTGTAATCCGTTCCTGTCTGATTTTGGAAAAATACACAAACAAAAATACCAAACTGGTCATCTTGTACTAGAAATAGAGTAATTCTTACGACAGGACCAGCCTCTCTACACTCTGTACTATGATATCTTGGAGCATAGACCCCATTGCTGAGGGGTTGTGGGTTGTAGCTTGGACCTCGTGCAGGCATGCCTTAACAATTCAGAAGCTCAGAGTTTCCCAAATTGTGGGGTCATAGCTCATGGAGGGTTTAGGGAACACACCATAAAGTGGGTTGGTATTCTATACGCTGTAGGTACCTGAGTGGGTTGCATTACACAACCACCGTGAGCCCAATCTAGGGTACTATCAGCTGATTCACCTTGGCACAAGAAAAGACCAGAGTTGTGAGCACACGAAGTAGTTTCAACATCCTGTCTCATTTACTGATTCTAGGCAGAGGTGCTGTACCATGCCTCACATGAGCCTCATTTCAGACTACTCTCCCACCCACAAAAGGTTGGCCAGAGCTACCTTCCTGCCCCACTCTCTAGCACATGTCTTTGCCCCTGGAATTTTGTCATCAGTTTTGGGTACTCCACTTAACCAGAGAGGTACATTTCCTAAATAAAGCCCTCAAAGAGCATCTACCAGCACCACCACCAACAACAACAGAAAGAGAAAAAGCAAACCAAGAATCCATGCCCTGAGGAGAGAACTACTGATCCTGCTGATGAGTAAAACCCAACATAAAAGCTCAAGAAATATGAACAAGAAAGACAAACTAACTTCCACACATCACCGCAAAGTTAATTAAGATTAGAATATAAAGAAACAGAGATTGACAAAATACCAATAAAATATTTTGAACAATGAGTGTAAGGTTATGTAAGAACACTGAGGCAGTATGGCTCAATTGGCTTGCTTTCCCTCTGCAAATACCATGTTAGACCAATATGTGTCATAGATGATTACTTCCCATCCAGTTCCCAGCCTGTGGCCTGGGAAAGCAGTAGAGGACAGCCCAAAGCCTTGGGACTCTGTGCCCACATGGGAGACCTGGAATGAGGTCTTGGCTCCTGGCTTTGAAGTAGCTCAGTTCTGGCTGTTGTGGACATTTGGAGAGTTAACCAGTGAATATACGACGTTTCTCTTTGTCTCTCCATCTCTCTGTAAATCTACCTTCCCAATAAAATAAATAAACCATAAAAAAGAACACTGAGAAACAGTTACAACTTTTATGTGAAATAAAATCACATTTGAAAAGAAAAAAGAATTGTGAAAACAGGGATATTGCAGATAAAACAGACAAAATACTAGAAATCAAATATTCAGTAACTCAAATTGTATGCATGCTGGGAAGATAAAACAACATATTTAGTGAGGCAGAGGATTGAGTATCTGATTTAAAAAGGGGTCTTTCAAAATAACTCTATCAGAAAATAAGGCTCCAGCATAGTAGCCTAGTGGTGAAAGTCCCCTCCTTGAATGTGCAGATCCCATATGGGCACCAGTTCTAATCTCAGTGGCCCTACTTCCCATCCAGCTCCCTGCTTGTGGCCTGGGAAAGCAGTCGAGGACGACCCAAAGCCTTGGGACCTTGCACCCTTGTGGGAGACCCAGAAGAGGCTCCTAGCTCCTGGCTTTGGATCAGCTCAGTTTGGGAAATGAATCGGTCACTTGGGAAATGATTCATCAAACAGAAGATCTTTCTCTCTTTCCTCTCTGCATATCTCACTTTGCAATAAAAATAAATGAATCTTTAAAAAAAGAGAACATATTGAAATTGGGCTCAGCACGATAGCTGAGTGGCTAAATCCTTGCCTTGCATCTGCCAGTATCCCACTATGGGAGCTGGTTCTTGTCCCATCGGCTCCATCCCCTTCGAGCTTGTGGCCTCAGAAATCTGTGGAACATGCTCCAAAGCCAAGGGCCCTACACCATGTGAGTGACTCCGAAGAATCTCCTGGTTCCCGGCTTCAGATGTGCTTTTCTCTGGCCATTGTGGCCACCCGGGGAGTGAACCAGTTGAAGCAAGATCTTTCTCTTTATCTCTCCTTCTCTCTGTATATATGCCTTTCCAATAAAATGGATACAATAGTTTTTAAAAAGAATATGATTTAATTATTTGAGCCTATATGAAATTTATTTGTGCGTTTTATTTTTATCTGTCACTTTTTTTTGCAGGTAACTGCTATATATGTGCAGAGAAGAATACACTCTATTTTGATCTTCATAAAAAGTTTTGTCATTTTGAAAATACTCTCTGCTTTTGTGAAACAATAGGGACTTGGCATAATATGTTTTCTTTCAGGTCAGGACTCTAATCCCATCTGGAATCAGGGATACTATGTATAAAAATTGATTTTTATGATTAACTTTAACACATGGGTACAATTGGGGATTATTTCAAGTTGAAATGCAGTGAGCCTGCACAGACCAATGATTTGGTCCAATTCCAGGAGATGTATGACAATGTCTAGCTGCCAGATGCATTAAACAGTAGTTCTTTTATTACCATGTACAGAAACAACCCATTGTAAGAACTAAAATATGGGCTGAAAGAATTAAAATTCAGATTTTAGGGCTCCAGCTCAGTGGCCCAGTGGCTGAAGTCCTCATCTTGAACATGCTGGGATCCCATATGGGCGCTGATTCTAATCTCAGCAGCCCCACTTCCCATCCAGCTCCCTGCTTGTGGCCTGGGAAAGCAGTTGAGGATAGCCCAAAGCCTTGGGACCCTGCAACCGCGTGGGAGACCCAGAAGAGCTCATGGCTTTGGATCAGCATAGCTCCAGCCATTCTAGCCACTTGGGGGCACCAGGAGGAAGTTCCTTGCTCTTGGCTTTGGCTCAGCGCAGCACCAGCCATTGCGGTCACTTGGGGGAGTGAATCATCAGTTGGAAGATCTTCCTCTCTGTCTTTCCTCCTCTTTGTATATCTGACTTTGCAATAAAATTAAATAAATCTTAAAAAAAAAGAATTCAAATTTTAGAACTGACAATTGGAATTGAAAAATATTATAAGGTACAGATTTATGGAGGCGTTCAGTTAAGCCGGCAGTAGATTTTGTTAAGATGTGGTTACGTAGAGTAGAAGGCATAAATGAAGATGGTAAGGTAAGAAGAGATGATACAATTTTTGAAAATTATTTTAATAAGTTCAAATTTCTCACTACGAAATTGGATTATGAGAAAATATTCTCAGAAACAAGTGAAATATATAAAATGATTTTAAAAGATTCATTTATTTATTTGCAGGTTATAGTTACAGAGAGAGAGAATCTTCGGGCTTCGGGTTCACTTCCTAACTAGGCTCAGACCTGCGTGAAGCCATGAGCAAGGAGCCAGGGCTTGTTCTAGGTCGCCTAAACAGGAGGCAGTGACCAAAACACTTGGACAATCTTCTGCTCTTTTCCACGTCCTTTCGCAGGGCCCTGGACTGGAACTGGAGTCCATATGTAACACCACTGGCATCACAGGCCTCGGCTGGACAGCCAAGTCACAATGCTGGTAATCAAAAACAATTCTATGTGTACTTAGCTTCTTACAGGAACAAAATCTTTTTGTATTGTCATGAAACAAACATGAAACATAGTTCCCTTGTTAATTGCTTACACTGTTACAGGAATCATCCTATTAAGACATACAAGCTCATTGAAAGCAATTATCTTGGGAAGCACTAGATACAGTGTATCAAGATAATTGCTTTCAATGAGTTTCTATGTTTTAACAGGATGATTCCTTTAAATTTCCATGAAAAACCATGTGTCTATCATCTAATCATTCCATATACATTTTGTCAGAAGTGTTACTTAATCATTTACTTCAAGTCTTCATCACTTAAAGCTTTGGAATTGATTGAAAATTGAGGTCAGGATAGAAGGAAGACGTGTGTTTACTTACAGAATACTAATTTCTAGACTGAATGCAAGAAAAGCTGCAGGCTTTCAGCTGCCTTTAAAGAGGAATAGTGAATCATTCTTCAAATATGCCAGGTACAGAATGATATAGTATGATATAGTAATTTGGTAGGGAAAAAAATTTGTTTGGCTGTGTTTGCAATAGTTGGAGCAAGATGTTAAGGATTGCCAAGAAGTTCAAAAGAGACCGAGACTTGGTTGAGATTTCCTGCACCATGTCTGCAAGTTTTTGCATTGTGCAGGAATTACAAGGAGCAAGGGAGAGGCTGTGTTCTTCGGTGACAGGATTTTTCCCTTAGAGTCACTTAGGGTTCAATGCTACAGGTGCACTCCTTTTCTTTGTTTGTTTGTTTTTGCACTGCTTTAGTGGCTTTTACCAGTGCATTAATTTGCTCATCTCCTCTCTAAAATATGGAGGTTGCTTTGAAATTAAGTTCGTTGATAAGTTCTGCTTGCCCCTAATTATCATGCAGAGAGTACATTCTGAATCAAGTTTCTGGCATAAAAATTACACTAAAATTCCAATTAAACAAAAGCTTCACAGTCATGATTTATTTCTATTGTTTAATTGATTGTAAACTGTTGATGTTAATCTTCCAAACAATTTGTGTCATGTTTACAAACTTGGATGCAATGAATTCCTAAGGGTAGTGTTCGACTTTTCAATGTATTCTCCTAGCATAGCTTTTACTTAATTCTAGTGAAGCAAATTGGGCTAATTACATTTTAAAGTTATGTTGGAAATCTCATTCTTTACTGGATTTTAAATTTAACATGAACGATCTCCCTTGCCAAGCTATAATATATTATTTTACACATGAATTGATATATAAGGCCTTGCTTCACATGCTCCTACTCCATTTTCCAGTTTCCACTGTGTCCTGCTTATACTGTGTAATTAAACTTGTTTGGTTGCGATAAAAACAGTACAAAACACAAAATGCCAAGGTGAAATGGCCTGTGCTAGCAGGGAATGCAACACCCGACCAGCACTCCTCCCACTGGTTTAGGTGAGGGACAAGAGTGTGATGGGCAGAGCCGGGGAGAGATGCGATACTCATTGGTTCCAATAGAGGTCGGGGCTCAGAAGACAACCAACCCAGGGGTTAAAACCATCAGCTGATCGGAGTGATGGACGGTGGCGGGCTCTGTGCTTACTAGTAGTACATGTAGGAGCCTGGACTGGGAATGCCTCAAAGTTTTTTTTAGGGGGATTCCCCTGAACAAAATGGAGGAATCAAAGCATTAATCAAAAAAAGATGGAAAATGGAGTAGATGAATCAACCACCTCAGCTTTATGCTTGCAGCGGAAAACTGGACAAGGGGAAACCCTAAGACGGACTATGTCAATCAGTGGACTCTGCACCAGCCTCATCATACCTGGACTGTTGCTGATGATATGTTGGTGCTTCTAATTGATCGAGGTGACGCTCTGCTGGCTCTGCCTACAAACCTGAGAGGGCCTCCCTAAGAGGCGGTTGAACTTGAACTGGACAAGTGGGATGCTGGACTCTGTATGGTGTAAACTTTTAATTAGGGAATCTCAACGGAACTTGAGCTGTGGTTATGCATTAAGGTGAAGGAATTCATGATGGGGGAAGGGTTTGGGGTGAAGGGGGGGGAATCCCAGTACCTATGAAATTGTGTCATGTAATGCAATGTAATTAATGAATAAATGAATATTAAAAAAAAAAAAAAAGAAAACACAAGTTTTGAGACAGTTTTCCGAACTCAACTATCAGCTATATTGAATACTAATTATACAGGCTTTCTGTCTCATTTTCTTCATTTGTTAAGGGATAGTGTCCATTTTTTTTTACAATAATTCAAAGAGATGATGAATATATTAACCTAAAAATGGACCTGCCATGTCAAGAAACAAAATGGGTCTTCAGTGTTGATGTTACATGTTTCACACAGTTTCAATGTGTTTATTCAGTTTACATTTTTTTGAATTTCTATTTTTCATGAATTATAATCACATGCATTCGCACAGATCCTGATATTTAAATAAACACAAAATCATATCTTTTTTTTCTTTCCTTGACATTGTTTTTTGGAGCATCACAGTGAAATAACTTGCAAAGGTACTCCAAAAATGTTACAGAAAATGAAATTGAAGGACGAATTGATGTTCACATCACATTACAGAAAGCCTGGATTTGAGTCCTGGCTTTGCTTACAACTCTAGCTTTTTAATGATGCATACAATGAGAGGCAGGTGATGGCGTAAGATTTTGGGTATCTGCCATTCATGTATAAAACAGATGGAGTTTCAGGAGCCTTACTTAAGCCTAGAAGAGCCATAACTGCATCATCCATCTGGAAAGTGAACCAACAGATGAAGGAGATGAATCTCTTTCTCTGTCTGCATCCCTTTCAAGTAAAACAGAAATACCTGCATTTAAAACATTTCAAAGGCAGGACCTGGTATGGTAGCCTAGCAGCTAAAGCCCTTGTCTTGACCGTGCCAAGATCCCAAGTGAGCACCACCTGCCTGTCCAAGAAAGGCAGTCCAAGACAGTCCAAGGCCTTGGGACCCTGCATCTGTGTGGGAAACCTGGAAGAGACTCCTGGCTCCTGGCTTTGGATTGATGCAGCCCCAGCCATTGTGGCCACTTGGGTAGTGAACCAACAGATGAAACATTTTCCTCTCTGTCTTGACTCCTCTCTGTGTCTCTGACTTTCCAATTAAAATAATCAAATCTTAAAAAAAGTTTAAGGATAAAACTATTCCAAAGTTAAACAATCATTTGTAAGGTGTATTATACAGCATATGTGTGGGGAAGGAAATCCTCCAGAGCCGGAAGCCAGCTCCAGCACAACTCTGAGCTTGAGAAGGGTGTAGGGAGCTGGTGAAAAGAGACACCGATATTGTCACTTGGTGCCCTATGTTAAAACTCAAGAAGCTGTCTTATTTTATTTACCCAGACACATCACAAGCTTCTGCACAAACATTTAATTGTTCTATTTTTACTTTATTACTAATGGGGCATGCACAGACATTTGGTTATACTATTTGTTACTTCATGATTAACCTGGTGCCTCTAAAAATAATTCTATAAAATACTGTATTCATATTCTTCAAAGCAAGCCATTGTTCACTCTTCAGTAGTAGCCATGGAGTGATAGCCCGGACTCCAAAGTCAAGGCACATGTGATTACCTGCTAATCAGTAATACATTCCTACCACCTTTCTATTTCTGCAATTTACCCATCACTTAATGAGAAAAAAATATGTCACAAGGAAAAAAAATAAAGATCCAAAATAAAAATTTCAAATATTAAAATTCCCCTATAACTAAAGGCTCTACAACCCCATAAACAATCCAACAGTAATTAAAAAGCATATTGCTTTGAAGAGATGAAACTAACAGAAAACAACAAAACCCCTGTGATACAGTTTCAGCTGATCTTTGTTGGAGTGTGACTCCTCCAGACAATAAGCAGATGGCTTTTGTTTTTTAATCCAGTCTACTAATCTATGACGTTTGATTGAGCTTAAGCCATTTACATTCAGAGTTTAATATACATGGTGTTACTTTGGTCCTGTCATTTTAGGAATGGGTTGTTCATTGGTTTAGTCTTCTGTTGTCATTTTACTGGGATGTTCTTCCCATTTGCCCTTGGTTTTGGTAGGTGCTATTCCTCTTTTCTGTCAAGAGAACTTCTTGAAGTATCATTTGTAGGGCAGGTTTGGAAGAGGCAAATTCTTTTAGCTTTTCTTTGCTGTGGAAGGATTTTATTTCATTTTCAAAGACAAAAGAAAGCTTTTCTGGATATGTTATCCTAGGCCGACAATTTTTTTCTTTTAGAATCTGGAATATGTCACTCCATTCTCTTCTTGCCTGTAGTTTCCTGTGAGAGATCTCCTGTGAGTTTAATTGGTATTCCTTTATATGTCAATTGATTTTTTTCATGTGCACATTTAAGGATCTTTTCCTTATGTTCAGTTGAAGAGAGCTTGAAGATCTTATGTCGTGGTGCAGATCGCTTTTGATCAGCCCTGTTGGGAGTTCTGTGCCCCTCCTGGAACTTGCTTCCCATTTGTTTCTCTAGATTAGGGAAATTTTCCTTTATTATTTCATTAAATACATTTGCAAACTCAGCTTCTCTTTCTGCACCTTCTGGGACTCCCATAACTCTTATATTTGGCCACCAAAGGGGAGTGGGTAAGGGTTTCTGTAGGGAAAATTAGCTACATGATTGCAATTATGCAAGAACTCTATTGAGCTATGAGGTATGCCAAGTAGTCCATCAATATCTGGGTCCTTAAGGCAGGTTGTCAGTTCCATGGCTTCAGGAAAACACAATAAATATTACCAATTTAAGTGTAAGTAGGTAGTTCTGGGTCAGATTTACCTCACTCTGATCTTTAATCTTCACAGTGGTATATCATTAGGCTCTGTTATGTAAAGAGATACAATGGGATGTGGTTTTAAGGAATATGGAAAACCAGACTCTCTGCTTAATATCTGGAGACTAGAAAAGTCCTCTAAGAGGTAACATTTGAGCTGAGCTTAACTTGAGGTATACTGTTAGAAATTTTAGTGACTGATTCATCTATTCCTTTAGGATGAAAGAATAACAATAACTAGGTATGGTTCAAACCAAGCCCAGGTAAATACCTTGGAAGCAATGCTAGATCCTTTCAAGACCAAATCTCCCATAGTTTCCCAGCCTCTCTCAGCCTTCTTCCTTAAAATTTCTTTGCCCTGCTCATTAAATTTCAAATAAACCTTTTATCACAATTTGCTCACCGAGTTAAGGAAATGATAAAGGTAGTCTCCTAAATTCCTGAATAGAGACATCTACGGTCATTTATCTCCCCTACACATAGCCACTTCATGTTCTTGTCTTGAGGATATGGTCATTTATTATCCCTACATATAGCTTCTGAATGTTCTTGTCCTGATACATTGCTTTTTTAGGAACCCCATACCAGAGGAAAAGGTAATTATCACGTGGACATGGCTGCTAGATGGTTGTAGGGGGTCCCTTGCTTTTTGGAATATAGGTTCCTACATCAACATTAGAGATTAATTCATAATAGAGTCATAGATTAAGTAAAAGAGTGGGATAAAATTTTGTTTAGAGAGATTAAACAGATAGAACACATTCAAAAACGAATGTAGATAGTGTCAGGAAGAGAATTTCACCCGTTACAACTTAGTCACCTCTTTTATCACATAAGAGATGGTGTATTAATTGAATATACATGTGTGGTACAATTTGGGTGGAGTACAGTGTGTGTGTGTGTGTGTGTGTGTGTGTGTGTGTGTGTGATGATTTCTGAACAAGTTTCTTTGTACCTCAGTGTGGAATCTAACTTACAAGTGTTCATCATGGTGTCTTTTTTATAGTATGGGAAGCTGTGGAGTATTATGGAAAAAAGGCTGTGTTGAATTAGCATAGAATTGGGTAGCGACTGTGATGTAGAACTGTGGCAGAGACACAGCAGGGAGTCTCTTTGCTTTTTTTTTTTTTTTTTCTTAACTCTGCCTAGACCACAACTGGATCACATATTGCCATTAACTCAAAGTTGCATGAACAATGTATCATTGAACAGTTCAAGGAGAGCTTTGGGCACAGCATCCCAACCAGGAATTGTGGAAGTGAATATGTATCTCTCTCAGTGGGACAAATTAATTTTGGAGAAATAATCAATAAACAGTAGAGTGATAACAAGAAAGAGAACATACACATTTCATTCCATGACAAAGGCATGGGAGTACAACATTGGAACACAGCAAGATGACTGACTTTTTCAAGAGGTTTCAAAGGTTGATCTGTATGCTGAGTAAATTTTGTCTTGTTTTACCTACAGAATGGGAGAAGATCTTTGCGCACTACAAAGGAGATAGAGGGCAGATCTCCAGAATATACAAAGATCTCCAGAGAAACCAAAACACCAGAACAAACAAACTGCTCAAGAAATGGGCATGGGCCTGCAGGATTTAACCTCCGGCTGCCAGAGGCGAGCCGAGGGCTGCGGGAGAGGACGTCTAGCTCGGATCCCGAACCCAGTCCGCCATGTGCCCATGGCTCATGGCAGGCTGGGCCCGGGCGGCCAGTGCGCCATTTGGCGCCAGGCTGAGCCTGCTGGCCGCCCGGCCGGGGAGCTCTGGGGTATTGGACATCTGAATCGCTGCTGAGATAGCTCTAGAGTGACCCCACTGTTTCTGGGATCTGAGTCAATCCTAAAGATTCCCAATGCCAGTAACTCTTCCTTTGAAGAACTTCCAATCCCTTAATAATGCTGAGCTTTAAACACCTATCAAGTAAAAGATAAGCTCCGGCTTGAGTAGCCGGCTGGCACCTAATGGTCCTCGGAGCAACCACGTGCAGGTGCGTGATTTACGGCTAGGAACGGTCCCAATCTGGGATGCCACAGCTGGGATGAGGTTCCCACCAAGGGGTGTATGTGCTGGAATGGGGGCTGCGTTCTATCTAGGAAACAGTTGCAGTCACCCGAGGCACTAGTGTGGGCTGGGATTGGATGCACCAGGCCGGTTCAGATCCCAGCACCATCTGGTGTTATGGAGAAACAGGGTAGATGTGGGACTGACTAGGCTGGGTCTCAATCCCCTTCTGAGCCATGTGTGAGCTGTATGTGGGTATGGACGAGCCATGGCTGGGCTGAAACATCCAACAACAAGAGTCAGAATGGGGTGAAAGCCAGCCAGGAAAAGCCACTGTTCCTGCTAGGACAGGAGGTGAACTGAGTAGGGTTGGCTCAAGAACCCCCTGGCAAGCGCAAAATCTGGCATTGGGAGGGGTTCTGATGGAGGAGCCTGGGCAACTCCTCTGGCAGGACACAGTCCCTGCAGGTAAGCGCGAGAAGCATGATTGGAAACAGCCCAGAATAGGCCATGGAAAGTTTCCCACTGGCATGCATTCGGCATGGGTCAGGAGCAGACCAGGCTGAATCAGTTCATGTCATTCTCTGGCAAATCCGATCACCAGAACAGAGTGTGGAATGGGCCGGGTTTGGTTGCGACAAAACCAGTACACATTATGGAACGCCAGGGCGCGGTTGCCTGTACTGGATATGAATGCAGCACCCATCCAGCACACGTGAGATCCAGGAAGGGAGGGGCAGAGCTGGCAGGGGGGTTAAGGGGCTGGTCCCCTCGCTGGACAACCACTCCCACTGGAGAGTGTTGGCTGGGATAGAGACAGACACGACTAAGCAAGGCTACAACACCTGTGCGCTGCATGTGGACAAGATCAGGGCCACAGCATCAGCTGGCAGAAGCTGGCACTGGGGACTAATTCTGTCGAGTCAAATCACAGGACCACCTAAAGAGTGCATAAACCGGGACAGAGAGACCTGGGAGGGAAAAAGTGGGTTCCCCCTTCTTGGGTCACTATTCCCGTGGGAGGGCATGAAAACTAGGACGGGGGCTGGGATGGCTAGACAGAGGCACTCAACAACATCTGTGAGGGCTGGATGGTTGAGTCGATTAGATAGAACTAAGCTTTAATACCCATTGACAAGTACCAGAGCCAAATGGGATGGGGGACAGACTGGTCTTCTGCTACACAAATTGGCAAACCAGGGTAGGGGGCAGGCTTGGTGGGGGTTGTTGTGGGTCGCCCCGACTAGGCTGCAGCTCCCACTGGATGATGTAAGGGCCGAACCAGACTGGACTGCAACACCCATTGGTTCCAGTGCAACTCGGGACTGAAAACAGAACCAACACAGCAATTGCAACCACCAGCTGATCAGGGTGATGGACTGTGCCGGGCCCTGTGCTTGCTAGAACATACAAGAATCTGGTCTGGGAATACCTCAAAGTATCTTTGGAGATCTCCCCACTTGAACTGCTGGACTCAGAATTCTAACCAAGAAAAGACAGAAGACAGAATAGGACAATCATTCATCTCAGCTACATGTTGGCAGCGAAATATGGGACAAACGGAGACTTCATGATGGACCATATCAATCAGTGGACCACCTCATCGAGCGAAACTGGCAGTGACTCATAACTGGAGAACTATTAACTCCACTTGAGCACATATCTCAGAGCATGCCCCACATCCGGGACTTGGGGTGGGCGGGAAACCGGGTGGGGCTTCTCCCTCAATATCCCCTTTTACCTCAGACACATGATGGAAACAATATGGACATAATAGCATTGCCCACCTCCCTATCCCCCTGAACCTTTTTTTTTTTCTTCTCTTTCTTGATTTTCCTTCAACTATAGTTAACTATGTAAAGATTGTCAACAACAATACAATAAAATGGATTATAAAAAAAAAAAAAATAAATAAATCTTTAAAAAAATAAAAAAAAAAAAAAAAAAAAAGAAATGGGCATGGGAAATGGGCAGTCACTTCACAAAAGAACAAACCCAAATGGCAAACAAGCATATGAAAAAATGCTCAAGTTCCCTGGCAATAAGGGAAATCCAAATGAAGACAACAATGAGGTACCACCTAACTCTAGTAAGGATGGCACACATACATAATACCACCAACACTTGCTGGTGAGAATGTGGGGAAAAGGGAACCCTTCTCCACTGCTGGTGGGACTGCAGACTTGTACAGCCTCTATGGGAATCAGTTTGGCGAATACTCAAACAACTGAAAATCAACATACCATATGATTCAGCAATAGCACTCCTAGGGATATATCCAAAACATCTCCTACACAAGAAAGCAACATGCACGCCTATGTTCATAGCAACACAATCTACAATCGCAAAAACCTGGAAGCAACCAAAATGTGCATCAACAGAAGACTGGATAAGAAAGCTATGGTTCATTTACTCTATGGAATACTACTCAGCTATTAAAAAAAACAAAATGCAGTTCTTTGTGGTCAAATGGGCCCGACTGGAATCCATCATGCTAAGAGAAATGAACCAATCCCAAAAGGTTAAATACCACATGTTTGCCTTAATCTGAGATGAAAAGATGACAACCTGAAAGATAGTACCTGTATATTGTAATATTAGTGCAATCTCTAACAACCTGTATCCAATGCAATAAGATAATGCAATATAATCTATAAACCAACAATTAATGTCAGAATACTTAAGATCTACATCGAAAAACTGTAAAACCTACTATACCCTCAATACGCTATGCTAATCCGTAATGGGGAGGGAGTGCAGGGAAGTCTTTCAGGACCATAAAAAGAGTGAGGAAAAAGTACAATATAGCCTTTCAAGATCAAATCTGGTAATTCATAGACAGCAGACTCAAAACAGCACTAAACAATAGTAAAACTACTATACCAATGCATGAGGGGGGAATCGGGTGCGATCCTGACAACCTCTTAAGAGGAGGTCATGTGCGTGGAGCAGGGGGGCACTCCAGAGTGGAGCAGGTGGTAAGGAGGAAGCTTGGATCCCAACCATGAAGACTCCCAGACCTTCACCACAAACTATTAATACGAGCAACAAGGACTACATCCCAACTGCCTAGGAGATCACAGGGAATTGGATGCTCTCTGAGGCTGAGTACTCTGAGGTCACCCACCCCCAACCGGAGCTTCCCCAGGGGATGGAAGAAGTCCAAACACTACCGGGCAAAAACCAATGTCATCGGAAAGACAACCAGAAGCCCTGAGCGGTCAGCAGACACAGAAGAACAATAAATGTCCTTCGGGACCAGGGAGGAGAGCTTTCTCTGGTCCGAGCCTGGCTCCACCAGTGGCATCATTTTCTTCAAGAAGGTTCTTGATTTTCATTTCTTCAGCTACACATTAGTCATTTAATAGCATGTTATTTAACTTCTTGATGTTGTTAATTTCTTTTTTCTCCCGGATGTTGATTTTGTTTTGTAACTCTTCATTTAAGGGGATGTGTAGTAGCGTGTAATGGAGACTGTCATATCTAGTAACATGTGATTTAACTTCAGGCATTGTAAATTTCTATTTTTCTTTTTATGGTTGATTTTGTATCATGACTTTTCATTTAAGGGGATGTACAGTAGTTGTGTAATGGAGACTGTGAATACTAGTAACATGTCATTTAACTTCATGGCATTGTAAATTTCTTCTTTCTATTGTTGATTTTGAAACATGACTTTTCATTTAAGGGGATGTACAGTAACTGCGAAATGGAGACTAACAGTCAGCTGTGAGGATGTAGTGTGGCATGCATTTCTACTTCCAGACAAAGATGGACTTGCAATGAAACTGTTTACTATATCTTGACAATAGGATTCTGGACTCTGCCATTGTCCATGCCCGCAATGATGAACATATGAGTGAGTATGAAGAACTATATGTTAGTAATGATATAGAGGAACTGGGGGGGAGGAAACTGGGGAGGGGATAAGGGAATATGAAACTGTATTATAAAATAATAACAATAATAATAAAATGCAGTGAAAAAGTTACATTAAACACAGAAATGTATGTAGACTAAAAAAAAAAGCATATTGCTATTAATAAAAGCATCCTTAAATTCCTCTAGCCAGAAATCATAAAAGCGGCTAAAACATATACATGTTCTATGCTTCAAAAATTTGCAGGGACAGGTTAGCTTTTAAGATCACAATAACTGTGTTTATCGCCATAGCCGTTTCAGCTCATATTCTCATCACTTTCATTAATGTTTAGGATGCTTATCAAGCCATTTTCCAGAAGATGTGCTACATGTCTAGGCCAGATTCTGAGGCAATGGTTAGGCACACAATAAGGTGTCCAGAAATGGCATGGGCTTAATTGTGTTCTTGTTAAAGGCCCAGTCCACAGGACATTGTCAGCAACATTAACTCCCAAGCTCACATCAGTTGCAAAACCCATCTCACAAGGGCAAACAACAATTCCTCAATAGATTACAGAATTCTTAGCAGTGTGATTGAGTGTCCATGCAAAAGCGGTGAGACTGTGTTAGATGTTTGGAGAGAGATCCACCAGGCCTTGCCATACAGCTAGAAGCTCCTCGCAGCCTTGCCAACAGGGGAGCTGCTCTCTTCACACCTTTGTGTCATCCACACCCACTGCATGGATCACAACATTTCAGCTCTTGCTGATACCGGTAGATTTTTATGAGAATTTTGGAGCTATATTAACTAAAAGTTACTGTGCACATGCACGTCCAAACGTCTGATGACGGAAGCACAGGAATGGAGTCACAGACACTGGATAGGCTGTTTGGAGCTATTGATCAGTTAGGCTTAGGTTTCAGCTGAGGAAATGGAAAAGCACTCAGAATATGTAATTTTTTAAAGCTTTGAAATTTTCACTGAACACCTAAAAACTCCCCTCATGCTTCAGTTGCTGATCATAAATTCTCTTAGGGATGACTATGTTGAGCTGTGATACACCTCAGGAAAAGTGAACCTGTCTTAAGATCCTTATGATGAGGAAGTCATGCATGCAAAGATTCAACCAACCAGAGAAAGATGAGCCATAGGGTACACACAAACTCCAAGGGGCTGGGTTGTGAAAATATGAGATCAGCAAGAAATTAAAAATGCATTTTAGAGACAATAAGTAATACTGATGAAAGACTAGAAATCCCATCATCACACCTTACGTTAGCACATTACTTCAAAGATGCTGTTTAAGCCATTAGATTGTGAAATAAACAAAAATTCAATAAAAAAAAAATAAAGTCCTACATCCAGCTGAAAAATCAAAGTTGACTAACAGTCCTTTGACCCAAATTAAGTTACATTGCAATCTCTGGTTTAAATAACAACTAGAGGGCCCGGCATGATAGCGTAGTGGTTAAGGTCCTCACCTTGATCGCTGGGATCCCATGTGGGTGCTGGTTCTGGTCCCCGCAGCTCCACTTCCCATCCAGCTCCCTGCTTGTGTCCTGGAAGAGCAATCAAGGACAGCCCAGAGCATTGGGACCCTGTACCTGCGTGGGAGGCCTGGAAAGAAGTTCCTGGCTCCTGGCTTTGGATCGGCGCAGCACTGGCCGTTGTGCTCACTTGGGGAGTAAATCATCGGACGGAAGATTTTTCTTTCTATCTCTCCTTTTCTCTGTGCATCTGCCTTTCCAATAAAAATAAATAAATCTTAAAAAAATAACAACTAGAGATAGAATTTAATTTTAATTATTAAAAAAGTTATACAGATTTTTCTTGATTAGTTTATCATAATTTAGCAACTATTATTATTGATGGGCTTTAACGTAAGATTTCATAAATATGATACTTTTGTGTTTTAGCTTGTTCATTTGTTTTAAAGATTGATTTTATTAATTTAAACATCAGAGTGAGAAAGAGACAGAGAGGGAGGGAGAAAAAGAGAAGAATGAAAGAGTGAGAGAAAGAGAGATCTTTTATCCATTAGTACACTTCCTAGATGGCCACAATGGCCAGGAAAGGGCCAGGCCAGACCCAGGGTGCTGAACATGCATCTGGGTCTTCCTCTTGGGTCGCAGGGACAAGAATTTTTGTTAATCCATTAGCAGTTTGTTGGAAGGTGGAGCAGCTGGGTCACAAACTGGCACCCAAATGGGATGCCAGTTCCACTAGCTTTACCAATTATGCCTCGATGCTGTCCCACTTTTCTGATTATTTTGGGCATCGTTTATCAGTTAAATATTTTTGAGGCAAAGGAGTAGTTTTGCTTTTTGTTTTCATTCATAATGGAGTAGCTTTGAATTGTACTTTTCTGGGAGGTTTACTCCTTCCACATTCTTTCATTATGCTGACGATCTGCCACTGCTTCTCTGTGTTGCACATGCTTAAGTTACAGTTATTGGGCTAGCCACGTTGTGAAGAAATGCCATCAATGTTTGTTAAGCTTACCATGTCCTAATTTGCCTTTCATTTATAAGTGATATCTTCACTGGACACGGTTGTCTAGGTTGACATATCTATTTTTTAATTTAAAGATTATCTGGCATTTATCAGTTGCATTTTTCATAGTTCTTCCTTGTGTTTTACTTTTCAAAGTTTGATCATAATGTGTTATAATAAAGACCATTCCTGAGTATGCCTGCTTGGGGTTTTATGTACTTCCTGTACTTGGATATCTCCATATTTGAGAATTTTTCTGTTACTATTTCACAGAATAATTTTTAAATCCTTTATTATTATCTTTTTTCAATTCTGTCAGTACTAAGACTTGTAGATTTGGTCATTTAATGTTATTTCCTAAATTACAAACATTGTTTTCAGGTTTTCCTACATTTTTCCTCTTTTCAACTTTTTGAAAAAAAAATCTGTATTCTAAGTTAGATATTCTTTCTTCTGCCTCACTGAATCTGTTCATAGTTTTCCACTTTACTTTTATATGACATACTGAATTCTTCATTTCTAATATTTTAGCTTGACTTTTTCTTTAATATCTTAATATCTTTGGAGAATTTCTCCTCTATGTCACATAACCACTTATTTCATGTAACTGATTTTCTGTAGTTTTGAAGAATCTTACAGCTGTTCTATCAGATTCCTTTGGAGACATTTTGTTAGACCTTTCATCTTCATAGTCTAACCTTGGCTCATTTGAATAGTTATTTTGCCTTCCTTATTCATTTATCCTATTTTCTACATTTTTAAAATCACTTGTTAGTGTCTCCTCTGAAGGTTTTTTTTTCTTAGAAATGCATCACCATGTCTTGCTGGGATGTCTGTGATGTAGAGTGGACATCAAAGAGTGTGCTGAGTAGTGTGGCTACTCGGGATAGCATTTGTGGGAAAGGCAAGAGATTTAGGCATGCTTGATTTGGTCTCAGTATAATATTTTTGAGGAGCGAATGATCACATTGGCTGGAATGTTCGTTATTTCAGCTCTTCTTTCTTCAGCTCAAAGTGAATCACTGATCATTACCTTTGGCAAGCTCCCAGTGGTTGTGCACCCCAGTCTCTCAGGTGCATACATTTGTACATTGCATATATTCACTGTGCACTCCTTAGTGTGAATGCTAGACCTTCCCATGAAGTCCCTCCCTAGAACTATCTTGAGTTCTGAGCTTGTGTATTCTCAGTAGATGAAGGAAAGGAGGATTCCCAGTAAACAGTTAAATATACCTTGACAATATTATACTATCTGTGTCTATACCTACAATTCCATTATGTACTTAAATAGTAGACTATTAAATTATATTGCTAAAAGACTGTACTATTATCATAATATGGGGGGACATAATAGGAGGGGAAATTGGGGAGAAACAACATGGAGAGAATGGTGGGAAATGTAACATGGAATATGATAAAAATAATTAAAATAAAAATGCAATAGCGTTCTCAGTTTTGTGGGTCATGCAAGTCTGACACAGGATTCCCACAGGTACAGGAACTCCACACTCCCAGGATGCATGGAATCATTCGTGAAATGAGCTGTTTGTCTCACATGTGTTGGAGCGCTGCCTCAGCAAGCTCAGGCTGGTTTTATTAGGGGGAGGAAGAGTGAATCAATGTGGCCTCACTTTCAAAGAGCTAAGTGGATGTCCTTGCTCCTTCAAGATCTCTAGGCTGGACCGAAAGTGAGTAAGGCCCACATAGTTTTCACCCAAACAAAAATACACCAGTAGCAGGTGTGCTACTGTAGCCTCCACTTGCATTTTTCTGCGTCGATGCGATTTTGGGGGGTACTTCTGTGTTGGTAGGGGATGTGAGCAGTGAGATCTTTCAAGCAGCTAAATATTCTGCACCCTGACAACACTCCAGATTGTATTTAATGTCGGGGGGTATGGGATTCTCCTCTTCAAGCAGAATTACCAATGGCATGGTATGTTGAGCAGCTTACTCTCATCTTGTTCTAAGAAGACAGTGTTTCTCCATCAGCTAATGGCCATGTGAGTTGCTGGTAGCATACTGCCAATTGCTCAGTTTTTGTGTAATTCCCTTGCTGCTTCATGTAATCTCTGTTTTTCTCTGAAAGTTCAAATGAAAATATTTCCCCCAACTTTTCTGGAAATTGGTATTTTGTTTTTCTGGATTGGTATGTGTTTTCTTTGTTCAACCAGTTTGGAAGATAACAATAAATTATTTTATATTCATCTTGGTATCTTGCTCTTAATTTCAGATATGGAGTAAATATATCAATATTCCCTTTAAGAAAACATTTTGAATCTCATTTCAGTAAAAGCAATGATCAATATGAGAATGATTCATCTTAAGTTAACTGAGAATAGAATGCATAGCACCATTCTAAAGAAGGCAATGATGGATGTAAGATTAATAACTTAGCTTTAGTATTTGATAAATGTAAACTTGTAAAAGTTAAGTATGGCAAGTTCTGCAGATAAAGATAGTAGTAGCATTGTCATAAGGCAACGATAGCTCAACTTTTCTCTAGAGATAGATGAAATTAGTAGTTGAAACATATTCTTTAATAATTAGATGAAACAGAGCTCCAAACAGTTGGATTTTTTTAAATCTTTTTTTTTTTCAATTTATACTCAGAGAGAATTCTTCCCTCTATCCTATCATTCACCAAATGTATATAAAAGCAGGACTAGACCAGGATGAAATCCTGTGTAGAACTCCATCCTGATTGCCCACATGGATTGTAGGAAGTCACTGATCAGACCATCATCTACTATCTCCGAGTATTTGAGCTGGTAAGAAGATGAATGGAAGGAAGAACGCATAGTCTTGAAGCTGGCACTCCATTTTAGGATGCAGAAATCCAAAGCAGCTAGCCCAAGGCCAAATCCCCACCCCATGATTTGAAGTTTAGAAGTTCAAAACAGCATATTAATATCTCTTTTTCTCCATGTGGAACAGTTGTACCCATCAAGATGCATAAAGCTGTGTTAGAGATATTTTTGCTCACTATAACTGGGAGGAAAGTGTCATTGGCTTCTAGTGGATATTGGTTAGGGATAGTGCTAACATTCCGCAATGGATACTGTTGTCACTCACAACAAATTACCTGGCTTCTAGAGCTATTAATGTCAAGGTGAAGAAACTGTTTTAGCCTAGATTGTGATTCTTTTTTTTCATCAGGTTAGAAGACAAATTTATAATTTTTCTGTGATATTATTTTTAATTTGATTGCTAACATTTATCAATGTGCTAATTGCATTCTCCCCTAAATCATAATATGGTATAAAATGGGTATTATGAACTGATTAAGTAAATACTCAGATTTTTAAACTATTGAAATAAATTGTGATGTTTGTTATAGGATTATGTGATGTTAAACTTATGAAATTATTTTGTTTCAATTTTAATGTTACACCGATAGAAATAATTCTTATATTAAGAAAAATGTTTAACTCATATTCTTCAAATTTAGATTACCAGTAACATTATTGACTTAATTGGCATTTAAACTACAGAAGTATTTTCAGGGAAATTAACTCCAGTTAGTTTCATGATTTTTTTGCTACCTCAGATGGGCACTTGAATTGAGAATAAAGTATATTCTGATTTTATGTCACTTGAAGTGTTACATCATGTATTTAAATGATCATATGTGTATTCTTTTCCACTTATTGAAAATAAGCTGAAGTGTCAAACCTTCTAGTCTAAATCCATAATCAGTCATTTACTTATGTGACTTTCAGAAAGTTATTTATCTTGTAAGAGTCCTGAAGTCTCGATAAAACACTATCAGAGCATTACAAAGAAACCTAAAAATTGCATATAACACTTTTCTCATATTTTACATATTCCCTGATAGGATATATATCACAAATAGCAATGGGTGTTATTGGTAACAGATACAAATCACATTTTTTTCAAAAGCTAAAAGGTTCATAATTCTTCAGAGCCTTTGATCAGGAAATTTGTAGGATATTTTGGTCTCTATTATCTCTAGTTATAGTGGCAAAATATAACACATTCATTTATTCATTCATTCATCAAATATTATTGAACATCTTGTAAGCAATATGCACATAGAGAAGAATGGTAACACTTCATTTCTCTATTCAAGACTAGGGACGCATATTATTGGCTTAAAAGTACATTGTAATGAATACATAAAATGTGTGATATAGTAGATGATAAAAATTCAAGAAAGGAGGGTCATGGTATCCTTCAGGTTTGTGTAGTTTCATAGCAATCTTATTTTCTATATTAAGATGAATTGAGAGGCAATGAGAACTCTGTGACATGAACATATTCAATCTTTTTGGCTCCTCCCCAAAACCAAAACCTTTTATCTTCCCCCTTGGATGACTTTGGACCTTCACTTTAATAAACAAAATAAATTGCTTTATAAATACATATATAATCTGGGATATTTATTCCATTTTATTCATCTATTTCATCACAAGTGCTGTGTGGATTTAATTTATATATCATCTTCGAGTCTTGAAATCTTGCTCCTATTATCAATATACTTAGGGTTACACTTTCTTTTTCTAAAGAGTCAGCCATTTTTATTTGAGAAAGCAGTTAATTTGTCTGAAATCACATTGCAAACACAGTCTCCCATATGGTGCAGCTGCAGATTGAAGAACCCTGTGGTAGAGTAACTCACAGCCAGCCCAACTGTTGGCTGTTTGAGTCTCTCTGCATGTATCTATTTTCCAGTATTTTCTCCTCATTTTCTAGCTGCTTTGGTCACAACAAATTATGTTCTTCAACTTTTTAAACAGCAAAAATGAATTTCTATCCAAATTTTATCTGGGAATCACTGAAGTGATAACATTAGAAAACAAATAAATACAAATGAATTCTGCACCAATACATATATAAAATTTTCTTTACACTCGTTTCTATCTTTTTGTAACTTATTGCCTTATAATGTGTGCTCTATATATGCATTGTGTACATAGGGGAACATTCCACAGAAATGGAATTACAAGATATATTTGTCTTGATGTAAAGGCACTTAAAGCCCACACATGGTAGACTGTATAATGGCTGCCCACACTGGTCAACATATGTGTTCTTTACTCATTCTATTGATTCAGATACTTGTTACATCCAAAATTTCTTTCATAGACACACTCCGCAACTATTTTACTGCTGAGTATCTCTTAACTTAGGCACGCTGACACACTGAATTAGCTTTCATGCCACGGACGCATTTTTTATAGGCAGCTATCTGGAAGATGTGAAATGGAGAGCATTTGAAACAATATTGACTTAAATTATTGGCCTAAGAGATGTTTTTCCCCTCAAAATTACATTTTTATCATCTTGTGTTATTCTATCATTAAAATTATGGATGTCAGATTATCAAAAAGGAACATACCTATGGGAAAAAAAGGAAAAGGAGCTTTTTAAAAGATATAGTCCAATTTAATTTTAGTAGCAAATTAATTCCTATTTTTTCTTTAAGTGTTATCTCAGCTTCTAAGGTATGTCACTAAGAAGCTGGATGATATAAAACATATCAATTATTCAGAATGTAAACAAATATGAATATGTGGCGTTTCTAATAAGGAAAATATTTTAACATGTAAAATACCAAATCTGAGACATGTTACATTTGTCATATTGCTTTTCAAATTTTATCAAGTTTCTAAAAATCTAGCACACAACAAGTATTTTTTTAATGAGGTCTATTAGCGAGGACTGAATAGAAGAAAATTTTAGGCCACTTTTAGGTAGACACTAGTTTTATAAATTATTTATGAATTAACAGTAAGTAAATGAAAGGCTGATTGCTGACCCCTAATGTAAACAATGATTTCTTTGTCCCCTTTTCCTGAGCCGCATATTTCCATCAGGTAAAGATTCAAAAGAAAAGAAATAGACCTCCTACCCATAGAAAAATAAGTACTACAACACTAACTCAAATAGAAGGGTTCAAAAGAGAGTAGAAATTGTTGTCATGGTGACAAGTCCCAAATAGTCTAAATAAAAATATGTTGTATGAATTGATAAAATCATGAGTGTGTTTCTGATGCCTCTGGCCATAATTTACAGTATTATGATTGATGTAACAAGATGTACTCACATAATTACAGAAGTTCAGCACCTTGTGATTGTGTGAAATTAAGAAATTTCAAACATGAAATGGATGTCAGTTATTTCTCATTATTCATATTTACCTTCCCTATTACAACTGTATTGGTTAAACTTTTCCACTTTCAATTTTTTGATATATTCAGGTGTCTTATGTAAAAATAAAATTTTTTTCTCATATTGATTTATCTATTCAAATTTGTAATTTTTGATTGCCCATCACCCATGCAAAATCTTTATTTTTTTATGAATCTTTAGATGGGTTAACTAATTTCAAGTCAGTTATGTTTTCATATTACAATAAAATTATAATGCATTCCCCTTTCTGTTTTGGGATTGAATTCAAATCTGGAAATATAAAACCACAACAAAACAACACTCACCATCTGGAAACTTGACAGTCATAGTACAGTTTTTTTTTTTTTTTTTTTACAAGTAATGTCACTATATCTCTACAAATTCCTAAGTATGTGAAAATAAACATACACTATTTCCAGCTGAGGTTTTGGTACAATAGACATTTATGACAAGTTAATGGCAAAAAAACACTTATAAGAATCATAACTTTAATGATAAGTTGTACCTTTGAAATAGACGTAACATTTCTAGGGAATCTAATTTTTATATTACAAACCCCCAAAAAGATTTTTCACATGAAGAAATAGTTGTGCTGACGACTGTAAGCTAATAAAATCCTACCAGTTGTAAGTGACAGCACTGCTGTAAAGAACAATCCTAGAGAAATCCTAGCCCTTCTTTTCTGGTTGCTGAGAATATTCCTGAAGTAGCTAAAAAGATGACCGCACACAGAACATAGGTTACAAAGACATCTCTATATAACACCCTGAGGCAACCATATTCCAAATGCAAATTTTCAGACTGATGTTAAAGCAAGATTTAAGATCTGAACAACTGGAAATAGTTTAAATGATGTAGCTCTCTATATATTTATTCATTCCCTTAATTTTCCTATGAGTTGAAGCAGGAATCATGGGGATTTTGCAGTTTGTCTGTAGTTTTTGTTTTTCAAATGAGAATTGTGAAAGAATGCTAAACGGAATGTAGAAATTTTAAATTGAGAAAACAAAAAAACAAGTCATAGTATGGCACATGTGTGTCCTGTAGCTTTGAAACATTGCCCCCTTGACAGCCATAAGCATGTGAACTATGAAAATCAGCAAAAGAGAACATGTTAAATATTCCTGTGTCATTTTCTGACAAGCCCTTTTCATATGTCCAGAAAATAATTGCTAAATATGTATAATAGATTATTGGTAATATGCATGGTGCTGGTAAAACAAGCAAAAGTAAGAAATAGCATTCATTCATAAAGTTGTCATTATTACCTATAGATCCCATGTGAGGACCTGAAGCTTGCAATACAATGTGATAGGTACTGTAATGCAAGAAGTGCAGGTAGAATGAATAAGATGTGATAACTTTTATTTGTGAGTAAACTTGTAGCAATGTATTCCACAAAGAAAACTAGATTTAAGCTGATTTTTTAGAACCAAAAGGATATTATAAGGGAATTTCAGAATGAGAAGATGCAAACAGCTATCTTCCTTGAGCAATGATACAAAATATCTTAGAAACCCAATATGCCCATTTGACCTATTGTTTCATTATGAGGCATTGATATACAGCCTGATTTGAAGTGTTGTGTTACCTAAATATATATGCAGACTACAGAAGCAGTTTCACTGACTTTACTTTGTGCCTACTAAATATGCAGCAAGTCGAAGATTATATAACGTGGGATTCTTTGTTAGGGATTTCTGTGCAGTTCCTTAGAAAAGAATTTTCTTTATGCACAGGTGTTAATATTCTGCTCACATACTTCAAAAATAGAGAATTACATTTTCTCAGATGTCATTGAAAGCAATTGTGGACTAGTTGCAGACTATAATCTTCTGAAATATTATAGGATTTCTTTGCATTAACCTGTGCACAATTGAGCTAATGCGTTTTGTTGCTGGAATTTCACAGATCAATTGCACACAGTAGTTTGTATTCTTCTTCAGATTTGCTAACCTAAAAAATAACTCCGTGTTTTCAGACATAATGCATACTCGTAGCTCTGCTGTTTCCAATAGGGTGGTTAGTACTGATATAGTCTCTTCAGTTGTGGCACTGGGATCTTCACTGCCAGAATTGCACGATGTGTCTGTTCTCTAGACTCTTTGCCATCTGCCCAAATGTTGGTGATTGGAATGAATGTCACTACTAAAAGGTACCTAATGACTCTGGACCAAAGAGCTAGATGTGTTTTCCATACGAGGGTATCTGTAATCTCCGTATATTCAAAACAGAAAGTCCTGGGGTCACCTTTCAAAAACCAGTATCTGATGAGATTTCCCCATACTTTATATCTAAAATTGTTGATTCCTCTAAAAGTCTGTGTTCCTAGCCGTAAGACTGCAACAATCTTTATGCTTCTAGTACTTCGCCAGTGATGAAGCCGGCCTGTAGTCTTTCAGATGTTATTCCTGTGGTGCTTCTGGTGTTCCTGAAAATATCAGTTGGAGTTCACTTGTGATTGAAAAAAATGATAATGCTGATTATCCAGTTAGAATCCTTTTGTGATTTTTGTTGTTTTATGTACTGAGAAGGCCTGCTCAGATTGAAAGGATTGACTGAGAGATCTTCACATGTTGGCAGAGCATAATCCATTAAATGTTAGGTTTTAGGAAATAGAAAGGCTGCTTCAGCTACAGCTCAGACAGCCACATAGAAGTTATTGAATGTCAGCATCCACATCACAACACCAGATTCCCCAGAAAGACTATTCAACCTCTGAAACACAGAAGACGACATAATCTCTTCTACTAAAGGAGCTTATAATTGAGTTGAAGATTTGGCAAGATACAGAGTAAAATGTAACAAAATTGTGATGGTGGGTGGGGAAACACATGAATGAAAAGTGTGACACAGTAAGTAGCATACAGACAAGAGAAAACAGGCATTTTTTTAAAAGAATGGTTTATTCATTTGAAAGGCAGAGCAATGAAAGTTAAAGAAATGCAGAGATACTTTCCATCCACTGGTTCGTTCTAGAAATAGACACAATGGCCAGAGCTGGAATAAGCTGATGTCAGAAGCTCCATGCTGGTCACCCAGTAGTTTGGTCTACTTGCTGCTTTCCTTTCCAGCTGTATTAGCAAGAAGCTGGATCTAAAACAGAGTAGTTGAGATTCAAACTGGGGCTCCAATAAGTGATGCTGGCCTTGGGACCCTGCACCCGCCTGGGGGACTGGAAGAGGCTCGAGGCTCCTGGGTCCTGGCTTTGGATTGGCACAGCTCTTGTTGCAGCCGCCTGGGAGTGAATCATCAGATGAAAGATCTTCCTTTCTTTCTCTCCTCCTCTCTGTATATCTGACTTTTCAATAAAAATAAATCTTTTTTAAAATGAGATAAAACAAAGCAAAAAAAAAAAAAAAAACACCCTAGAAACCAAATTGTCATAAAGAAAAAGAAAAAAAAAGAAAAGATTGGGTATGCTAGAATGAGTTCACCAGAGATGTTGGGACATAAATATAGTTGTTTTTGCCCAACATGAAAACAAGCAAATGAACATATTTTTAAGGAGAGCACCATGTTAAGATCAATATGTTTTTTGCCAAGACAAACTGATGGGAAAATATTATTATCCTACTTACTTCATAGTAACAGGATGATACAATCTTAGCACAGCAAATGGGCAACAAGTTCAGAATGGCAGCCAAGCCTGTCTGTCTCATTGCGACCTGTGGCGATAACAGTATTTGAATATGAAGGTCTCAGATCATGACAGCTAGGCAGCTGTAAATGAGTGTTATTTATCAGCTATATTCAGTAGTCAGAAGATAGAAATGAATGAAAAGTCACAATTCAAGTTTCTAAACTTGAGCTAGCAATCAAAGATAACAGGTTGAAGGAGGTATGTGTCTTCATGAACAAATGCGCAAGTGAGGAAGCCTGCATATGCCGTTGTCACGCTTCTCAGATCCTCTTCACTGGGAAGCAACAACCATTTCCCATTGGATATTGGATGTAGAGGCTACTCAGGGCACATAGTTTCCTGTTTTAGAAAGCGGATTCGGAAACTGAGAGCTGCTTTGCCCAGCAGATTGTGAACCCATGTTCTCCAACTCGTGGGGCCTTGGATGCTATTGATTGCCACAGGACATAATCCATGAGGAAACCGAGTCAGTAACCATTTCTCCTGAAGGAGCTTGCCTTCATCTGAGATCACATCCTTGTTCGGCTTCTTTCTGCTGCCTATTTTCCCTCTGTCTGCTTCTGCCCAGGTTACTGCTTGTCCAATCAAAGATTAGTTTAGAGAACTCATGAGTTCGGATTATTCTTCTAAGAAACTCATTTTTTGAACCATGTCAGAAGTGGGAATCCTTTCAGCATGTAAGAGGTAGGAGAAGAGACCCAGTTGGAAGAATTTGCATCATTGTGAGTGCTCCTTTCAGTATTTGGTATGCTGTTTTAGTGCAGTAAAAACAATTGCCATTCCCCGAGTTGCTGGAGGCTGCAAGTGAAAGCTGTTCTTTGAGCATGTTAGTTGTATGGTTTATAAAACTAGGATAATAATAGTGTACATGATATACTAATGTAAAAGTATCAAATGTATGGGAGTTGTTTTTGTTATTTTTAGATTGTTCTTAGATAATTTTCCTGACAGGACAATACTTAATATTGATTCTAAAAATTGCTAATATTTAATTAATGTGCATCCATGTACTAGGCACTTGCACTATTCTATACATCTGTGTAATCTTTTTCTTTGAATTTTTTGAAAGTCAAATACACAGAGAAGTGCAGAGACAGAAAACTCTTCTGTTCCATCTGATGATTCACACCCCAAGTGACAGCAATGGTCGGAGCTGAGCCAATCCGAAGCCAGGAGCAAGGACTTTATTCTGTGTCTCCTGCCAAGGCCTGAGCCATCCTCCACTGCTTTCCCAGGCCTAAAACAGAGAGCTGGATGAGAAGCAGGGCTGCTGGAATTAGAACCAGAGCCCCCGTGGGATCGGTGCATGCAAGGCGATGACTTAAACTGCTACCATGCAGGGCCCCACAGCCACATAATCTTTTCAGTTATTTTGTGAGAGAAGTATCTTTCATAGTTGGGTTCATATGTGAAGCAAGAGGAATGAACAGATATGTGACATGCCCATGTTCTAGAAAGCACTAGGGGTGACACAACAGCACTGAACTTGTGTTCTTGAGTTCACATTGTTGACTATACACTTTTCTTTCTCATCCTCATTGATCCTCATAACAATACAAAGTTTAGACTTAACAGATTTGAACACTTCCTTTGATAACATGTTTAAAAAGAAATACAGGGCCCGGTGGCGTGGCCTAGCAGCTAAAAGTCCTCACCTTGAAGGCCCCGGGATCCCACATGGGTGCCGGTTCTAATCCCGGCAGCTCCACTTCCCATCCAGCTCCCTGCTTGTGGCCTGGGAAAGCAGTCGAGGACGGCCCAAAACTTTGGGACCCTGCACCCGTGTGGGAGACCTGGAAGAGGTTCCTGGTTCCCAGCTTCGGATCGGCACGCATCGGCCCGTTGCGGCTCACTTGGGGAGTGAATCATCGGACGGAAGATCTTTCTTTCTGTCTCTCCTCCTCTGTGTATATCTGGCTGTAATAAAATGAATAAATCTTAAAAAAAAAAGAAATACAAATATTTAATCTCCCTAACACAACTATAATCACTTATATAGATTGTATTTGAGGAAAAATCCCAGTAAATACATTTTGTTTTCATTCTTTAATTACTATGACAATGCAAGAGTGATTCAGAATGGAAACGTGTGACTATTATGTGTTATTGTTAGAAATGTGTTGCAAAAATCTGCCTGTATAAAATTTTTCCTGTAGAATTAAAGCTTTTACTAATTCATTGCTATTGTGAAAACTAGCTTTTCAATAATGTTTTCTATTTTGGATTTGTTTGAAATACTTTAAATAATACAGGAAAGGAAATTACATTTTTATATCTGTTTAAAATGTATTTTGATGATGGAAAACTATACAACTTCTGGATTACATTATATCATTCACAGTACACTTGTGGTCAATTTCGTGTAATCGACTAACTACAGTTCAATAATGGAGGAACAAATGTAATAACAGTGTACTGTATGTGTCTGCCAATACGTTATGCAGTGCTGTGAAGTACTTATTTTGACCCGCACTGCACAACTGAGGAAACTGGCACCCTGAAGGTGCAAGAAATCGGACACAAGCACATGGCTTTGAAGGGACAAGGTAAAAGCAGAATGCAGAACCTACAGCAATCAAAGTCCATCTTCATGTTAACCAATATGTCATCATTTCCCTGAAGAGGCAGGTCAGAAACACTTTATTTTTGGAAAATTTAATACATGTAGAAGACAGATGGAAAAGTGGTGAGCAGAAGACATGAAGAGCTTTTTTTGTTGTCTTTTGCTGGCTACAGAAGAAAAAGTTTAGGTAAGTGCTTATGATGTTGAGGCAGCATCTTTTCCCTGTATAACCTTAAATATTGCAACAATTAGTTGAAATATTAAAATCAACCAAATTATTTTTATTATCTTTACTATCTAGGTTTATAAGAAGGGATGGAAACAATACTCAAGGGTCATTTCATTGGAGACAGACTTTGAAGCATAATTTATGCCTTTAGGATGCTTTCCAATGCCGTTTGGCCTCATTTTTGTACCCTACAAAATGAGGAAAGTACTGTTTAATTCCTAATGGCTAGATTTAAAATTTACTTATTCATTGGAAAGGCGAGAGAAAGAGAGAAAAAGAGAGAGAGAGAGATTGATTTAACCTCTGAATCATTTTTCAAATGACTGCAATGGTTACAGCAAGGCCAGGCTGACAAACGCATATCAAAATGCCAAACAAATCTCCTAAGTGACTGGATGAATATAAGTGAGTGGGCTATTTTCTACTACTTCTCCAGGTGCACTGGCAGGGTGTTCACACGGGTTCCTGGCATCACAGGTGGCAGTTTAGCACATTCTGCTACAAGACCTGACTCACAGCTAGATTTATACATGGTTTTATGGGAACAGAACTACAAGTTCAGTGTTTTCCCATATAGACGACATTGAGTCCTACAGGTTGCAATCATAGTGGTCATTAAGGTTTGTTGCAGGCTAAGGAGTTGATAGCGCTCCTTAAGCTGAGCAGTAACAGGTACTGGGCTTGCAGCTAAAAACACCTGGACTAATTGGACTCAGCTGTATCCAATTGCTTGGCTAAATTAGAACTTTGAGGGAAGAGTGTATCAGGAGAGGTGAAGGAGTGATAAAGAGAGTCTTTGGAGAGACTTCTACCATCACTTGTCTCCTGTCGGTGCTTCATCCCCAGAACCTCTCCCTGTCCACGTTACTGGCTCAGCTGACCGGAGCAAAGGTAAATAGAGTAAAGCAACTGATGTAGAATAGTCTTTTTTGTTATTATAGTAATGAGGAGAGTACTGCAGAACTCCGTGGAAATACCCCTTCCTTACATTGCGACAATTCTAGGACTTTCTGTGCCTGTAGATGGAGCTCTCTAATCTCTTCTTCCAATAGTCACATGATTGTGTTTTCTTAGTTCATGTCTGAATTTCTATCTTCATAAATGCCATCCATCATTGTGGATAAGAAGCATACCTTAACTCTCTTGCTTCAATGCAACCTGCTCTCCACTCATCACATCTATAGGATTTTGTTTTAAAATAAGGTAACACTCACAGGTAATGGAGTGGAGAAATCCGACTTTAACATCTGCTCGGAAACATTATTAAGTTCTATCTGTACTTAAGTGAAGTATTTAAACCAACGGTCACCAAATTAGTGACAGTGTTTCAATGAATCTGGTATTATAGTGTTTCAATGAATCTGGTATTTGTTCTCAGCAGCATCAAGGTTAGAATCGAAGTAAAGTGAAATCAGTTCCTCCGTTGTCGCTTCTGCCTCTCTCCGAACTCTTGGTAGTTGCTGTTTTGGTTGCAGGCATCCAGATATCTCTTATTCTTCTGATTTACCGTGTTGCAGCACAGGCTTTGTAGACACTTTATTTAGCATGTTTCTAGAGATTCGTTGTTAAAATTATTTATGTGTCTGTGAGTGTCACTATTGCAGCTATGTGGTGATATGCCATTTTCAGTGTCTAAAATCATATTTGGATTCATAGCCAATACAGTAGCTTATTTTATTTATTTGATAGGGAGAATTAGAGAGGGGAAAAGGGGGAGACTGAGAGATAAACAGAGATATATTTCATCCATGTGGTGGGTAACTATGAAAAGGCCTGTACGAATGGGGCTGCGGAAATCAAAATCAGGGAGCAGAACTCCATGGCAGTTGTCCTCATGGGTAGCAGCACTAACGAGCATCATCCATTAATGGCTGCTTCCCAAAGGCATGGGGAGGTTTATCTGAGACAGAGCTGTGGCTCCATCCTAAACACTCTTATAATCAAAGTTGGAAGTTTAATGTTTTCTCTACAATACAGTAATCTATACATTCAGATTTTATAAAAATTATTCAATTCTGAGTTTTCTGCTGTATTATATACCTACAAGCAATCCATAAGAGATAATTTTGCCATAAACAGAACTTTGTAAAGTGCAATGCTGCTAAAAACAAAACAAAACAAAACAAAACAAAACAAAAAAAACCCGACTGCATCCAGAAAGCTTGCTGCTATCTACCCTGAAGCTTGTTTATGCCAATTTACATGTTTGGCACATTTTGTATACCTCTTATATATCTGCTATAATGATTGAACTTTTATGTAGACTGCTGGGTAGTGGTATATATATATTAGGAACACTGGTTGTGCTGCCGTGACGGCCTAACTGGCTAATCCTCTACCTTCAACTGCTGGCATCCCATACGGGTGCTAGTTTTTATCCCAGCTGCTCCATTTCTCATCTAGACCCCTGCTAGTGGCACGAGGAAGCTGTAGAGGATGACCCAAAGCCTTGGGACTCTGTACCCATATAGGAGACCTGGAAGAAGCTCCTGTCCTGGTTCAAATGGCTTCAGCCACAGCCATTCCATCCGTTTGAGGAGAGAACGAGCAGATGGAAGATTCTCTTTCTCATCCTGCTTCTCCTCTGTAAATGTTCCTTTCCAATAAAAGTAATTCATTCAGAAAAAAATAGCCAAAAAATAGAAACCAGGAAATTATTAGCAAAACTATTTCAGTAGACATTGTATATTCCTTCTCATGAAAAGAAACTAGGGTAGACAATTCCATTTGTTGTTTTCAAAGAATATTGCTGGTCCTTCAAGTAAGTTTTAGTGTTTAAGTGCCAAGTGAACCGTTTTATTTTTTCTTTTTAATTGATTCATCCAACAGATATTTTCAATAGCACAGTAGCAAGCATTTCTGAGTTTACTGATATAGAAAGATCAAAAAAGTTCTAGGGGATAATAAATCTGATGAGCTGAACTAGCAGTGACTACACACAACATGACAGATCACACTGGACCCACATTGAGACACAATGTGCTTAAAATAAAAAAGAAGTGATGATTTGATCTGGATTGAAGAAAATCATTAAAGAGAACACTTCAGGAAGAGCCCCTAGCACTGACCTAAGTATCTCTTAAGCTCATCAAATGTCTATGAAAGAGACTCTATTTTGTCCTGTAGTTGAAAAAAAATCCTGTATTTAGTATATAGTTTATACAAATCTGATATCCAGATAAATGATTAGAGTTGAGGAAATGATATTTTGAAGACTGGATTTGTAACAAATTTGGCTAAGATTAAAATCACTATGTGGTAGTATAATTTTCAATTTCAATTGCCTATGTCTACCATCTTAAAATGAAAATTATATGCTACAGAATGACTCAAAATAGATTATTCTTACTTTATCTTCATTCACTGCTGAATTTGTTTGTTGTAACAGGACTCACTATGGAATCTATCCTTAATAGCCATAATTTTTGTTCACAAATCAACATATTTTAACATTTCTTACCCTACTTGTTCATGAGTGCGTCCCTATACTAGATCGCTGTTTCTTAACTTCTTTTGGTAAAAATAGTTTTCAAAGCATAAAATTGTGACTTTAAGACAAATAAGAAAAGAACATGTATCAAAACATTTTATTTCACTGTTAATTAGTGAGAGGAACTGAAATATTGAAAATTAGTTCAAATGAGACTCCAAAGATTGGAGATAGATAGTGAATCATAAATATAGAATCAATTTGCTACTAGCTGGGAAACTAATTCTTCTATAACTGAGAGAATATCAACCTAATCTTTATGGGTGAAATCTTGTCTGCATGGAGATGTATTACTTGTATTATTATCCGTCTTTTAATAACTTATAAAACTAAGTAATCCTACTCAAAAGAAATTTAAAATCCCTGTAGGATTAGGTAACGAGAGGGGATTCTACTGGAAGAATTTCTTCTTTTTTTGACAAGACAACCATTAATCTTTTCTAAAATTTCAAAGTTTTCAAAATCACATACACATCTTTTTGTTTCTTAAAAAAAGTTTCATTTTCAATGTAGAGTTACACAGAGAAAAGGGTTTTCTGCCAGCTGGTTCACATTTCAAATGGCTGCATCAGGCAAGGCTGGGCCATGCCAAGCAGAAGCCAGGGACTTCATCCAAATCTCAATGTGGGTGGCAGGGTTCCAAGTACTTGGGCCATGTTCTGCTTTCCCAGGCACAAAAACAGGAAGCTGAATTGGCAAATAGAACAGCCAGTGTTTAATCAGTACCCATATATGATGCTGATGCTTTAGGCAGTTTAGGCAGTAGCTTAACCCATGTACCCACAGCACCACAAATAATATAACTGTCTTATTTTTATTTATTTTTAATTGGAAGACCAATAAGATTTGCAGAGAAAAGGAGAGACAGAAAAACATCTTTCATCTGCTGGTTCATTCCACCAAATGGCTACAATGGCTGAAGCTGAGCTAATCTGAAGTCAAGAGCTAGGAGCTTCTTCTGGGTATCCCACATGGGTGTAGGGTTGCAAAACTCTGGGACATTATCCCCTGCCTTCCCAGGCCATGAGCAGGTATTTGGAAGGGAAGTGAAACAGCTATGACACAAACCATTACCACATGGGATCCTGATACTTGCAAGGTGAGGATTTAGCTATTGAATCATTGTGCTGAGCTCAACAGAAATATCATTATTATTACTTCTTTGTAATAGACATTTGAAAACTTTTTTATTGAATAAATCTGTGGTGATACTTACAAAGTTTGAGGAAAAGCCCCAATTATAGGCAACTGCCTTGGTTGCCTTGTACCTAGGCAAGTGTTAACACTGCTGGGAGGGAAAACACCTAATAGCTGGCACATAGTCTGTGCCTGGTTAACAAGAAATCTGTGTTAACTACACCAGAACTGGAGGGTCATGGGATGCCTAGTTGGACTAAGCCACAGTACCAGACATTGAGTGTTGCAGCAGGGTGTGGGCCATTTCAGTATGGGCTGCAGCACCTAAACAAACATGATTTGGTAACAGATTCTGGAGGAATAGTGAGGGCTTACATCTGTTGGACTGCAGTACCTGTTGGTTTTGCACAGAGAGCTGCAGTGGTGATGGGGTGAGCCAGGCTGGATCATAGAATTCACCTGATACTCATGGAAACTATACCTGCTGTGTCACGTGACCACATGAGCAGGCTAGGCTAGGCTATAGTATCTACCAACAAGAGCTGGAATAAGTGCAGGTTTGTCAGGTTGGGTTGGGATGCCTGACACTGAATGCTGTAGCACCCAATAACACACACAAAATCTGAGGCTGGTAGTGGGCCTGGTATGCGAACTTGGGAATGCTCCAGGTAGGCTGCTGTTCCTACTGGTGAGCATGGAGTCTTCTTAGGATAGGCTGGGCAACAGCATTTGCCCACGTATGTGTAAGCTGGGTCTGGTGGTGGGCCAGTTTACATCAGATTGGCAGGAACAAGGATTGGAATAGGGCACAGGCCAGGCCAGGTTGGATTGCAACACCCCCAGTTCACATGAGGGTTGGGGATAGCCCAGGCTCTGACGCTACTGTACCTACTTGTGAGAGCAGGGTCTGGAACTGGCCAGGCTCAGCCTTGCTGAAACACTTGCAGGCTAATGCCAAGACTGGGGGTAGGCCATCAGACACTGGGCCATAGTACCTGCAAGACCCAAAGGTGGGAGCATTCAGGGAATTCAGAGACCATTTGGGCAGCTGCTTTCACTGGTGAACGTGAGAGGTGGAACATGGGGAGAGCCAGTTCAGGGATTAGCTGGGCTGGGCTAGACTGTTGTATTTACTGGTATACTTGAGAGTCAGAATGGGTTCAGGCCAGCTAGGCTAAGCTACACCATCTATGGCAAGTTCTGCAGCTGGGTGCGAGTCATGTCAGGCTGGATTCCAATAACTGTTGGCAGGCACAAGATTTGAGCCCGGTAGTAGGTTTGGTGGGGAACTGTGGGTACTCTCCTGCCGGGATGCAGCTCCCACTGGTGAGCACGAGTATCAGGGCTGAGGGTTGTTAAGCCTAGTAAAGACACTAGCTCCCATTAACACACTAATGGGCCAGATCTAGGGCAAGGTCTGGCAGTGCTAAAATACAGCACCCATGGGTGTGCATGACAGCCAGATGGGTTGCAGGATGGACTGGGCTGGGTTGTAGTATGTGCTGGCATACACAAAGTCAGGGGATGGGTAAAGACCTAGCTGGGGACGTTAGGGGTAGCCCTGACTAGGCCGTAACACCTGCTATTATGTGTGAACCTGATGCTGCATTGGTTGGTGCACTCAAGAGTCAAGTCTGAGGTCACCCCAGGCGTAGTTTCCCAGGGACTCCCCAGCTTATATCCCTGGACTCAATACCATGCCTTGGGGAGGATCACAATATATGTGATCTGAACTTGGAGTGCATGTGTTGGAACTGGGCCTCCGTGCTGATGCCTGTGCAATGAGGGGACTGATCCCCAGATGCACATGGGGGACATCACAGCCCAGATCGTCAAGGCCAGCAGAGGACATCAGGTGCCTTGTTAGAGGATGGAAAGCAGAACAGGTTGGAAAAATCTTGTGGGCAAGCTTTACAGCATGTTCCAGGGCCTGTGGATGCACTAAGGTGGACTTGGCTAGCCAACGGACCTTGGTGGGGATTTTCTTATTCCTGGTACAACAATGCTGATATCTCAGTACTAAAAAATCATTCAGGTGACATGCTTGAAAGACCCTTCCCCACAAGGAGGTCTCTGGGGGGTGGTCACTGGATGACTGTCCCTCATCCCTAGATGCAGATGTGACTTGACAGTCGGGAGTGGCACCCTTCCTTTCCCCAGCTGTGGATACAGGATAGAACAAATTGAAATATTTATCCCACTAGCATTCTCTACAACTCAATCCTCCCCACCCTGATTAGAGGCCCACATGATTGTTCCTCCCTGGCTTCTGTTCTTGGCTGTGATTCATGACTCAAGTTTTTGCCAATTAAAACCCAAAAATAAAAAACAAAAACAAACCAGGAAGCAATGCTGATGGCTGAAGTAATACACTTGATGCCACTCATGTGGCAAACCTTGATTGTACCTGCTGTGTTACCGCTCTGGGTTCTGACCCTGTCCCAGCCCCAGCAAGCAAGTTATAACCATGTATTTATTAAGTCACAAATAGCAAGTTAGGAACAATCTCTCTTTCTATATATATGTATGTAAGCCTCTACTCCTCTTTTCCTCTTTATCAAATAAATTATCAAATAAATAATAAAATAGAACAAAAATAATATAATAATAAAATATAAGTATTTTACCACAAAAGCTCAAAGTATTTGTTTCCTTGAATTTTGTGAAAGGTCTTCATTTTACATGTCTTAAGCCTTTTTTCATCAGGAAATGAGAATTCCATATGTCGGGTGTAATTTAACAAAAAGAGCCCTTGAACAGGTTCAAACAGAGACAGAAATATGTTGTGTTTCCTGATCTAACATTAAATAGTTGTGTGACATTTGGGAAAGGCTTGCTTCTGTAAGTTAAATTTATTCTTGTCTATGGAGTCTAATGGACATGTAAAAGCTTATTTTGAATATATAAAAGTAAAAATGTGAAAATGCTTTGCAAATCATCAAGTACTATCTAAAGTAAATTGCCATTTCCTCTAATGTTTATTACCAGGTTTTCTCTGTGGGTTTACAAGTGTATTAGTGTACTATTAACTAGACTTCTGTGAGTGAAGTCTAGGACACCACAGTGGAAATAATATTTCTATGTATTGTTATATATATAACATGCATAATATTATATATAGCATATATAATATTTTAACATGTTAATAACTTTAAATACATTACATATGTGTATAAATATATTTATATATAAATTTATACATGTATATAGCAAATGCATCTTCATTTAATCCTGTTTCCAATCGATAACAATCCAAGAAAAACTGGCTTTGTTTTTGGAACGTATTATTGAGCCTAACCATTTGAGTTAAATGTTTAGAGTTTCATACTTCCCTTCACAGAAAAGCTCACACTATGAGTAATATTTTTAAAGAGGTCTAGGCTTCTCATACAGTGAATACTCTAAATAGGGAGCACTGGGATATAATTTCTCTTCTGATCTTCTACTTTTGAAGATATTTTAGAGGTAAGAACCATTTTCACAATATTTTTCTCTCTGCCAAATTTAGTAGGGGTTTGCACAGCTCAGTCCCTTTCTTTAACAAAGGAAATAGTTTTATGATCTACTAAACCCCTGCTGGTTTATGAGATGCTCTGTTTTCTCTGGTGCATAGTTAATACCTTAGGTCAGTTGCTAATGGGAAAGGTGTAGAATTTAGATATTTTAAACATTTTGAATACTAACGTTTCCTGAGCCTGGAAGAGCTCATGCTGTATGTGCTGAGGGAAATTTGAAGGCCTGCAGTTACAATTATCTTTTATAGTGTGGTAATGAGTTGGAAAATGAAATCTGATATGAGAACTTTTCAAAAGAAGACAAAGTAGAAAAATCCATTGGAAAACAACTATTAAACCGCTGCTTGACTAAGTTGAAAAACTCACTTTTATGTCATAATATTTCAATACTATGAATTATAGACTTCCTTTCACTCTTCCCTTTACTCCTGAAGACCAGCTTAGATATTATGTTACTCACTGTTGGTGAGGGAGGAAGGGAGAGAGAGAGAGAGAGAGTGAGAGAGAGAGAGAGAGAGAGAGATCCATGAAGTGAAAATTTAATTTAAACATTATGCAGTTAAGGAATTTCACTAGTAAAATATGAGAGAATAGTCAGAAATGAAGTTAATCACCCCCTTGTTCTGTGTGCATTCTAAATGCCTATGCCACAATAACAAGGCACAAATCCATTCTTCCTCATATTATTTTTCTTAGATGACTATCTATTTTGAGTTAAACTAATAAAATAGTGGGTGAGAACAAATGTTTCTAATAGCACGTAAAACACAACATTTCTTAGTCTCAGCCTTTGAAGAAATGCTCTAAAATTCATTTGGGTAGATGGAAGATACCCTTGCTTACTGACGTTCAAAGAAATCTTGGCATTCAAGGACATCTGGAAACAGTTCTGCAGCCAGGTCATCACTCCTCAGCAGCCGTGAAAGAGACGACGGACAAGGTATAGGAGCTTTGATGAGGCTGTTGAGACTGTTGGAAAGTATGTTCAGTAAGTTGCAATCCTTCTCATTTTTCAAGGGAGGAGAAATTGGTGGGAGTATGGTAGTCGCCGGAAGTTTTACTTCTACAACATTCAGAAACTATTAGCATATAATATCATACACAGATTGTGTCTGAGCTAACACAAAGCATTGAGAGGAAATATATATATCACTCTTATTGGAAAGCTTCATTTTTAAAGATTTAGTTATTTTTATTGGAAAGCACAGATATACAGAGAGAAGGGGATACAGAGAGTATGAAATATATAGGGAAAAAATCTATGCACTGATTCACTCCTCAAGGTGCCACAACAGCAGGTACTACACCATTCTGAAGCCAGGAGCCAGGAGCTTCATCTGGGTCTCCCACACAGGTGCAGGTTCCAAAGGCTTTGAGCTATCCTTGACTGCTTTTCCAGACCACAAGCAATGAGATGGATGGGAAGTGAAACATCTGGAGCAAGAACTGGGTCCCGTATGAGATCCTGACATGTACATGGAGAGGAATTTAGCCACTAGGCTACCACACCAGAACCTATTGCAAGGATTTAATTTTTAAAAAATTTGTGGTTAAAAATTTATTTAAATAAATTCTTTAGAAGTCCATTTTAAGGGGCTGCATTGTGGTGTATCAGGTTAAGCCTCCACCTGTGGTGTCAACACCCACACCTGTCCCAGTTCCCGTCCCAGTGACTCCCCTTCTGATGTGGCTCCTTGCTAGTGGCTTGTAAATCATTGTGCTCCTGCATTCATGAAGGAGTCCCGGAGGAAGCTCCTGAATTCTGGCTTCAGATCGGCCCAGCCTGCCTATTGAAGCCATATGGACAGTGACTCTCATCTGTCTCTAACTCTGCCTTTTAAATTAAAAAAAAATAGGTCTTTATGTATAAAAATAATTGTAATCTAGAAGCCATGTAAGCCAATACTTTAACAAATGCAGAGCAAAGCAAAAGTGATTCTGATCACCCAAAACTTAATTGAATGCCTACCCAATGACAGAGATCAAATATGCCTCTATTGAATTTATGATATAATGTTTGATTTTACATAGAATTTGCAAATCAGTAGCATGGCCCAAGACAAGCATATTTTCAAGGTTTTTGAAAACATCTCACAACAGGCTATACTGAATTTGTATCTGAGTATAGGAAGAGGATGCACTTCCAATAAAAGGTGGAAGAAAATTTTTGCTTAGCTGTGAACTGTGTCAGGGACCATCTTGAAGAGTATAATACCAAAGAGTTCCCTTTTTCCTCCCAACACTATCCTTTTCTTCCTCCTTTTCTTGATATGTGATGGTTAGTCCCAAGGAAGCTTAGCCTCCTGAGAGCTAGGGGATCACCCAAGAATACCTGACACTGCTGAAAAGCTGGAGTAGCTGCTTTACATGATGGAATGTCCATATGTCAGGGAGGAGCCAGGTATTCCCTTGGTTCCTGGCTTATGGTCAGTGAACATCAAATCACCTTATTTGAGACTGAGAATATTGGGTAGAAGTATGTGTGAAATATTGCTGAAGAATAGGAGTTGCTGAAGAGGACTGAAGTCAGTGATTTGATGATAGTATTTGCCTAATGCTAAATAAAAGTGAGGAATGAAGAAATCTGGTACCTTAATTGGTTTTTGTTCCTATATCTGGATACTACGGACTGAGTAATTTAAGTTCTAGTTCACTTGGCCGCATTTGGTGAGCTCCTTCTTGTTGTTGAAATTCTCTACAAAGTATGAACAGTGACACAGGCATCTTGTGATAAGACAGTACCCTTATCCAAGTCTCTATCCTTCTGATGAAGTCGCAGTGCCATTGGATTACAGTCACATATATAACCACATTTAATCTTAATCACCTTTTAGGAATACAATTTGTGATACCATAACCAATTATGCTTTTCTGCTCTTAATACCTCTCATCAGGTGACTATATTTCAACATGTATTTTAATGGGAGTATTCAAAGTGCAACATGCTGTTTACATAGATTAATTTTCATATTTAAAGTTAATATAGATTTTGCAAATCTCTGGAAAAGATAGGATCATCACAACAGCTGAATTGACCATAGGAGGTATTATTGTAACATGGAAGTGAATAAATTAGTCATTTTCTAAATGCTGCCCTGCTATTTATAATAGTACTATCGTCAAAAAATATTTTCAGTTGAAATTTCCAGTTCAAAAAAAGAGGATTTGTAATACAGTGAATTGTTGAAGATACAGCCCATGTAAACATGATATGCCATTAGAAATCATGTTTAAAAAGATAGTTAAAAAGAAAATCCGAAAAAAGCAGCTGTGGCTCAAAGCCCACTCATTTTATTTCCTTGAATAAAGCTGTTGGAGATCAGCACCTGCACATTTTCCAACATGATCTCATTGTATAATGGATCTTTGGTGAGTGCACTGTGATTCCAGGTGTCATTTTCTTTTTAGTCTTTGGCAAACAGAAACATAAAATTTCCATGACAAATGGGTGCACTAGTTTTGGCAGTGAATGGGCTTTCTGCTATGGGAAGATATGCAGAGAGAGACCTGCAGCTAAGGCCGATTTAACATAACTCTTATCTGCTTGGCTAGCTCCTCTTGGACTTTTCTGTGTGACTGTGGGGTAGGCGATGTATCCATTTACATTGCAGCTGTGGCAATAAAGGGCAAGCACAACAGTTTCTGTTACTCTCTGAGTTAAGCCTGCATTTATTTCAGTCATCTGACAGGCAATCCTACCACATAAACAAAAAGGCTCGCTTGTGATAAAGTAGGACAGTGCTGATGCATCTTACAGTCCTCCAGTTCTTTTGAAGTATTCATGAAAATTGAAATACAACTCCGCAGAGAACTGATCATGCTTTGCACATATACTATCCATTCTTAATACTTTTCTTTCAAAAGGTTTGCACTGTAGGCTAAAAAATAGAACATGTAATAGAAAATAAAGTATTTTAGGAATTAGATATTTAGGTAAGATTTTTCTCCACTTTCGTTTTCTCAACTACTGTCTTTCATCAAAACATCAAACAAAACAAAAGTAGGTATAGAAAAGGTGAGTGCAAAGATGTTTTTAAATGATTATTTGTAGCTAAGTAGATGAAGAGAACAAGGCAAAAAAATAGTGTACAAAGCAGGTTAGGGCCTTTAAGAATGTTCAAGTGTCAAAATTAGTTATAAAAATCTCAAAATTCATATTTCTAGCCATGATTTATTTTCTAAGCCACAAATATCCAACTGTGTACTCAATATTACAGCTTCAATGTTTCAAGGGCCAATAATATTTAAAAAGAAATTTCATTTAAAGAAAAACTAGAACTTTCACTTAATTTATGCAAATAAATTATATTACATATTTTTGTATGCATCAAAAAGTAACACGATAAAAATAAACGTAGAAAACTATGTTCTACAGCAGAATAAGTCAATGTCTGTCATCTCACATGGTTGCCTAAGTTATCTATTCAACACAAAGTTAAGTGAAGTTATAATCTTGTAAAGTAGTAAGACTCCCAGATGAAATTATTGCCAGTCCTCATGCTATACATTGGATGTTTTGATTTTTCCTTCTTGCCCATTTGCTACGTTTCATATTTGCTACTGTCCATCAGTCGACTTACATCTCTCAATTTCTTTCTCTTCTCTCCCAATAATCGTTCCCTGTTTTCTTCTCTAAAATGGAAAGAGTTGACATCTCCGTAGTGGCTATTTCATCAGCTGATTTATCTAATCATCACAAAACCAAAAAAAAAAAAACCGTTGCCCTTTGAACAAATTATATCATATTTACCTTTATAAAAGTACACACCTGATTTATTATTAATCTTTGTCTCAGTTAGCTGTCAACTGTCACAAATCTGAACATATCTCCTCAATGCCCACTCTACTCTGAACTGCGATCTCTCATCTGGGTCCCTCTATTGACCAAACTGTGTTCTCCCATAGACTTTTGTTCATCTCCATTCTTTCTCACATTCCACAAGGAGTGACTTTTGAAAACTGCTGTTCAAACAGTCTCTCTCTAAAGGAGATCTTTCAGTGTCTGCTGTGCTCTTAGGATAAAGGACAAATTCCTTAACAAAGGAAATCAGCTGAGTTATCTTAGGAAAAAAATGGCAGAAAAGGCAGCACAGACTGGTTTAACTACCATAGAATTCACTATTTCACATATATTAAAAGCCTAGGAAAGTATCATTTTGAATAAAACTTGAATCAACACTTGTCCTTATTCCTCTGTTCAGCAGAGGCCAGAGGTGCCTCACTTTTTGTAAGGTTAATGTGCTGTCAGAAAAACAAAATAAAACAAACAAAAACCGCACAATGTTTGTCATTTTAAGCCACTGCTAATCTGAGACCTTCCTACCCCATCTGACTGAGAAAGCTGGATGAAGACTTTAGATCTATGGATGTGAATGTCTCAACAAAACAGCAAAATATATTACATCGGTCACAAGGAAAAAGGAAATCTGTAAGAATCCTAATGCAGGAATCTAGAAAGAAGTGAGTCATGGGATGATATAATATTCTGTAAAATGAATGCATGAGAGTGAGAACAAGAATATACCTGGAGGTTCTGATGAAAAGTTTTGGAACAGCAGATTGATAGGATGTGCATCCTTTGCTCCATATTAAAGATTTTTCTGCAATTAAAATTACATAGCTCAGAAAAAAACAGATTCATTTTCAGGTCGTAAAAGAAAGGAAAACACTGTATATGAAGACTTTTAAAAATGAAAAAAATGCATTTTGCCTTTACCTCAAGTTGATAAAATATTCTCAGATTAAGGTTAAATTCAAAATTTATTTTTTTTTGGAAAGATTTTATTATTATTGGAAAGCCGGATATACAGAGAGGAGGAGAGACAGAGAGGAAGATCTTCCATCCGATGTTTCACTCCCCAAGTGAGCCGCAACAGGCCAGTGCGCGCTGATCCGAAGCCGGGAACCAGGAACCTCTTCCAGGTCTCCCACGCGGGTGCAGGGTCCCAAAGTTTTGGGCCGTCCTCGACTGCTTTCCCAGGCCACAGTCAGGGAACTGGATGGGAAGTGGAGCTGCCGGGATTAGAACCGGCACCCATATGGGATCCTGGGACTTTCAAGGCGAGGACTTTTAGCCACTAGGCCACGCCGCCGGGCCCAAGGCTAAATTCAAAATTTAAAGAAAATCGAAGATGTACATCCAGAAAGACAACTTGGGGATAAAAGCCATGACTGTCCACAATTTCCTTTAGATTGACTCTATTGACTCTTAAGAAATATTCCTCTGTATTAAATTATTTTTAAACAATGAGCTCATACTAATGTGAATCCATGAGAGTTTCTAGTGTTAGCTCAGTCTAACATAACAGAGTAACAGAGATTGGTGGCTAACCAGTTTATTTCTCAGTTTTTTAGGCTAGAAGTCTGAGGTCAGCATACCAACGTGATGAGGCTGTGGTGAGAGCTGTTTCTGCCTGGCAGCTGGCCTCTGGTGCCTCCTCTCTGCTTAGCAGTAATTTCATCATGAGACTCACCCCGATCTCACCCAAATCTATCACCCAACAACCTTATTTCCAGATCCTATTGGATTGAAGATTCAAGAGGAATTGAGTTGTGGGTGGAGGAAGTGGGGTACAATTTAGTTCATGGGCACCTGATAAATTCAAAGTAAGTGTAATTTAGTCTAGACAGAAAATAAAAGAGATGTCCAAATACATGGAGCTAACTGGAATAAAAATATAACAAAATTATAAAATGTAGGAGTTATGTTGCTAAAAATGCTATTTAGCTCTAGTGTAGATAAGAAGTATCTCTTAATTTCTTAACTTCTACACAAAGGCAAAAGAGAAATTTGTTCAATGAAAAGTAGAACACCTCCTCAATGGTTTCTTCAGCCATAACTGAAGAGAATATATTTTTAGTGCAGAATACAACATCCTGGCAAACAATACGTAGAATTACTAATCTTATGGAACAGAAATAGATATTAAGTAAAAAGTACACCACATATCAAATTAGGGACAATTGCACATTCTTCCAATTTCTGAAAATTGAATGATTTCTGTAAATTTTGTTTTCCAATTCCTATGTGACATATTCATCATCTATTTTAACGAAGACTCTAAGTGAGGCACTCATTGTGTTTTTCATACATAAGGAAGCATTCAATTTTTTTCTTCAATTGTGAATTCCCTTGTTCAAGAGGAGGCTCAGAGATGTCTAATTTGTTTGAATGATCTTGTCCTTCAGGTTTATATTTTCTTTTAGGTGAAGAATTGTGACAAAAAAACAGGTATAGATTTTTGAAGAAACTGTAGAAATGAGTATCAGAGTATGTTGTGTTATTGATTTGCAATAATTTATTCCCCTTCTTCATTAGTAATGCTTCCCAGTGTTTCTGACTTTGATTTTAGCCACATAATATACCTTTATTAATGTTACACAAAGATCTGTGACTTGTGAAACATCAGAACATTAAATACTTATTGATTGGCATTACTGGAATTCTCTTGCTCAAGCACTCCAGCATGGGTAACTTGGCAAGTAGAGTTTTATGAAGGAAGGCAGTCAACATGCTATGTGTGTTAGAAGGAAAGAAGAACAAAAATATAATTTCATATGATTAAATGAAGAACAAAACAGAGAAGCAAGCCTAAGAAACAGATCAGCACTTTCACATTAATCATGTTTCCCTGTTAAATGTGTCCTAGCCTTTCCACAGGGAAAGTTAGTGAAATCTTCCCCTCCCTGCATTAAGAAGGGTCAATAAAACTGTGCTGAAATGAAGTGCTCCAAAGAGGGAGGGAAGAGGATAAACAGTGGTCCCGCACCTACAAAAATGACACTCGAAGTGAGGACTGGACTTTCGGTTCTTGGCTGAGGTACTCAGCAGACCTGCCATGGGTAATCTTCATTAAACTCTGCTACCATGCTTAATGCTATGCTCTATCTCACATACGAAATTTGTTTCTTGTATATAGACAAGTGATCCAGTGGCCTCCAGAATCAGCAGCATCCAGAGTCAAACTCTGGCTTGAGAAGCTACATAAAGCTAAGTATGGCTAATCCAGAGCTGATACCACCGGAGCCACAGTTGAGATGAAACTTTCATTTATTACATGTGAGCAATGAAAAGTTAAATAGTGCAATTAAATAAATATATATTTAATATCATATATCGCAGAACTAGTATCAAGTGACAAGTTGTATGTGCAGAATGATCCCAATAATATAAAAAAGTATGTTGGAGAGAGGTGTGTTTTTGTTATAGGAGGAGCAAAGACTATACACAATAGTTACTTTTGAGTAGTTGATTTGACAGAAAGTTTGGGTTTTGTATTCAGATCTAGATTCCATTCCCTGCTTAGCCAAACAATAAACAGCATTTAATGGCTGTGTTCATTTTCTTCACATTTCTTCCCAAGAGAAGAGACTGTCTCATGGGATGCATTAGGTAAGATCCAATTATGTTAAGAATATGTATAAGTACATTATCCTAGTACTTTATATTATGTTGCTAATATATATTAGTTATTGAGGTTTTTGTTCTGAAATTATAATTTTCTGTATTTTGCAGGTTTAAATACTAGGTGTATATTACTTTTAGTCAGACAACTAAAATCATAAAGATAGAAAATTTAAATAGTAACATCAAAAAATGAGTTATTCAATGACCTATTGATAAGGATAGATGACACTTAGTCAAAAGGAAATGACTGTGGAATGCAAGCTTGTTGAAACTGTTCTATTCACAGCAGATGGCCAGCAGAAAAGCTGGCTGATTAATCCTGGTATGTTGTAAAGAATAAGGTGGAGGTGACCTAGAAATGAGAAAAAGTTATTTCAAAATACACTTGTCTCTGGAAACTTAACATTCTTTGCACCCAGTGGGATGCACTTTGATGAGGTCCTGGCTTATGTGCTGGGAAAAATACCTAATGAAGGCACAGTGCCGGCAGAGAGAGAGAACAGGCTGAAATCTCAGCTTCTACAGCTTTTTGATGAAGAGTAACTAGGAGCCTGACTTTTCAGCGAACTTTGGGGATCCCTTAGATGTTGATACTTGCAAGTGACTAATATCAAAAGGTCTTCTGAGGTCAAAGCTGCCAGAAACCTGCAGGGTCAGCAATAAATAGGGAAAATTTTGAGGCTTTTTTTAGATTTATTTAAAAAAAATAGTGAAAACTCAGATATACAGAGAGGAAGAGAGACACAGAGGAAGCTCTTCTGTCTGTTGATTCATTCCCCAAGCACCTGCAATGGCCAGAGCTGTTCCGATCTAAAGCCAGGAGCCTGGATCATCTTCAGGGTCTCCCAAATGGGTGCAGGGTTCTAAAGCTAGACACAGAAAGAGAAAAAAAAAAATACATGTACCCCCTAACATGTGGGAGATGAAATTTTGTTTCAATTAGTTTATTCTTTTTTTAAAAGATTTATTTACTTTTATTACAAAGCCAGATATACAGAGAGGAGGAGAGACAGAGAGGAAGATCTTCTGTCCGATGATTCACTCCCCAAGTGACCACAACGGCCAGTGCTGCGCCAATCCGAAGCCAGGAAACAGGAACCTCCTCGGGGTCTCCCACACGGGTACAGGGTCCCAAGGCCTTGGGCTGTCCTCGACTGCCTTCCCAGGCCACAAGCAGGGAGCTAGATGGGTAGTGGAGCTGCTGGGATTAGAACCGATGCCCATATGGGATCCTGGCACGTTCAAGGTGAGGACTTTAGCCGCTAGGCCATTGTGCTGGGCCCAATTAGTTTATTCTTGTAAGGTGAAAAAAATCACAGATTTCATATATGCAGATATAGGTGCATAGTGATCCTTGCCAAACTCTCCTCCCTCATGCCTGTGCTCTCTCCCATAGCTCTTCTCCCTTTCTTATTTTTTCTTTTAATTTTTACAGTTAAATTCAGTCCCATTTATTCGCCATTTATTTTGTAATCACAAACTTAAGTTTCCACTATGTAAAGAATTTAACATGTAGAATTCGGGACAAAAAGTTTTTCCTCAAGAGTATAAATAAGGGCTCTAACAATAATCAAATCTCAAAATGTTAATTTGATTCACATATATTATTTTTTTTGCTCTGTACATTAATTATCAGAAACCAGGGAGAATATATGGCATTTGTCCTTTGAGGACTGCCGTATTTGATTAAGTACGATCATTTTCAATTTGATTTATTTTGAGGCTGAGTAATACTGCATGATTTACAGACTGCTATTTTTTTTTATCCACCTATCCTTTGCTAAATATCTTGGTTGATCTCCTATTTGGCTTTTACTGAGCTGTAATAAACATGGAGTACAGATAACTCATTCAGATTTAATTTGAGTCAATTTTCAGGGTTTGGATGAATGGGTAATATGGTAGATATGTTTTCAGATTTCTGCAGAATCTTAATATCAAAAGATGAAAACAAGAAAAAAAGACGTCTATGTATCAGAATTGGTGCTAATACAGTAAGATCAATCTTTATTTCATATATTTTCAAACCTACTGTGAAATACTGCCATATTTTTAATGAACTGTGGCTATTTTAAAATTTATGTGACTGAAGTGGATGTCATTTCAATTAATTGTTGTTTACAGTCCTTTTGTATGGTCATGCTGAGCTATCTTTTTATTTGATGAGTTGTTTAATGGAGATTTATGCGTTTAATTATAACAACATTTTAAAATGAAAGAAAGGAAGAAATGAATGACAAAGAAAAAAAGGAGAGAAAAGAATAGAAAAGGTGAAAAAGAAAACTATTGAGAAGGAAAGCAATAAAAAAGGGAAAGAAAGAGGAGTCTACAGGGAGGAGAGGAGTCTAGGGAGAAGGGAGGAGAGGAGAGGGGAGGAAGGAGAGGGGAGGAGAGGAGAGCTGAGGGAGGAGAGTAGGGGGGAGGAGAGGGGAGAAAAGGAGAGGGGAGGAGAGTGGGGGAGAGAAAAAAGAAATAAAGGAAGAAGAATGGCACAGAGTGTAAGGATGGGAAGTATCATAATATTCTTTGAATTATGGCTAGGACGTACACTTGAAATTAGTATTAATATCACATTAATATGACAGCAAGAAAAACAGAAAATGGTTAACATTGGAATGAATGCTTGATAAAATATATATGTATTTGTATTTTAATATTTTTTTAATTTAATGGATTTTGTTAAAAAACAGAATTAATTATAAGAGTGTTTTCATGGTCTGATATGATTTTCATTTTGAACAATTGTACTAACAAATAATATGTTGCAATTGTCTACAGTTATGCTTAAAGTTACTTTTTAATGTTTTGTTTCATGCAGTAATTATTGTATCTTTCAATAATGATAATTGTATAGTCTAGACTTAGCTCATTAATTATAAATGAAAGTATGCCATAGAACTATTGAAAATATTTTGTCTATTCATGCAGATGATTTTTTTCTCTTGTCTTTGTTTGCCATTGAAAATAGTGCCCTATGCTCATTATAGTGAGTTGTATCAGGCAGCTTGTGGTTATAAAAGTACAAGGAAAAACTGAAAGTAATAGTAAGACTACAGGCTAACACATTCTCTGCTTTTTTCATGAGCTCACTATAGATATTGGTATCATTGGAAATAATAACAACTTCAAGATAATATTATTCAGACATATTCCCAGACCAAAACACCCTGAAAGGACACTGAGTGGACAAGAAGTATAAATCTATGTTTTAAGCTACTGAAATTTTATTTATTATGGCAATCTTAACTGGTGTATCAACAACTTCATCAGAATTCTGGACAAGCATGTTAGAAAACTGATAGAAGTGTCTAAAAATAAAATTTAAATGATACAGTAAAGACAACTTTATTTTTAAGATAAACTTTGGAAATTGCAACTTTGACTGCCACTGGCATTGGTCACTAGTAAGCAGGATACTCGAAGCTGGCACGTTTCTGCAATGTTAGATGTTGGGAAGTGCTGGAAAAATGAGGGTCTCTTCTCTCTGTTCTCTAGAGTAAAAAGCAAATCCTAAACCATATTCTAGCAAGGCATCCTGAAAGGTTATGCAGATGTAAACTAAACTATCATGCACTGCATTAGTTCTAAGAAGCATACTGAACACTTCAAAAGTACTTAATTTCAGTGACCTGCCAAGTGAACTCTACATAGGACAGCCTACAGCCGGCTTTCTCCAGGGTGGGTAATCTAAAATAAAGGAAGACAGGCAAAAGCCACATTTTGGATCATAAGTTATCCCATTTCACCTGCTATTTTTCCTGTCATATTTTCTAGTTCACCCGGATCAACAATGATAAAATTTGGGAGTGGAGACCATAGTGTGAAAATTAGGAGGGGAGGTATCACTAACATGTTTTGGGGAACTGGTCTTCATTAGAAGAGCAGGATTCATTTTGTCAGTATACATTTTCATTTTGATTACGCAATTTTATTCGGAGAGTATATGAGTTTCAAATAACAGGAAGCTATCTATTGATTCAGAGTCACAGATACTGCCCTGTAAATTTCTGTGTCCTAGTTGACCTTTGAGGAACAGTAACTACTTTCAGCTCTTAAAAATGAATGGCACGGGCATGCTGATCCATTCTCTGCCTTCATATTCCCAAGGCAGTATCAAGTAAATGAGCTGGTACAAATGATGAGATGAGAATCTGTTGTCCAGTTAACTGCATGGTAGATTAATGCTACCACCTAGAGGAGTACCTGAGAGAGGGGATGTATAAAAATACATTGAGCATACAAAACATATAATTAGTATTCAGTATTGCCTGGTAACCTGCTTTATCCTTGCCTGAGGGAAAGTGTGCACATTGGGAAACTTGACAAAAGTGGAGGTGGGAAAGTATGGCAGGGCATAAGACACCAGAGGGAATAGGGAATCAGATCGTGTAGACTTTTATAACATAAACTCAGTAAATTTTATTTCAATATGAGAAAGCTTTAGAGGAACCTGAATAAATATTAGGCATATAAAATGCTTTAAGTACATTGAGAGAGCATGAACATAGTAACTAAGGTCCAGAATGATGTCCAGCTGGGTGGTGATGACATGTTGGAGTTGCTTAGGAAATTTTTGCATGTATTCAATGTTATTTACTATTTTTTAAAGATTTATTGGAAAGGTAGATACACAGAGACAAGGAGAGACAGGGAGGAAGATCTTCCTTCTGATGATTCACTGCCCAAGTGACTGCAACAGCCGGTGCTGCGCTGATCTGAAGCCAGGAGCCAGGAGCTTCTTCCAAGTCTCTCACGCGGGTGCAGGAACCCAAGGGTTCCTGTCCTTGACTGCTTTCCCAGGCCACAAGCAGGGAGCTGGATGGGAAGTGAAGCTGCCAGGATTAGAACTAGCGCCCCTATGGGATCCCAACGCATACAAGGCGAGGACTTTAGCTGCTAGGCCACCACACCAGGCTCTACTTTTTATTTAATTTTATTCTGAGAAAAAGATATGTGATACAGGAAACGGATGTTTGGGGCCACTTAATAGCTGTGACACTAGCATCCCTTAGCTGCACGGTTTACATCATGGCTGCTCAACTTCCTGTCTAGCTTCCTGTTAGGGCCAGAGGGAAGTAATGAAAGACAGCCCAAGTAATTATTCACCCAACACCCACTTTGGAGATCAGGATGAAGCTTCTGGCTCAGGATTTCAGCTGTACCTAATATGTGCCATTTCAACCATCTGGGGAGTGAAGCACCTGATAGAAGATCTCTCTCTCTTTCTTGAAAACAATGGATCTTGAAAATATATACAAGGATGTTTAAACAATTCATTACATATGTAGAAACTTTAGCAGGGTTTATTTGTTCGTTTATTTTTAAATCAATGGTAATGAGAATTGATATTTATTTTGGACCTGGTAAAGTTTAAGCACAAAATAATCGTAAGAGAGATGTGGAAGACTTAATACAGCAGGTTTGAGTATTCCTAAGTCTAGAATTTTCTCAGAATGACTTGACATGGAGATCAGGAAGTCATAAAATATAATGTGGATAATTAAGATAAGTTGATGTTGCAAAGGTTAATTACAGAAAGTGAGTTAAGAAATAAAATAACACTGTGCTGACAGATAAGGGTCTAAGCTGCAAAGGAGAGTGAGAAAGGAATTGGGACTCTGGAAGGATATGAGGCCACGAAAGATGCATTTCTTTTTCTAAGAGAAAGAATTTTTGCCCCAAAGGTCACATAGGTGCATCTGGTATGTAAATGGTTTGCAGAGCTAAAACTTTTTTTAAAAGATTTTATTTTTATTGGAAAAATTTACAGAGAGGAGAGAGAAAGAGAAAAATCTTTCATCTACTGGTTCATTCACCAAATGATTCCAACAGTTGGAATTGAGATGATCTGAAGACAGCAGCCAGAAGGATCTTATGGGTCTCCCATGATGATGCAGGGTCCCAGGGCTTTGGGCTATGCTCTGCTGACTTCCCGGGGCATAAGCAGGGAGCTGAATGGGAAGTGGAGGAGCTGTGATACAAACTGGCTCTCATATGAGAGCCCGACACTTACAAGGTGAGGATTTAGCCACCAAACCATGGCTCCAGACCCAGAATTAAAACTCCTAATTTGTTATTTATTTCACCAGTTCTTGGGTTTTGCAGTGAGACCATACAACTAAATTTCCATACCAAGTAGCTGACACTGTAAAATAATTTAGAGAATTTAGAGACTGGTATTGAAAAAACCTCAAGAAATCTGAAATGACATTTTCTAAGAAAACACACAAATGCATGATTACTGGTTAATTTTTAATTTTTCAATTAAAATTTAAGTATTAAAGGTTTAAAGGTTTTACTTCTGTGTTTTTCAAAGTTGTTCCTGCCAGTAGCAATAGTTAAACATTGAAATAAACCCATGGATTCTTGTTCTTTGGAGTCACTAGCCATGAATCTGAGTATTTTTGCTTAGGATCCACTCAATCTACTGAAACCAAATAACTTGCTGCAGAAAAATGAATGAGCCCATCATTACTTTAAAATATAATATAGTTTTATAAACTGAAAAGATTGGAAACCACAATTTAAATCTATAAAATATATCTGTCTTCCTGATTTCCAAGTACCTAGTTGACATACTCATTACTCATTAGGTTTCTTCCTTGTATAAAGGTATAGAAAAAAAATACATTGGGCCCGGCGTGATAGCATAGCTGCTAAAGTCCTCACCTTGAACATGCTGGGATCCCATATGGGTGCTGGTTCTAATCTTGGCTTCCCATCCAGTTCCCTGCTTGTTGCCTGGGAAAGCAGTCGAGGACGGCCCAAAGCCTTGGGACCCTGCATCCATGTGGGAGACCTGGAGGAAGTTCCTGGTTCCTGGCTTCAGACTGGCTCAGCTCCAGCCATTGCGGCTCACTTGGGGAGTGAACCATCGGAGGGAAGACCTTCCTCTCTGTCTTTCCTCCTTTCTGTATATCTGCCTTTCCAATACAAATAAATAAATCTTTTAAAAAAGAAAAAATACATTAGCAATTAATTAAAATATTCACATTATGTGTTACAATCGGCTTATCTACCTGATTGAAATTGTATTGGGACTTGATTATGGTTATTTTGTGCAACAGATAAATTAGAATCTATCTTTAAAAGTAATTATTTTGCATCAGAAGAACTTGACAAATTATTACACTTTCTGATGTGCGTTATATCAGAATCAATAAGAACAAGATAATGCTAATCAGGAGAATCGTTGTATTTACTGTTCAAATTACTGCAAGATAAAAGAACCATTCCTGTCTGATTAAAGTTCATACAAACTTTCTGATTGCATAGAAAATTATTCTTTTTACTGGGAGAGTCACATTAAAATTCTAGGATTTTATTATATTAGGGAATTTTTAAAATAATGTGGGACAATACAAAAATTATTATATCTTAAAGAAGGAAATAAATAAATTTAATTCCTGTAAACTCTTTATAAGAAGTATTATGATTATAGAGATCAAGTTTTCTTTAGTATAATTTCAACCGTCTCCTTTTTTTTTTAGATTTATTTCTTTTTATCGGAAAGACAGGTTTATAGAGAAGAGAGTCAGAAAGATCTCTCATCTGCTGGTTCACTCCCCAAGTGGGCACAATGTCTGGAGGTGAGCTAATCTGGAGCCAGGAACTTCTTCCGGGTCTACCACAAGGATGCATGTTCCCAATGCTTTGGACCATCCTCTATGGCTTTCCCAGACCACAAACAGAGAGCTAGACGGGAAAATGGAGTAGTCAGGACACAAACTGGCACCTAGGTGGGATCTTGGTGCTGGAGAGGGGAGAATTAGCCAATTGAGCCATCACGTAGGGTTCCCACAATACTGTGTTTCAAAAAGGTAGATGAGAGAAGAAGGCAGGAGAGGGAAGAAGCAGCGAGAAGAGGGGAGGAGAAGTGAGGAGGAGAGAATAAAAGGAAAGGGAAGCAAAGGGAAGTGGAGTAAGCCATTCATCCATTGAAGCACACTTTCCAAAGTGCCACAGTTGTCGGTGATGGACCAGATCCAGTTCTGGAGTTAGGAACATCTTCAGGATCTCTTGCAAGGGTGGCATAGGCTCATGTACTGAGACTGTGCTCCACTGATTTCCTAGGCACATTAGCAGGGAGTTGGATTGGAAAAGGAGCAGACAGAGCTTGAATCATTATCATGCATATGGGATGCCAACTTACTGGCATTGGCACTACCCCACAACAATGGCCTCCTGGATAGCCTTTATAGAAGTGCACAAAGTGATTCCACACGTGAAGATATTGTTTTCCAATTTCTGGAGTGTGTTGTGGACCTTGGAATTTTTTTAAGGTCCCTAGCTAACTCTAAAATCTTGTCATATATGAGAACCACAACTATTTATATTCCTCCTGATTGAATTCAGTCACTCTCAAAGCTTCAACTACCTACTCTAAATAGAGGATTTATAAATATGTATCAGTACGTCCAGCTTCTCTCCTGAGCTGTAGGCTTGTTAAAGGTAATTGCTCAGTTTGAATTCCCTCCCTCCTCTCACTGGATTCAGAAATGAATTAGCTACAGTTCCTGACCTCCAGGGCATTTGAAGAATATATTGCAATGAAAGTTAGTACATAGATAAGTAAATACTATAATGTCATGACTACGAGGTAAGAACACAGCATATATACTTGACCAAAAATAAGGGTAGATGTTAGAAGTTTCATCCCGGGGCATTTCCAAAGTTACAATATGACATTGAAGGTGTGAATATGCTTCTTAGTTCTATAATTGGTAATGTCACAAGGAGAGAAGCTATTCACAGGGATGCAGACAAGCAATACTTGTGCACTTGACCATGCATATGAAGGCCTGTTTTGGTTGACTTCATTAAACAGGGATGGCCATCCATTAAAGTGGGTAAGACATTGTTTGGGATGTCCACATCCCATAGCGGCATGTTTAGAGTCAAGTGCCCTCTCTGCTTTAGATTCTAGTTTCCTGCTCATGAATATACTGAGAAGAGGAAGTACTAGTGTCTTGGCATGCAGCTGTGAGTTTTGTGTTGCTTGCGACAATCTGATTCAGACATGGCTATTTCAGGCATTCAGAGAGTAAGCTATTGGTTTAATGATATTGATATTAAATTTATGTAAGAATATTTAGGTATTACACAAATGTGAAGTACGCGAAGTTCCTGGTTATAATCCAAAACAATAGGCAGAGTGGCAGATTTAGTGTTGTTGATCTTTTAAAACTCACTTTGAATATCAGCAAGGGGAACACACATTTCCATTGCCATGAGTGCTGTGGGAAGAATTACAAGCGCCATTCTAAATCTGTGCCTTTTTCTCTCTGTGCACCTTGTCATTGTCCTGAATGTATTTCTGGCATGTGAAACTTTTATTTTTGCCTAGAGTTATGTGAGTTACAAAGACTCTTTGAAAAATTGAAAGGAAAATCATTCTGAAGCTAACAAGAAGCTTGACAAAAGTGATAAAAACGAGGCACTAGAGAATCAGTCAAAGGAAATTACTAACAGGTATATGAGGAAGGATGCATTTAACAATTCTCTCCTGCATCAACATTGTCACCTGCCCTGCAGACTTACTGTGGCTTCTTCTTATAGGTCCCTTTATGTGCTGCAAAACAATGAAACTATCAGCTCCTCTGAAATTAGTAATTTGTTGAAAACTGTTCCTTCATCGCCTATCTATTCAACACCATAAACTTAACTAACTAATGACAGATGTCCTTGCATCAAATCTCCTCTCTTCTCTGGTTCAGTCTTTTTTGTCAGTTTTCCTTACAGGAGCATGTTTTTTTTAATGTTGATTTACCTTTTTTTAAATAGAATATCCATAAAAGTTCATATGTTTGTGCTTTGCTTGCTATTTAAGTGCCAGAATGTGTAGTGTGGCCCATGAGACAGTGTCACTGAATAAAATCAACTACTTGTTAACATACATTTCCATTTGGTGATAAAACAGATTTTTTTCATCCTTTCACAATCAATTGTTATGAATATAAGCTTTCTTATATTTTTAAGTTTAATAAAACTAACATATTTATCTGAGAAACAGAGACCACCTTTCAACTGGTTCATTCTGCCAGTGACTACAATAACCGATGCTTCATGGTGCTGAAGACAGGGGCTTGCAGTTCAATCCATGTCTTCTGAATGGTTGACAGGAGCACATCTATTTAAGCTGTCACTGTGGCCTTCCATAGCAGGAATCTGGTATCTGAAGTAGAGCTGGAAATCAAACATAGGCATCCTGATTGGGATGTGGGCTTCCCAAGCTGCATACTAATTGGTAGGAGAGATGCCTACTCATGTTTTCACAAAATAATATAGTTATATTTGGCTTGATATCTTCTCCCTTGGATAATGGAGTTTCAGTTAACATTCTTACACAGCATCAGATTGAGAGCATGGATTGCTGATGTCACCTGAAAATGTCAATGTCTTTGCTTTGTCATGACTAGCAGGCAGAGCAGCTTGTTGAGATAATTCTAAGCAGGCTTTAGATTATAACAAATTGTTATCTGCTATAATGGATTTTACATAGACATGTTTCTGAAAGGTCTTTGAATGATCTTAGTGACATGAATATATGTGACAGTCTAGGCAACACAGTACTAAGTGTTTTCATACAAGGAGGGAGGTGGAACACAAAGTGAAAATGATCTGTTACAGAAATAGACTCGAATTTAAGTTTAGCGGCTAGCATAAAACATGAATTTGAAACATAATGTTCAAATATAAATGGATTACTGTTGTGAACTACCCAGGAAAAAATACAAATAAGTTGGCTATTTTCAGAAGAAATTGAACCTATGAACATGCAAATGACATTTCAATGGAAAATAAAAGATAAATCATTTCAGAAAGATAGATATGTGTCATACACTGTGTTAAATATTTTTCATAGTCATATTATCTAAAGATCATTTCATTCAATTAGATTCTATTCTTTATCCCAATCTACAATGCCATAAATGAATTTAGATAAGACTTTCATCAGTTGCCAAATTTGAACAATACCTTTACTAATTAACAAGCTTATTGCTTATTACGTTATTGTTTTCCTTATAAACTTATGATAGAGTCATCAAGAGTGAGTGTTTGGCATAGTGGTTAAAATACCACTTGTGACACCTGTCTCACTCTAATGTAGGTATAAATTTGTCATCCACCTGAGCCAGGTAAGAATTTCTTGATTTCACCTTGCATAATTTTGAAAGGAAATAAACAAGTGTGCCACATGTTCTAAGAGTTTAATGACAACATGTTTAGATCACTTAACAAAGACAGCACAAGCAATTATGATCAGAAGAGCTGCTAGCTGAATGTGAGAGAGAATGGGTGTTTCCAGGGAAAGGAAGATGAGTGTGGTTAGGGACCAGCTATAGTAAGAGCTGATTTCTGTACAGCTGACTTTTCTTCATTTCTTTTTTTTAAACAATTATTTATTTTTATTGAAAAGACAGATTTACAGAGAGAAGAAGAGACAGATCTGCCTTCAATGGTTCACTCTCGAAGTGACCACAATGGCAGGAGCTAGACTGATCAAAAGCTAGGATCAGGAGTCTCTTCTGGCTCTCCCACACAGCTTCAGGATCCCAAAGTTCTGGTCCATCCTCCACTTCCCTTCCAAGCGACAAGCAAGGAGTTGGAATCAGAAGTAAAGGGGCCAGGACACAAACTGGTGCCTTTATGGGATCCTGGTGCTTGCAGGCAAAGACTTAACCACTGCCCTAGCTGACTTTTTAAAATTTCCTTCAGGAAAATTACTTTGAGGATAAGTTACATGCATGGAACAACTTTTTTTTGGTGTTTATCACTGAATGACACTAATAGACCCTGGGCAGAATATATGGAATAACTGGGAATTTGGAAAGTAAACAGTTGCAAGTAGAAGATCAGAATTTATAACCTGAAATGAATTTCTCTGTGTTTAGATTTTGTCATGTTGTCACCAAGGCTAAATTCAGTGCAATAAGAATAAAAGTGGCTCCTTGGGCATACACAGTAAGATTTTTGATGTAGCACGCTGCTTTAGAAGGTGAGCAAGGAATTTCCCTTTTTCTGAGCTATCTTCTTTTCTCACTTCTATCACAAAAGACCTGTTCATTTTTATTTATTTATTTTTATTACTTTTATTTAAAATTTATATTAAATGAACATAATTTACATTTTTCATGATACAGATTCACAAATATAGAAATTTCATTCCTCTCATATCTCCCTTCACATTATTTTCCAGAGTTATTACAATAGCATATTCATTCACTTCACAGTAACATGCTTAAATTTCCAAGATTTGAAGGCATCATGGCATTTCAATTATAGAAAAGAGAAAAAATAACAATACATATAATCAAAGTAAGCTAAAATAAAAATGAAAAGCCTACCATTACTCATGGCTATAGACACTGCTGTATACAGAAGTTAATCTGCAGTATGCTAATTTCCATGATAGGGATTATGATATATATGTTATGTGTATTAGTTATCACATATCAAGGATAGCATATCTGTCTTTTTGAGGCTAACTTGTTTCACTAAGCATACTGCTTTCCAACTAGGGATGCCCTGGTTGCTCCACTTTCCATCCAGATCCTCACTTATGGCCTCTGAAAGTAGTGGGATGGCCCAAACCCTTGGGAAATTGTAACAGTGTGGGACACCGGGAAGAATCTCCTGGGTCCTGCCTTCAGATTGGCGCAGTTTTGGCCAGTATGGCCATTTGTCAAATGAGCAAATGGAAGGGAGATCTTTCCTTCTGCCTCTCCTCCTCTCTATAGATCTGCTTTTCCAAATAAATCAATCTGAAAAAAAAAGCAACAAAAACTTGGACCACTGATGTGACATGGGAGTCACAGTTTTCAGAATAGAGTTGGAATGTACAGCCCAAGGAGGCTTCTTATATTGAAAGAAAAGAAAAAATTCTGGTTGTAGGATGATATCAGTTTGGTCTAGTATTGTGGTGCAGTGTGTTAGGCTCATGTTTGTGATGTTGACATTCTATAGCAGAGTGTAGTTTCTATTCCATTTGCTCCACGTCAATTCAGAGCTCCTTCTTTTGTACTTGGGAAACTACTGAAAGGCAGCCCAAGCGCTTGGGCTCTTGTCACCCATATGGAAGTTCCTCGATCCTGGTTTACCCATGGCACCACCTGGCCAAATCAAGTCCAGGCTGTAGAGGACAATTAGAGGAATGAACCAGCATGAGAAAGACGCTCTCTCTTTCTCTGTCACTGCTTTTAAAGGAAATAAATTAACCTTAGACAATGATGACATAAATATTCTGTTCCATATTGCACTGGATTAGAGACAAGTCTGGGAGAAGCATCAAATCAATCTTTGAAATGACCAACTCGATAATTGCCTTTCTTCTAGGACATGAAACGGAGAGAAAAAGAGAGAGAAAAGAAAATATGGGATTCATACCCATATTTAAATAAGTAATTTTAATTCTGTTAGCTTCTAGAAACATGTTTTATGGGGAACACAAGACGTGAAAAACAGAGCAAAATAAAACATCATATGTAATCTTGTCATTTCTCCCTGTTATGATTGGAATATCACCATTATGAAATATTTAATAATTAAAATCGTACATCAATGCTTTCTCATTGTTAAAGATCTATTTTATTTTTGTTGGAAAGGTATATTTTGCAGAGAAGGTGAGACAAGAAGAAAGAATTTCCATCTGCTGATCCATTTTCCAAATGACTGAGATGGCTGGAACTGAGTCAATCTGAAGCCAACAGCCAGGAGCCTCTGCCTGGCCTCCCCTTCTGGTGCAATTTCCTAAGGTTTTCGGCCGTCCTTTGCTGCTTCCCCAGGCCAGAAGCAGGGAGCTGGATGGAACTGCAGCAACCAGGACACAAATTGATACCCATACAGGTTGTGAGTGCCTGCAGTCGGCGAATTAGCAAATTGAGAAATTGTGAAGGCACCAATGATTTCAAAAATATTGGTCGGTTTAAATTTTATAAGCACTTAGAGGCGCATGGTTTTGTATAAAATATATTCTTCTAGGTTTAAATATTTTTTATCATATAAGATTGTGCTTTGTAAAGAGAATATTGATTTTTACATTTTGAATTTTTGAAAATAAGAAAATGTGTATAATGGTATGATGGCAAATTTTC